>NC_042977.1:11982892-13182892 GCF_901001165.1 Salmo trutta
ATCACATCAAGCAGCTGAAATGACAGAAAAACTGTCTGCTCTTTTGTTTGTTTAACCTTGGATTATTGCCATTTCTTTGGATATATCCATTATAATGACCCTGATCAATTAATTTGCCTGGCTCAGAGAAGCTGTCATTCTGGTCACATTCATCACATCGCACGGTGGAGGTCACCAAAAAAACGGCAACATTGATCCACAGGTCGGAGAGGCAGACAGCAAGGTTTAGACAAACCTCAACTGTTTCAAACCATATGCTAGCCTAGGGGCATTGGGAAATTTGTCTAGACCAGTGATATTTAAAGTGGGGGTCGGGGGGACTGCAGTGGGGATATATATATTCATTATTTAGGAACAAAAAATTAAGAGTACAGATTATTGTATGAGACAATATAGAAACGTTTTGAGAAAGTTAATTAGAAAAAAAGTATTTGATTGGGTAATTGAAGGTTATTTGTTGATGTAAAAAAAATGTAACGTACCGATTTTAAAGTTGTATTTGGGGTGGGATCACAAGAAATGATTGCAAAAAATGGGCACCCCAGAAATTCTGTAGGAAAAAATGGTGTCCCTGCTGAAAAGGTTTGAATACCATTGGTCTAGACACATTTTTCCAGGGGAGATGAAGTTTATAAATTGACTGGCTGGGCCGTGGGACAGTGGATGCGCATTTATAAATCTAATGGAACCGCTAACAGGCACTACACGCAGAATGCTGGGATGGTGGTGCTTCAACTCCCTGCTATTAACCAATTAGCATCCAGGATCCAAACAACCTGTTTAATAACATTGCATTGCCTCTGGTTATTGAAAGACATGTCTAAGACTGGTCTATTCATGTATTCTGTAGGCCTATGTATTTGTTTCGTTTTTTTTCAGTTATCACTATCTGCCTCTGGTTATTGAAAGACATGTCTAAGACTGGTCTATTCATGTATTCTGCAGGCCTATTTATTTGTTTCGTTTTTTTCAGTTATGACCCTGTTTCGGTCATCACTATCTGTTTTGTTAAAATGTGTTTCCGCCCGGTTTCGAACCAGGGACCTTTCGCGTGTGAGGCGAACGTGATAACCACTACACCACAGAATCTACAAGAAAAAGAGTGGAAGTCATGGAAAATGTTAGGAATGCCCACAAGTCTACCGCCCATAATATCCCAAATAGAGTACCACAGTAGGAGTCATAATACCCATAAGAACTAGCGGTCGAACAGGGAAATGGTTCCAATCGTTTTTCCACCATTCATATTCCCCACAGGGGATTTTAAAAACAATTAAAAAAGGCCTGTGTTCTTGTTGGCTTACCCTGGCATGGTAACCGTGTAATTCTCTCTAGGACAAGGTGACTTTTATAAAAAATATTTGCCTGTATTTACCCCCCCAAAATTAAATGCTAATTAACTGCTAATGTGGCTATCATAAAGAACTACAAATGTATTATTTTAAGTGTTTCTAAAATACCCTATGGGAAAAATGAATGGTGGAAAATGGTTGGAACCATTTCCCTGTTTGACCGCTAGGTTTTATGGGTATTATGACACCTCCACTGTGGGGCTTTTCCCAGTTTTATTTGACAATTTGTATCATTTAAATATTAGCCACTATCGGGAGCCACTGTCAGTAACAGCCACATACATTTATTTTGGCATACTTTCATTCCGTTGACCTTTCTTTAATCTGTCACATCCTTGTGAATTGTTCCTGAGGGTTGCTAGCATTAGTGAATCATATTAAGCTAAAGTATTGCAATAATTTGGGACATGTAGCCTATTTGAATCATTATGGAACTCAGACCACACGTAGCAGGAATTTATTCAGAGCGCCCAAGCTAGCCACCCCAGCAGAGTGCGTTACGCGACTTAAAAGGGTAAGTCTGAATAGCAAATACTGAGCAGTGCGTAGGAAAAGCATGAATTCCTAAATTGGGATCGAGCCCTAAGTGAATAGGCTTACTGTCTAATTTGTTAAATGTGTTTCCGCCCGGTCTCGAACCGGGGACCTTTCGCGTGTTAGGCGAACGTGATAACCGCTACACTACAGAAACTGCATGAGTAGGATACTAAGGGTGTGACTTTGGCTGGGTGGGTGGCTGGGTGGGTGGGCATTTATCGCTCTCAGAACCTAATGAAGTCAGAAATGACTTAGTCCATTAACTAAGCAATAAGGCTTGAGATCCCGGGAATTATCGTGTGAATAACTCCTGAATAAGGGCTGATTCACCGTAGGGATGGTTTGGCTGAGCAGCCGGCTCTTGGAAGAGTCTTGGTGGTTCCAAACTTCTTCCTTTTAAGAATGATGGAAGCCACTGTGTTCTTGGGTACCTTCAATGCTGCAGAAATGTATCGGTACCCTTCCCCACGTCTGTGCCTCGACACAATCCTGTCTCGGAGCTCTAGGGACAATTCCTTCCACCTCATGGCTTAGTTTATGCTTGACATGCACTGTCAACTGTGGAACCTTATATAGACAGACAGGTGTGTGCCTTTTCAAATCATGACCAATCCATTGAATTTACCACAGGTGGACTCCAATCAAGTTGTAGAAACATCTCAAGGATGATCAATGGAAACAGGATGGACCTGAGCTCAATTTCCAGCCTCATAGCAAAGGGTCTGAAAACGTATGTAAATAAGGTATTTTTTAAATATTTTTTTATGAATTAAAAATGATATGTTATCGCTTTGTCATTATGGGGTATTGTGTGTAGATAGATTTTATTTGACTTAATCCATTTTCAGAATAAGGCTGTAACGTAACAAAATGTGGAAAAAAGTAAGGGGTCTGAATACTTTCCGAATGCACTGTAGCTATGCAGGCTAGCTACTTTTCCTTTGCTAGCCAGCCAACTAAATCTATCACACAATCACATCAAGCAGCTGAAATGACAGAAAACTGTCTGCACTTTTGTTTGTTTTACCTTGGATTATATTGCCATTTCTTTGGATATATCCATTATAATGACCCTGATAAATTAATTTGCCTGGCTCAGAGAAGCTGTCATTCTGGTCACATTCATACACATCGCACGGTGGAGGTCACCAAAAAAACGGCAACATTGATCCACAGGTCGGAGAGGCAGACAGCAAGGTTTAGACAAACCTCAACTGTTTCAAACCATATGCTAACCTAGGGGCATTGGGAAATATTGTCTAGACCATGATATTTAAAGTCGGGGTCGGGGGACTGCAGTGGGGATATATATATTCATTATTTAGGAACAAAAAATTATGAGTACAGATTATTGTATGAGACAATATAGAAACGTTTTTGAGAAAGTTAATTAGAAAAAAAGTATTTGATTGGGTAATTGAAGGTTATTTGTTGATGTAAAAAAAAATGTAACGTACCGATTTTAAAGTTGTATTTGGGGTGGGATCACAAGAAATGATTGCAAAAAAATGGGGACCCCAGAAATTCTGTAGGAAAAAATGGTGTCCCTGCTGAAAAGGTTTGAATACCATTGGTCTAGACACATTTTTCCAGGGGAGATGAAGTTTATAAATTGACTGGCTGGGCCGTGGGACAGTGGATGCGCATTTATAAATCTAATGGAACCGCTAACAGGCACTACCCGCAGAATGCTGGGATGGTGGTGCTTCAACTCCCTGCTATTAACCAATTAGCATCCAGGATCCAAACAACCTGTTTTATAACATTGCATTGCCTCTGGTTATTGAAAGACATGTCTAAGACTGGTCTTTCATGTATTCTGTAGGCCTATGTATTTGTTTCGTTTTTTTCAGTTATCACTTCTGCCTTGGTCTAAGACTGGTCTATTCATGTATTCTGTAGGCCTATGTATTTGTTTCGTTTTTTTTCAGTTATCACTATCTGCCTCTGGTTATTGAAAGACATGTCTAAGACTGGTCTATTCATGTATTCTGCAGGCCTATGTATTTGTTTCGTTTTTTTCAGTTATGACCCTGTTTCTGTCATCACTATCTGTTTTGTTAAAATTTGTTTCCGCCCGGTTTCGAACCGGGGACCTTTCGCGTGTGAGGCGAACGTGATAACCACTACACTACGGAAACTACATGAAAATGAGCGGAAGTCATTTAAAATGTTAGGAATGCCCACAAGTCTACCGCCCATAATATCCCAAATAGAGTACCACAGTAGGAGTCATAATACCCATAAGAACTAGCGGTCGAACAGGGAAATGGTTCCAATCGTTTTTCCACCATTCATATTCCCCACAGGGGATTTTAAAAACAATTCAAAAAGGCCCTGTGTTTTTGCTTACCCTGGCATGGTAACCGTGTAATTCTCTCTAGGACAAGGTGACTTTTAGAAAAAATATTCGCCTGTATTTATCCCCCCAAAATTAAATGCTAATTAACTGCTAATGTGGCGATCATAAAGAACTACAAATGTATTATTTTAAGTGTTTCTAAAATCCCTTATGGGAAAAATGAATGGTGGAAAAATGGTTGGAACCATTTCCCTGTTTGACCGCTAAGTTTTATGGGTATTATGACACCTCCACTGTGGGGCTTTTCCCAGTTTTATTTGACAATTTGTATCATTTTAAATATTAGCCACTATCGGGAGCCACTGTCAGTAACAGCCACATACATTTATTTTGGCATACTTTCATTCCGTGACCTTCTTTAATCTGTCACATCCTTGTGATTTGTTCCTGAGGGTTGCTAGCATTAGTGAATCATATTAAGCTAAAGTATTGCAATAATTTGGGACATGTAGCCTATTTGAATCATTATGGAACTCAGACCACACGTAGCAGGAATTTATTCAGAGCGCCCAAGCTAGCCACCCAGCAGAGTGCGTTACGCGACTAAAAGGGTAAGTCTGAATAGCAAACACTGAGAAGTGCGTAGGAAAAGCATGAATTCCTAAATTGGGATCGAGCCCTAAGTGAATAGGCTTACTGTCTAATTTGTTAAAATGTGTTTCCGCCCGGTCTCGAACCGGGGACCTTTCGCGTGTTAGGCGAACGTGATAACCTCTACACTACGGAAACTGCATGAGTAGATACTAAGGGTGTGACTTTGGCTGGGTGGGTGGCGGTGGGGGGGGGCATTTATCGCTCTCAGAAACCTAATGAAGTCAGAAATGACTTAGTCCATTAACTAAGCAATAGGCTTGAGATCCCGGGAATTATCGTGTGAATAACTCCTGAATAAGGGCTGATTCACCGTAGGGATGGTTTGGCTGAGCAGCCGGCTCTTGGAAGAGTCTTGGTGGTTCCAACTTCTTCATTTTAAGAATGATGGAAGCCACTGTGTCTTGGGTACCTTCAATGCTGCAGAAATGTATCGGTACCCTTCCCCACGTCTGTGCCTCGACACAATCCTGTCTCGGAGCTCTAGGGACAATTCCTTCCACCTCATGGCTTAGTTTATGCCTGACATGCACTGTCAACTGTTGAACCTTATATAGACAGACAGGTGTGTGCCTTTTCAAATCATGACCAATCCATTGAATTTACCACAGGTGGACTCCATCAAGTTGTAGAAACATCTCAAGGATGATCAATGGAAACAGGATGGACCTGAGCTCAATTTCCAGCCTCATAGCAAAGGTTCTGAAAACGTATGTAATAAGGTATTTTTTAAATCTTTTTTTATGAATTAAAAATGATATGTTATCGCTTTGTCATTATGGGGTATTGTGTGTAGATAGATTTTATTGACTTAATCCATTTTCAGAATAAGGCTGTAACGTAACAAAATGTGGAAAAAAGTAAGGGGTTGAATACTTTCCGAATGCCTGTAGCTATGCAGGCTAGCTACTTTTCCTTTGCTAGCCAGCCAACTAAATCTATCACACAATCACATCAAGCAGCTGAAATGACAGAAAACTGTCTGCACTTTTGTTTGTTTTACCTTGGATTAAATTGCCATTTCTTTGGATATATCCATTATAATGACCCTGATAAATTAATTTGCCTGGCTCAGAGAAGCTGTCATTCTGGTCACATTCATACACATCACACGGTGGAGGTCACCAAAAAAAACGGCAACATTGATCCACAGGTCGGAGAGGCAGACAGCAAGGTTTAGACAAACCTCAACTGTTTCAAACCATATGCTAGCCTAGGGGCATTGGGAAATATTGTCTAGACCAATGATATTTAATGTCGGGGTCGGGGGGACTGCAGTGGGGATATATATATTCATTATTTAGGAACAAAAAATTAATGAGTACAGATTATTGTATGAGACAATATAGAAACGTTTTTGAGAAAGTTAATTAGAAAAAAAAGTATTTGATTGGGTAATTGAAGGTTATTTGTTGATGTAAAAAAAATGTAACGTACCGATTTTAAAGTTGTATTTGGGGTGGGATCACAAGAAATGATTGCAAAAAAATGGGGACCCAGAAATTCTGTAGGAAAACATGGTGTCCCTGCTGAAAAGGTTTGAATACCATTGGTCTAGACACATGTTTCCAGGGGAGATGAAGTTTATAAATTGACTGGCTGGGCCGTGGGACAGTGGATGCGCATTTATAAATCTAATGGAACCGCTAACAGGCACTACCTGCAGATGCTGGGATGGGTGGTGCTTCAACTCCCTGCTATTAACCAATTAGCATCCAGGATCCAAACAACCTGTTTTATAACATTGCATTGCCTCTGGTTATTGAAGACATGTCTAAGACTGGTCTTTTCATGTATTCTGTAGGCCTATGTATTTGTTCGTTTTTTTTCAGTTATCACTATCTGCCTCTGGTCTAAGACTGGTCCTATTCATGTTTCTGAGCCTATGTATTGTTTCGTTTTTTTTCAGTTATCACTAATCTGCCTCTGGTTTATTGAAGACATGTCTAAGACTGTCTATTCTGTATTCTGCAGGCCTATGTATTTGTTTCGTTTTTTTCAGTTATGACCCTGTTTTCTGTCAATCACTATCTGTTTGTTAAAATTTGTTTCCGCCCGGTTTCGAAACCGGGGACCTTTCGCGTGTGAGGCGAACGGATAACCACTACACTATGGAAACTACATGAAAATGAGCTGAAGTCATTTAAATGTTAGGAATGCCCACAAGTCTACCGCCCATAATATCCCAAATAGAGTACCACAGTAGGAGTCATAATACCCATAAGAACTAGCGGTCGAACAGGGAAATGGTTCCAATCGTTTTTCCACCATTCATATTCCCCACAGGGGATTTTAAAAACAATTCAAAAAAGGCCTGTGTTTCTTGTTGGCTTACCCTGGCATGGTAACCGTGTAATTCTCTCTAGGACAAGGTGACTTTTAGAAAAAATATTCGCCTGTATTTATCCCCCCAAAATTAAATGCTAATTAACTGCTAATGTGGCGATCATAAAGAACTACAAATGTATTATTTAAGTGTTTCTAAAATCCCTTATGGGAAAAATGAATGGTGGAAAAACGATTGGAACCATTTCCCTGTTCGACCGCTAGTTCTTATGGGTATTATGACTCCTACTGTGGGGCTTTTCCCAGTTTTATTTGACAATTTGTATCATTTTAAATATTAGCCACTATCGGGAGCCACTGTCAGTAACAGCCACATACATTTATTTTGGCATACTTTCATTCCGTTGACCTTTCTTTAATCTGTCACATCCTTGTGATTTGTTCCTGAGGGTTGCTAGCATTAGTGAATCATATTAAGCTAAAGTATTGCAATAATTTGGGACATGTAGCCTATTTGAATCACTATGGAACTCAGACCACACGTAGCAGGAATTATTCAGAGCGCCCAAGCTAGCCACCCCAGCAGAGTGCGTTACGCGACTTAAAAGGGTAAGTCTGAATAGCAAATACTGAGAAGTGCGTAGGAAAAGCATGAATTCCTAAATTGGGGATCGAGCCCTAAGTGAATAGGCTTACTGTCTAATTTGTTAAAATGTGTTTCTGCCCGGTCTCGAACCGGGGACCTTTCACGTGTTAGGCGAACGTGATAACCGCTACACTACAGAAACTTCATGAGTAGATACTAAGGGTGTGACTTTGGCTGGGTGGGTGGTGGGGCATTTATCGCTCTCAGAACCTAATGAAGTCAGAAATGACTTAGTCCATTAACTAAGCAATAAGGCTTGAGATCCCGGGAATTATCGTGTGAATAACTCCTGAATAAGGGCTGATTCACCGTAGGGATGGTTTGGCTGAGCAGCCGGCTCATGGAAGAGTCTTGGTGGTTCCAAACTTCTTCCTTTTAAGAATGATGGAAGCCACTGTGTTCTTGGGTACCTTCAATGCTGCAGAAATGTATCGGTACCCTTCCCCACGTCTGTGCCTCGACACAATCCTGTCTCGGAGCTCTAGGGACAATTCCTTCCACCTCATGGCTTAGTTTATGCTCTGACATGCACTGTCAACTGTTGAACCTTATATAGACAGACAGGTGTGTGCCTTTTCAAATCATGACCAATCCATTGAATTTACCACAGGTGGACTCCAATCAAGTTGTAGAAACATCTCAAGGATGATCAATGGAAACAGGATGGACCTGAGCTCAATTTCCAGCCTCATAGCAAAGGTTCTGAAAACGTATGTAATAAGGTATTTTTTAAAATCTTTTTTTATGAATTAAAAATGATATGTTATCGCTTTGTCATTATGGGGTATTGTGTGTAGATAGATTTTATTTGACTTAATCCATTTTCAGAATAAGGCTGTAACGTAACAAAATGTGGAAAAAAAGTAAGGGGTCTGAATACTTTCCGAAATGCACTGTAGCTATGCAGGCTAGCTACTTTTCCTTTGCTAGCCAGCCAACTAAATCTATCACACAATCACATCAAGCAGCTGAAATGACAGAAAACTGTCTGCACTTTTGTTTGTTTTACCTTGGATTAAATTGCCATTTCTTTGGATATATCCATTATAATGACCCTGATAAATTAATTTGCCTGGCTCAGAGAAGCTGTCATTCTGGTCACATTCATACACATCACACGGTGGAGGTCACCAAAAAAACGGCAACCATTGATCCACAGGTCGGAGAGGCAGACAGCAAGGTTTAGACAAACCTCAACTGTTTCAAACCATATGCTAGCCTAGGGGCATTGGGAAATATTGTCTAGACCAATGATATTTAATGTCGGGGTCGGGGGGACTGCAGTGGGGATATATATATTCATTATTTAGGAACCAAAAATTATGAGTACAGATTATTGTATGAGACAATATAGAAACGTTTTGAGAAAGTTAATTAGAAAAAAAGTATTTGATTGGGTAATTGAAGGTTATTTGTTGATGTAAAAAAAAATGTAACGTACCGATTTTTAAAGTTGTATTTGGGGTGGGATCACAAGAAATGATTGCAAAAAAATGGGGACCCCAGAAATTCTGTAGGAAAACATGGTGTCCCTGCTGAAAAGGTTTGAATACCATTGGTCTAGACACATTTTTCCAGGGAGTTGAAGTTTATAAATTGACTGGCTGGGCCGTGGGACAGTGGATGCGCATTTATAAATCTAATGGAACCGCTAACAGGCACTACCTGCAGAATGCTGGGATGGTGGTGCTTCAACTCCCTGCTATTAACCAATTAGCATCCAGGATCCAAACAACCTGTTTTATAACATTGCATTGCCTCTGGTTATTGAAAGACATGTCTAAGACTGGTATTCATGCTATTCTGTAGGCCCTATGTAATTTGGTTTTCGTTTTGTTTCAGTTATCTACTATCTGCCTTCTGGTTATTGAAAGACAGGTATCTAAGACTGGTCCTATTCATGTATTCTTGCAGGCCTATGTAATTTGTTTCGTTTTTTTCAGGGTTATGACCCTGTTTCTGTCATCGACGATCCTGTTTTGTTAAATTAGTTTCCAGCGCGGTTTCGAACCGGGGACCTTTCAGCATGTGAGGGCCGAAACGGTGAATAACCACTAACACCTACGGAAACTACAAGAAAAAGAGTGGAAGCATGGTAAAATGTTATGGAATGACACTAAGTCTACGCGCCCATAAGATCCCAAATAGAAGTACCACAGGTAGGAGTCATAATAACCCATAAGAACCTAGCGGGACGAACAGGAACTGGTTCCAATCGTTTTTCCACCATTCATATTCCCACAGGGGACTTTTAAAAACATATTAAAAAAGGCCTGTGTTTCTTGTTGGCTTACCCTGGCATGGTAACCGTGTAATTCTCTCTAGGACAAGGTGACTTTTAGAAAAAATATTCGCCTGTATTTATCCCCCCCAAAATTAAATGCTAATTAACTGCTAATGTGGCTATCATAAAGAACTACAAATGTATTATTTTAGTGTTTCTAAAATCCCTATGGGAAAAATGAATGGTGGAAAAATGGTTGGAACCATTTCCCTGTTTGACCGCTAAGTTTTATGGGTATTATGACACCTCCACTGTGGGGCTTTTCCCAGTTTTATTTGACAATTTGTATCATTTTAAATATTAGCCACTATCGGGAGCCACTGTCAGTAACAGCCACATACATTTATTTTGGCATACTTTCATTCCGTTGACCTTTCTTTAATCTGTCACATCCTTGTGATTGTTCCTGAGGGTTGCTAGCATTAGTGAATCATATTAAGCTAAAGTATTGCAATAATTTGGGACATGTAGCCTATTTGAATCACTTATGGAACTCAGACCACACGTAGCAGGAATTTATTCAGAGCGCCCAAGCTAGCCACCCCAGCAGAGTGCGTTACGCGACTTAAAAGGGTAAGTCTGAATAGCAAATACTGAGAAGTGCGTAGGAAAAGCATGAATTCCTAAATTGGGATCGAGCCCTAAGTGAATAGGCTTACTGTCTAATTTGTTAAAATGTGTTTCTGCCCGGTCTCGAACCAGGGACCTTTCGCGTGTTAGGCGAACGTGTTAACCGCTACACTACAGAAACTGCATGAGTAGGATACTAAGGGTGTGACTTTGGCTGGGGGGGGGGGGGGGGGGCATTTATCGCTCTCAGAACCTAATGAAGTCAGAAATGACTTAGTCCATTAACTAAGCAATAAGGCTTGAGATCCCGGGAATTATCGTGTGAATAACTCCTGAATAAGGGCTGATTCACCGTAGGGATGGTTTGGCTGAGCAGCCGGCTCATTGGAAGAGTCTTGGTGGTTCCAAACTTCTTCCTTTTAAGAATGATGGAAGCCACTGTGTTCTTGGGTACCTTCAATGCTGCAGAAATGTATCGGTACCCTTCCCCACGTCTGTGCCTCGACACAATCCTGTCTCGGAGCTCTAGGGACAATTCCTTCCACCTCATGGCTTAGTTTATGCTCTGACATGCACTGTCAACTGTTGAACCTTATATAGACAGACAGGTGTGTGCCTTTTCAAATCATGACCAATCCATTGAATTTACCACAGGTGGACTCCAATCAAGTTGTAGAAACATCTCAAGGATGATCAATGGAAACAGGATGGACCTGAGCTCAATTTCCAGCCTCATAGCAAAGGTTCTGAAAACGTATGTAAATAAGGTATTTTTTAAATCTTTTTTTATGAATTAAAAATGATATGTTATCGCTTTGTCATTATGGGGTATTGTGTGTAGATAGATTTTATTTGACTTAATCCATTTTCAGAATAAGGCTGTAACGTAACAAAATGTGGAAAAAAGTAAGGGGTCTGAATACTTTCCGAATGCACTGTAGCTATGCAGGCTAGCTACTTTTCCTTTGCTAGCCAGCCAACTAAATCTATCACACAATCACATCAAGCAGCTGAAATGACAGAAAACTGTCTGCACTTTTGTTTGTTTTACCTTGGATTATAATTGCCATTTCTTTGGATATATCCATTATAATGACCCTGATAAATTAATTTGCCTGGCTCAGAGAAGCTGTCATTCTGGTCACATTCATACACATCACACGGTGGAGGTCACCAAAAAAACGGCGACATTGATCCACAGGTCGGAGAGGCAGACAGCAAGGTTTAGACAAACCTCAACTGTTTCAAACCATATGCTAGCCTAGGGGCATTGGGAAATATTGTCTAGACCAGTGATATTTAAAGTCGGGGGTCGGGGGGACTGCAGTGGGGATATATATATTCATTATTTAGGAACAAAAAATTATGAGTACAGATTATTGTATGAGACAATATAGAAACGTTTTTGAGAAAGTTAATTAGAAAAAAAGTATTTGATTGGGTAATTGAAGGTTATTTGTTGATGTAAAAAAAAATGTAACGTACCGATTTTAAAGTTGTATTTGGGGTGGGATCACAAGAAATGATTGCAAAAAAATGGGGACCCCAGAAATTCTGTAGGAAAAAATGGTGTCCCTGCTGAAAAGGTTTGAATACCATTGGTTTAGACACATTTTTCCAGGGGAGATGAAGTTTATAAATTGACTGGCTGGGCCGTGGGACAGTGGATGCGCATTTATAAATCTAATGGAACCGCTAACAGGCACTACCCGCAGAATGCTGGGATGGTGGTGCTTCAACTCCCTGCTATTAACCAATTAGCATCCAGGATCCAAACAACCTGTTTTATAACATTGCATTGCCTCTGGTTATTGAAAGACATGTCTAAGACTGGTCTATTCATGTATTCTGTAGGCCTATGTATTTGTTTCGTTTTTTTTCAGTTATCACTATCTGCCTCTGGTTATTGAAAGACATGTCTAAGACTGGTCTATTCATGTATTCTGCAGGCCTATGTATTTGTTTCGTTTTTTTCAGTTATGACCCTGTTTCTGTCATCACTATCTGTTTTGTTAAAATTTGTTTCCGCCCGGTTTCGAACCGGGGACCTTTCGCGTGTGTGGCGAACGTGATAACCACTACACTACGGAAACTACATGAAAATGAGTGGAAGTCATTTAAAATTTAGGAATGCCCACAAGTCTAACCACCCATAATATCCAAATAGAGGACCACAGTAGGAGTCCTAATACCCTAAGAACTAGCGGTCGAACAGGGAAATGGTTTCCAATCGTTTTTCCACCATTCATATTCCCAACAGGGGATTTTAAAACAATTCAAAAGGCCTGTGTTTCTTGTTGGCTTACCCTGGCATGGTTACCGTGTAATTCTCTCTAGGACAAGGTGACTTTATAGAAAAAATATTCGCCTGTATTTACCCCCCCCAAAATTAAATGCTAATTAACTGCTAATGTGGGCGATCATAAAGAACTACAAATGTATTATTTTAAAGTGTTTCTAAAATCCCCTATGGGAAAAATGAATGGTGGAAAAATGGTTGGAACCATTTCCCTGTTTGACCGCTAAGTTTTATGGTATTATGACACCTCCACTGTGGGGCTTTTCCCAGTTTTATTTGACAATTTGTATCATTTTAAATATTAGCCACTATCGGGAGCCACTGTCAGTAACAGCCACATACATTTATTTTGGCATACTTTCATTCCGTTGACCTTTCTTTAATCTGTCACATCCTTGTGAATTGTTCCTGAGGGGTTGCCTAGCAATTATTGAATCATATTAAGCTAAAGTATTGCAATAATTTGGGACATGTAGCCTATTTGAATCATTATGGAACTCAGACCACACGTAGCAGGAAATTTATTCAGAGCGCCCAAGCTAGCCACCCCAGCAGAGGTGCGTTACGCGACTTAAAAGAGTAAGTCTGAATAGCAAATACTTAGAAGTTGCGTATGAAAAGCATGAATTCCTAAATTGGGATCGAGCCCTAAGTGAATAGGCTTACTGTCTAATTTGTTTAAAATGTGTTTCCGCCCGGTCTCCTTCGCGTGTTAGGCGAACGTTGATAACCGCTACACTACGGAAACTGCATGAGTAGGATACTAAAGGGTGTGACTTTGGCTGGGGGTGGGTGGCTGGGTGGGTGGGGCATTTATCGCTCTCAGAACCTAATGAAGTCTGAAATGACCTAGTCTATTACTAAGCAATAAGGCTTGAGATCCCGGGAGTTATCGTGTGAATAACTCCTGAATAAGGGCTGATTCACCGTAGGGATGGTTTGGCTGAGCAGCCGGCTCTTGGAAGAGTCTTGGTGGTTCCAAACTTCTTCCTTTTAAGACTGATGGAAGCCACTGTGTTCTTGGGTACCTTCAATGCTGCAGAAATGTATCGGTACCCTTCCCCACGTCTGTGCCTCGACACAATCCTGTCTCGGAGCTCTAGGGACAATTCCTTCCACCTCATGGCTTAGTTTATGCACTGTCAATTGTGGAACCTTATATAGATAGACAGGTGTGTGCCTTTTCAAATCATGACCAATCCATTGACTTTACCACAGGTGGACTCCAATCAAGTTGTAGAAACATCTCAAGGATGATCAATGGAAACAGGATGGACCTGAGCTCAATTTCCAGCCTCATAGCAAAGGGTCTGAAAACGTATGTAAATAAGGTATTTTTTAAATCTTTTTTTATGAATTAAAAATGATATGTTATCGCTTTGTCATTATGGGGTATTGTGTGTAGATAGATTTTATTTGACTTAATCCATTTTCAGAATAAGGCTGTAACGTAACAAAATGTGGAAAAAAAGTAAGGGGTCTGAATACTTTCCGAATGCACCGTAGCTATGCAGGCTAGCTACTTTTCCTTTGCTAGCCAGCCAACTAAGTCTATCACACAATCACATCAAGCAGCTGAAATGACAGAAAACTGTCTGCACTTTTGTTTGTTTTACCTTGGATTATATTGCCATTTCTTTGGATATATCCATTATAATGACCCTGATAAATTAATTTGCCTGGCTCAGAGAAGCTGTCATTCTGGTCACATTCATACACATCGCACGGTGGAGGTCACCAAAAAAACGGCAACATTGATCCACAGGTCGGAGAGGCAGACAGCAAGGTTTAGACAAACCTCAACTGTTTCAAACCATATGCTAGCCTAGGGGCATTGGGAAATATTGTCTAGACCAGTGATATTTAAAGTCGGGGTCGGAGGGACTGCAGTGGGGATATATATTCATTATTTAGGAACAAAAAATTATGAGTACAGATTATTGTATGAGACAATATAGAAACGTTTTTGAGAAAGTTAATTAAAAAAAAGTATTTGATTGGGTAATTGAAGGTTATTTGTTGATGTAAAAAAAATGTAACGTACCGATTTTAAAGTTGTATTTGGGGTGGGATCACAAGAAATGATTGCAAAAAAATGGGGACCCCAGAAATTCTGTAGGAAAAAATGGTGTCCCTGCTGAAAAGGTTTGAATACCATTGGTTTAGACACATTTTTCCAGGGGAGATGAAGTTTATAAATTGACTGGCTGGGCCGTGGGACAGTGGATGCGCATTTATAAATCTAATGGAACCGCTAACAGGCACTACCCCGCAGATTGCTGGGATGGTGGTGCTTCAACTCCCTGCTATTAACCAATTAGCATCCAGGATCCAAACAACCTTTTTTATAACATTGCATTGCCTCTGGTTATTGAAAGACATGTCTAAGACTGGTCTATTCATGTATTCTGTAGGCCTATGTATTTGTTTCGTTTTTTTTCAGTTATCACTATCTGCCTCTGGTTATTGAAAGACATGTCTAAGACTGGTCTATTCATGTATTCTTCAGGCCTATGTATTTGTTTAGTTTTTTTTCAGTTATGACCCTGTTTCTGTCATCACTATCTGTTTTGTTAAAATTAGTTTCCACACGGTTTCGAACCGGGGACCTTCCGCGTGTGAGGTGAACGTGATAACCACTACACTACGGAAACTACAAGAAAAGAGTGGAAGTCATGGAAAATGTTAGGAATGCCCACAAGTCTACCGCCCATAATATCCCAAATAGAGTACCACAGTAGGAGTCATAATACCCATAAGAACTAGCGGTCGAACAGGGAAATGGTTCCAATCTTTTTTCCACCATTCATATTCCCCACAGGGGATTTTAAAATCAATTAAGAAAGGCCTGTGTTTCTTGTTGGCTTACCCTGGCATGGTAACCGTGTAATTCTTTCTAGGACAAGGTGACTTTTAGAAAAAATATTCGCCTGTATTTACCCCCCCAAAATTAAATGCTAATTAACTGCTAATGTGGCTATCATAAAGAACTACAAATGTATTATTTTAAGTGTTTCTAAAATCCCCTGTGGGAAAAATGAATGGTGGAAAAATGGTTGGAACTATTTCCCTGTTTGACCGCTAGGTTTTATGGGTATTATGACACCTCAACTGTGGGGCTTTTCCCAGTTTTATTTGACAATTTGTATCATGTTAAATATTAGCCACTATCGGGAGCCACTGTCAGTAACAGCCACATACATTTATTTTGGCATACTTTCATTCTGTTGACCTTTCTTTAATCTGTCACATCCTTGTGAATTGTTCCTGAGGGTTGCTAGCATTAGTGAATCATATTAAGCTAAAGTATTGCAATAATTTGGGACATGTAGCCTATTTGAATCATTATGGAACTCAGACCACACGTAGCAGGAATTTATTCAGAGCGCCCAAGCTAGCCACCCCAGCAGAGTGCGTTACGCGACTTAAAAGGGTAAGTCTGAATAACAAATACTGAGAAGTGCGTAGGAAAAGCATGAATTCCTAAATTGGGATCGAGCCCTAAGTGAATAGGCTTACTGTCTAATTTGTTAAAATGTGCTTCCTCCCGGTCTCCTTTCGCGTGTTAGGCGAACGTGATAACCTCTACACTACGGAAACTGCATGAGTAGGATACTAAGGGTGTGACTTTGGCTGGGTGGTTGGGTGGGGCATTTATCGCTCTCAGAACCTAATGAAGTCAGAAATGACTTAGTACATTAACTAAGCAATAAGGCTTGAGATCCCGGGAATTATCGTGTGAATAACTCCTGAATAAGGGCTGATTCACCGTAGGGATGGTTTGGCTGAGCAGCCGGCTCTTGGAAGAGTCTTGGTGGTTCCAAACTTCTTCCTTTTAAGAATGATGGAAGCCACTGTGTTCTTGGGTACCTTCAATGCTGCAGAAATGTATCGGTACCCTTCCCCACGTCTGTGCCTCGACACAATCCTGTCTCGGAGCTCTAGGGACAATTCCTTCCACCTCATGGCTTAGTTTATGCTCTGACATGCACTGTCAACTGTGGAACCTTATATAGACAGACAGGTGTGTGCCTTTTCAAATCATGACCAATCCATTGAATTTACCACAGGTGGACTCCAATCAAGTTGTAGAAACATCTCAAGGATGATCAATGGAAACAGGATGGCCCTGAGCTCAATTTCCAGCCTCATAGCAAAGGGTCTGAAAACGTATGTAAATAAGGTATTTTTTAAATCTTTTTTTATGAATTAAAAATGATATGTTATCGCTTTGTCATTATGGGGTATTGTGTGTAGATAGATTTTATTTGACTTAATCCATTTTCAGAATAAGGCTGTAACGTAAACAAAATGTGGAAAAAAGTAAGGGGTCTGAATACTTTCCGAATGCACTGTAGCTATGCAGGCTAGCTACTTTTCCTTTGCTAGCCAGCCCAACTAAATCTATCACACAATCACATCAAGCAGCTGAAATGACAGAAACTGTCTGCACTTTTGTTTGTTTTACCTTGGATTATATTGCCATTTCTTTGGATATATCCATTATAATGACCCTGATAAATTAATTTGCCTGGCTCAGAGAAGCTGTCATTCTGGTCACATTCATACACATCGCACGGTGGAGGTCACCAAAAAAACGGCAACATTGATCCACAGGTCGGAGAGGCAAACAGCAAGGTTTAGACAACCTCAACTGTTTCAAACCATATGCTAGCCTAGGGGCATTGGGAAATATTGTCTAGACCAAGTATATTTGAAGTCGGGGTCGGGGGGACTGCAGTGGGGATATATATATTCATTATTATGAACAAAATATTATGAGTACAGATTATTGTATGAGACAATATAGAAACGTTTTTTGAGAAATTTAATTAGAAAAAAAGTATTTGATTGGGTAATTGAAGGTTATTTGTTGATGTAAAAAAAATGTAACGTACCGATTTTAAAGTTGTATTTGGGGTGGGATCACAAGAAATGATTGCAAAAAATGGGGACCCCAGAAATTCTGTAGGAAAAAATGGTGTCCCTGCTGAAAGGTTTGAATACCATTGGTCTAGACACATTTTTCCAGGGGAGATGAAGTTTATAAATTGACTGGCTGGGCCGTGGGACAGTGGATGCGCATTTATAAATCTAATGTAACCGCTAACAGGCACTACCCGCAGATTGCTAGGATGGTGGTGCTTCAACTCCCTGCTATTAACCAATTAGCATCCAGGATCCAAACAACCTTTTTTATAACATTGCATTGCCTCTGGTTATTGAAAGACATGTCTAAGACTGGTCTATTCATGTATTCTGTAGGCCTATGTATTGTTTCGTTTTTTTTTCAGTTATCACTATCTGCCTCTGGTTATTGAAAGACATGTCTAAGACTGGTCTATTCATGTATTCTGCAGGCCTATGTATTTGTTTCGTTTTTTTCAGTTATGACCCTGTTTCTGTCATCACTATCTGTTTTGTTAAAATTAGCTTCCACCCGGTTTTGAACCGGGGACCTTTCGCGTGTGAGGCGAACGTGATAACCACTACACTACGGAAACTACAAGAAAAAGAGTGGAAGTCATGGAAAATGTAAGGGAATACCCCCCTGATTTGGACAAAATAACATGGCAACATATTGCATAGCACGAATCATACACACGATTGCAAAAACCACCCAAAGCGGCCCATCTCCGGGCCAATCATATGGCAATTTTCCGATGGCAATTGCCAATTGTAACACCCCAAATTTCCTTTAGATGGCGAGCGCGCTCCACCTTGGATTTTCATACAGCAAATGATACCCAATTCTTACCCAAGTCTCAGATTTTGATAAAATTATTTTTTTTTGAAAACTTAGCACCTTGTAAAAAAGTGGTTTCTGGACCGTTTTTTTTCGAATTTTTTTCGATTGTTATGTCAATTACACATGTATAAGAGCTGTATGAACATGCTTCTGACGTTTTTTATTGATGTCGTTTTTTGGGTTGCTTTTGCTTGTGCATAAGGCATATGTTTTGTGCATTTGGAATATGATTTCATAGGAAGTCAAAAGTGACATATTTGCTTGTGCATAAGGCATATGATTTGTGCATTTGGAATATGATTTCATAGGAAGTCAAAAGTGACATATTTATATTTTTTGCCAAATGCCATTAGAAATGTGCAAATGAAATGTCCAATTATTTTTTGTCAATTATACATGTATGAAAGTATTGAATGTGCCACATCAGTATGTTTGTCCGTTTGCCATGTACGATCATAGGAAGTCGGTTTCCAAACCCAAAAGTCAGTGAACCATGGTCCAAAATGGCATTTATACTGCCCAAATGATATATATCCCTATGTTGAGCCATCAATCAACGCAGATGGTCTACTTGTCATGTATGATGAGGGAGAAGTGGGACTCTTGTTGCTTTTAACATTTTTAAAACGAATTTGACATGCTCATAATGCATAATTGACTGGCCCGATGATCTCGGGATGGCCGTGCAGTGACTGTGGTTCCTCTCCATCGCTCGTTGTGTTGATTTCATCATGTCAACTTTGGTGGATATTTTTTGCTGTTGAATCATATTGCAAATGCGCGTTACATTTGCAATATTGCGCGTTACGTTTGCAATATGATTCAATGGGCATTAGCATCACAAAATTAGGCATGCTCAAAAATACTGCAGAAACGCATTATTGACTGGCTCGATGAACTCGGGATGGCCGGGCAGTGACTGTGGTTCCTCTCCATTGCCGTCACCCAGCAGTCAGCGTCCATCAGTCAATTAGATGTCATTTGACACCAAACTGATAGCATCTGACACACCAAATCCACTGTTTCCAACTCGTATAGAAGCCAACTATCACATATGTCAGAGAAGGGCCCATATTCACAGTGCTTTCAATTTAAACCATAAAAAAACCTAAAACAACATAGTTACGTTATAGCTGCGGGTCCAGCTCTGACATTATGTGTAGGCCTATGTGAGGCGACCCCGAATCCCAAGTTTCGGCTCGATAGGTCATTCGGTGCCCGAGCAATGGCCTTAATTGGTGCTGAAAATCCACTTTTCAGGGCGTTACTACAGGGTCCCTGAATGAGCTATCGGACAGAGACATTGGGGTCCGTCTCTATGGGCCGAGGGCGGTTTCAATGCACCTAGTCTTGCGACTCTGGGACATTTCTACATGTCGCCATGTCCGTGATATTCAAATGAATTGAAAATATTGCAAATGTACGAGGCGGTTTCTCGTCAGAGAACCTTCTAGAGCCCCATAAAATCACCGTGCACTATCGACTTGAGATCTAGAACAGGTTTCTAAAATGTCGGAGCTCCTAGGTCTGACGGTTTCTTGAATCGTTTGAACGAAAGTAACTATTGAAGACGGTATAAGCCTCTAAGAGCCCCACACTATGTACCTATGGCCAAATTGTGTGTGTGTGTTTTTGTTTTTTTGCAAAAAGAATAGACACACGTTGTCCTTTGGGGTAGGCATATACAGAATCCTGAATAAGAAGTCTCTACCTTAAGAATTGACTGAGTAACAGATGGTTGAGTTGCGTGATTTTCACTATCTGCAGGTGGCAATATGACAATAGCTCTTGGGTGTTTTTTAACCACTTCCGGTTGTCACAGGAAGCTCTTGCTTCACACACGTTGTCTTTGGGGTAGACATAAACAGAATCCTGAATAAGAGTCTCTACCTTAAGAATTGACTGAATAACAGATGGTTGAGTTGCGTGCTTTTCACTATCTGCAGGTAGCAATATGACAATAGCTCTAGGCTGTTTTAACCACTTCCGTTGTCACAGGAAGTTCTTACTCAACACACGTTGTCTTTGGGGTAGACATAAATGGAATCCTGAATAAGAAGTCTCTCACCTTAAGAATTGACTGAGTAACAGATGGTTGAGTTGCGTGATTTTCACTATGTGCACGTAATATGACAATAGCTCTTGGGTGTTTTTAACCACTTCTGGTTGTCACAGGAAGCTCTTGCTTCACACACGTTGTCTTTGGGGTAGACATAAACATAATCCTGAATAAGAAGTCTCTACCTTAAGAATTGACTGAGTAACAGATGGTTGAGTTGCGTGATTTTCACAATGCGCACGTAATATGACAATAGCTCTTGGGTGTTTTTAACCACTTCCGGTGTCACAGGAAGCTCTTGCTTCACACACGTTGTGTTTTGGGGTAGACATAAACAGAATCCTGAATAAGAAGTCTCTACCTTAAGAATTGACTGAGTAACAGATGGTTGAGTTGCGTGATTTTCACTATGCGCATATAATATGACAATAGCTCTTGGGTGATTTCAACCACTTCCGGTTTGTCACAGGAAGCTCTTGCTTCACACACGTTGTCTTTGGGGTAGACATAAACAGAATCCTGAATAAGAAGTCTCTACCTTCAGAATTGACTGAGTAACAGATGGTTGAGTTGCGTGATTTTCACTATATGCAGGTTGACCATATGACAATAGCTCTAGGCTGTTTTAACCACTTCCCGTTGTCACATGAAGATTCTTACTCAACACACGTTGTCTTTGGGGTAGACATAAACAGAATCCTGAATAAGAAGTCTCTACCTTAAGAATTGACTGAGTAACAGATGGTTTGAGTTGCGTGATTTCACTATCTGCAGTGGCAATATGACAATAGCTCTTGGGTGTTTTAACCACTTCCGGTTGTCACAGGAAGCTGTTGCTTCACACACGGTGTCTTTGGGGTAGACATAAACAGAATCCTGAATAAGAAGTCTCTACCTTAAGAATTGACTGAGTAACAGATGGTTTGAGTTGCGTGATTTTTCACTATGCGCACGTATATGACAATAGCTCTTGGGGTGATTTTAACCACTTCCGGTTGTCACAGGAAGCTCTTGCTTTACCGCCGTTGTCTTTGGGGTAGACATAAACAGAATCCTGAATAAGAAGTCTCTACCTTAAGAATTGACTGAATGACAGATGGTTGAGTTGCGTGATTTTCACTATATGCAGGTTGACCATATGACAATAGCTCTAGGGTGATTTTAACCACTTCCGGTTGTCACAGGAAGCTCTTGCTTCACACACGTTGTCTTTGGGGTAGACATAAACAGAATCCTGAATAAGAAGTCTCTACCTTAAGAATTGACTGAGTAACAGATGGTTGAGTTGCGTGATTTTCACTATCTGCAGGTGGCAATATGACAATAGCTCTTGAGCGTTTTTAAACCACTTCCGGTTGTCACAGGAAGCTGTTGCTTCACACACGTTGTCTTGGGGTAGACATAAACGAATCCTGAATAAGAAGTCTCTACCTTAAGAATTGACTGAGTAACAGATGGTTGAGTTGCGTGATTTTCACTATCTGCAGGTTGCTTATATGACAATAGCTCTAGGGTGATTTTAACATTTTCCGGTTGCTCCAGGAACCTTAGAATCGACACAGGTAGACCTCACAGTAGCCTGATGGATTGTTATAGAAGACAGGTTCACAAGGCATTCATAACCCACATAGACTTCAGGTTGAATTTAGGAGAATTGTCAATGTATTCCTATGGGGAGAGAAGTCATTGCACACAGTTTGATCTAAACACCTTCTTTTCACTGTGAAGGGTTAATGCCACAGGGTCAAGGTTAGGCTTGCACAGATCGGGAGGACCTCAGGAACGCTCCTGAGGTTGAATTGTGCTTCTAACCCTAATGGTTCTCTCACTGTCACCCATAAGCACTTGACATATTGGTGCAGGCCTCATTTTGGGCCTAGTTTTCTCACGGTCACTGCGCTCATACCGAGCAAGCTACGGTCAAGCGGGGCGTCTCATTGAACTCGTCTCAGCCTAGAGATAATGGTAATGCCATTGCAGGCTCTTTGTGTCTTTAAGCACCGCACTGTGTCACTCCGTCCTTGCTGTGTGTGTGTTTGAGAGAGCTTTTCTTTGACATCTGATGGGATAAATGACTGATTTACAGTTCATGAGGGTTGCCTAGTCACACATATGAAGTTGTGGAAAGATCTGACCTTTTTAACCCTTCAAAACAGCCCCTATGACACCATTATAAGGCATTTCTGGTTGACACAGGAATCTGAACGTTAGGCTCTTATAGAATATTGAGTTTTAAGTGTTTCTCTTAAGAACTGACTTATTTACAGAGGGTTGAACAAGTGTGTGTTGTTTCAGAAAATCACAGAAAATCACAGAAATCTCGCAGAGCTCCGAAACCTGCCTTAACGGACTCATCTGAACACGCTGCAACTGGATATGTAACTTTTTTGAAAAAAAAAACCTCTTGTTGTTGAATATCACCAATGTGTCATTGTACAATTTCTCTGAAATGAACATTGGTAAATGCATGGTTCCTTTTCTCCTGACACCGTAGGCTCATGTAGTTTGATGTGAAGCGGTCAAATCAGCACTCTATTTTCCTGTTTGACTTTCAATCCCAGAAAAATAGCCTTAACTCGAAAAGCGTCGAGGCCTCGACTCCATCCTGTTCGGGGCCAACTGCCCATTATGCCAAACCCACGCAGACCGAGTTTCGTCTTCGAATTATCTTCCGTTTAGGAGAAAAAGCCGTGTCGCGATTGGTGATATATGTTACATTTGCAATATGATTCCATACGCCCTCTCGTGGAATAATCCGGGACTGCAAGGAAATGACCAAAATTAGAAAATTTTATTAAACGGAAACTAAAGGTCCGAGAGACTCCGTTCGATGACTTCCTGGAAGATCCGGCCCCCGTGAGCGGCCCGACGCCGTCCGCGGATTTATCGGACGTGGTCGGACGTCTAGTAAGGGAGCGTACATTTGCAACATGGACTTTCTCACTAACCATACGGATGGCGCACGCGACGTCCCTTCATGTATGTTAGGAATGCCCACAAGTCTACCGCCCATAATATCCCAAATAGAGTACCACAGTAGGAGTCATAATACCCATAAGAACTAGCGGTCGAACAGGGAAATGGTTCCAATCGTTTTTCCACCATTCATATTCCCCACAGGGGATTTTAAAAACAATTAAAAAAGGCCCGTGTTTCTTCTTGGCTTACCCTGGCATGGTAACCGTGTAATTCTCTCTAGGACAAGGTGACTTTTAGAAAAAATATTCGCCTGTATTTACCCCCCCAAAATTAAATGCTAATTAACTGCTAATGTGGCTATCATAAAGAACTACAAATGTATTATTTTAAGTGTTTCTAAAATCCCCTATGGGAAAAATGAATGGTGGAAAAATGGTTGGAACTATTTCCCTGTTTGACCGCTAGGTTTTATGGGTATTATGACACCTCAACTGTGGGGCTTTTCCCAGTTTTATTTGACAATGTGTATCATGTTAAATATTAGCCACTATCGGGAGCCACTGTCAGTAACAGCCACATACATTTATTTTGGCATACTTTCATTCCGTTGACCTTTCTTTAATCTGTCACATCCTTGTGAATTGTTCCTGAGGGTTGCTAGCATTAGTGAATCATATTAAGCTAAAGTATTGCAATAATTTGGGACATGTAGCCTATTTGAATCATTATGGAACTCAGACCACACGTAGCAGGAATTTATTCAGAGCGCCCAAGCTAGCCACCCCAGCAGAGTGCGTTACGCGACTTAAAAGGGTAAGTCTGAATAGCAAATACTGAGAAGTGCGTAGGAAAAGCATGAATTCCTAAATTGGGATCGAGCCCTAAGTGAATAGGCTTACTGTCTAATTTGTTAAAATGTGCTTCCGCCCGGTCTCCTTTCGCGTGTTAGGCGAACGTGATAACCGCTACACTACGGAAACTGCATGAGTAGGATACTAAGGGTGTGACTTTGGCTGGGTGGGTGGGTGGGGCATTTATCGCTCTCAGAACCTAATGAAGTCAGAAATGACCCAGCTCATTAACTAAGCAATAAGGCTTGAGATCCTGTGAACTATCGTGTGAATAACTCCTGAATAAGGGCTGATTCACCGTAGGGATGGTTTGGCTGAGCAGCCGGCTCTTGGAAGAGTCTTGGTGGTTCCAAACTTCTTCCTTTTAAGAATGATGGAAGCCACTGTGTTCTTGGGTACCTTCAATGCTGCAGAAATGTATCGGTACCCTTCCCCACGTCTGTGCCTCGACACAATCCTGTCTCGGAGCTCTAGGGACAATTCCTTCCACCTCATGGCTTAGTTTATGCTCTGACATGCACTGTCAACTGTTGAACCTTATATAGAAAGACAGGTGTGTGCCTTTTCAAATCATGACCAATCCATTGAATTTACCACAGGTGGACTCCAATCAAGTTGTAGAAACATCTCAAGGATGATCAATGGAAACAGGATGGACCTGAGCTCAATTTCCAGCCTCATAGCAAAGGGTCTGAAAACGTATGTAAATAAGGTATTTTTAAAATCTTTTTTTATGAATTAAAAATGATATGTTATCGCTTTGTCATTATGGGGTATTGTGTGTAGATAGATTTTATTTGACTTAATCCATTTTCAGAATAAGGCTGTAACGTAACAAAATGTGGAAAAAAGTAAGGGGTCTGAATACTTTCCGAATGCACTGTAGCTATGCAGGCTAGCTACTTTTCCTTTGCTAGCCAGCCAACTAAATCTATCACACAATCACATCAAGCAGCTGAAATGACAGAAAACTGTCTGCACTTTTGTTTGTTTTACCTTGGATTATATTGCCATTTCTTTGGATATATCCATTATAATGACCCTGATAAATTAATTTGCCTGTCTCAGGGAAGCTGTCATTCTGGTCACATTCATACACATCGCACGGTGGAGGTCACCAAAAAAACGGCAACATTGATCCACAGGTCGGAGAGGCAGACAGCAAGGTTTAGACAAACCTCAACTGTTTCAAACCATATGCTAGCCTAGGGGCATTGGGAATCTTGTTCTAGGACCAGTGATAGTTTAAAGTGGGGTCGGGTGGGACTGCAGTGGGGATTATATATATCATTATTTAGGAAACCAAAAAATTATAGGGTATCAAGATCGTGTATGAGACAATATAGAAACGTTTCTGAGAAGTTCATTAGAAAAAAAGTATTTGATAGGTTACTTGTGACAGTTTATTTGTTGTGTAAAAAAAAATGTAACGTACCGATTTTAAAGTTGTATTTGGGGTGGGATCACAAGAATGATTGCAAAAAAATGGGGACCCCGAAATTCTGTAGGAAAAAATGGTGTCCCTGCTGAAAAGGTTTGAATACCATTGGTCTAGACACATTTTTCCAGGGGAGATGAAGTTTATAAATTGACTGGCTGGGCCGTGGGACCGTGGATGCGCATTTATAAATCTAATGGAACCCGCTAACAGGCACTACCCCGCAGAATGCTGGGATGTGGTGCTTCAACTCCCTGCTATTAACCAATTAGCAATCCAGGATCCAAACACCTGTTTTATAACATTGCATCTGCCTCTGGTTATATGAAAGACATGTCTAAGACTGGTCTATTCATGTATTCTGTAGGGCCTATGTATTTGTTTTCGTTTTTTTTTTCAGTAATCACCAATCTGCCTCTGGTTATTGAAAGACCATGTCTAAGACTGGTCTATTCATGGTATTCTGCAGGCCTATGGTATTTGTTTCGTTTTTTTTCAAGTTATGACCCTGTTTCTGTCATCACTATCTGTTTTGTTAAAATTGTGTTTCCGGCCCGGTTCGAACCGGGGGAACTTTCGTGTGTGAGGCGAACGTGATAACCACTACACTACGGAAAATACAAGAAAAAAAGTTTGAAGTCATGGAAAATGTTAGGAATGCCCACAAGTCTACCGCCCATAATATCCCAAATAGAGTACCACAGTAGGAGTCATAATACCATAAGAACTAGCTGTCGAACAGGGAAATGGTTCCAATCGTTTTTCCACATTCATATTCCCCACAGGGGATTTTAAAAACAATTAAAAAAGGCTATTGTTTCTTGTTGGCTTACCCTGGCATGGTAACCGTGTCAATTCTCTCTAGGACAAGGTGACTTTTATAAAAAATATTCGCCTGTATTTACCCCCCCAAAATTAAATGCTAATTAACTGCTAATGTGGCTATCATAAAGAACTACAAATGTATTATTTTAAGTGTTTCTAAAATCCCCTATGGGAAAAATGAATAGTGGAAAAATGATTGGAACCATTTCCCTGTTTGACCGCTAGGTTTTATTTGTATTATGACACCTCCACTGTGGGGCTTTTCCCAGTTTTATTTGACAATTTGTATCATGTTAAATATTAGCCACTATCGGGAGCCACTGTCAGTAACAGCCACATACATTTATTTTGGCATACTTTCATTCCGTTGACCTTTCTTTAATCTGTCACATCCTTGTGAATTGTTTCCTGAGGGTTGCTAGCATTAGTGAATCATATTAAACTAAAGTATTGCAATAATTTGGGACATGTAGCCTATTTGAATTGACAAACCTCAACTGTTTCAAACCATATGCTAGCCTAGGGGCATTGGGAAATATTGTCTAGACCAGTGATATTTAAAGTCGGGGTCGGGGGGACTGCAGTGGGGATATATATTCATTATTTAGGAACAAAAAATTATGAGTACAGATTATTGTATGAGACAATATAGAAACGTTTTTGAGAAAGTTAATTAGAAAAAAAGTATTTGATTGGGTAATTGAAGGTTATTTGTTGATGTAAAAAAAATGTAACGTACCGATTTTAAAGTTGTATTTGGGGTGGGATCACAAGAAATGATTGCAAAAAAATGGGGACCCCAGAAATTCTGTAGGAAAACATGGTGTCCCTGCTGAAAAGGTTTGAATACCATTGGTCTAGACACATTTTTCCAGGGGAGATGAAATTTATAAATTGACTGGCTGGGCCGTGGGACAGTGGATGCGCATTTATAAATCTAATGGAACCGCTAAAAGGCACTACCCGCAGAATGCTGGGATGGTGGTCCTTCAACTCCCTGCTATTAACCAATTAGCATCCAGGATCCAAACAACCTGTTTTATAACATTGCATTGCCTCTGGTTATTGAAAGACATGTCTAAGACTGGTCTTTTCATGTATTCTGTAGGCCTATGTATTTGTTTCGTTTTTTTCAGTTATCACTATCTGCCTCTGGTCTAAGATTGGTCTATTCATGTATTCTGCAGGCCTATTTATTTGTTTCGTTTTTTTTCAGTTATGACCCTGTTTCGGTCATCACTATCTGTTTTGTTAAAATTTGTTTCCACCCGGTTTCGAACCGGGGACCTTTCGCGTGTGAGGCGAACGTGATAACCACTACACTACAGAAACTACAAGAAAAAGAGTGGAAGTCATGGAAAAGGTTAGGAATGCCCACAAGTCTACCGCCCATAATATCCCAAATAGAGTACCACAGTAGGAGTCATAATACCCATAAGAACTAGCGGTCGAACAGGGAAATGGTTCCAATCGTTTTTCCACCATTCATATTCCCCACAGGGGATTTTAAAAACAATTAAAAAAGGTATTTGTTTCTTGTTGGCTTACCCTGGCATGGTAACCGTGCAATTCTCTCTAGGACAAGGTGACTTTTATAAAAATATTCGCCTGTATTTACCCCCCCAAAATTAAATGCTAATTAACTGCTAATGTGGCTATCATAAAGAACTACAATGTATTATTTTAAGTGTTTCTAAAATCCCCTATGGGAAAAATGAATAGTGGAAAAATGATTGGAACCATTTCCCTGTTTGACCGCTAGGTTTTATTGGTATTATGACACCTCCACTGTGGGGCTTTTCCCAGTTTTATTTGACAATTTGTATCATGTTAAATATTAGCCACTATCGGGAGCCACTGTCAGTAACAGCCACATACATTTATTTTGGCATACTTTCATTCCGTTGACCTTTCTTTAATCTGTCACATCCTTGTGAATTGTTCCTGAGGGTTGCTAGCATTAGTGAATCATTTTAAACTAAAGTATTGCAATAATTTGGGACATGTAGCCTATTTGAATTGACAAACCTCAACTGTTTCAAACCATATGCTAGCCTAGGGGCATTGGGAAATATTGTCTAGACCAGTGATATTTAAAGTCGGGGTCGGGGGGACTGCAGTGGGGATATATATATTCATTATTTAGGAACAAAAAATTATGAGTACAGATTATTGTATGAGACAATATAGAAACGTTTTTGAGAAAGTTAATTAGAAAAAAAGTATTTGATTGGGTAATTGAAGGTTATTTGTTGATGTAAAAAAAAATGTAACGTACCGATTTTAAAGTTGTATTTGGGGTGGGATCACAAGAAATGATTGCAAAAAAATGGGGACCCCAGAAATTCTGTAGGAAAATATGGTGTCCCTGCTGAAAAGGTTTGAATACCATTGGTCTAGACACATTTTTCCAGGGGAGATGAAATTTATAAATTGACTGGCTGGGCCGTGGGACAGTGGATGCGCATTTATAAATCTAATGGAACCGCTAACAGGCACTACCCGCAGAATGCTGGGATGGTGGTCCTTCAACTCCCTGCTATTAACCAATTAGCATCCAGGATCCAAACAACCTGTTTTATAACATTGCATTGCCTCTGGTTATTGAAAGACATGTCTAAGACTGGTCTTTTCATGTATTCTGTAGGCCTATGTATTTGTTTCGTTTTTTTCAGTTATCACTATCTGCCTCTGGTCTAAGATTGGTCTATTCATGTATTCTGCAGGCCTATTTATTTGTTTCGTTTTTTTCAGTTATGACCCTGTTTCGGTCATCACTATCTGTTTTGTTAAAATTTATTTCCACCCGGTTTTGAACCGGGGACCTTTCGCGTGTGAGGCGAACGTGATAACCACTACACTACAGAAACTACAAAAAAAAGAGTGGAAGTCATGGAAAAGGTTAGGAATGCCCACAAGTCTACCGCCCATAATATCCCAAATAGAGTACCACAGTAGGAGTCATAATACCCATAAGAACTAGCGGTCGAACAGGGAAATGGTTCCAATCGTTTTTTCCACCATTCATATTCCCCACAGGGGATTTTAAAAACAATTAAAAAAGGCCTGTGTTTCTTGTTGGCTTACCCTGGCATGGTAACCGTGTAATTCTCTCTAGGACAAGGTGACTTTTATAAAAAATATTCGCCTGTATTTACCCCCCCAAAATTAAATGCTAATTAACTGCTAATGTGGCTATCATAAAGAACTACAAATGTATTATTTTAAGTGTTTCTAAAATCCCCTATGGGAAAAATGAATGGTGGAAAATGGTTGGAACCATTTCCCTGTTTGACCGCTAGGTTTTATGGGTATTATGACACCTCCACTGTGGGGCTTTTCCCAGTTTTATTTGACAATTTGTATCATGTTAAATATTAGCCACTATCGGGAGCCACTGTCAATAACAGCCACATACATTTATTTTGGCATACTTTCATTCCGTTGACCTTTCTTTAATCTGTCACATCCTTGTGAATTGTTCCTGAGGGTTGCTAGCATGAGTGAATCATATTAAGCTAAAGTAAAGTGTTTCCGCCCAGTCTCGAACCAGGGACCTTTTGCGTGTTAGGCAAATGTGATTACCGCTACACTACGGAAACTGCATGAGTAGGATACTAAGGGTGTGACTTTGGCTGGCTGGCTGGGTGGGTGGGTGGGTGGGGCATTTATCGCTCTCAGAACCTAACGAAGTCAGAAATGACTTAGTCCATTAACTAAGCAATAAGGCTTCAGATCCCGGGAATTATCGTGTGAATAACTCCTGAATAAGGGCTGATTCACCGTAGGGATGGTTTGGCTGAGCAGCCGGCTCTTGGAAGAGTCTTGGTGGTTCCAAACTTCTTCCTTTTAAGAATGATGGAAGCCACTGTGTTCTTGGGTACCTTCAATGCTGCAGAAATGTATCGGTACCCTTCCCCACGTCTGTGCCTCGACACAATCCTGTCTCGGAGCTCTAGGGACAATTCCTTCCACCTCATGGCTTAGTTTATGCTCTGACATGCACTGTCAACTGTGGAACCTTATATAGACAGACAGGTGTGTGCCTTTTCAAATCATGACCAATCCATTGAATTTACCACAGGTGGACTCCAATCAAGTTGTAGAAACATCTCAAGGATGATCAATGGAAACAGGATGGACCTGAGCTCAATTTCCAGCCTCATAGCAAAGGGTCTGAAAACGTATGTAAATAAGGTATTTTTTTAATCTTTTTTTATGAATTAAAAATGATATGTTATCGCTTTGTCATTATGGGGTATTGTGTGTAGATAGATTTTATTTGACTTAATCCATTTTCAGAATAAGGCTGTAACGTAACAAAATGTGGAAAAAAGTAAGGGGTCTGAATACTTTCCGAATGCACTGTAGCTATGCAGGCTAGCTACTTTTCCTTTGCTAGCCAGCCAACTAAATCTATCACACAATCACATCAAGCAGCTGAAATGACAGAAAACTGTCTGCACTTTTGTTTGTTTTACCTTGGATTATATTGCCATTTCTTTGGATATATCCATTATAATGACCCTGATAAATTAATTTGCCTGGCTCAGAGAAGCTGTCATTCTGGTCACAATCATACACATCGCACGGTGGAGGTCACCAAAAAAACGGCAACATTGATCCACAGGTCTGAGAGGCAGACAGCAAGGTTTAGACAAACCTCAACTGTTTCAAACCATATGCTAGCCTAGGGGCATTGGGAAATATTGTCTAGACCAGTGATATTTAAAGTCGGGGTCGGGGGGACTGCAGTGGGGATATATATATATTCATTATTTAGGAACAAAAATTATGAGTACAGATTATTGTATGAGACAATATAGAAACGTTTTTTTAGAAAGTTAATTAGAAAAAAAGTATTTGATTGGGTAATTGAAGGTTATTTGTTGATGTAAAAAAAAATGTAACGTACCGATTTCAAAGTTGTATTTGGGGTGGGATCACAAGAAATGATTGCAAAAAAATGGGGACCCCAGAAATTCTGTAGGAAAAAATGGTGTCCCTGCTGAAAAGGTTTGAATACCATTGATCTAGACACATTTTTCCAGGGGAGATGAAGTTTATAAATTGACTGGCTGGGCCGTGGGACAGTGGATGCGCATTTATAAATCTAATGGATCCGCTAACAGGCACTACCCGCAGAATGCTGGGATGGTGGTGCTTCAACTCCCTGCTATTAACCAATTAGCATCCAGGATCCAAACAACCTGTTTTATAACTTTGCATCGCCTCTGGTTATTGAAAGACATGTCTAAGACTGGTCTATTCATGTATTCTGTAGGCCTATGTATTTCTTTCGTTTTTTTTCAGTTATCACTATCTGCCTCTGGTTATTGAAAGACATGTCAAAGACTGGTCTATTCATGTATTCTGCAGGCCTATGTATTTGTTTTGTTTTTTTTCAGTTATGACCCTGTTTCTGTCATCACTATCTGTTTTGTTAAAATTTGTTTCCGCCTAGTTTCGAACCGGGGACCTTTTGCGTGTGAGGCAAACGTGATAACCACTACACTACTGAAACTACAAGAAGGAGAGTGGAAGTCATGGAAAATGTTAGGAATGTCCACAAGTCTACCGCCCATAATATCCCAAATAGAGTACCACAGTAGGAGTCATAATACCCATAAGAACTAGCGGTCGAACAGGGAAATGGTTCCAATCGTTTTTCCACCATTCATATTCCCCACAGGGGATTTTAAAAACAATTAAAAAAAGCCCGTGTTTCTTGTTGGCTTACCCTGGCATGGTAACCGTGTAATTCTCTCTAGGACAAGGTGACTTTTATAAAAAATATTCGCCTGTATTTACCCCCCCAAAATTAAATGCTAATTAACTGCTAATGTGGCTATCATAAAGAACTACAAATGTATTATTTTAAGTGTTTCTAAAATCCCCTATGGGAAAAATGAATGGTGGAAAAATGGTTGGAACTATTTCCCTGTTTGACCGCTAGGTTTTATGGGTATTATGACACCTCAACTGTGGGGCTTTTCCCAGTTTTATTTGAGAATTTGTATCATGTTAAATATTAGCCACTATCGGGAGCCACTGTCAGTAACAGCCACATACATTTATTTTGGCATACTTTCATTCCGTTGACCTTTCTTTAATCTGTCACATCCTTGTGAATTGTTCCTGAGGGTTGCTAGCATTAGTGAATCATATTAAGCTAAAGTATTGCAATAATTTGGGACATGTAGCCTATTTGAATCATTATGGAACTCAGACCACACGTAGCAGGAATTTATTCAGAGCGCCCAAGCTAGCCACCCCAGCAGAGTGCGTTACGCGACTTAAAAGGGTAAGTCTGAATAGCAAATACTGAGAAGTGCGTAGGAAAAGCATGAATTCCTAAATTGGGATCGAGCCCTAAGTGAATAGGCTTACTGTCTAATTTGTTAAAATGTGTTTCTGCCCGGTCTCGAACCAGGGACCTTTCACGTGTTAGGCGAACGTGATAACCGCTACACTACAGAAACTTCATGAGTAAGATACTAAGGGTGTGACTTTGGCTGGGTGGGTGGGTGGGGCATTTATCGCTCTCAGAACCTAATGAAGTCAGAAATGACTTAGTCCATTAACTAAGCAATAAGGCTTGAGATCCCGGGAATTATCGTGTGAATAACTCCTGAATAAGGGCTGATTCACCGTAGGGATGGTTTGGCTGAGCAGCCGGCTCTTGGAAGAGTCTTGGTGGTTCCAAACTTCTTCCTTTTAAGAATGATGGAAGCCACTGTGTTCTTGGGTACCTTCAATGCTGCAGAAATGTATCGGTACCCTTCCCCACGTCTGTGCCTCGACTCAATCCTGTCTCGGAGCTCTAGGGACAATTCCTTCCACCTCATGGCTTAGTTTATGCACTGTCAACTGTGGAACCTTATATAGACAGACAGGTGTGTGCCTTTTCAAATCATGACCAATCCATTGAATTTACCACAGGTGGACTCCAATCAAGTTGTAGAAACATCTCAAGGATGATCAACGGAAACAGGATTGACCTGAGCTCAATTTCCAGCCTCATAGCAAAGGTTCTGAAAACGTATGTAAATAAGGTATTTTTTAAATCTTTTTTATGAATTAAAAATGATATGTTATCGCTTTGTCATTATGGGGTATTGTGTGTAGATAGATTTTATTTGACTTAATCCATTTTCAGAATAAGGCTGTAACGTAACAAAATGTGGAAAAAAGTAAGGGGTCTGAATACTTTCCGAATGCACTGTAGCTATGCAGGCTAGCTACTTTTCCTTTGCTAGCCAGCCAACTAAATCTATCACACAATCACATCAAGCAGCTGAAATGACAGAAAACTGTCTGCACTTTTGTTTGTTTTACCTTGGATTATATTGCCATTTCTTTGGATATATCCATTATAATGACCCTGATCAATTAATTTGCCTGGCTCAGAGAAGCTGTCATTCTGGTCACATTCATACACATCGCACGGTGGAGGTCACCAAAAAAACGGCAACATTGATCCACAGGTCGGAGAGGCAGACAGCAAGGTTTAGACAAACCTCAACTGTTTCAAACCATATGCTAGCCTAGGGGCATTGGGAAATATTGTCTAGACCAATGATATTTAATGTCGGGGTCGGGGGGACTGCAGTGGGGATATATATATTCATTATTTAGGAACAAAAAATTATGAGTACAGATTATTGTATGAGACAATATAGAAACGTTTTTGAGAAAGTTAATTAGAAAAAAAGTATTTGATTGGGTAATTGAAGGTTATTTGTTGATGTAAAAAAAAATGTAACGTACCGATTTTAAAGTTGTATTTGGGGTGGGATCACAAGAAATGATTGCAAAAAAATGGGGACCCCAGAAATTCTGTAGGAAAACATGGTGTCCCTGCTGAAAAGGTTTGAATACCATTGGTCTAGACACATTTTTCCAGGGGAGATGAAGTTTATAAATTGACTGGCTGGGCCGTGGGACAGTGGATGCGCATTTATAAATCTAATGGAACCGCTAACAGGCACTACCTGCAGAATGCTGGGATGGTGGTGCTTCAACTCCCTGCTATTAACCAATTAGCATCCAGGATCCAAACAACCTGTTTTATAACATTGCATTGCCTCTGGTTATTGAAAGACATGTCTAAGACTGGTCTTTTCATGTATTCTGTAGGCCTATGTATTTGTTTCGTTTTTTTTCAGTTATCACTATCTGCCTCTGGTCTAAGACTGGTCTATTCATGTATTCTGTAGGCCTATGTATTTGTTTCGTTTTTTTTCAGTTATCACTATCTGCCTCTGGTTATTGAAAGACATGTCTAAGACTGGTCTATTCATGTATTCTGCAGGCCTATGTATTTGTTTCGTTTTTTTCAGTTATGACCCTGTTTCTGTCATCACTATCTGTTTTGTTAAAATTTGTTTCCGCCCGGTTTCGAACCGGGGACCTTTCGCGTGTGAGGCGAACGTGATAACCACTACACTACGGAAACTACATGAAAATGAGCGGAAGTCATTTAAAATGTTAGGAATGCCCACAAGTCTACCGCCCATAATATCCCAAATAGAGTACCACAGTAGGAGTCATAATACCCATAAGAACTAGCGGTCGAACAGGGAAATGGTTCCAATCGTTTTTCCACCATTCATATTCCCCACAGGGGATTTTAAAAACAATTCAAAAAGGCCTGTGTTTCTTGTTGGCTTACCCTGGCATGGTAACCGTGTAATTCTCTCTAGGACAAGGTGACTTTTAGAAAAAATATTCGCCTGTATTTATCCCCCCAAAATTAAATGCTAATTAACTGCTAATGTGGCGATCATAAAGAACTACAAATGTATTATTTTAAGTGTTTCTAAAATCCCTTATGGGAAAAATGAATGGTGGAAAAATGGTTGGAACCATTTCCCTGTTTGACCGCTAAGTTTTATGGGTATTATGACACCTCCACTGTGGGGCTTTTCCCAGTTTTATTTGACAATTTGTATCATTTTAAATATTAGCCACTATCGGGAGCCACTGTCAGTAACAGCCACATACATTTATTTTGGCATACTTTCATTCCGTTGACCTTTCTTTAATCTGTCACATCCTTGTGATTTGTTCCTGAGGGTTGCTAGCATTAGTGAATCATATTAAGCTAAAGTATTGCAATAATTTGGGACATGTAGCCTATTTGAATCATTATGGAACTCAGACCACACGTAGCAGGAATTTATTCAGAGCGCCCAAGCTAGCCACCCCAGCAGAGTGCGTTACGCGACTAAAAAGGGTAAGTCTGAATAGCAAACACTGAGAAGTGCGTAGGAAAAGCATGAATTCCTAAATTGGGATCGAGCCCTAAGTGAATAGGCTTACTGTCTAATTTGTTAAAATGTGTTTCCGCCCGGTCTCGAACCGGGGACCTTTCGCGTGTTAGGCGAACGTGATAACCTCTACACTACGGAAACTGCATGAGTAGGATACTAAGGGTGTGACTTTGGCTGGGTGGGTGGCTGGGTGGGTGGGGCATTTATCGCTCTCAGAACCTAATGAAGTCAGAAATGACTTAGTCCATTAACTAAGCAATAAGGCTTGAGATCCCGGGAATTATCGTGTGAATAACTCCTGAATAAGGGCTGATTCACCGTAGGGATGGTTTGGCTGAGCAGCCGGCTCTTGGAAGAGTCTTGGTGGTTCCAAACTTCTTCATTTTAAGAATGATGGAAGCCACTGTGTTCTTGGGTACCTTCAATGCTGCAGAAATGTATCGGTACCCTTCCCCACGTCTGTGCCTCGACACAATCCTGTCTCGGAGCTCTAGGGACAATTCCTTCCACCTCATGGCTTAGTTTATGCTCTGACATGCACTGTCAACTGTTGAACCTTATATAGACAGACAGGTGTGTGCCTTTTCAAATCATGACCAATCCATTGAATTTACCACAGGTGGACTCCAATCAAGTTGTAGAAACATCTCAAGGATGATCAATGGAAACAGGATGGACCTGAGCTCAATTTCCAGCCTCATAGCAAAGGTTCTGAAAACGTATGTAAATAAGGTATTTTTTAAATCTTTTTTTATGAATTAAAAATGATATGTTATCGCTTTGTCATTATGGGGTATTGTGTGTAGATAGATTTTATTTGACTTAATCCATTTTCAGAATAAGGCTGTAACGTAACAAAATGTGGAAAAAAGTAAGGGGTCTGAATACTTTCCGAATGCACTGTAGCTATGCAGGCTAGCTACTTTTCCTTTGCTAGCCAGCCAACTAAATCTATCACACAATCACATCAAGCAGCTGAAATGACAGAAAACTGTCTGCACTTTTGTTTGTTTTACCTTGGATTAAATTGCCATTTCTTTGGATATATCCATTATAATGACCCTGATAAATTAATTTGCCTGGCTCAGAGAAGCTGTCATTCTGGTCACATTCATACACATCACACGGTGGAGGTCACCAAAAAAACGGCAACATTGATCCACAGGTCGGAGAGGCAGACAGCAAGGTTTAGACAAACCTCAACTGTTTCAAACCATATGCTAGCCTAGGGGCATTGGGAAATATTGTCTAGACCAATGATATTTAATGTCGGGGTCGGGGGGACTGCAGTGGGGATATATATATTCATTATTTAGGAACAAAAAATTATGAGTACAGATTATTGTATGAGACAATATAGAAACGTTTTTGAGAAAGTTAATTAGAAAAAAAGTATTTGATTGGGTAATTGAAGGTTATTTGTTGATGTAAAAATAAAAAAAAATGTAACGTACCGATTTTAAAGTTGTATTTGGGGTGGGATCACAAGAAATGATTGCAAAAAAATGGGGACCCCAGAAATTCTGTAGGAAAACATGGTGTCCCTGCTGAAAAGGTTTGAATACCATTGGTCTAGACACATTTTTCCAGGGGAGATGAAGTTTATAAATTGACTGGCTGGGCCGTGGGACAGTGGATGCGCATTTATAAATCTAATGGAACCGCTAACAGGCACTACCTGCAGAATGCTGGGATGGTGGTGCTTCAACTCCCTGCTATTAACCAATTAGCATCCAGGATCCAAACAACCTGTTTTATAACATTGCATTGCCTCTGGTTATTGAAAGACATGTCTAAGACTGGTCTTTTCATGTATTCTGTAGGCCTATGTATTTGTTTCGTTTTTTTTTCAGTTATCACTATCTGCCTCTGGTCTAAGACTGGTCTATTCATGTATTCTGTAGGCCTATGTATTTGTTTCGTTTTTTTTCAGTTATCACTATCTGCCTCTGGTTATTGAAAGACATGTCTAAGACTGGTCTATTCATGTATTCTGCAGGCCTATGTATTTGTTTCGTTTTTTTCAGTTATGACCCTGTTTCTGTCATCACTATCTGTTTTGTTAAAATTTGTTTCCGCCCGGTTTCGAACCGGGGACCTTTCGCGTGTGAGGCGAACGTGATAACCACTACACTACGGAAACTACATGAAAATGAGCGGAAGTCATTTAAAATGTTAGGAATGCCCACAAGTCTACCGCCCATAATATCCCAAATAGAGTACCACAGTAGGAGTCATAATACCCATAAGAACTAGCGGTCGAACAGGGAAATGGTTCCAATCGTTTTTCCACCATTCATATTCCCCACAGGGGATTTTAAAAACAATTCAAAAAGGCCTGTGTTTCTTGTTGGCTTACCCTGGCATGGTAACCGTGTAATTCTCTCTAGGACAAGGTGACTTTTAGAAAAAATATTCGCCTGTATTTATCCCCCCAAAATTAAATGCTAATTAACTGCTAATGTGGCGATCATAAAGAACTACAAATGTATTATTTTAAGTGTTTCTAAAATCCCTTATGGGAAAAATGAATGGTGGAAAAATGGTTGGAACCATTTCCCTGTTTGACCGCTAAGTTTTATGGGTATTATGACACCTCCACTGTGGGGCTTTTCCCAGTTTTATTTGACAATTTGTATCATTTTAAATATTAGCCACTATCGGGAGCCACTGTCAGTAACAGCCACATACATTTATTTTGGCATACTTTCATTCCGTTGACCTTTCTTTAATCTGTCACATCCTTGTGATTTGTTCCTGAGGGTTGCTAGCATTAGTGAATCATATTAAGCTAAAGTATTGCAATAATTTGGGACATGTAGCCTATTTGAATCATTATGGAACTCAGACCACACGTAGCAGGAATTTATTCAGAGCGCCCAAGCTAGCCACCCCAGCAGAGTGCGTTACGCGACTAAAAAGGGTAAGTCTGAATAGCAAACACTGAGAAGTGCGTAGGAAAAGCATGAATTCCTAAATTGGGATCGAGCCCTAAGTGAATAGGCTTACTGTCTAATTTGTTAAAATGTGTTTCCGCCCGGTCTCGAACCGGGGACCTTTCGCGTGTTAGGCGAACGTGATAACCTCTACACTACGGAAACTGCATGAGTAGGATACTAAGGGTGTGACTTTGGCTGGGTGGGTGGCTGGGTGGGTGGGGCATTTATCGCTCTCAGAACCTAATGAAGTCAGAAATGACTTAGTCCATTAACTAAGCAATAAGGCTTGAGATCCCGGGAATTATCGTGTGAATAACTCCTGAATAAGGGCTGATTCACCGTAGGGATGGTTTGGCTGAGCAGCCGGCTCTTGGAAGAGTCTTGGTGGTTCCAAACTTCTTCATTTTAAGAATGATGGAAGCCACTGTGTTCTTGGGTACCTTCAATGCTGCAGAAATGTATCGGTACCCTTCCCCACGTCTGTGCCTCGACACAATCCTGTCTCGGAGCTCTAGGGACAATTCCTTCCACCTCATGGCTTAGTTTATGCTCTGACATGCACTGTCAACTGTTGAACCTTATATAGACAGACAGGTGTGTGCCTTTTCAAATCATGACCAATCCATTGAATTTACCACAGGTGGACTCCAATCAAGTTGTAGAAACATCTCAAGGATGATCAATGGAAACAGGATGGACCTGAGCTCAATTTCCAGCCTCATAGCAAAGGTTCTGAAAACGTATGTAAATAAGGTATTTTTTAAATCTTTTTTTATGAATTAAAAATGATATGTTATCGCTTTGTCATTATGGGGTATTGTGTGTAGATAGATTTTATTTGACTTAATCCATTTTCAGAATAAGGCTGTAACGTAACAAAATGTGGAAAAAAGTAAGGGGTCTGAATACTTTCCGAATGCACTGTAGCTATGCAGGCTAGCTACTTTTCCTTTGCTAGCCAGCAAACTAAATCTATCACACAATCACATCAAGCAGCTGAAATGACAGAAAACTGTCTGCACTTTTGTTTGTTTTACCTTGGATTAAATTGCCATTTCTTTGGATATATCCATTATAATGACCCTGATAAATTAATTTGCCTGGCTCAGAGAAGCTGTCATTCTGGTCACATTCATACACATCACACGGTGGAGGTCACCAAAAAAACGGCAACATTGATCCACAGGTCGGAGAGGCAGACAGCAAGGTTTAGACAAACCTCAACTGTTTCAAACCATATGCTAGCCTAGGGGCATTGGGAAATATTGTCTAGACCAATGATATTTAATGTCGGGGTCGGGGGGACTGCAGTGGGGATATATATATTCATTATTTAGGAACAAAAAATTATGAGTACAGATTATTGTATGAGACAATATAGAAACGTTTTTGAGAAAGTTAATTAGAAAAAAAGTATTTGATTGGGTAATTGAAGGTTATTTGTTGATGTAAAAAATAAAAAAAAATGTAACGTACCGATTTTAAAGTTGTATTTGGGGTGGGATCACAAGAAATGATTGCAAAAAAATGGGGACCCCAGAAATTCTGTAGGAAAACATGGTGTCCCTGCTGAAAAGGTTTGAATACCATTGGTCTAGACACATTTTTCCAGGGGAGATGAAGTTTATAAATTGACTGGCTGGGCCGTGGGACAGTGGATGCGCATTTATAAATCTAATGGAACCGCTAACAGGCACTACCTGCAGAATGCTGGGATGGTGGTGCTTCAACTCCCTGCTATTAACCAATTAGCATCCAGGATCCAAACAACCTGTTTTATAACATTGCATTGCCTCTGGTTATTGAAAGACATGTCTAAGACTGGTCTTTTCATGTATTCTGTAGGCCTATGTATTTGTTTCGTTTTTTTTCAGTTATCACTATCTGCCTCTGGTCTAAGACTGGTCTATTCATGTATTCTGTAGGCCTATGTATTTGTTTCGTTTTTTTTTCAGTTATCACTATCTGCCTCTGGTTATTGAAAGACATGTCTAAGACTGGTCTATTCATGTATTCTGCAGGCCTATGTATTTGTTTCGTTTTTTTCAGTTATGACCCTGTTTCTGTCATCACTATCTGTTTTGTTAAAATTTGTTTCCGCCCGGTTTCGAACCGGGGACCTTTCGCGTGTGAGGCGAACGTGATAACCACTACACTACGGAAACTACATGAAAATGAGCGGAAGTCATTTAAAATGTTAGGAATGCCCACAAGTCTACCGCCCATAATATCCCAAATAGAGTACCACAGTAGGAGTCATAATACCCATAAGAACTAGCGGTCGAACAGGGAAATGGTTCCAATCGTTTTTCCACCATTCATATTCCCCACAGGGGATTTTAAAAACAATTCAAAAAGGCCTGTGTTTCTTGTTGGCTTACCCTGGCATGGTAACCGTGTAATTCTCTCTAGGACAAGGTGACTTTTAGAAAAAATATTCGCCTGTATTTATCCCCCCAAAATTAAATGCTAATTAACTGCTAATGTGGCGATCATAAAGAACTACAAATGTATTATTTTAAGTGTTTCTAAAATCCCTTATGGGAAAAATGAATGGTGGAAAAATGGTTGGAACCATTTCCCTGTTTGACCGCTAAGTTTTATGGGTATTATGACACCTCCACTGTGGGGCTTTTCCCAGTTTTATTTGACAATTTGTATCATTTTAAATATTAGCCACTATCGGGAGCCACTGTCAGTAACAGCCACATACATTTATTTTGGCATACTTTCATTCCGTTGACCTTTCTTTAATCTGTCACATCCTTGTGATTTGTTCCTGAGGGTTGCTAGCATTAGTGAATCATATTAAGCTAAAGTATTGCAATAATTTGGGACATGTAGCCTATTTGAATCATTATGGAACTCAGACCACACGTAGCAGGAATTTATTCAGAGCGCCCAAGCTAGCCACCCCAGCAGAGTGCGTTACGCGACTAAAAAGGGTAAGTCTGAATAGCAAACACTGAGAAGTGCGTAGGAAAAGCATGAATTCCTAAATTGGGATCGAGCCCTAAGTGAATAGGCTTACTGTCTAATTTGTTAAAATGTGTTTCCGCCCGGTCTCGAACCGGGGACCTTTCGCGTGTTAGGCGAACGTGATAACCTCTACACTACGGAAACTGCATGAGTAGGATACTAAGGGTGTGACTTTGGCTGGGTGGGTGGCTGGGTGGGTGGGGCATTTATCGCTCTCAGAACCTAATGAAGTCAGAAATGACTTAGTCCATTAACTAAGCAATAAGGCTTGAGATCCCGGGAATTATCGTGTGAATAACTCCTGAATAAGGGCTGATTCACCGTAGGGATGGTTTGGCTGAGCAGCCGGCTCTTGGAAGAGTCTTGGTGGTTCCAAACTTCTTCATTTTAAGAATGATGGAAGCCACTGTGTTCTTGGGTACCTTCAATGCTGCAGAAATGTATCGGTACCCTTCCCCACGTCTGTGCCTCGACACAATCCTGTCTCGGAGCTCTAGGGACAATTCCTTCCACCTCATGGCTTAGTTTATGCTCTGACATGCACTGTCAACTGTTGAACCTTATATAGACAGACAGGTGTGTGCCTTTTCAAATCATGACCAATCCATTGAATTTACCACAGGTGGACTCCAATCAAGTTGTAGAAACATCTCAAGGATGATCAATGGAAACAGGATGGACCTGAGCTCAATTTCCAGCCTCATAGCAAAGGTTCTGAAAACGTATGTAAATAAGGTATTTTTTAAATCTTTTTTTATGAATTAAAAATGATATGTTATCGCTTTGTCATTATGGGGTATTGTGTGTAGATAGATTTTATTTGACTTAATCCATTTTCAGAATAAGGCTGTAACGTAACAAAATGTGGAAAAAAGTAAGGGGTCTGAATACTTTCCGAATGCACTGTAGCTATGCAGGCTAGCTACTTTTCCTTTGCTAGCCAGCCAACTAAATCTATCACACAATCACATCAAGCAGCTGAAATGACAGAAAACTGTCTGCACTTTTGTTTGTTTTACCTTGGATTAAATTGCCATTTCTTTGGATATATCCATTATAATGACCCTGATAAATTAATTTGCCTGGCTCAGAGAAGCTGTCATTCTGGTCACATTCATACACATCACACGGTGGAGGTCACCAAAAAAACGGCAACATTGATCCACAGGTCGGAGAGGCAGACAGCAAGGTTTAGACAAACCTCAACTGTTTCAAACCATATGCTAGCCTAGGGGCATTGGGAAATATTGTCTAGACCAATGATATTTAATGTCGGGGTCGGGGGGACTGCAGTGGGGATATATATATTCATTATTTAGGAACAAAAAATTATGAGTACAGATTATTGTATGAGACAATATAGAAACGTTTTTGAGAAAGTTAATTAGAAAAAAAGTATTTGATTGGGTAATTGAAGGTTATTTGTTGATGTAAAAAATAAAAAAAAATGTAACGTACCGATTTTAAAGTTGTATTTGGGGTGGGATCACAAGAAATGATTGCAAAAAAATGGGGACCCCAGAAATTCTGTAGGAAAACATGGTGTCCCTGCTGAAAAGGTTTGAATACCATTGGTCTAGACACATTTTTCCAGGGGAGATGAAGTTTATAAATTGACTGGCTGGGCCGTGGGACAGTGGATGCGCATTTATAAATCTAATGGAACCGCTAACAGGCACTACCTGCAGAATGCTGGGATGGTGGTGCTTCAACTCCCTGCTATTAACCAATTAGCATCCAGGATCCAAACAACCTGTTTTATAACATTGCATTGCCTCTGGTTATTGAAAGACATGTCTAAGACTGGTCTTTTCATGTATTCTGTAGGCCTATGTATTTGTTTCGTTTTTTTTCAGTTATCACTATCTGCCTCTGGTCTAAGACTGGTCTATTCATGTATTCTGTAGGCCTATGTATTTGTTTCGTTTTTTTTTCAGTTATCACTATCTGCCTCTGGTTATTGAAAGACATGTCTAAGACTGGTCTATTCATGTATTCTGTAGGCCTATGTATTTGTTTCGTTTTTTTCAGTTATGACCCTGTTTCTGTCATCACTATCTGTTTTGTTAAAATTTGTTTCCGCCCGGTTTCGAACCGGGGACCTTTCGCGTGTGAGGCGAACGTGATAACCACTACACTACGGAAACTACATGAAAATGAGCGGAAGTCATTTAAAATGTTAGGAATGCCCACAAGTCTACCGCCCATAATATCCCAAATAGAGTACCACAGTAGGAGTCATAATACCCATAAGAACTAGCGGTCGAACAGGGAAATGGTTCCAATCGTTTTTCCACCATTCATATTCCCCACAGGGGATTTTAAAAACAATTCAAAAAGGCCTGTGTTTCTTGTTGGCTTACCCTGGCATGGTAACCGTGTAATTCTCTCTAGGACAAGGTGACTTTTAGAAAAAATATTCGCCTGTATTTATCCCCCCAAAATTAAATGCTAATTAACTGCTAATGTGGCGATCATAAAGAACTACAAATGTATTATTTTAAGTGTTTCTAAAATCCCTTATGGGAAAAATGAATGGTGGAAAAATGGTTGGAACCATTTCCCTGTTTGACCGCTAAGTTTTATGGGTATTATGACACCTCCACTGTGGGGCTTTTCCCAGTTTTATTTGACAATTTGTATCATTTTAAATATTAGCCACTATCGGGAGCCACTGTCAGTAACAGCCACATACATTTATTTTGGCATACTTTCATTCCGTTGACCTTTCTTTAATCTGTCACATCCTTGTGATTTGTTCCTGAGGGTTGCTAGCATTAGTGAATCATATTAAGCTAAAGTATTGCAATAATTTGGGACATGTAGCCTATTTGAATCATTATGGAACTCAGACCACACGTAGCAGGAATTTATTCAGAGCGCCCAAGCTAGCCACCCCAGCAGAGTGCGTTACGCGACTAAAAAGGGTAAGTCTGAATAGCAAACACTGAGAAGTGCGTAGGAAAAGCATGAATTCCTAAATTGGGATCGAGCCCTAAGTGAATAGGCTTACTGTCTAATTTGTTAAAATGTGTTTCCGCCCGGTCTCGAACCGGGGACCTTTCGCGTGTTAGGCGAACGTGATAACCTCTACACTACGGAAACTGCATGAGTAGGATACTAAGGGTGTGACTTTGGCTGGGTGGGTGGCTGGGTGGGTGGGGCATTTATCGCTCTCAGAACCTAATGAAGTCAGAAATGACTTAGTCCATTAACTAAGCAATAAGGCTTGAGATCCCGGGAATTATCGTGTGAATAACTCCTGAATAAGGGCTGATTCACCGTAGGGATGGTTTGGCTGAGCAGCCGGCTCTTGGAAGAGTCTTGGTGGTTCCAAACTTCTTCATTTTAAGAATGATGGAAGCCACTGTGTTCTTGGGTACCTTCAATGCTGCAGAAATGTATCGGTACCCTTCCCCACGTCTGTGCCTCGACACAATCCTGTCTCGGAGCTCTAGGGACAATTCCTTCCACCTCATGGCTTAGTTTATGCTCTGACATGCACTGTCAACTGTTGAACCTTATATAGACAGACAGGTGTGTGCCTTTTCAAATCATGACCAATCCATTGAATTTACCACAGGTGGACTCCAATCAAGTTGTAGAAACATCTCAAGGATGATCAATGGAAACAGGATGGACCTGAGCTCAATTTCCAGCCTCATAGCAAAGGTTCTGAAAACGTATGTAAATAAGGTATTTTTTAAATCTTTTTTTATGAATTAAAAATGATATGTTATCGCTTTGTCATTATGGGGTATTGTGTGTAGATAGATTTTATTTGACTTAATCCATTTTCAGAATAAGGCTGTAACGTAACAAAATGTGGAAAAAAGTAAGGGGTCTGAATACTTTCCGAATGCACTGTAGCTATGCAGGCTAGCTACTTTTCCTTTGCTAGCCAGCAAACTAAATCTATCACACAATCACATCAAGCAGCTGAAATGACAGAAAACTGTCTGCACTTTTGTTTGTTTTACCTTGGATTAAATTGCCATTTCTTTGGATATATCCATTATAATGACCCTGATAAATTAATTTGCCTGGCTCAGAGAAGCTGTCATTCTGGTCACATTCATACACATCACACGGTGGAGGTCACCAAAAAAACGGCGACATTGATCCACAGGTCGGAGAGGCAGACAGCAAGGTTTAGACAAACCTCAACTGTTTCAAACCATATGCTAGCCTAGGGGCATTGGGAAATATTGTCTAGACCAATGATATTTAATGTCGGGGTCGGGGGGACTGCAGTGGGGATATATATATTCATTATTTAGGAACAAAAAATTATGAGTACAGATTATTGTATGAGACAATATAGAAACGTTTTTGAGAAAGTTAATTAGAAAAAAAGTATTTGATTGGGTAATTGAAGGTTATTTGTTGATGTAAAAAAAAATGTAACGTACCGATTTTAAAGTTGTATTTGGGGTGGGATCACAAGAAATGATTGCAAAAAAATGGGGACCCCAGAAATTCTGTAGGAAAAAATGGTGTCCCTGCTGAAAAGGTTTGAATACCATTGGTTTAGACACATTTTTCCAGGGGAGATGAAGTTTATAAATTGACTGGCTGGGCCGTGGGACAGTGGATGCGCATTTATAAATCTAATGGAACCGCTAACAGGCACTACCCGCAGAATGCTGGGATGGTGGTGCTTCAACTCCCTGCTATTAACCAATTAGCATCCAGGATCCAAACAACCTGTTTTATAACATTGCATTGCCTCTGGTTATTGAAAGACATGTCTAAGACTGGTCTATTCATGTATTCTGTAGGCCTATGTATTTGTTTCGTTTTTTTTCAGTTATCACTATCTGCCTCTGGTTATTGAAAGACATGTCTAAGACTGGTCTATTCATGTATTCTGCAGGCCTATGTATTTGTTTCGTTTTTTCAGTTATGACCCTGTTTCTGTCATCACTATCTGTTTTGTTAAAATTTGTTTCCGCCCGGTTTCGAACCGGGGACCTTTCGCGTGTGTGGCGAACGTGATAACCACTACACTACGGAAACTACATGAAAATGAGTGGAAGTCATTTAAAATTTTAGGAATGCCCACAAGTCTACCACCCATAATATCCCAAATAGAGTACCACAGTAGGAGTCATAATACCCATAAGAACTAGCGGTCGAACAGGGAAATGGTTCCAATCGTTTTTCCACCATTCATATTCCCCACAGGGGATTTTAAAAACAATTCAAAAAGGCCTGTGTTTCTTGTTGGCTTACCCTGGCATGGTAACCGTGTAATTCTCTCTAGGACAAGGTGACTTTTAAAAAAAATATTCGCCTGTATTTACCCCCCCAAAATTAAATGCTAATTAACTGCTAATGTGGCGATCATAAAGAACTACAAATGTATTATTTTAAGTGTTTCTAAAATCCCCTATGGGAAAAATGAATGGTGGAAAAATGGTTGGAACCATTTCCCTGTTTGACCGCTAAGTTTTATGGGTATTATGACACCTCCACTGTGGGGCTTTTCCCAGTTTTATTTGACAATTTGTATCATTTTAAATATTAGCCACTATCGGGAGCCACTGTCAGTAACAGCCACATACATTTATTTTGGCATACTTTCATTCCGTTGACCTTTCTTTAATCTGTCACATCCTTGTGAATTGTTCCTGAGGGTTGCTAGCATTAGTGAATCATATTAAGCTAAAGTATTGCAATAATTTGGGACATGTAGCCTATTTGAATCATTATGGAACTCAGACCACACGTAGCAGGAATTTATTCAGAGCGCCCAAGCTAGCCACCCCAGCAGAGTGCGTTACGCGACTTAAAAGGGTAAGTCTGAATAGCAAATACTGAGAAGTGCGTAGGAAAAGCATGAATTCCTAAATTGGGATCGAGCCCTAAGTGAATAGGCTTACTGTCTAATTTGTTAAAATGTGTTTCCGCCCGGTCTCGCACCGGGGACCTTTCGCGTGTTATGCAAACGTGATAACCGCTACACTACGGAAACTGCATGAGTAGGATACTAAGGGTGTGACTTTGGCTGGGTGGGTGGCTGGGTGGGTGGGGCATTTATCGCTCTCAGAACCTAATGAAGTCTGAAATGACCTGGTCTATTAACTAAGCAATAAGGCTTGAGATCCCGGGAGTTATCGTGTGAATAACTCCTGAATAAGGGCTGATTCACCGTAGGGATGGTTTGGCTGAGCAGCCGGCTCTTGGAAGAGTCTTGGTGGTTCCAAACTTCTTCCTTTTAAGAATGATGGAAGCCACTGTGTTCTTGGGTACCTTCAATGCTGCAGAAATGTATCGGTACCCTTCCCCACGTCTGTGCCTCGACACAATCCTGTCTCGGAGCTCTAGGGACAATTCCTTCCACCTCATGGCTTAGTTTATGCACTGTCAACTGTGGAACCTTATATAGATAGACAGGTGTGTGCCTTTTCAAATCATGACCAATCCATTGACTTTACCACAGGTGGACTCCAATCAAGTTGTAGAAACATCTCAAGGATGATCAATGGAAACAGGATGGACCTGAGCTCAATTTCCAGCCTCATAGCAAAGGGTCTGAAAACGTATGTAAATAAGGTATTTTTTAAATCTTTTTTTATGAATTAAAAATGATATGTTATCGCTTTGTCATTATGGGGTATTGTGTGTAGATAGATTTTATTTGACTTAATCCATTTTCAGAATAAGGCTGTAACGTAACAAAATGTGGAAAAAAGTAAGGGGTCTGAATACTTTCCGAATGCACCGTAGCTATGCAGGCTAGCTACTTTTCCTTTGCTAGCCAGCCAACTAAGTCTATCACACAATCACATCAAGCAGCTGAAATGACAGAAAACTGTCTGCACTTTTGTTTGTTTTACCTTGGATTATATTGCCATTTCTTTGGATATATCCATTATAATGACCCTGATAAATTAATTTGCCTGGCTCAGAGAAGCTGTCATTCTGGTCACATTCATACACATCGCACGGTGGAGGTCACCAAAAAAACGGCAACATTGATCCACAGGTCGGAGAGGCAGACAGCAAGGTTTAGACAAACCTCAACTGTTTCAAACCATATGCTAGCCTAGGGGCATTGGGAAATATTGTCTAGACCAGTGATATTTAAAGTCGGGGTCGGAGGGACTGCAGTGGGGATATATATATTCATTATTTAGGAACAAAAAATTATGAGTACAGATTATTGTATGAGACAATATAGAAACGTTTTTGAGAAAGTTAATTAAAAAAAAGTATTTGATTGGGTAATTGAAGGTTATTTGTTGATGTAAAAAAAAATGTAACGTACCGATTTTAAAGTTGTATTTGGGGTGGGATCACAAGAAATGATTGCAAAAAAATGGGGACCCCAGAAATTCTGTAGGAAAAAATGGTGTCCCTGCTGAAAAGGTTTGAATACCATTGGTCTAGACACATTTTTCCAGGGGAGATGAAGTTTATAAATTGACTGGCTGGGCCGTGGGACAGTGGATGCGCATTTATAAATCTAATGGAACCGCTAACAGGCACTACCCGCAGATTGCTGGGATGGTGGTGCTTCAACTCCCTGCTATTAACCAATTAGCATCCAGGATCCAAACAACCTTTTTTATAACATTGCATTGCCTCTGGTTATTGAAAGACATGTCTAAGACTGGTCTATTCATGTATTCTGTAGGCCTATGTATTTGTTTCGTTTTTTTTCAGTTATCACTATCTGCCTCTGGTTATTGAAAGACATGTCTAAGACTGGTCTATTCATGTATTCTTCAGGCCTATGTATTTGTTTAGTTTTTTTCAGTTATGACCCTGTTTCTGTCATCACTATCTGTTTTGTTAAAATTAGTTTCCACACGGTTTCGAACCGGGGACCTTCCGCGTGTGAGGTGAACGTGATAACCACTACACTACGGAAACTACAAGAAAAAGAGTGGAAGTCATGGAAAATGTTAGGAATGCCCACAAGTCTACCGCCCATAATATCCCAAATAGAGTACCACAGTAGGAGTCATAATACCCATAAGAACTAGCGGTCGAACAGGGAAATGGTTCCAATCTTTTTTCCACCATTCATATTCCCCACAGGGGATTTTAAAATCAATTAAGAAAGGCCTGTGTTTCTTGTTGGCTTACCCTGGCATGGTAACCGTGTAATTCTCTCTAGGACAAGGTGACTTTTAGAAAAAATATTCGCCTGTATTTACCCCCCCAAAATTAAATGCTAATTAAGTGCTAATGTGGCTATCATAAAGAACTACAAATGTATTATTTTAAGTGTTTCTAAAATCCCCTGTGGGAAAAATGAATGGTGGAAAAATGGTTGGAACTATTTCCCTGTTTGACCGCTAAGTTTTATGGGTATTATGACACCTTAACTGTGGGGCTTTTCCCAGTTTTATTTGACAATTTGTATCATGTTAAATATTAGCCACTATCGGGAGCCACTGTCAGTAACAGCCACATACATTTATTTTGGCATACTTTCATTCTGTTGACCTTTCTTTAATCTGTCACATCCTTGTGAATTGTTCCTGAGGGTTGCTAGCATTAGTGAATCATATTAAGCTAAAGTATTGCAATAATTTGGGACATGTAGCCTATTTGAATCATTATGGAACTCAGACCACACGTAGCAGGAATTTATTCAGAGCGCCCAAGCTAGCCACCCCAGCAGAGTGCGTTACGCGACTTAAAAGGGTAAGTCTGAATAGCAAATACTGAGAAGTGCGTAGGAAAAGCATGAATTCCTAAATTGGGATCGAGCCCTAAGTGAATAGGCTTACTGTCTAATTTGTTAAAATGTGCTTCCTCCCGGTCTCCTTTCGCGTGTTAGGCGAACGTGATAACCTCTACACTACGGAAACTGCATGAGTAGGATACTAAGGGTGTGACTTTGGCTGGGTGGTTGGGTGGGGCATTTATCGCTCTCAGAACCTAATGAAGTCAGAAATGACTTAGTCCATTAACTAAGCAATAAGGCTTGAGATCCCGGGAATTATCGTGTGAATAACTCCTGAATAAGGGCTGATTCACCGTAGGGATGGTTTGGCTGAGCAGCCGGCTCTTGGAAGAGTCTTGGTGGTTCCAAACTTCTTCCTTTTAAGAATGATGGAAGCCACTGTGTTCTTGGGTACCTTCAATGCTGCAGAAATGTATCGGTACCCTTCCCCACGTCTGTGCCTCGACACAATCCTGTCTCGGAGCTCTAGGGACAATTCCTTCCACCTCATGGCTTAGTTTATGCTCTGACATGCACTGTCAACTGTGGAACCTTATATAGACAGACAGGTGTGTGCCTTTTCAAATCATGACCAATCCATTGAATTTACCACAGGTGGACTCCAATCAAGTTGTAGAAACATCTCAAGGATGATCAATGGAAACAGGATGGCCCTGAGCTCAATTTCCAGCCTCATAGCAAAGGGTCTGAAAACGTATGTAAATAAGGTATTTTTTAAATCTTTTTTTATGAATTAAAAATGATATGTTATCGCTTTGTCATTATGGGGTATTGTGTGTAGATAGATTTTATTTGACTTAATCCATTTTCAGAATAAGGCTGTAACGTAACAAAATGTGGAAAAAAGTAAGGGGTCTGAATACTTTCCGAATGCACTGTAGCTATGCAGGCTAGCTACTTTTCCTTTGCTAGCCAGCCAACTAAATCTATCACACAATCACATCAAGCAGCTGAAATGACAGAAAACTGTCTGCACTTTTGTTTGTTTTACCTTGGATTATATTGCCATTTCTTTGGATATATCCATTATAATGACCCTGATAAATTAATTTGCCTGGCTCAGAGAAGCTGTCATTCTGGTCACATTCATACACATCGCACGGTGGAGGTCACCAAATAAACGGCAACATTGATCCACAGGTCGGAGAGGCAAACAGCAAGGTTTAGACAAACCTCAACTGTTTCAAACCATATGCTAGCCTAGGGGCATTGGGAAATATTGTCTAGACCAAGTATATTTGAAGTCGGGGTCGGGGGGACTGCAGTGGGGATATATATATTCATTATTTATGAACAAAATATTATGAGTACAGATTATTGTATGAGACAATATAGAAACGTTTTTGAGAAATTTAATTAGAAAAAAAGTATTTGATTGGGTAATTGAAGGTTATTTGTTGATGTAAAAAAAAATGTAACGTACCGATTTTAAAGTTGTATTTGGGGTGGGATCACAAGAAATGATTGCAAAAAAATGGGGACCCCAGAAATTCTGTAGGAAAAAATGGTGTCCCTGCTGAAAAGGTTTGAATACCATTGGTCTAGACACATTTTTCCAGGGGAGATGAAGTTTATAAATTGACTGGCTGGGCCGTGGGACAGTGGATGCGCATTTATAAATCTAATGGAACCGCTAACAGGCACTACCCGCAGATTGCTAGGATGGTGGTGCTTCAACTCCCTGCTATTAACCAATTAGCATCCAGGATCCAAACAACCTTTTTTATAACATTGCATTGCCTCTGGTTATTGAAAGACATGTCTAAGACTGGTCTATTCATGTATTCTGTAGGCCTATGTATTTGTTTCGTTTTTTTTCAGTTATCACTATCTGCCTCTGGTTATTGAAAGACATGTCTAAGACTGGTCTATTCATGTATTCTGCAGGCCTATGTATTTGTTTCGTTTTTTTCAGTTATGACCCTGTTTCTGTCATCACTATCTGTTTTGTTAAAATTAGCTTCCACCCGGTTTTGAACCGGGGACCTTTCGCGTGTGAGGCGAACGTGATAACCACTACACTACGGAAACTACAAGAAAAAGAGTGGAAGTCATGGAAAATGTAAGGGAATACCCCCCTGATTTGGACAAAATAACATGGCAACATATTGGCATAGCACGAATCATACACACGATTGCAAAAACCACCCAAAGCGGCCCATCTCCGGGCCAATCATATGGCAATTTTCCGATGGCAATTGCCAATTGTAACACCCCAAATTTCCTTTAGATGGCGAGCGCGCTCCACCTTGGATTTTCATACAGCAAATGATACCCAATTCTTACCCAAGTCTCAGATTTTGATAAAAAATTTTTTTTTTTTAAAACTTAGCACCTTGTAAAAAAGTGGTTTCTGGACCGTTTTTCGAATTTTTTTCGATTGTTATGTCAATTACACATGTATAAGAGCTGTATGAACATGCTTCTGACGTTTTTTATTGATGTCGTTTTTTGGGTTGCTTTTGCTTGTGCATAAGGCATATGTTTTGTGCATTTGGAATATGATTTCATAGGAAGTCAAAAGTGACATATTTGCTTGTGCATAAGGCATATGATTTGTGCATTTGGAATATGATTTCATAGGAAGTCAAAAGTGACATATTTATATTTTTTGCCAAATGCCATTAGAAATGTGCAAATGAAATGTCCAATTATTTTTTTGTCAATTATACATGTATGAAAGTATTGAATGTGCCACATCAGTATGTTTGTCCGTTTGCCATGTACGATCATAGGAAGTCGGTTTCCAAACCCAAAAGTCAGTGAACCATGGTCCAAATGGCATTTATACTGCCCAAATGATATATATCCCTATGTTGAGCCATCAATCAACGCAGATGGTCTACTTGTCATGTATGATGAGGGAGAAGTGGGACTCTGTTGCTTTTAACATTTTTAACGAATTTGACATGCTCAGAATGCATAATTGACTGGCCCGATGATCTCGGGATGGCCGTGCAGTGACTGTGGTTCCTCTCCATCGCTCGTTGTGTTGATTTCATCATGTCAACTTTGGTGATATTTTTTGCTGTTGAATCATATTGCAAATGCGCGTTACATTTGCAATATTGCGCGTTACGTTTGCAATATGATTCAATGGGCATTTAGCATCACAAAATTAGGCATGCTCAAAAATACTGCAGAAACGCATTATTGACTGGCTCGATGAACTCGGGATGGCCGGGCAGTGACTGTGGTTCCTCTCCATTGCTCGTCACCCAGCAGTCAGCGTCCATCAGTCAATTAGATGTCATTTTGACACCAAACTGATAGCATCTGACACCAAATCCACTGTTTCCAACTCGTATAGAAGCCAACTATCACATATGTCAGAGAAGGCCCATAATTCACAGTGCTTTCAATTTTAACCATAAAAAAACCTAAAACACATAGTTACGTTATAGCTGCGGGTCCAGCTCTGACATTATGTGTAGGCCTATGTGAGGCGACCCCGAATCCCAAGTTTCGGCTCGATAGGTCATTCGGTGCCCGAGCAATGGCCTTAATTGGTGCTGAAAATCCACTTTTTCAGGGCGTTACTACAGGGTCCCTGAATGAGCTATCGGACAGAGACATTGGGGTCCGTCTCTATGGGCCGAGGCGGTTTCAATGCACCTAGTCTTGCGACTCTGGGACATTTCTACATGTCGCCATGTCCGTGATATTCAAAATGAATTGAAAATATTGCAAATGTACGAGGCGGTTTCTCGGTCAGAGAACCTTCTAGAGCCCCATAAATCACCGTGCACTATCGACTTGAGATCTAGAACAGGTTTCTAAAATGTCGGAGCTCTAGGTCTGACGGTTCTTGAATCGTTTGAACGAAAGTAACTATTGAAGACGGTATAAGCCTCTAAGCCCCACACTATGTACCTATGGCCAAATTGTGTGTGTGTGTTTTTGTTTTTTTTGCAAAAAGAATAGACACACGTTGTCTTTGGGGTAGGCATATACAGAATCCTGAATATGAAGTCTCTACCTTAAGAATTGACTGAGTAACAGATGGTTGAGTTGCGTGATTTTCACTATCTGCAGGTGGCAATATGACAATAGCTCTTGGGTGTTTTTAACCACTTCCGGTTGTCACAGGAAGCTCTTGCTTCACACACGTTGTCTTTGGGGTAGACATAAACAGAATCCTGAATAAGAAGTCTCTACCTTAAGAATTGACTGAATAACAGATGGTTGAGTTGCGTGATTTTCACTATCTGCAGGTAGCAATATGACAATAGCTCTAGGCTGTTTTAACCACTTCCCGTTGTCACAGGAAGTTCTTACTCAACACACGTTGTCTTTGGGGTAGACATAAATGGAATCCTGAATAAGAAGTCTCTACCTTAAGAATTGACTGAGTAACAGATGGTTGAGTTGCGTGATTTTCACTATGTGCACGTAATATGACAATAGCTCTTGGGTGTTTTTAACCACTTCTGGTTGTCACAGGAAGCTCTTGCTTCACACACGTTGTCTTTGGGGTAGACATAAACAGAATCCTGAATAAGAAGTCTCTACCTTAAGAATTGACTGAGTAACAGATGGTTGAGTTGCGTGATTTTCACAATGCGCACGTAATATGACAATAGCTCTTGGGTGTTTTTAACCACTTCCGGTTGTCACAGGAAGCTCTTGCTTCACACACGTTGTCTTTGGGGTAGACATAAACAGAATCCTGAATAAGAAGTCTCTACCTTAAGAATTGACTGAGTAACAGATGGTTGAGTTGCGTGATTTTCACTATGCGCATATAATATGACAATAGCTCTTGGGTGATTTCAACCACTTCCGGTTGTCACAGGAAGCTCTTGCTTCACACACGTTGTCTTTGGGGTAGACATAAACAGAATCCTGAATAAGAAGTCTCTACCTTAAGAATTGACTGAGTAACAGATGGTTGAGTTGCGTGATTTTCACTATATGCAGGTTGACCATATGACAATAGCTCTAGGCTGTTTTAACCACTTCCCGTTGTCACATGAAGTTCTTACTCAACACACGTTGTCTTTGGGGTAGACATAAACAGAATCCTGAATAAGAAGTCTCTACCTTAAGAATTGACTGAGTAACAGATGGTTGAGTTGCGTGATTTTCACTATCTGCAGGTGGCAATATGACAATAGCTCTTGGGTGTTTTTAACCACTTCCGGTTGTCACAGGAAGCTGTTGCTTCACACACGTTGTCTTTGGGGTAGACATAAACAGAATCCTGAATAAGAAGTCTCTACCTTAAGAATTGACTGAGTAACAGATGGTTGAGTTGCGTGATTTTCACTATGCGCACGTAATATGACAATAGCTCTTGGGTGATTTTAACCACTTCCGGTTGTCACAGGAAGCTCTTGCTTTACACACGTTGTCTTTGGGGTAGACATAAACAGAATCCTGAATAAGAAGTCTCTACCTTAAGAATTGACTGAATGACAGATGGTTGAGTTGCGTGATTTTCACTATATGCATGTTGTCCATATGACAATAGCACTTGGGTGATTTTAACCACTTCCGGTTGTCACAGGAAGCTCTTGCTTCACACACGTTGTCTTTGGGGTAGACATAAACAGAATCCTGAATAAGAAGTCTCTACCTTAAGAATTGACTGAGTAACAGATGGTTGAGTTGAGTGATTTTCACTATCTGCAGGTGGCAATATGACAATAGCTCTTGAGTGTTTTTAACCACTTCCGGTTGTCACAGGAAGCTGTTGCTTCACACACGTTGTCTTTGGGGTAGACATAAACAGAATCCTGAATAAGAAGTCTCTACCTTAAGAATTGACTGAGTAACAGATGGTTGAGTTGCGTGATTTTCACTATCTGCAGGTTGCTTATATGACAATAGCTCTAGGGTGATTTTAACATTTTCCGGTTGCTCCAGGAACCTTAGAATCGACACAGGTAGACCTCACAGTAGCCTGATGGATTGTTATAGAAGACAGGTTCACAAGGCATTCATAACCCACATAGACTTCAGGTTGAATTTAGGAGAATTGTCAATGTATTCCTATGGGGAGAGAAGTCATTGCACACAGTTTGATCTAAACACCTTCTTTTCACTGTGAAGGGTTAATGCCACAGGGTCAAGGTTAGGCTTGCACAGATCGGGAGGACCTCAGGAACGCTCCTGAGGTTGAATTGTGCTTCTAACCCTAATGGTTCTCTCACTGTCACCCATAAGCACTTGACATATTGGTGCAGGCCTCATTTTGGGCCTAGTTTTCTCACGGTCACTGCGCTCATACCGAGCAAGCTACGGTCAAGCGGGGCGTCTCATTGAACTCGTCTCAGCCTAGAGATAATGGTAATGCCATTGCAGGCTCTTTGTGTCTTTAAGCACCGCACTGTGTCACTCCGTCCTTGCTGTGTGTGTGTTTGAGAGAGCTTTTCTTTGACATCTGATGGGATAAATGACTGATTTACAGTTCATGAGGGTTGCCTAGTCACACATATGAAGTTGTGGAAAGATCTGACCTTTTTAACCCTTCAAAACAGCCCCTATGACACCATTATAAGGCATTTCTGGTTGACACAGGAATCTGAACGTTAGGCTCTTATAGAATATTGAGTTTTAAGTGTTTCTCTTAAGAACTGACTTATTTACAGAGGGTTGAACAAGTGTGTGTTGTTTCAGAAAATCACAGAAAATCACAGAAATCTCGCAGAGCTCCGAAACCTGCCTTAACGGACTCATCTGAACACGCTGCAACTGGATATGTAACTTTTTTGAAAAAAAAACCTCTTGTTGTTGAATATCACCAATGTGTCATTGTACAATTTCTCTGAAATGAACATTGGTAAATGCATGGTTCCTTTTCTCCTGACACCGTAGGCTCATGTAGTTTGATGTGAAGCGGTCAAATCAGCACTCTATTTTCCTGTTTGACTTTCAATCCCAGAAAAATAGCCTTAACTCGAAAAGCGTCGAGGCCTCGACTCCATCCTGTTCGGGGCCAACTGCCCATTATGCCAAACCCACGCAGACCGAGTTTCGTCTTCGAATTATCTTCCGTTTAGGAGAAAAAGCCGTGTCGCGATTGGTGATATATGTTACATTTGCAATATGATTCCATACGCCCTCTCGTGGAATAATCCGGGACTGCAAGGAAATGACCAAAATTAGAAAATTTTATTAAACGGAAACTAAAGGTCCGAGAGACTCCGTTCGATGACTTCCTGGAAGATCCGGCCCCCGTGAGCGGCCCGACGCCGTCCGCGGATTTATCGGACGTGGTCGGACGTCTAGTAAGGGAGCGTACATTTGCAACATGGACTTTCTCACTAACCATACGGATGGCGCACGCGACGTCCCTTCATGTATGTTAGGAATGCCCACAAGTCTACCGCCCATAATATCCCAAATAGAGTACCACAGTAGGAGTCATAATACCCATAAGAACTAGCGGTCGAACAGGGAAATGGTTCCAATCGTTTTTCCACCATTCATATTCCCCACAGGGGATTTTAAAAACAATTAAAAAAGGCCCGTGTTTCTTCTTGGCTTACCCTGGCATGGTAACCGTGTAATTCTCTCTAGGACAAGGTGACTTTTAGAAAAAATATTCGCCTGTATTTACCCCCCCAAAATTAAATGCTAATTAACTGCTAATGTGGCTATCATAAAGAACTACAAATGTATTATTTTAAGTGTTTCTAAAATCCCCTATGGGAAAAATGAATGGTGGAAAAATGGTTGGAACTATTTCCCTGTTTGACCGCTAGGTTTTATGGGTATTATGACACCTCAACTGTGGGGCTTTTCCCAGTTTTATTTGACAATGTGTATCATGTTAAATATTAGCCACTATCGGGAGCCACTGTCAGTAACAGCCACATACATTTATTTTGGCATACTTTCATTCCGTTGACCTTTCTTTAATCTGTCACATCCTTGTGAATTGTTCCTGAGGGTTGCTAGCATTAGTGAATCATATTAAGCTAAAGTATTGCAATAATTTGGGACATGTAGCCTATTTGAATCATTATGGAACTCAGACCACACGTAGCAGGAATTTATTCAGAGCGCCCAAGCTAGCCACCCCAGCAGAGTGCGTTACGCGACTTAAAAGGGTAAGTCTGAATAGCAAATACTGAGAAGTGCGTAGGAAAAGCATGAATTCCTAAATAGGGATCGAGCCCTAAGTGAATAGGCTTACTGTCTAATTTGTTAAAATGTGCTTCCGCCCGGTCTCCTTTCGCGTGTTAGGCGAACGTGATAACCGCTACACTACGGAAACTGCATGAGTAGGATACTAAGGGTGTGACTTTGGCTGGGTGGGTGGGTGGGGCATTTATCGCTCTCAGAACCTAATGAAGTCAGAAATGACCCAGCTCATTAACTAAGCAATAAGGCTTGAGATCCTGTGAACTATCGTGTGAATAACTCCTGAATAAGGGCTGATTCACCGTAGGGATGGTTTGGCTGAGCAGCCGGCTCTTGGAAGAGTCTTGGTGGTTCCAAACTTCTTCCTTTTAAGAATGATGGAAGCCACTGTGTTCTTGGGTACCTTCAATGCTGCAGAAATGTATCGGTACCCTTCCCCACGTCTGTGCCTCGACACAATCCTGTCTCGGAGCTCTAGGGACAATTCCTTCCACCTCATGGCTTAGTTTATGCTCTGACATGCACTGTCAACTGTTGAACCTTATATAGAAAGACAGGTGTGTGCCTTTTCAAATCATGACCAATCCATTGAATTTACCACAGGTGGACTCCAATCAAGTTGTAGAAACATCTCAAGGATGATCAATGGAAACAGGATGGACCTGAGCTCAATTTCCAGCCTCATAGCAAAGGGTCTGAAAACGTATGTAAATAAGGTATTTTTAAAATCTTTTTTTATGAATTAAAAATGATATGTTATCGCTTTGTCATTATGGGGTATTGTGTGTAGATAGATTTTATTTGACTTAATCCATTTTCAGAATAAGGCTGTAACGTAACAAAATGTGGAAAAAAGTAAGGGGTCTGAATACTTTCCGAATGCACTGTAGCTATGCAGGCTAGCTACTTTTCCTTTGCTAGCCAGCCAACTAAATCTATCACACAATCACATCAAGCAGCTGAAATGACAGAAAACTGTCTGCACTTTTGTTTGTTTTACCTTGGATTATATTGCCATTTCTTTGGATATATCCATTATAATGACCCTGATAAATTAATTTGCCTGTCTCAGGGAAGCTGTCATTCTGGTCACATTCATACACATCGCACGGTGGAGGTCACCAAAAAAAACGGCAACATTGATCCACAGGTCGGAGAGGCAGACAGCAAGGTTTAGACAAACCTCAACTGTTTCAAACCATATGCTAACCTAGGGGCATTGGGAAATATTGTCTAGACCAGTGATATTTAAAGTCGGGGTCGGGGGGACTGCAGTGGGGATATATATATTCATTATTTAGGAACAAAAAATTTATAGTACAGATTATTGTATGAGACAATATAGAAACGTTTTTGAGAAAGTTCATTAGAAAAAAAGTATTTGATAGGGTTATTGAAGGTTATTTGTTGATGTAAAAAAAAATGTAACGTACCGATTTCAAAGTTGTATTTGGGGTGGGATCACAAGAAATGATTGCAAAAAAATGGGGACCCCAGAAATTCTGTAGGAAAACATGGTGTCCCTGCTGAAAAGGTTTGAATACCATTGGTCTAGACACATTTTTCCAGGGGAGATGAAGTTTATAAATTGACTGGCTGGGCCGTGGGACAGTGGATGCGCATTTATAAATCTAATGGATCCGCTAACAGGCACTACCCGCAGAATGCTGGGATGGTGGTGCTTCAACTCCCTGCTCTTAACCAATTAGCATCCAGGATCCAAACAACCTGTTTTATAACTTTGCATTGCCTCTGGTTATTGAAAGACATGTCTAAGACTGGTCTATTCATGTATTCTGTAGGCCTATGTATTTGTTTCGTTTTTTTTCAGTTATCACTATCTGCCTCTGGTTATTGAAAGACATGTCTAAGACTGGTCTATTCATGTATTCTGCAGGCCTATTTATTTGTTTAGTTTTTTTCAGTTATGACCCTGTTTCTGTCATCACTATCTGTTTTGTTAAAATTTGTTTCCGCCCGGTTTCAAACCAGGGACCTTTTGCGTGTGAGGCGAACGTGATAACCACTACACTACGGAAACTACAAGAAAAAGAGTGGAAGTCATGGAAAATGTTAGGACTGCCCACAAGTCTACCGCCCATAATATCCCAAATAGATTACCACAGTAGGAGTCATAATACCCATAAGAACTAGCGGTCGAACAGGGAAATGGTTCCAATCGTTTTTCCACCATTCATATTCCCCACAGGGGATTTTAAAAACAATTAAAAAAGGCCTTTGTTTCTTGTTGGCTTACCCTGGCATGGTAACCGTGTAATTCTCTCTAGGACAAGGTGACTTTTATAAAAAATATTCGCCTGTATTTACCCCCCCAAAATTAAATGCTAATTAACTGCTAATGTGGCTATCATAAAGAACTACAAATGTATTATTTTAAGTGTTTCTAAAATCCCCTATGGGAAAAATGAATAGTGGAAAAATGGTTGGAACCATTTCCCTGTTTGACCGCTAGGTTTTATGGGTATTATGACACCTCCACTGTGGGGCTTTTCCCAGTTTTATTTGACAATTTGTATCATGTTAAATATTAGCCACTATCGGGAGCCACTGTCAGTAACAGCCACATACATTTATTTTGGCATACTTTCATTCCGTTGACCTTTCTTTAATCTGTCACATCCTTGTGAATTGTTCCTGAGGGTTGCTAGCATTAGTGAATCATATTAAGCTAAAGTATTGCAATAATTTGGGACATGTAGCCTATTTGAATTGACAAACCTCAACTGTTTCAAACCATATGCTAGCCTAGGGGCATTGGGAAATATTGTCTAGACCAGTGATATTTAAAGTCGGGGTCGGGGGGACTGCAGTGGGGATATATATATTCATTATTTAGGAACAAAAAATTATGAGTACAGATTATTGTATGAGACAATATAGAAACGTTTTTGAGAAAGTTAATTAGAAAAAAAGTATTTGATTGGGTAATTGAAGGTTATTTGTTGATGTAAAAAAAATGTAACGTACCGATTTTAAAGTTGTATTTGGGGTGGGATCACAAGAAATGATTGCAAAAAAATGGGGACCCCAGAAATTCTGTAGGAAAACATGGTGTCCCTGCTGAAAAGGTTTGAATACCATTGGTGTAGACACATTTTTCCAGGGGAGATGAAGTTTATAAATTGACTGGCTGGGCCGTGGGACAGTGGATGCGCATTTATAAATCTAATGGAACCGCTAACAGGCACTACCCGCAGAGTGCTGGGATGGTGGTGCTTCAACTCCCTGCTATTAACCAATTAGCATCCAGGATCCAAACAACCTGTTTTATAACATTGCATTGCCTCTGGTTATTGAAAGACATGTCTAAGACTGGTCTTTTCATGTATTCTGTAGGCCTATGTATTTGTTTCGTTTTTTTTCAGTTATCACTATCTGCCTCTTGTCTAAGATTGGTCTATTCATGTATTCTGCAGGCCTATTTATTTGTTTCGTTTTTTTCAGTTATGACCCTGTTTCGGTCATCACTATCTGTTTTGTTAAAATTGTTTTTCGCCCTGTTTCGAACCAGGGACCTTTCGCGTGTGAGGCGAACGTGATAACCACTACACTACAGAAACTACAAGAAAAGAGTCGAAGTCATGGAAAATGTTAGGAATGCCCACAAGTCTACCGCCCATAATATCCCAAATAGAGTACCACAGTAGGAGTCATAATACCCATAAGAACTAGCGGTCGAACAGGGAAATGGTTCCAATCGTTTTTCCACCATTCATCTTCCCCACAGGGGATTTTAAAAACAATTAAAAAAGGCCTGTGTTTCTTGTTGGCTTACCCTGGCATGGTAACCGTGTAATTCTCTCTAGGACAAGGTGACTTTTATAAAAAATATTTGCCTGTATTTACCCCCCCAAAATTAAATGCTAATTAACTGCTAATGTGGCGATCATAAAGAACTACAAATGTATTATTTTAAGTGTTTCTAAAATACCCTATGGGAAAAATGAATGGTGGAAAAATGGTTGGAACCATTTCCCTGTTTGACCGCTAGGTTTTATGGGTATTATGACACCTCCACTGTGGGGCTTTTACCAGTTTTATTTGACAATTTGTATCATGTTAAATATTAGCCACTATCGGGACCCACTGTCAGTAACAGCCACATACATTTATTTTGGCATACTTTCATTCCGTTGACCTTTCTTTAATCTGTCACATCCTTGTGAATTGTTCCTGAGGGTTGCTAGCATTAGTGAATCATATTAAGCTAAAGTATTGCAATAATTTGGGACATGTAGCCTATTTGAATCATTATGGAACTCAGACCACACGTAGCAGGAATTTATTCAGAGCGCCCAAGCTAGCCACCCCAGCAGAGTGCGTTACGCGACTTAAAAGGGTAAGTCTGAATAGCAAATACTGAGAAGTGCGTAGGAAAAGCATGAATTCCTAAATTTGGAATCGAGCCCTAAGTGAATAGGCTTACTGTCTAATTTGTTAAAATGTGTTTCCGCCCGGTCTAGAACCGGGGACCTTTCGCGTGTTAGGCGAACGTGATAACCGCTACACTACGGAAACTGCATGAGTAGGATACTAAGGGTGTGACTTTGGCTGGGTGGGTGGCTGGGTGGGTGGGGTATTTATCGCTCTCAGAACCTAATGAAGTCAGAAATTACTTAGTCCAGTAACTAAGCAATAAGGCTTGAGATCCCGGGAATTATCGTGTGAATAACTCCTGAATAAGGGCTGATTCACCGTAGGGATGGTTTGGCTGAGCAGCCGGCTCTTGGAAGAGTCTTGGTGGTTCCAAACTTCTTCCTTTTAAGAATGATGGAAGCCACTGTGTTCTTGGGTACCTTCAATGCTGCAGAAATGTATTGGTACCCTTCCCCACGTCTGTGCCTCGACAAAATCCTGTCTCGGAGCTCTAGGGACAATTCCTTCCACCTCATGGCTTAGTTTATGCTCTGACATGCACTGTCAACTGTGGAACCTTATATAGACAGACAGGTGTGTGCCTTTTCAAATCATGACCAATCCATTGAATTTACCACAGGTGGACTCCAATCAAGTTGTAGAAACATCTCAAGGATGATCAATGGAAACAGGATTGACCTGAGCTCAATTTCCAGCCTCATAGCAAAGGGTCTGAAAACGTATGTAAATAAGGTATTTTTTAAATCTTTTTTTATGAATTAAAAATGATATGTTATCGCTTTGTCATTATGGGGTATTGTGTGTAGATAGATTTTATTTGACTTAATCCATTTTCAGAATAAGGCTGTAACGTAACAAAATGTGGAAAAAAGTAAGGGGTCTGAATACTTTCCGAATGCACTGTAGCTATGCAGGCTAGCTACTTTTCCTTTGCTAGCCAGCCAACTAAATCTATCACACAATCACATCAAGCAGCTGAAATGACAGAAAACTGTCTGCACTTTTGTTTGTTTTACCTTGGATTATATTGCCATTTCTTTGGATATATCCATTATAATGACCCTGATAAATTAATTTGCCTGGCTCAGAGAAGCTGTCATTCTGGTCACATTCATACACATCGCACGGTGGAGGTCACCAAAAAAACGGCAACATTGATCCACAGGTCGGAGAGGCAGACAGCAAGGTTTAGACAAACCTCAACTGTTTCAAACCATATGCTAGCCTAGGGGCATTGGGAAATATTGTCTAGACCAGTGATATTTAAAGTCGGGGTCGGGGGGACTGCAGTGGGGATATATATATTCATTATTTAGGAACAAAAAATTATGAGTACAGATTATTGTATGAGACAATATAGAAACGTTTTTGAGAAAGTTAATTAGAAAAAAAGTATTTGATTGGGTAATTGAAGGTTATTTGTTGATGTAAAAAAAAAATGTAACGTACCGATTTTAAAGTTGTGTTTGGGGTGGGATCACAATAAATGATTGAAAAAAAATGGGGACCCCAGAAATTCTGTAGGAAAACATGGTGTCCCTGCTGAAAAGGTTTGAATACCATTGGTCTAGACACATTTTTCCAGGGGAGATGAAGTTTATAAATTGACTGACTGGGCCGTGGGACAGTGGATGCGCATTTATAAATCTAATGGAACCGCTAACAGGCACTACCCGCAGAATGCTGGGATGGTGGTGCTTCAACTCCCTGCTATTAACCAATTAGCATCCAGGATCCAAACAACCTGTTTTATGACATTGCATTGCCTCTGGTTATTGAAAGACATGTCTAAGACTGGTCTTTTCATGTATTCTGTAGGCCTATGTATTAGTTTCATTTTTATTTCAGTTATCACTATCTGCCTCTGGTTATTGAAAGACATGTCTAAGACTGGTCTATTCATGTATTCTGCAGGCCTATGTATTTGTTTCGTTTTTTTCAGTTATGATCCTGTTTCTGTCATCACTATCTGTTTTGTTAAAAAAAAAATGCGCTTGGTTTCTAACCGGGGACCTTTCGCATGTGAGGCAAACTTGATAACCACTACACTACGGAAACTACAAGAAAAAGAGTGGAAGTCATGGAAAATGTTAGGAATGCCCACAAGTCTACCGCCCATAATATCCCAAATAGAGTACCACAGTAGGAGTCATAATACCCATAAGAACTAGCGGTCGAACAGGGAAATGGTTCCAATCGTTTTTCCACCATTCATATTCCCCACAGGGGATTTTAAAAACAATTAAAAAAGGCCTGTGTTTCTTGTTGGCTTACCCTGGCATGGTAACCGTGTAATTCTCTCTAGGACAAGGTGACTTTTATAAAAGATTTTCGCCTGTATTTACCCCCCCAAAATTAAATGCTAATTAACTGCTAACGTGGCGATCATAAAGAACTACAAATGTATTATTTTAAGTGTTTCTAAAATCCCCTAAGGGAAAAATGAATAGTGGAAAAATGGTTGGAACCATTTCCCTGTTTGACCGCTAGGTTTTATGGGTATTATGACACCTCCACTGTGGGGCTTTTCCCAGTTTTATTTGACAATTTGTATCATGTTAAATATTAGCCACTATCGGGAGCCGCTGTCAGTAACAGCCACATACATTTATTTTGGCATACTTTCATTCCGTTGACCTTTCTTTAATCTGTCACATCCTTGTGAATTGTTCCTGAGGGTTGCTAGCATTAGTGAATCATATTAAGCTAAAGTATTGCAATAATTTGGGACATGTAGCCTATTTGAATCATTATGGAACTCAGACCACACGTAGCAGGAATTTATTCAGAGCGCCCAAGCTAGCCACCCCAGCAGAGTGCGTTACGCGACTTAAAAGGGTAAGTCTGAATAGCAAATACTGAGAAGTGCGTAGGAAAAGCATGAATTCCTAAATTTGGATCGAGCCCTAAGTGAATAGGCTTACTGTCTAATTTGTTAAAATGTGTTTCCGCCCGGTCTCGAACCGGGGACCTTTCGCGTGTTAGGCGAACGTGATAACCGCTACACTACGGAAACTGCATGAGTAGGATACTAAGGGTGTGACTTTGGCTGGGTGGGTGGCTGGGTGGGTGGGGCATTTATCGCTCTCAGAACCTAATGAAGTCAGAAATTACTTAGTCCAGTAACTAAGCAATAAGGCTTGAGATCCCGGGAATTATCGTGTGAATAACTCCTGAATAAGGGCTGATTCACCGTAGGGATGGTTTGGCTGAGCAGCCGGCTCTTGGAAGAGTCTTGGTGGTTCCAAACTTCTTCCTTTTAAGAATGATGGAAGCCACTGTGTTCTTGGGTACCTTCAATGCTGCAGAAATGTATCGGTACCCTTCCCCACGTCTGTGCCTCGACAAAATCCTGTCTCGGAGCTCTAGGGACAATTCCTTCCACCTCATGGCTTAGTTTATGCTCTGACATGCACTGTCAACTGTGGAACCTTATATAGACAGACAGGTGTGTGCCTTTTCAAATCATGACCAATCCATTGAATTTACCACAGGTGGACTCCAATCAAGTTGTAGAAACATCTCAAGGATGATCAATGGAAACAGGATGGCCCTGAGCTCAATTTCCAGCCTCATAGCAAAGGGTCTGAAAACGTATGTAAATAAGGTATTTTTTAAATCTTTTTTTATGAATTAAAAATGATATGTTATCGCTTTGTCATTATGGGGTATTGTGTGTAGATAGATTTTATTTGACTTAATCCATTTTCAGAATAAGGCTGTAACGTAACAAAATGTGGAAAAAAGTAAGGGGTCTGAATACTTTCCGAATGCACTGTAGCTATGCAGGCTAGCTACTTTTCCTTTGCTAGCCAGCCAACTAAATCTATCACACAATCACATCAAGCAGCTGAAATGACAGAAAACTGTCTGCACTTTTGTTTGTTTTACCTTGGATTATATTGCCATTTCTTTGGATATATCCATTATAATGACCCTGATAAATTAATTTGCCTGGCTCAGAGAAGCTGTCATTCTGGTCACATTCATACACATCGCACGGTGGAGGTCACCAAAAAAACGGCAACATTGATCCACAGGTCGGAGAGGCAAACAGCAAGGTTTAGACAAACCTCAACTGTTTCAAACCATATGCTAGCCTAGGGGCATTGGGAAATATTGTCTAGACCAAGTATATTTGAAGTCGGGGTCGGGGGGACTGCAGTGGGGATATATATTCATTATTTATGAACAAAATATTATGAGTACAGATTATTGTATGAGACAATATAGAAACGTTTTTGAGAAATTTAATTAGAAAAAAAGTATTTGATTGGGTAATTGAAGGTTATTTGTTGATGTAAAAAAAAATGTAACGTACCGATTTTAAAGTTGTATTTGGGGTGGGATCACAAGAAATGATTGCAAAAAAATGGGGACCCCAGAAATTCTGTAGGAAAAAATGGTGTCCCTGCTGAAAAGGTTTGAATACCATTGGTCTAGACACATTTTTCCAGGGGAGATGAAGTTTATAAATTGACTGGCTGGGCCGTGGGACAGTGGATGCGCATTTATAAATCTAATGGAACCGCTAACAGGCACTACCCGCAGATTGCTAGGATGGTGGTGCTTCAACTCCCTGCTATTAACCAATTAGCATCCAGGATCCAAACAACCTTTTTTATAACATTGCATTGCCTCTGGTTATTGAAAGACATGTCTAAGACTGGTCTATTCATGTATTCTGTAGGCCTATGTATTTGTTTCGTTTTTTTTCAGTTATCACTATCTGCCTCTGGTTATTGAAAGACATGTCTAAGACTGGTCTATTCATGTATTCTGCAGGCCTATGTATTTGTTTCGTTTTTTTCAGTTATGACCCTGTTTCTGTCATCACTATCTGTTTTGTTAAAATTAGCTTCCACCCGGTTTTGAACCGGGGACCTTTCGCGTGTGAGGCGAACGTGATAACCACTACACTACGGAAACTACAAGAAAAAGAGTGGAAGTCATGGAAAATGTAAGGGAATACCCCCCTGATTTGGACAAAATAACATGGCAACATATTGGCATAGCACGAATCATACACACGATTGCAAAAACCACCCAAAGCGGCCCATCTCCGGGCCAATCATATGGCAATTTTCCGATGGCAATTGCCAATTGTAACACCCCAAATTTCCTTTAGATGGCGAGCGCGCTCCACCTTGGATTTTCATACAGCAAATGATACCCAATTCTTACCCAAGTCTCAGATTTTGATAAAATTATTTTTTTTTGAAAACTTAGCACCTTGTAAAAAAGTGGTTTCTGGACCGTTTTTCGAATTTTTTTCGATTGTTATGTCAATTACACATGTATAAGAGCTGTATGAACATGCTTCTGACGTTTTTTATTGATGTCGTTTTTTGGGTTGCTTTTGCTTGTGCATAAGGCATATGTTTTGTGCATTTGGAATATGATTTCATAGGAAGTCAAAAGTGACATATTTGCTTGTGCATAAGGCATATGATTTGTGCATTTGGAATATGATTTCATAGGAAGTCAAAAGTGACATATTTATATTTTTTGCCAAATGCCATTAGAAATGTGCAAATGAAATGTCCAATTATTTTTTTGTCAATTATACATGTATGAAAGTATTGAATGTGCCACATCAGTATGTTTGTCCGTTTGCCATGTACGATCATAGGAAGTCAGTTTCCAAACCCAAAAGTCAGTGAACCATGGTCCAAATGGCATTTATACTGCCCAAATGATATATATCCCTATGTTGAGCCATCAATCAACGCAGATGGTCTACTTGTCATGTATGATGAGGGAGAAGTGGGACTCTGTTGCTTTTAACATTTTTAACGAATTTGACATGCTCAGAATGCATAATTGACTGGCCCGATGATCTCGGGATGGCCGTGCAGTGACTGTGGTTCCTCTCCATCGCTCGTTGTGTTGATTTCATCATGTCAACTTTGGTGATATTTTTTGCTGTTGAATCATATTGCAAATGCGCGTTACATTTGCAATATTGCGCGTTACGTTTGCAATATGATTCAATGGGCATTTAGCATCACAAAATTAGGCATGCTCAAAAATACTGCAGAAACGCATTATTGACTGGCTCGATGAACTCGGGATGGCCGGGCAGTGACTGTGGTTCCTCTCCATTGCTCGTCACCCAGCAGTCAGCGTCCATCAGTCAATTAGATGTCATTTTGACACCAAACTGATAGCATCTGACACCAAATCCACTGTTTCCAACTCGTATAGAAGCCAACTATCACATATGTCAGAGAAGGCCCATAATTCACAGTGCTTTCAATTTTAACCATAAAAAAACCTAAAACACATAGTTACGTTATAGCTGCGGGTCCAGCTCTGACATTATGTGTAGGCCTATGTGAGGCGACCCCGAATCCCAAGTTTCGGCTCGATAGGTCATTCGGTGCCCGAGCAATGGCCTTAATTGGTGCTGAAAATCCACTTTTTCAGGGCGTTACTACAGGGTCCCTGAATGAGCTATCGGACAGAGACATTGGGGTCCGTCTCTATGGGCCGAGGCGGTTTCAATGCACCTAGTCTTGCGACTCTGGGACATTTCTACATGTCGCCATGTCCGTGATATTCAAAATGAATTGAAAATATTGCAAATGTACGAGGCGGTTTCTCGGTCAGAGAACCTTCTAGAGCCCCATAAATCACCGTGCACTATCGACTTGAGATCTAGAACAGGTTTCTAAAATGTCGGAGCTCTAGGTCTGACGGTTCTTGAATCGTTTGAACGAAAGTAACTATTGAAGACGGTATAAGCCTCTAAGCCCCACACTATGTACCTATGGCCAAATTGTGTGTGTGTGTTTTTGTTTTTTTTGCAAAAAGAATAGACACACGTTGTCTTTGGGGTAGGCATATACAGAATCCTGAATATGAAGTCTCTACCTTAAGAATTGACTGAGTAACAGATGGTTGAGTTGCGTGATTTTCACTATCTGCAGGTGGCAATATGACAATAGCTCTTGGGTGTTTTTAACCACTTCCGGTTGTCACAGGAAGCTCTTGCTTCACACACGTTGTCTTTGGGGTAGACATAAACAGAATCCTGAATAAGAAGTCTCTACCTTAAGAATTGACTGAATAACAGATGGTTGAGTTGCGTGATTTTCACTATCTGCAGGTGGCAATATGACAATAGCTCTAGGCTGTTTTAACCACTTCCCGTTGTCACAGGAAGTTCTTACTCAACACACGTTGTCTTTGGGGTAGACATAAATGGAATCCTGAATAAGAAGTCTCTACCTTAAGAATTGACTGAGTAACAGATGGTTGAGTTGCGTGATTTTCACTATGTGCACGTAATATGACAATAGCTCTTGGGTGTTTTTAACCACTTCTGGTTGTCACAGGAAGCTCTTGCTTCACACACGTTGTCTTTGGGGTAGACATAAACAGAATCCTGAATAAGAAGTCTCTACCTTAAGAATTGACTGAGTAACAGATGGTTGAGTTGCGTGATTTTCACAATGCGCACGTAATATGACAATAGCTCTTGGGTGTTTTTAACCACTTCCGGTTGTCACAGGAAGCTCTTGCTTCACACACGTTGTCTTTGGGGTAGACATAAACAGAATCCTGAATAAGAAGTCTCTACCTTAAGAATTGACTGAGTAACAGATGGTTGAGTTGCGTGATTTTCACTATGCGCATATAATATGACAATAGCTCTTGGGTGATTTCAACCACTTCCGGTTGTCACAGGAAGCTCTTGCTTCACACACGTTGTCTTTGGGGTAGACATAAACAGAATCCTGAATAAGAAGTCTCTACCTTAAGAATTGACTGAGTAACAGATGGTTGAGTTGCGTGATTTTCACTATATGCAGGTTGACCATATGACAATAGCTCTAGGCTGTTTTAACCACTTCCCGTTGTCACATGAAGTTCTTACTCAACACACGTTGTCTTTGGGGTAGACATAAACAGAATCCTGAATAAGAAGTCTCTACCTTAAGAATTGACTGAGTAACAGATGGTTGAGTTGCGTGATTTTCACTATCTGCAGGTGGCAATATGACAATAGCTCTTGGGTGTTTTTAACCACTTCCGGTTGTCACAGGAAGCTCTTGCTTCACACACGTTGTCTTTGGGGTAGACATAAACAGAATCCTGAATAAGAAGTCTCTACCTTAAGAATTGACTGAGTAACAGATGGTTGAGTTGCGTGATTTTCACTATGCGCACGTAATATGACAATAGCTCTTGGGTGATTTTAACCACTTCCGGTTGTCACAGGAAGCTCTTGCTTTACACACGTTGTCTTTGGGGTAGACATAAACAGAATCCTGAATAAGAAGTCTCTACCTTAAGAATTGACTGAATGACAGATGGTTGAGTTGCGTGATTTTCACTATATGCATGTTGTCCATATGACAATAGCACTTGGGTGATTTTAACCACTTCCGGTTGTCACAGGAAGCTCTTGCTTCACACACGTTGTCTTTGGGGTAGACATAAACAGAATCCTGAATAAGAAGTCTCTACCTTAAGAATTGACTGAGTAACAGATGGTTGAGTTGCGTGATTTTCACTATCTGCAGGTGGCAATATGACAATAGCTCTTGAGTGTTTTTAACCACTTCCGGTTGTCACAGGAAGCTGTTGCTTCACACACGTTGTCTTTGGGGTAGACATAAACAGAATCCTGAATAAGAAGTCTCTACCTTAAGAATTGACTGAGTAACAGATGGTTGAGTTGCGTGATTTTCACTATCTGCAGGTTGCTTATATGACAATAGCTCTAGGGTGATTTTAACATTTTCCGGTTGCTCCAGGAACCTTAGAATCGACACAGGTAGACCTCACAGTAGCCTGATGGATTGTTATAGAAGACAGGTTCACAAGGCATTCATAACCCACATAGACTTCAGGTTGAATTTAGGAGAATTGTCAATGTATTCCTATGGGGAGAGAAGTCATTGCACACAGTTTGATCTAAACACCTTCTTTTCACTGTGAAGGGTTAATGCCACAGGGTCAAGGTTAGGCTTGCACAGATCGGGAGGACCTCAGGAACGCTCCTGAGGTTGAATTGTGCTTCTAACCCTAATGGTTCTCTCACTGTCACCCATAAGCACTTGACATATTGGTGCAGGCCTCATTTTGGGCCTAGTTTTCTCACGGTCACTGCGCTCATACCGAGCAAGCTACGGTCAAGCGGGGCGTCTCATTGAACTCGTCTCAGCCTAGAGATAATGGTAATGCCATTGCAGGCTCTTTGTGTCTTTAAGCACCGCACTGTGTCACTCCGTCCTTGCTGTGTGTGTGTTTGAGAGAGCTTTTCTTTGACATCTGATGGGATAAATGACTGATTTACAGTTCATGAGGGTTGCCTAGTCACACATATGAAGTTGTGGAAAGATCTGACCTTTTTAACCCTTCAAAACAGCCCCTATGACACCATTATAAGGCATTTCTGGTTGACACAGGAATCTGAACGTTAGGCTCTTATAGAATATTGAGTTTTAAGTGTTTCTCTTAAGAACTGACTTATTTACAGAGGGTTGAACAAGTGTGTGTTGTTTCAGAAAATCACAGAAAATCACAGAAATCTCGCAGAGCTCCGAAACCTGCCTTAACGGACTCATCTGAACACGCTGCAACTGGATATGTAACTTTTTTGAAAAAAAAAACTCTTGTTGTTGAATATCACCAATGTGTCATTGTACAATTTCTCTGAAATGAACATTGGTAAATGCATGGTTCCTTTTCTCCTGACACCGTAGGCTCATGTAGTTTGATGTGAAGCGGTCAAATCAGCACTCTATTTTCCTGTTTGACTTTCAATCCCAGAAAAATAGCCTTAACTCGAAAAGCGTCGAGGCCTCGACTCCATCCTGTTCGGGGCCAACTGCCCATTATGCCAAACCCACGCAGACCGAGTTTCGTCTTCGAATTATCTTCCGTTTAGGAGAAAAAGCCGTGTCGCGATTGGTGATATATGTTACATTTGCAATATGATTCCATACGCCCTCTCGTGGAATAATCCGGGACTGCAAGGAAATGACCAAAATTAGAAAATTTTATTAAACGGAAACTAAAGGTCCGAGAGACTCCGTTCGATGACTTCCTGGAAGATCCGGCCCCCGTGAGCGGCCCGACGCCGTCCGCGGATTTATCGGACGTGGTCGGACGTCTAGTAAGGGAGCGTACATTTGCAACATGGACTTTCTCACTAACCATACGGATGGCGCACGCGACGTCCCTTCATGTATGTTAGGAATGCCCACAAGTCTACCGCCCATAATATCCCAAATAGAGTACCACAGTAGGAGTCATAATACCCATAAGAACTAGCGGTCGAACAGGGAAATGGTTCCAATCGTTTTTCCACCATTCATATTCCCCACAGGGGATTTTAAAAACAATTAAAAAAGGCCTGTGTTTCTTGTTGGCTTATCTGGCATGGTAACCGTGTAATTCTCTCTAGGACAAGGTGACTTTTATAAAAAATATTTGCCTGTATTTACCCCCCCAAAATTAAATGCTAATTAACTGCTAATGTGGCTATCATAAAGAACTACAAATGTATTATTTTTTGTGTTTCTAAAATCCCCTATGGGAAAAATGAATGGTGGAAAAATGGTTGGAACCATTTCCCTGTTTGACCGCTAGGTTTTATGGGTATTATGACACCTCCACTGTGGGGCTTTTCCCAGTTTTATTTGACAATTTGTATCATGTTAAATATTAGCCACTATCGGGAGCCACTGTCAGTAACAGCCACATTCATTTATTTTGGCATACTTTCATTCCGTTGACCTTTAATCTGTCACATCCTTGTGAATTGTTCCTGAGGGTTGCTAGCATTAGTGAATCATATTAAGCTAAAGTATTGCAATAATTTGGGACATGTAGCCTATTTGAATCATTATGGAACTCAGACCACACGTAGCAGGAATTTATTCAGAGCGCCCAAGCTAGCCACCCCAGCAGAGTGCGTTACGCGACTTAAAAGGGTAAGTCTGAATAGCAAATACTGAGAAGTGCGTAGGAAAAGAATGAATTCCTAAATTGGGATCGAGCCCTAAGTGAATAGGCTTACTGTCTAATTTGTTATAATGTGTTTCTGCCCAGTCTCAAACCGGGGACCTTTCGCGTGTTAGGCGAACGTGATAACCACTACACTACAGAAACTGCATGAGTCGGATACTAAGGGTGTGACTTTGGCTGGGTGGGTGGCTGGGTGGGTGGGGCATTTATCGCTCTCAGAACCTAATGAAGTCAGAAATGACTTAGTCCATTAACTAAGCAATAAGGCTTGAGATCCCGGGAATTATCGTGTGAATAACTCCTGAATAAGGGCTGATTCACCGTAGGGATGGTTTGGCTGAGCAGCTGGCTCTTGGAAGAGTCTTGGTGGTTCCAAACTTCTTCCTTTTAAGAATGATGGAAGCCACTGTGTTCTTGGGTACCTTCAATGCTGCAGAAATGTATCGGTACCCTTCCCCACGTCTGTGCCTCGACACAATCCTGTCTCGGAGCTCTAGGGACAATTCCTTCCACCTCATGGCTTAGTTTATGCACTGTCAACTGTGGAACCTTATATAGATAGACAGGTGTGTGCCTTTTCAAATCATGACCAATCCATTGACTTTACCACAGGTGGACTCCAATCAAGTTGTAGAAACATCTCAAGGATGATCAATGGAAACAGGATGGACCTGAGCTCAATTTCCAGCCTCATAGCAAAGGGTCTGAAAACGTATGTAAATAAGGTATTTTTTAAATCTTTTTTTATGAATTAAAAATGATATGTTATCGCTTTGTCATTATGGGGTATTGTGTGTAGATAGATTTTATTTGACTTAATCCATTTTCAGAATAAGGCTGTAACGTAACAAAATGTGGAAAAAAGTAAGGGGTCTGAATACTTTCCGAATGCACCGTAGCTATGCAGGCTAGCTACTTTTCCTTTGCTAGCCAGCCAACTAAGTCTATCACACAATCACATCAAGCAGCTGAAATGACAGAAAACTGTCTGCACTTTTGTTTGTTTTACCTTGGATTATATTGCCATTTCTTTGGATATATCCATTATAATGACCCTGATAAATTAATTTGCCTGGCTCAGAGAAGCTGTCATTCTGGTCACATTCATACACATCGCACGGTGGAGGTCACCAAAAAAACGGCAACATTGATCCACAGGTCGGAGAGGCAGACAGCAAGGTTTAGACAAACCTCAACTGTTTCAAACCATATGCTAGCCTAGGGGCATTGGGAAATATTGTCTAGACCAGTGATATTTAAAGTCGGGGTCGGAGGGACTGCAGTGGGGATATATATATTCATTATTTAGGAACAAAAAATGATGAGTACAGATTATTGTATGAGACAATATAGAAACGTTTTTGAGAAAGTTAATTAAAAAAAAGTATTTGATTGGGTAATTGAAGGTTATTTGTTGATGTAAAAAAAAATGTAACGTACCGATTTTAAAGTTGTATTTGGGGTGGGATCACAAGAAATGATTGCAAAAAAATGGGGACCCCAGAAATTCTGTAGGAAAAAATGGTGTCCCTGCTGAAAAGGTTTGAATACCATTGGTCTAGACACATTTTTCCAGGGGAGATGACGTTTATAAATTGACTGGCTGGGCCGTGGGACAGTGGATGCGCATTTATAAATCTAATGGAACCGCTAACAGGCACTACCCGCAGATTGCTGGGATGGTGGTGCTTCAACTCCCTGCTATTAACCAATTAGCATCCAGGATCCAAACAACCTTTTTTATAACATTGCATTGCCTCTGGTTATTGAAAGACATGTCTAAGACTGGTCTATTCATGTATTCTGTAGGCCTATGTATTTGTTTCGTTTTTTTTCAGTTATCACTATCTGCCTCTGGTTATTGAAAGACAGGTCTAAGACTGGTCTATTCATGTATTCTGCAGGCCTATGTATTTGTTTCGTTTTTTTCAGTTATGACCCTGTTTCTGTCATCACTATCTGTTTTGTTAAAATTAGTTTCCACCCGGTTTCGAACCGGGGACCTTTCGCGTGTGAGGCGAACGTGATAACCACTACACTACGGAAACTACAAGAAAAAGAGTGGAAGTCATGGAAAATGTTAGGAATGCACACAAGTCTACCGCCCATAATATCCCAAATAGAGTACCACAGTAGGAGTCATAATACCCATAAGAACTAGCGGTCGAACAGGGAAATGGTTCCAATCGTTTTTCCACCATTCATATTCCCCACAGGGGATTTTAAAAACAATTAAAAAAGGCCTGTGTTTCTTGTTGGCTTACCCTGGCATGGTAACCGTGTAATTCTCTCTAGGACAAGGTGACTTTTATAAAAAATATTTGCCTGTATTTACCCCCCCAAAATTAAATGCTAATTAACTGCTAATGTGGCTATCATAAAGAACTACAAATGTATTATTTTTTGTGTTTCTAAAATCCCCTATGGGAAAAATGAATGGTGGAAAAATGGTTGGAACCATTTCCCTGTTTGACCGCTAGGTTTTATGGGTATTATGACACCTCCACTGTGGGGCTTTTCCCAGTTTTATTTGACAATTTGTATCATGTTAAATATTAGCCACTATCGGGAGCCACTGTCAGTAACAGCCACATTCATTTATTTTGGCATACTTTCATTCCGTTGACCTTTAATCTGTCACATCCTTGTGAATTGTTCCTGAGGGTTGCTAGCATTAGTGAATCATATTAAGCTAAAGTATTGCAATAATTTGGGACATGTAGCCTATTTGAATCATTATGGAACTCAGACCACACGTAGCAGGAATTTATTCAGAGCGCCCAAGCTAGCCACCCCAGCAGAGTGCGTTACGCGACTTAAAAGGGTAAGTCTGAATAGCAAATACTGAGAAGTGCGTAGGAAAAGCATGAATTCCTAAATTGGGATCGAGCCCTAAGTGAATAGGCTTACTGTCTAATTTGTTATAATGTGTTTCTGCCCGGTCTCGAACCGGGGACCTTTCGCGTGTTAGGCGAACGTGATAACCACTACACTACAGAAACTGCATGAGTAGGATACTAAGGGTGTGACTTTGGCTGGGTGGGTGGCTGGGTGGGTGGGGCATTTATCGCTCTCAGAACCTAATGAAGTCAGAAATGACTTAGTCCATTAACTAAGCAATAAGGCTTGAGATCCCGGGAATTATCGTGTGAATAACTCCTGAATAAGGGCTGATTCACCGTAGGGATGGTTTGGCTGAGCAGCTGGCTCTTGGAAGAGTCTTGGTGGTTCCAAACTTCTTCCTTTTAAGAATGATGGAAGCCACTGTGTTCTTGGGTACCTTCAATGCTGCAGAAATGTATCGGTACCCTTCCCCACGTCTGTGCCTCGACACAATCCTGTCTCGGAGCTCTAGGGACAATTCCTTCCACCTCATGGCTTAGTTTATGCACTGTCAACTGTGGAACCTTATATAGATAGACAGGTGTGTGCCTTTTCAAATCATGACCAATCCATTGACTTTACCACAGGTGGACTCCAATCAAGTTGTAGAAACATCTCAAGGATGATCAATGGAAACAGGATGGACCTGAGCTCAATTTCCAGCCTCATAGCAAAGGGTCTGAAAACGTATGTAAATAAGGTATTTTTTAAATCTTTTTTTATGAATTAAAAATGATATGTTATCGCTTTGTCATTATGGGGTATTGTGTGTAGATAGATTTTATTTGACTTAATCCATTTTCAGAATAAGGCTGTAACGTAACAAAATGTGGAAAAAAGTAAGGGGTCTGAATACTTTCCGAATGCACCGTAGCTATGCAGGCTAGCTACTTTTCCTTTGCTAGCCAGCCAACTAAGTCTATCACACAATCACATCAAGCAGCTGAAATGACAGAAAACTGTCTGCACTTTTGTTTGTTTTACCTTGGATTATATTGCCATTTCTTTGGATATATCCATTATAATGACCCTGATAAATTAATTTGCCTGGCTCAGAGAAGCTGTCATTCTGGTCACATTCATACACATCGCACGGTGGAGGTCACCAAAAAAACGGCAACATTGATCCACAGGTCGGAGAGGCAGACAGCAAGGTTTAGACAAACCTCAACTGTTTCAAACCATATGCTAGCCTAGGGGCATTGGGAAATATTGTCAAGACCAGTGATATTTAAAGTCGGGGTCGGAGGGACTGCAGTGGGGATATATATATTCATTATTTAGGAACAAAAAATTATGAGTACAGATTATTGTATGAGACAATATAGAAACGTTTTTGAGAAAGTTAATAAAAAAAAAGTATTTGATTGGGTAATTGAAGGTTATTTGTTGATGTAAAAAAAAATGTAACGTACCGATTTTAAAGTTGTATTTGGGGTGGGATCACAAGAAATGATTGCAAAAAAATGGGGACCCCAGAAATTCTGTAGGAAAAAATGGTGTCCCTGCTGAAAAGGTTTGAATACCATTGGTCTAGACACATTTTTCCAGGGGAGATGACGTTTATAAATTGACTGGCTGGGCCGTGGGACAGTGGATGCGCATTTATAAATCTAATGGAACCGCTAACAGGCACTACCCGCAGATTGCTGGGATGGTGGTGCTTCAACTCCCTGCTATTAACCAATTAGCATCCAGGATCCAAACAACCTTTTTTATAACATTGCATTGCCTCTGGTTATTGAAAGACATGTCTAAGACTGGTCTATTCATGTATTCTGTAGGCCTATGTATTTGTTTCGTTTTTTTTCAGTTATCACTATCTGCCTCTGGTTATTGAAAGACATGTCTAAGACTGGTCTATTCATGTATTCTGCAGGCCTATGTATTTGTTTAGTTTTTTTCAGTTATGACCCTGTTTCTGTCATCACTATCTGTTTTGTTAAAATTAGTTTCCACCCGGTTTCGAACCGGGGACCTTTCGCATGTGAGGCGAACGTGATAACCACTACACTACGGAAACTACAAGAAAAAGAGTGGAAGTCATGGAAAATGTTAGGAATGCACACAAGTCTACCGCCCATAATATCCCAAATAGAGTACCACAGTAGGAGTCATAATACCCATAAGAACTAGCGGTCGAACAGGGAAATGGTTCCAATCGTTTTTCCACCATTCATATTCCCCACAGGGGATTTTAAAAACACTTAAAAAAGGCCTGTGTTTCTTGTTGGCTTACCCTGGCATGGTAACCGTGTAATTCTCTCTAGGACAAGGTGACTTTTATAAAAAATATTCGCCTGTATTTACCCCCCCAAAATTAAATGCTAATTAACTGCTAATGTGGCTATCATAAAGAACTACAAATGTATTATTTTTTGTGTTTCTAAAATCCCCTATGGGAAAAATGAATGGTGGAAAAATGGTTGGAACCATTTCCCTGTTTGACCGCTAGGTTTTATGGGTATTATGACACCTCCACTGTGGGGCTTTTCCCAGTTTTATTTGACAATTTGTATCATGTTAAATATTAGCCACTATCGGGAGCCACTGTCAGTAACAGCCACATACATTTATTTTGGCATACTTTCATTCCGTTGACCTTTAATCTGTCACATCCTTGTGAATTGTTCCTGAGGGTTGCTAGCATTAGTGAATCATATTAAGCTAAAGTATTGCAATAATTTGGGACATGTAGCCTATTTGAATCATTATGGAACTCAGACCACACGTAGCAGGAATTTATTCAGAGCGCCCAAGCTAGCCACCCCAGCAGAGTGCGTTACGCGACTTAAAAGGGTAAGTCTGAATAGCAAATACTGAGAAGTGCGTAGGAAAAGAATGAATTCCTAAATTGGGATCGAGCCCTAAGTGAATAGGCTTACTGTCTAATTTGTTAAAATGTGTTTCTGCCCGGTCTCGAACCGGGGACCTTTCGCGTGTTAGGCGAACGTGATAAACACTACACTACAGAAACTGCATGAGTAGGATACTAAGGGTGTGACTTTGGCTGGGTGGGTGGCTGGGTGGGTGGGGCATTTATCGCTCTCAGAACCTAATGAAGTCAGAAATGACTTAGTCCATTAACTAAGCAATAAGGCTTGAGATCCCGGGAATTATCGTGTGAATAACTCCTGAATAAGGGCTGATTCACCGTAGGGATGGTTTGGCTGAGCAGCTGGCTCTTGGAAGAGTCTTGGTGGTTCCAAACTTCTTCCTTTTAAGAATGATGGAAGCCACTGTGTTCTTGGGTACCTTCAATGCTGCAGAAATGTATCGGTACCCTTCCCCACGTCTGTGCCTCGACACAATCCTGTCTCGGAGCTCTAGGGACAATTCCTTCCACCTCATGGCTTAGTTTATGCTCTGACATGCACTGTCAACTGTGGAACCTTATATAGACAGACAGGTGTGTGCCTTTTCAAATCATGACCAATCCATTGAATTTACCACAGGTGGACTCCAATCAAGTTGTAGAAACATCTCAAGGATGATCAATGGAAACAGGATGGACCTGAGCTCAATTTCCAGCCTCATAGCAAAGGGTCTGAAAACGTATGTAAATAAGGTATTTTTTAAATCTTTTTTTATGAATTAAAAATGATATGTTATCGCTTTGTCATTATGGGGTATTGTGTGAAGATAGATTTTATTTGACTTAATCCATTTTCAGAATAAGGCTGTAACGTAACAAAATGTGGAAAAAAGTAAGGGGTCTGAATACTTTCCGAATGCACTGTAGCTATGCAGGCTAGCTACTTTTCCTTTGCTAGCCAGCCAACTAAATCTATCACACAATCACATCAAGCAGCTGAAATGACAGAAAACTGTCTGCACTTTTGTTTGTTTTACCTTGGATTATATTGCCATTTCTTTGGATATATCCATTATAATGACCCTGATAAATTAATTTGCCTGGCTCAGAGAAGCTGTCATTCTGGTCACATTCATACACATCGCACGGTGGAGGTCACCAAAAAAACGGCAACATTGATCCACAGGTCGGAGAGGCAGACAGCAAGGTTTAGACAAACCTCAACTGTTTCAAACCATATGCTAGCCTAGGGGCATTGGGAAATATTGTCTAGACCAGTGATATTTAAAGTGGGGGTCGGGGGGACTGCAGTGGGGATATATATATTCATTATTTAGGAACAAAAAATTATGAGTACAGATTATTGTATGAGACAATATAGAAACGTTTTTGAGAAAGTTAATTAGAAAAAAGTATTTGATTGGGTAATTGAAGGTTATTTGTTGATGTAAAAAAAAATGTAACGTACCGATTTTAAAGTTGTATTTGGTGTGGGATCACAAGAAATGATTGCAAAAAAATGAGGACCCCAGAAATTCTGTAGGAAAACATGGTGTCCCTGCTGAAAAGGTTTGAATACCATTGGTCTAGACACATTTTTCCAGGGGAGATGAAGTTTATAAATTGACTGGCTGGGCCGTGGGACAGTGGATGCGCATTTATAAATCTAATGGAACCGCTAACAGGCACTACCCGCAGAATGCTGGGATGGTGGTGCTTCAACTCCCTGCTATTAACCAATTAACATCCAGGATCCAAACAACCTGTTTTATAACATTGCATTGCCTCTGGTTATTGAAAGACATGTCTAAGACTGGTCTTTTCATGTATTCTGTAGGCCTATGTATTTGTTTCGTTTTTTTTCAGTTATCACTATCTGCCTCTGGTCTAAGATTGGTCTATTCATGTATTCTGCAGGCCTATTTATTTGTTTCGTTTTTTTCAGTCATGACCCTGTTTCGGTCATCACTATCTGTTTTGTTAAAATTTGTTCCCACCCGGTTTCGAACCGGGGACCTTTCGCGTGTGAGGCAAACGTGATAACCACTACACTACGGAAACTACAAGAAAAAGAGTGGAAGTCATGGAAAATGTTAGGAATGCCCACAAGTCTACCGCCCATAATATCCCAAATAGAGTACCACAGTAGGAGTCATAATACCCATAAGAACTAGCGGTCGAACAGGGTAATGGTTCCAATCGTTTTTCCACCATTCATATTCCCCACAGGGGATTTTAAAAACAATTAAAAAAGGTCTGTGTTTCTTGTTGGCTTACCCTGGCATGGTAACAGTGTAATTCTCTCTAGGACAAGGTGACTTTTATAAAAAATATTCGCCTGTATTTACCCCCCCAAAATTAAATGCTAATTAACTGCTAATGTGGCTATCATAAAGAACTACAAATGTATTATTTTAAGTGTTTCTAAAATCCCCTATGGGAAAAATGAATGGTGGAAAAATGGTTGGAACCATTTCCCTGTTTGACCGCTAGGTTTTATGGGTATTATGACACCTCCACTGTGGGGCTTTTCCCAGTTTTATTTGACAATTTGTATCATGTTAAATATTAGCCACTATCGGGAGCCACTGTCAGTAACATTTATTTTGGCATACTTTCATTCCGTTGACCTTTCTTTAATCTGTCACATCCTTGTGAATTGTTCCTGAGGGTTGCTAGCATTAGTGAATCATATTAAGCTAAAGTATTGCAATAATTTGGGACATGTAGCCTATTTGAATCATTATGGAACTCAGACCACACGTAGCAGGAATTTATTCAGAGCGCCCAAGCTAGCCACCCCAGCAGAGTGCGTTACGCGACTTAAAAGGGTAAGTCTGAATAGCAAATACTGAGAAGTGCGTAGGAAAAGCATGAATTCCTAAATTGGGATCGAGCCCTAAGTGAATAGGCTTACTGTCTAATTTGTTAAAATTTGTTTCCGCCCGGTCTCGAACCGGGGACCTTTCGCGTGTTAGGCGAATGTGATAATCGCTACACTACGGAAACTGCATGAGCAGGATACTAAGGGTGTGACTTTGGCTGGGTGGGTGGGTGGGTGGGGCATTTATCGCTCTCAGAACCTAATGAAGTCAGAAATGACTTAGTCCATGAACTAAGCAATAAGGCTTGAGATCCCGGGAATTATCGTGTGAATAACTCCTGAATAAGGGCTGATTCACCGTAGGGATGGTTTGGCTGAGCAGCCGGCTCTTGGAAGAGTCTTTGTGGTTCCAAACTTCTTCCTTTTAAGAATGATGGAAGCCACTGTGTTCTTGGGTACCTTCAATGCTGCAGATATGTATCGGTACCCTTCCCCACGTCTGTGCCTCGACACAATTTTGTCTCGGAGCTCTAGGGACAATTCCTTCCACCTCATGGCTTAGTTTATGCTCTGACATTCACTGTCAACTGTGGAACCTTATATAGACAGACAGGTGTGTGCCTTTTCAAATCATGACCAATCAATTGAATTTACCACAGGTGGACTCCAATCAAGTTGTAGAAACATCTCAAGGATGATCAATGGAAACAGGATGGACCTGAGCTCAATTTCCAGCCTCATAGCAAAGGGTCTGAAAACGTATGTAAATAAGGTATTTTTTAAATCTTTTTTTATGAATTAAAAACGATATGTTATCGCTTTGTCATTATGGGGTATTGTGTGTAGATAGATTTTATTTGACTTAATCCATTTTCAGAATAAGGCTGTAACGTAACAAAATGTGGAAAAAAGTAAGGGGTCTGAATACTTTCCGAATGCACCGTAGCTATGCAGGCTAGCTACTTTTCCTTTGCTAGCCAGCCAACTAAATCTATCACACAATCACATCAAGCAGCTGAAATGACAGAAAACTGTCTGCGCTTTTGTTTGTTTTACCTTTGATTATATTGCCAGTTGTTTTTAATAGGTGTGCCTGTGGTATTAGTAAACCCTCTTGCTCTCCAAATCCCACACCATGACAAACAAACTCCAATAGCATATGCTGAGTAGACAATAAGGCACTTCCCTTCCCCCAATTCACAAGCTGTTTTCAGAGCTAATTTTAATAGTTGTTGTGCTAATAAATGTTCTGGTAGGGCTGTACAATTTGTATTTCTCCTGCAGTATTTACCACTGCAAAACCAACATGTTTCATCCCTGTGCTTTGATCTATATAAGCAGAACCATCAACGAACAGCACCATGTCAGAGTCAAGCAGAGGTTCATCAAACAAGCCTTTGTCCAGTACACATTCCTAGGCTGTCTCAATAGCCCTGTTACTGTTACTGATGATTTGCTCAGGGAAGCCTGAACAACTTGTCCAGGTTTGCCTAAACAGGAACAGTGAGCTCCAGTGTCTATTAGAAATGGTAGGCCATGTCCATTAACATTAAGAGTAACCATTGGCTCTTCTCTTCCATCATTGAATTCGTACTGGGGACACTGGAGCAGGGGAGTCGGGCACCTTCATTGTTGATTCTGAAGGAAATAAGAACTGTTGGTGTTCTGATTTCCTATTGGCCATGACTTGTCCTCCTGGTTCATAGGGCATTTTACCTAATTTCTACTTGTATGTCACGTGCAATCAGAGGAAAAAAACTCTAGACCACCTTTACTCCATACACAGAGACGCAAAGCTCTCCCTTGTCCTCCATTTGGCAAATCTGACCATAACGCTATCCTCCTGATTCCTGCTTACAAGCAAAAACTAAAGTAAGAAGTACCAGCGACTCGCTCAATACGACAGTCGTCAGATGACAAGACTGTTTTGCTAGCACTGTCTGTTTTGTTAGCACAGACTGGAATATGTTACGGGATTCATCCAATGGCATTGAGGAGTACACCGCCTCAGTCACCTGCTTCATCAATAAGTGCATCGACGACGTCGTCCCCACATTTCCCAACCAGAAGCCATGGACTACAGGCAACATCCGCATCGAGCTAAAGGCTAGAGCTGCCGCTTTCAAGGAGCGGGACACTAATCCGGGCATTTAAAAAATATCCCACTATGCCCTCCGACGAACCATCAAACAGGCAAAGCGTCAATACAGGACTAAAATTGAATCCTTCTACACCGGCTCTGACGCTCGTCGGATGTGGCAGGGCTTTAAAAATATTACGGACTACAAAGGAAAACCCTACCAGACGAGCTAAATGGCTTTTATGCTCGCTTTGAGGCAAGCAACACTGAAGCATGCATGAGAGCACCATCTGTTCTGGACGACTGTGTGATCACGCTCTCCGTAGCCGATGTGAGCAAGACCTTTAAACAGGTCAACATCCCCAAAGCCGCGGGACCAGACGGATTACCAGGACGTGTACTCAGAGCATGCACGGACCAACTGGCATGCTCAACCTCTTCAACCTCTCCCTGACCGAGACTGTAATACCTACATGTTTCAAACAAGACCACCTTAGTCCCTGTACCTGCCTAAATAATTAGCCATACTCACGTCAGTAGCCATGAAGTGCTTTGAAAGGCTGGTCATGGATCACATCAACACCATCATGCCAGAAACCCTAGACCCACTCCAATTCGCATACTGCCCCAACAGATCCACAGATGATGCAATCTTAATCGCACTCCATACGGCCCTTTCCCACCTGGACAAAAGGAACACCTATGTGAGAATGCTGTTCATTGACTACAGCTCAGCGTTCAACACCATAGTGCCCACTAAGCTAAGGACCCTGAGACTAAACACCTCCCTCTGCAAATTAATCCTGGACTTCCTGATGGGCCACCCCCAGTTGGTACGGGTAGGCAACACCACATCTGCCACACTGATCCTCAACACTGGGGCCCCTCAGGGGTGCGTGCTCAGTCCCCTCCTGTACTCCCTGTTCACCCACGACTGCCTGGCCAAGCACGACTCCAACACCATCATTAAGTTTGCTGACGACACAACAGCTTTAGGCCTGATCACCGACAACAATGAGACAGCCTATTGGGAGGAGGTCAGAGACCTGGCAGTGTAATGCCAGGACAACAACCTCTCCCTCAATGTGAGCAAGACAAAGGCGCTGATCATGGACTCTAAGAAAAGGAATGTCAAACAGCCCCCATTTACATGGACGGGGCTGAAGTGGAGCGGGTCGGTATTGTCCACATCACCAACAAACTATCACATTTATTGTAAATGAAATACAGAAATATCTAATTTACATAAATGTTCACACCCCTGAGTCAATACATCTTAGAATCACCTTTGGCAGCGATTACAGCTGTGAGTCTTTCTAGGTAAGTCTCTAAGAGCTTTGCACACCTGAATTGTTCAATATTTGCACATTATTCTTTAAAGAATTCTTCAAGCTCTGTCCAGTTGGTTGTTGATCATTGCTAGACAGCCATTTTCAAGTCTTGCCATATATTTTCAAGACGATTTAAGTCAAAACTGTAACTAGGCCACTCAGGAACATTCAACGTTGTCTTGGCAAGCAACTCCAGTGTATATTTGGCATTGTGTTTTAGGTTATTGTCCTGCTGAAAGGGGAATGTGTCTCCCGGTGTCTGTTGGAAGGCAGACAACCAGGCTTCTTCTACGATTTTGCGAGTGCTTAGCGCTCTTCCGTACTGCTTCTTGACACAATGCCCACTTAACCCGGAAGCCAGCCGCAGCAATGTGTCAGAGTTAACACCATACACCTGGCGACCCGGTCAGCGTGCACTGCGCCCGGCCCGCCACAGGAGTCGCTAGTGCGCGATGGGAGAAGGACATCCCTGCCGGCCAAACCCTTCCCTAACCCGAAGGACGCTGGGCCAATTGTGTGCCATCCCGTTGGTCTCCCAGTCACGGCCGGCTGCGACAGAGCCTGAACTCGAACACAGAATCTCTAGTGGCACAGCTAACACTGTGATGCAGTGCCTTAGAACACTGCGCCACTCGGGAGTCTCTTCCGTATTTTTTATCCCCCCGAAAAAACTCCCTAGTCCTTGAAAATGACAAGCATACCCATAACATGATGCAGCCACCACCATGCTTGAAAATGCAAAGAGTGGTACTCAGCAATGTTAAAAAAATATATTTAACCTTTATTTTATCAGAGTCATACTGAGACCAAGGTCTCTTTTGCAGATGAACCCTGAATTAAATAAATTACAGAAAATAAACGAATCAATATAAATACAAAGAGCAAGCAGAGAGAACAGCATGATCATAAAAAACAAACACATGAATCAGTAATAAGGTCCTCAATCAGCCTTCTAAATTGCCCTAGAGGGACCAAAACATCACATTTAAGAACATTTTGAAGATTTCTTGCACATTATTTGTGGAACAAACAAAGCTGATTTACCTAACTCTGGAAATTCCTTTGGTCTCACCTGAGTTAACAATCCCTGAGACCAGGTGTGGTAAATTGTATGTCCAAAGTTTAGTAAAGACGTTAGGTACAGTGGGACTTTTTGTAAAAGGGCTTTACAAATAAGAACATAGGAATGTATCAACCAACGTGACATGAAAGAGGGCAAACCAACTTTCTGGTAGAGAATGCAGTGATGAGTACTAAAACTGTCACACGTAATAAAGTGCAGTGCGCTATGATAAACTGCATCTAACGGCTTTAATGAAGTGGCAGCTGCATTCATATGTCGCCATAGTCTAGGACCGATAGGAACGTCAACTGAATAATCTGCTTTCTACTATTTCCTTACTAATTAGTGACCTTAATTCATCAATCAAGTACAAGGGAGGAGTGAAAACCCGCTGACACTCGGCCCTCCGTGGAATTAGTTTGACATGCTCTATATCTTCAGTCAGAAGCCACTTGGAGCACTTTGAGAATTCATGTCTCTAAACTGAATAAAAATAATTAGAAACGACACTATGAAACAAAGATAAATTACAAAGAAAGACAGTAAAAAGCTTTGGAGCACCATAAATGACATTTTGGGAAAAAAGGCAAACTCCGCTCCATCATTCAATGAGTCAGATGGCTCATTCATCACAAAACCCATTGATATTGCCATCTACTTTATTTATTTTTTCATTGGCAAGATTAGAGAATTTAGGAATGACATGCCAGCAACAAACGCTGACACTACACATTCAAGTATATCTGACCAAATTATGAAATACAGGTGTTGTAATTTTGAATTCCGTAGAGTGTGGAAGAGGTGAAAAAGTCTTTCAACAATGACAAGCAACTGGGGTCTGACAACTTGGATGGAAAATTACTGAGGATAATAACGGACAATATTGCCACTCCTATTTGCCATAGCTTCAATATAAGCCTAATAGAAAGTGTGGGCCCTTAGACCTGGAGGGAAGAAAAAGTCATTCCCCTAAAAAGCCCCTTTTTACTGGCTCAAATAGCCAACAAATTAGCTTGTTACCAAACCTTAGAAAACTTTTAGAAAACAATTGTGTTTGACCAGATACAATGCTATTTTACAGTAAACAAATTGACAACAGACTTATAGGGAAGGACATTCAACAAGCACAGCACTTACACAAATAAATAAATGATTGGCTGAGAGAAATTGATGATAAAAAGATTGCGGGGGCTGTTTTGTTAAGACTTCAGTGCGGCTTTTGACATTATCGATCATAGTCTGCTGCTAGAAAAATATGTGTGTTACGGTGTGGCACGTAGCCTAGTGGTTAGAGTGATGGGCCAGTAACCAAAAGGTTGCAAGGTCAAATCCGCCGAGCTGCCGAGGTAAAAAATCTGTAATTCTGCCCCTAAACAAGGCTGTTTAACCCACTGTTTGTAGGCTGTCATTGTAAATAAGAATGTGTTCAAAACCATCTTGCCTAGTTAAATAAAAAATATTGTGGATAAAGAGTGCTGTGTAACAGAGGGTGTTCTTTAATGGATGCCTATTCAACACAATCCAGGTAGAATGAGGAATTCCCCCAGGGCAGCTGTCTAGGCCCCTTAATTTTTGAAATCTTTACTAACAACATGCCATGAGCTTTGAGTAAAGCCAGTGTGTCTATGTATGCGGATGACTAAACACAATACACATCAGCTACTACAGCAACTGAAATACTTAACAAAGAGCTGCAGTTAGTTTTAGAAGGGGTGGCAAGGAATAAGTTAGCACTAAATATTTCAAAAACTAAAAGCATTGTATTTGGAATAAATCATCCACTAAACCTCAACTAAATATTGTAATGAATAATGTGGAAATTGAGCAAGTTGAGGTGACTAAACTGCTTGGAGCAACCCTGGATTGTAAACTGTCATGGTCAAAACTAAGTAGCTAATATGGAAGTCTGTCCATAAAGTGCAACCTTGCCTTCTTAGCAGCACTATTAACAAGGCTGGTCCTACAGGCCCTAGTTTTGTCACACCTGGACTACTGTGGAGTCGTGTGGTCAGGTACCACAAAGAGGAACTTAGGAAAATTGCAATTGGCTCAGGACAGGGCAGCACGGCTGGCCCTTACATGTACAGAGTGCTAACATTAATAATAATATCTCTTCTGGATCAAAGTGGAGGAGAGATTGACTTCATCACTACTTGTATTTGTGAGCGGTATTGACATGTTTAATGCACAGAGCTGTCTGTTTGAACTACTGGCACACAGCTCGGACACCCACGCATACCCCACAAAACATCCCACCCGAGGTCTCTTCACAGTCCCCAAGTCCAGTACAGACTATGGGAGGAGCACAGTACTACATAGAGCCATGACTACACGGAACTCTTTTCCACATTAAGTAACTCATGCAAGCAGTAAAATTAGATTTAAAAAACAGCAGACTGAAGAAACACAAACATAGGGAAAGATATGTGCATACAAACACAAGTATATATTTTTTTTACATTTAAGTCAATTAGCAGACGCTCTTATCCAGAGCGACTTACAAATTGGTGCATTCACCTATAATATCCAGTAGAACAACCACTTTACAATAGTGCATCTAAATCTTTTAAAGGGGGGGGGGGGGGGGGGGGGTTAGAAGGATTACTTTATCCTATCCCAGGTATTCCTTAGTGCGCGATGGGAGAAGGATTGTAGATATGTAGATTGTAGATTTGTAGATATGTGGTGGTAGAGTAGGGGCCTGAGGGCACACTTAATGAGTTGTGAAATCTGTTGTGAATGTATTGTAATGTTTTTAAAATTGTATAACTGCCTTAAATTTTGCTGGACCGCAGGAAGAGAGTAATCCATTGGCAGCCGCTAATGGGGATCTATAATAAAAACAAATAGAAAATATCTTACCAGACTGAACATATTGGAATCTGGATTAAAATATTAGATAATGAAGGATTTATCGCATGGCTAAACATGAGCCACTTATATTACTTATTGGATCAGGATTTTTGTTTTTGTAAAATGACAAATGAAGCAAACTAGAATTTAGCTTTAATAAAAACTTTATTACAAGAACTTTATTACAAGATAGCATACGTCAAGGGTATTATTTGATAGTCATTGGATAAAACAGCAGAAACGGGAATGTTAATAACTCTGACCTGACTTGCGTAGGATAGTGACACAATCGAACCAGGTCATCACAATGGCCAGGCCAGCGGTCATAGCAACTAACCGGGCCTGTCCAACATCCAAACGTCAGTCACTTTTCAGTCTTAACCCATTGACACTCAGCCATAAAGAATAGAAGGATATGGATATCATATTACACCAAGTACAGCATGGGCTTTACAGCATGAACTCCACATCACTCTGGATGCACTTAATTCAACAATATCACTGGGGGCCACGAGGAAAAGCAAAGTCATTTTCAATGCATAAGCCTGGTCCGAACATCACAGTAATTCAATTTACTTTTAGTTCGCTAAGACTTTAGCCTAAAACATCAATTCACTTTGCAATATGTTAAAACCTGGGGGCTGTCATAAAGCGTCTCCGAGTAGGAGTGCTGATCTAGGATTGGGTCCCCCCGTCTATATAACCATATTCATTATGATCTAAAAGGCTAAACTGATCCTAGATTGCCACTCCTACTCAGACACTTTACAGGCCCAGTATTCATAGAGGCACATACAGTAAAAAACACCAAGGTATGTCTCCTTCATTGGTTCAGGGCTACAGGATGACTGGGAAGGTCACAGTGTCATGTATTTCAGTCATAACCAGTCGTTTCAACACAATGACACTTCAGACTGGGTTAAGAGCTGCATGCGAGGGAGTAGGAGAAAGAACACAGTCAATGAATCCTAGCAATAAGGAAACATCTTTATGCTGCTTTTCAAAGACTATCATTTAAAAATATGCCAATGTTAAAATGACAACCACTAGATTTTTTTTTATTACAGTTTTAGCTGTATGGCTCCACGAAAGACAGAAGAGAGCTGCTAACTTTCACAGTAAGTTGGCCTTTCCCACTCGTAACGCGGAGCCACAGTAAGTAACACGATCGACCGTTCATGAGTGGTTTTAGCGGAGGCCGAGTGCAAAGACTTGGCTATGACAGTACTGAGGAGCAGCAGCAGCTTTTGGCTTTCTCAACCTCAAAAAAATATAATAAAGAACAATGGTGAAAAGAGTTATTCTTCATTTGGTGACTAACTAGCATGGTCTATTCCAATAGAATGGAAGAAATGAATCATGAGCAATATGGAATATTAGAAAGAAAATGTGTGTAAATATAAAAATGTAATACTGCTTAGATACAAAAACAAAAAATAAAGATTTCAAAATGATCCCAAGTAGGACTGAAATAAACTAAATATAGTGGCAAGCAGTATGAGACAAGGACCAGTTATCTTGCCCTTGTTTTCGCTCCCTTCTCTTCTGCAATCCCTCCATCCATCTCTGGTCAAGGTCAAAAAACAGCTGGAAAACCTGCAGGGAAAGACAAAAGTGATACATAAGGACTTGTACTTCCTAATGTTGGATTTATACGAATTCAGACTAAAAAGGGACCAATAATTCTGACTGAGTACATCTGATGCCATCGGAAAGTATTCAGACCACTTGACTTTTTCCACAATTTTGTTAGGTTACAGCCTTATTCAAAAATGTATTAAATAGTTCCCCCCCCCATCATTCTACACACAATACCCAATAATGACAAAGCAAAAACAGGCTTAGAGATGTTTGCTAATTCATATAAAAAAAAAACAGATCCTCTCAATCTCTGTCAGGTTGGATGGGTAGCGTTGCTGCACAGCTATTTTCAAGTCTCTCCTGATATGTTCGATCGGGTTCAAGTCCGGGCTCAGGCTGGGCCACTCAAAGACATTCAGAGACTTGTCCTGAAGCCACTCCTGCGTTGTATTGGCTGTGTGCTTAGGGTCGTGGTCTTGTTGGAAGGTGAACCTTCTCCCCAGTCTGAGGTCCTGAGCTCTCTGGAGCAGGTTTTCATCAAGGATCCCTCTGTACATTGCTGCATTCATCTTTCCCTCGATCCTGACTAGTCTCCCCACCCCTGCCGCTGAAAGAAATCCCCACAGCATGATGCTGCCACCACCAAGCTTCACCGTAGGGTTGGTGCCAGGTTTCCTCCAGACGTGACGCTTGGCATTCAGGCCAAAGAGCTCAATCTTGGTTTCATCAGAATCAGAGCATCTCCTGTTTCTCATGGTCTGAAAGTCATCAGGTGCCTTTTGGCAAACTCCAAGCGGGCTGTGATGTGCCTTTTACTGAGTGGCTTCCGTCTGGCCACTACCATAAAGGCCTGATGGAGAGGAACTTTAGAGTTCTGTCAGTGACCATTGGGTTGTTGGTCACCTCCCTGACCAAGGCCCTTCTCCACCGATTGCGCAGTTTGGCTGGGCGGCCAGCTCTAGGAAGAGTCTTGGTGGTTCCAAACTTCTACCATTTAAGAATGATGGAGGCCACTGTGTTCTTGGGGACCTTCAATGCTGCAGACATTTTTTGGTACCCTTCCCCACGTCTGTGCCTCGACACAATCCTGTCTCGGAGCTCTAGGGACAATTCCTTCCACCTCATGGCTTAGTTTATGCTCTGACATGCACTGTCAACTGTGGAACCTTATATAGACAGACAGGCGTGGGCCTTTCCAAATCATGTCCAATCAATTGAATTTACCACAGGTGGACTCCAATCAAGTTGTAGAAGCATCTCAAGGATGATCAATGGAAACAGGATGCACCAGAGCTCAATTTAGAGTCTCGTAGCAAACGGTTTAAATACTTATGTAAATAAGGTATCTTTTTTACTTTTAGTACATTTGCAAACATTTCAAAAAACTTTTTTAATCCATTTTAGAATAAGGCTGTAACGTAACAAAATGTGGAAAAAGGGGTCTGAATACTTTCCTTAGGCAATAAACAAAAATAAAACGCAACATGTAGCGTCGGTGCCATGTTTCAGGAGTGAAATAAAAGTTGCCAGACATTTTCCATATGTACATATGCTTCTAAGGAGCATTTCTATCAGTAATAAAGCCATTTTGTGAGGAAAACCAAATTCTGTTTGGCTGGGCCTGGCTCCCAAGTGAGTGGGCCTATGCCAGGCCCACCCATGGCTTGCACCTGCCCAGTCAAGTCTAGTAAAAGCTGCAAGAGCAAAAATAAAAACACTACCCTCCTGCGACCAAAAAAAAAGAAAATCCCAAAGAAAAAGAAAAAAGTTTGATAGCCCCCCCAGTAAATTGCGATCTGTGCAGTTGTGTCACACCATGATGCCACAGATCTCTCAAGTTGAGGGAGCGTGCAATTGGCATGCTGACTGCAGGAATGTTCAGAGCTGTTGCCAGAGAATTTAATGTTCATTTCTCTACCATAAGCTGCTTCCAATGTCATTTTAGAGAATTTGACAGTATGTCCAACCGGCCTCACAACCGCAGACCACGTGTATGGCGTTGTGTGGGTGAGCAGTTTGCTGAAGTCAACGTTGTGAACAGTGTCCCATGGTGGCGGTGGGGTTATGGTATGGGCAGGCATAAGCTACAGAGAACGAACACAATTGCCTTTTATCGATGGCAATTTGAATGCACAGAGATACTGTGATGAGATCCTGAGGCCCGTTGTCTTGCCATTCATCCGCCGCCATCACATCATGTTTCAGCATGATAATGCACAGCCCCATGTCGCAAGGATATGTACACAATTCCTGGAAGCTGAAAATGTCCCAGTTCTTCCATGGCCTGCATACTCACCAGACATGTCACCCATTGAGCAAGTTTGGGATGCTCTGGATCGACATGTATGACAGCATGTTCCAGTTCCCGCCAATATCCAGCAACTTCACACAGCCATTGAAGAGGAGTGGATCAACATTCCACAATCAACAGCCTGATCAACTCTATGCAAAGGAGATGTGTCGCGCTGCATGAGGCAAATGGTGGTCACACTGTGGTTTTCTGATCCACGCCCCAACTTTTTTTCTTTTTTTTTTTAAAGGTATATGTGACCAACAGTTACATATCTGTATTCTCAGTCATGTGAAATCCATAGATTAGGGCCTAATTCATTGATTTCAATTATTTCCTTTTATGAACTCAGTAAAATCTTTGACATTTTTGCATATTGCGTTTATATTTTTGTTCAGTATAGTAATAAAAAAAATATACCACCTATCAGACACTTATCCAAAGAGACTTACCGTAGAGCGAGTTCAAATCATTTTTGTGTGTATTTTGATTACTACAGGTGTTGAACCACAACCTTGGCATTGCACACGCTTACCAACTGAACCATACAGGTCCACAATATACATTTGAGTTTTCATAACACGGGTTTGCTGTGTTTAGTGTCAAAATGGACGTGTTGTTCTTACCGTGGTGAGTGTCACATATGCTGGCCGTCTCCCGCTCCATCAGGCTTAATCTGCATCTGGGCCTGCATCTTGGTAATCATCTCCTGCATTCTCCTCAGCTGCACAGAACAAAATAAACATAACATTAATACCAAAACTCAGAACACTGACTACCTGGCTAAACACCCACTCCACAAAACAACCACCCATATCACATGGAATAAACTTACTGCAGTCCAAGTAAGAGTGGGCGTAAGAGGTAATGTGAGTGGGCTATTCAAAATAGTGATATTTGAATGGAAGTATACAGTATAAGGGTAGTGTGAGTGGTAGGTGGTGAGGGATATGAATGCTTAGCTATCCTACCTCAGCCTCCTTCTCCTGCAGGATCATGTCCTTGTCCATTTCCTCCGGCTCCGGTCCCTTCCTGTAACACGGACACAGGTTTGTTGAGTTAGGCTCTTTAGGCTAAAAGGCACAATCATTGGGGAGACCTGCAATAAATATCCACTGGAAATCTCATACATTTGAAGTTATTATATAGTTTGTGCATTCAGAAGAAAATACAGTATTCAAAAGCATATTGTCATTCATAAAATCAGCAGAAAGGTGGAGGAGTGAAAACTCATGTGCATATGGGGTCTCCGGAAGACAGTTTGGTAAATCCCCATTTCTGGTGGTTGCGTATGTGGTGCAGTTTCTAGCTTTCTAGTATTTAAGCAGACGTGACGAAAGCAACACTTAGAAAGTAGAAAGAGCCAGAGGTAAATTAGTGATGGAGAGAAAGAACAGATTGGGGGGGATACAAAAGTAGAAAGCTGGGTGCTAATGTGAAAGAGGGCAAGCTGCAGAAGCAAGAAGAGAGCAGCAAGGTTGGGAGACGGGGAGGATAATGGTACCTCCCCCATTGAAAACAGTACCTCCAACAGTCCACTCAGAGGATTGGACAGACCAGACCATCATTGGGCTGATGGTGAGCCAATAGGAAGGCAGTAAAATCTCTCCCTTCTCCTGGATTGGCTATAGAGGAAGGTCTCAAAGAATCCAAAGGGTCCACACTCCTAGAGTTAAATGATACCCATACTACTACTACTACAAATACAACCTATAACCAAACTATATACTGGTTAAAACCCATAGCCCACTATAAAATAAAACCATAAAGATTTAAAAAAAATGCCCACGGACTATACATGCCTAACTCAAACCCACTACCAAGGTCAAATTGCTGTATAATGTACATCCAAAATTATAAATAGTTTTTCCAACTTAAATTATTATTTTTTTTAACAAAGTAATATTAATGAACACATGGAGATTTACTTTCAAAGCTGACTATCACCTAATCACTTCTTGATAGACATTAACACAAGATAAGTGGAACTGGCTGACTCTGAGACATTGTATTAGTTACCCATCAATTGTCTTAGCCAGATAAGTCAATCAAATCCAACAAAGCCACATGAGTCTTTTGTTACAAATGTCTCAACACTGTATCAACCTGCTCTGTTAAATTCAGCTGTGTATGTGGCATTAAGCCTTTCTGTGTCTTTGGTTGTATATTATATTACTGCGTATGGGAAGTTTTGGGGGCAGGTAGGGTACAGAAAGGCAAGCAGACAGACCGGTACGTACGCAGGAGACAGAACGTAACCATGAGAGGACAACCTGCCGCCTCGCTTGAGGCGCTCCGAACGGAAATTCTCGTAGTGTAGGTCCTGGGTCACCTCCTGCAGGTCCTGCATGTGGGTGCTGTAGATGGATAGGTGTCAATCGATCAATCAAGCACTAAACCAACCACTCAACTCAAGATCGTCATAAGCGAAACACCAAGCAGTATGTGAGACGGGACAGCCACGGCTCATGACTGACATTTAATGGATTGACAACATATTATACAACTGACACAGCTTTTGTAGTATAAGCCAAATCAACCATAAACACTCAAATTTTTTATTTTTTTTTTAATTAAAAAAAAATTGCCATCAGCCACTATTTCAAGTCGGGATTCTCAAGCTGCTATTCAAGTCTAATATATGAAGAAACCAGAGCGAGCCCCTCCGGGGATATGACCCAGTGCAGGCCCTCGCTCTCCCACCCACTCACATGAGCATGGTGCGTAGCTTGAGGAAGTCGTTGTGCTCGGGGTTCTCCACCTCCACCACGCCCCAGGGATACAGGCGACCCCGCACCTTCTTCCCCTTGGCCTCGATCTGCTGGTTGGAGCCAACCACCGCAAAGGGAATACTGGCCTAGAAGGAGGAGAGAGAGCAGGTGCTGACGGTCAAAACAGATAGCATGTTTGCGATGGTGGTGATTGCATACCATTCTGAGCTTATTTGTAAAGTTGTATGTTTGTTTTTTTAAGTTGGAACTTCCTTTGCTAGGAATTTTCAGGAACAGTAGTAAAAGTCTCAAAGAAACCATGATCGATTTCAATTCCAGTCGCCAAAATGATTGACAGCCTTGATAAAAGATGACAGGGGGAGTTTAGCATGTCTTGGGGGTATAATCATTGACCCTCTAACTTTCTCACTTATAATTATTCACCATTCATTCAAGATTATTCGTAATCATAGTAGGATCAAAATTAAGGTAGAAGTGTTTAGAAACGTTCTATTCTTAATTACAATTGATGTGACCACAAAATGACAAGACTATTTATCATTAATTTCTATTCGGCACAAAATAACTGAAACACAACCAAAAAGAACTGCGAAGAGTCACAAGCTTGATGTAGTCAAGTGCTAGGAATATTGGACCAAATAAACTTTTGACTACTTTATTTATAAGAATCTTTAGGGGTGTCAATTGACACCTACCTTTTTGAAAGAAAATATTACTTATTAAACAAAACCTCTTTTTCTGAACAATTGTACTAGCATAAAATATAATTTCAGAATTTTTTATGTGCATACAACAGATCAGTATTAAAATTATTTATTTGATATAGTTATTATTGCTCATCTTTATCAAGGATTCCAATACTTTCATACCCCACTGTATGCTGAAATGACAATTGGGGTTCAGAATCCTTAGGTAGGCAGGACCGAGTCTAGAAAAGGAGGTGGGGATTACTTTGAGAATCCTTGTCTGCTCCTTGAAGTCTTCGTCCTCGTCAGACTCCGCGTCGGGGAGGTGGTATATCTTGATGCCGTGCTCATCAATCTCATCCAGAATCTACAGCCACACACAAGAATATAGAGGATATATACATAATTTGGGCTATTTACTTTAGCTGCGTTTAACTATTAAATTGAATATACAGTACTTTATTAATTCACAGAGGGATTATTTACATACAGGCAGTAAGTCCATGGGTGCAGTTGTATCATATGAAAGGAAGACCACTACATCTACATCACTTGCGCGAGACGTTCTCCCATTGTATACTTTTGAGAATCAGGTTGAGCTAACGTCTCCTACCCTGCGCTTGAGCCTCTCCCTCTCTCTCAGGGTGAGTGTGTCGGCCTTGGCGATGACAGGGACCACGTTGACTTTGTTGTGGATGGCCTTCATGAACTGTACATCCAGAGGCTTCAGCCTGAGAGAGAGAGAAAGGGAGAGCGCGTAAGAACTGGAAAGTCCACGGGGGGGGGGGTACTCGGTTAATTAAAAAGTACATGTTGAAAATGTGTGTATACCCATGGCCTAACGGGGAGATGAAGTAGAAGCAGCAGTGAACACGGTTGTCCACGATGTGCCGTCGGTTCAGACCACTCTCGTCGTGGAGATAGCGCTCAAACTGGTCGTCGATGTAGGCGATGATGGTGCTGAAACTGGAGGAGAAACGAGAAGCAGCAGCCATTAGAAAAGCCAACCCATATAACACCGTGTGACGAGTAGAGCAATGGGAACTGATATTTTATATATAGGGGTGTCGAGTTTCTGCCACGTCCAGAAACTCATGCAAAACTAAGCTTAAACTTTTAAAAAGTGAACTATCCCTTCAAATTTGAGAAAAATGTATTTTTAAAACTATAAAAATGATAGTTCAACTATATTCCAACAATAACAACCATTTCCATTTTGGACAAAAGAGGTCGTGGGCAGTGGCCTACCAGTCCTGGCTGTTGATGGCGTCGCCGTATCCGGGTGTGTCCACCACGGTGAGGCGGAGCTTCACCCCTCTCTCCTCGATCTCAACCGTAGATGCCTCGATCTGAACTGTGCGCTCAATCTTCTCTGTGGGACAAAATTAAAAGGAGACCAGGGGGAGAGGAAAAGTTTTTTGGGTTTTAGATTTGAGATACTCTTGAGGCCACTGATTAAATGAGGGGCGATTTGGTGTAATTTGTTTAAAATGACTCCCATTAGGTTACGCAGGAAGAAATTAGGTTTTGATAGTTATTAGAAAGTTTGGCATATATATATATATATATATCCATTACCTGCTGCTCCGGGGATCACTCTCTCTGGGTAGAGATCCGTAAGGAACAGACTGTTGATGAGGGTGGACTTCCCCAGACCAGACTCACCTAAACAGAACGCACAGAATCAATATAAAAAAAACATCATCCCATCATAAAAAAAAGAGAAAATCAAATAGAACAGACTATCGTGCCTGTAAGGCAATATACCCAATATATCTGTTCATAACCGATTACTTTTGAGTCTAGGAACCACAAATACTACAAGAATCTACAATTAGGTGTGTGCAGGGTGAACTTTTTTCCACAAAATACCCAATATAACCTGGTAGTTGGGCAATTGGCACAGTACATTTGCAGCCAAGCATCTTCCTACACATTAGGCCTTTCATAGCGTGGAAAATGCATTAAGCTCACAGTAAAACAGGACAAACATTTTCCTTAGACCTAAATGCAACAGGCTCAAGTGAAGGGTCGCTGCTTCCCCAATCAAAAGCCCTCGATTAACACAGAGGTACGTGCTAAACTAAAGGATAGAGCTACCGCACACAAAAGGTCAATTTAGGAACAAGGTGAACAATATTAGGAACAAGGTTAAAAACCTATTACACCGGTTCCGACGCTCAATGCATGTAGCAGTGGCTACAGTCCATTACGGATTACAAATGTAGACCTAGCCGTGATTTATTCAACGATGCCTCTACCAGACAAACTCAATGAATTTTATGCACGCTTTGACAAAAAAAAAAAAAACACCAAACCGTGCACGAGGGCCCCCGCCGTCCTAGAGGACTTGGTGATCTCGCTCTCCGAGGGCAACATGACTAAGGTTTAACACTCCCAAAGCTATGGGGCCAGACAATATTCCAGGGCACGTACTCAGAGCATTCGTAGTCCAGCTGGCAGGCATCTTCAAACTCTCCTACCACCCCAACAGATCTACAGACGATACGATCTCAAATTGTACTCCACACTGCGCTCTCCCACCTAGAGAAGAGGAATACCTATGTGAGAATGCTGTTCATTGACTACAGCTTAGTGTGCAACACCATAGTGCCCTCCAAACTCAGGACCCTGAGACTGAACACCTCCATCTGCAACTGGATCCTGGACTTCCTGACGGGCTGTCCCCTGGTGGTGAGAGTAGGCTGACCCTCAACATGGGGGGGGCCCCCCGGGGTGTTTAACCACAACTTTGTGGCCACGCACGACTCCAAATCTATCATCAAGTTTGCTGATGACACGATGGTAGTAGGCCTGATCAACAACGATAAGACAGCCTTCAGGGAGGAGGTGAGAGAACTGGCAGTGTGGTGCCAGGGCAACAGGATGATGGACTACAAAAAACAGGGGGGTGCACACCCCCATCTTACAGGCCGCAGTGGAGGGTCAAGAGCTTCAAGTTCCTGTGTCCACATCACTGAGGACTTAACATGGTCCTCTCACACCAGAACAGTCGTGAAGGCACGGCAACGCATCTTCTCCCTCAGGAGGCTGAAACGATTTGGCATGGCCCATCAGATGGCACGGCAACTCCACCGTCTGCAACAGAAAGACCCTATAGAGGGCGGTGCGGACAGCCCAGCGCATCACTGGGGGTGAGCTCCCAACCATTCAGGATATACATGCCAGGCGCTGTCTGAGAAAGGTCCGGAAAATTGCCAAAGACTACAGCCACCTGAGACATGGACTGTCCTCCATGCTTCCGTCTGGCAGGCAGTCCTGGTTAATCAAGACTCAGAGAAACAGACCAGTAAACAGCTTCTATCCCCTGGCCATAAGACTGTTAAAGTGCTAACAACTACTGATCTCCCTCTCCCACAGCCTATCGACACACACACACAAAACTCCTCTACACAAGACGTCTTCGTCCAATGACTGTGTAATGTAATGGAACTGAGAGTCACGATGAAAGGCTAGAGAGATTGTTTATGAGACCCGTGTTAATTTTCTATAGTGCCTGCTACCAGAAGTTGGTTATTATTAGTGGTTGTGCATGGTTCAGGCAAAACAAAATGTAACTTTCATAGACTAGACTTGAAAGCCAGATCAGTGATTGCAAAAAAGCAGGTTAACTTCTCTAGGCTTGGGGGTGCTGTTTTCACGTCCGGATGAAAAGTGTGCCCAAAGTAAACAGCCTGCTACTCAGGCCCAGAAGCTACAGTGGGGGGAAAAAAGTATTTAATCCCCTGCTGATTTTGTGCGTTTGCCCACTTACAAAAAAATGATCAGTCTATAATTTTAATAGTAGGTTTATTTGAACAGTTAGAGACAGAATAACAAAAAAATCCAGAAAAACATGTAAAAAATGTTATTTGCATTTTAAATGAGGGAAATAAGTATTTGACCCCTCTGCAAAACATGACTTAGTACTTGGTGGCAAAACCCTTGTTGGTAATCACAGAGGTCAGACGTTTCTTGTAGTTGGCCACCAGGTTTGCACACATCTCAGGAGGGATTTTGTCCCACTCCTCTTTGCAGATCTTCTCCAAGTCATTAAGGTTTCGAGGCTGACGTTTGGCAACTCGAACCTTAATCCCATAGAAAATCTGCGGAGGGAGCTGAAGGTCTAGAGACTGGCTAGGCCACTCCAGGACCTTAATGTGCTTCTTCTTGAGCCACTCCTTTGTTGCCTTGGCCGTGTGTTTTGGGTCATTGTCATGCTGGAATACCCATCCACGACCCATTTTCAATGCCCTGGCTGAGGGAAGGAGGTTCTCACCCAAGATTTGACGGTACATGGCCCCGTCCATCGTCCCTTTGATGCGGTGATGTTGTCCTGTCCCCTTAGCAGAAAAACACGCCCAAAGCATAATGTTTCCACCTCCATGTTTGACGGTGGAGATGGTGTTCTTGGGGTCATAGGCAGCATTCCTCCTCCTCCAAACACGGCAAGTTGAGTTGAAGTCAAAGAGCTCCATTTTGGTCTCATCTGACCACAACACTATCACCCAGTTGTCCTCTGAATCATTCAGATGTTCATTGGCAAACTTCAGACGGGCATGTATATGTATTCTTGAGCAGGGGGACCTTGCGGGCGCTGCAGGATTTCAGTCCTTCACGGCGTAGTGTGTTACCAATTGTTTTCTTGGTAACTATTGTCCCAGCTGCCTTGAGATCATTGACAAGATCCTCCCGTGTAGTTCTGGGCTGATTCCTCACCGTTCTCATGATCATTGCAACTCCACGAGGTGAGATCTTGAATGTAGCCCCAGGCCAAGGGATATTGACAGTTATTTTGTGTTTCTTCCATTTGTGAATAATCGCACCAAATGTTGTCACCTTCTCACCAAGCTGCTTGGCGATGGTCTTGTAGCCCATTCCAGCCTTGTGTAGGTCTACAATCTTGTCCCTGACATCCTTGGAGAGCTCTTTGGTCTTGGCCATGGTGGAGAGTTTGGAATCTGTTTGATTGATTGCTTCTGTGGACAGGTGTCTTTTTTACAGGTAACAAGCTGTGGTTAGGAGCACTCCCTTTAACAGTGTGCTCCTAATCTCAGCTCGTTACCTGTATAAAAGACACCTGGGAGCCAGAAATCTTTCTGATTGAGAGGGGGTCAAATACTTATTTCCCTCATTAAAATGCAAATCAATTTATAACATTTCTGGCATGCGTTTTTCTGGATATTTTTGTTGTTATTCTGTCTCTCACTGTTCAAATAAACCTACCATTAAAATTATAGACTGATCCTTTCTTTGTCAGTGGGCAAACGTACAAAATCAGCAGGGGATCAAATACTTTCTTCCCCCACCGTAGGATATGCATATAATTGGTAGATTTGGATAGAAAACTCTAAAGTTTCTAAAACTGTTTGAATGATGTGAATATAACAGAATTTATTTGGCAGGCGAAACCCCGGGGACAAACCATCCAGGATTTTTTTTTTAGGTCACTCTTTTCAAATGTGCTTTAATTGGGAATCCAGAATTCTAAGGCAGTTGCTTGCAGTTCCTATCGCTTCCACTAGATGTCAACAGTCTTTAGAAATTGGTTGATGTTTTTCCTTTGTGTAATGAAGAAGTAGCCCTGTTCAGAACGAGGGTCAAGTGAAGTGTACTGTTTGATAGAGGCGCGTGACCTGAAAAGCACGCTCCACTTTGTTTTCCTCCGGTATTGAACGCAGTTTATCCAGTCTTAAATTTTATCGATTATGTACGTTAAAAAATACCTAAAGTTGTATTAGGAAAGTTGTTTGAAATATTTGGACAAAGATTACAGTTAACTTATGAGATATTTTGTAGTCATGTTGCGCGAGTTGGAACCGGTGTTTTTCTGGATCAAACGCGCCAAATAAATGGACATTTTGGATATATAACGACGGAATTAATCGAACAAAAGGACCATTTGTGATGTTTGGGACATATTGGTGTGCGAAAAGAAGCTTGTCAAAGGTAAGGCATGAATTATATCGTTATTTCTGAGTTTTGTGTCGCGCCTGGCGGGATGAAATATGATTGTCTGTGTTTGATGGGGTGCTGTCCTCAGATAATAGCATGGTTTCCTTTCGCCGTAAAGCCTTTTTGAAATCTGACACGGTGGCTAGATTAAAAAGAAGCTCAGCTTTAATTTGGTGTGTTGCACTTGTATGAAAGTTATATATTTTTTTATAATATTTTTTTAATTTGGCGCTCTCCAATTCACCGGATGTTGTCAAATCAATCCCGGGATTTGATTAACAGGATTTGAGCCGTAAGAAGTTATACTTATGGTAATATATACACATGTAAATAGGGCTGGGCGATATGGCCTAAACTCTTTTTTAATTTTTTTTTTTTTTTTTTTTTTACTTATTGGCGATTTTTATTTTTATGTTCTCTCTAAATAGGCCAAAGCTTTGTTACACAATTAAAGATCAATACACTGCATTTCAAGCAGCTGGAATAATCTAATGAATTTAGGGCTTGTAAAATTATATCTAGGCTAAATATAAGCCTTCAACCTTAAGACCCACTAAAAATTATTAAATAAATATTATTAAATAGTTTCAATATTCCTCAACCAGTCCAGTACTCCTGCACATTGAATAAGGTACTGGCACTGAAATGTACAGTGCCTTTGGAAAGTATTCAGACCCCTTGACTTTTTCCACATTTTGTTACAGGCTTAAAGAAAAATCCTCAGCAATCTACACACAATACCCCATAATGACAAAGCGAATGCACGTTTTTTTAAAGGTTTGCAAATGTATTAAAAATAAAAAATAAATACTTTTACATAAAGTTCTCAGACCCTTTGCTATGAGACTTGAAATGGAGCTCAGGTGCATCCTGTTTCCATTGATCATCCTAGAGATGTTTCTACAACTTGGAGTCCACCTCTGGTAAATTCAATTGATTGGTCATGATTTGGAAAGACACACACCTGTCTGTATAAGGTCCCACAGTTGACAGTGCATGTCAGAGCATAAACCAAGCCATGAGGTCAAAGGAATTGTCCCTAGAGCTCCGAGACAGGACTGTGTTGAGGCACAGTTCTAGGGAAGGGTACTAAAACATTTCTGCAGCATTGAAGGTCCCCAAGAACACAGTGGCCTCAATCATTCTTAAAATTGAACACATTTGGAACCACCAAGACTTTTCCTTGAGCTGGCCGCTCGGCCAAACTGAGCAATTAGGGGAGAAAGGCCTTGATCAGGGAGGTGACCAGGAACGCGATGAGCTTTAGAGTTTCTCTGTGGAGATGGGAGAACCTTCCAGAAGGACAACCATCTCTGCAGCACTCCACCAATCAGGCCTTTATGGTAGAGCGGCCAGACGGAAGCCAATCCTCAGTAAAAGGAACATGACAGCCCGCTTGGAGTTTGACAAAAGGCACATAGACTCTCAGACCATGAGAAACAAGATTCTCTGAGCTGATGAAACCAAGATTGAGCTCTTTGGCCTGAATGCCAAGCGTCACGTCTGGAAGAAACCTAGCACCATCCCTACGGTGAAGCATGGTGGAGGCAACATCATGCTGTGGGGATGTTTTTCAGCTATAGGGACTGGGAGACTAGTCAGGATCAAGGGAAAGATGAACGGAGCAAAGTGCTAAGAGATCCTTGATGAAAACTTGCTCCAGAGCGCTCAGGACCTCAGAATGGGACAAAGGTTCACCTTCCAACAGGACAATGACCCTAAGCACACACCCAATACAACGCAGGAGTGGCTTCAGGACAAGTCTCTGAATGTCCTTAAGTGGCTCAGCCAGAGCCCGGACTTGAACCCGATCAAACATCTCTGGAGAGACCTGAAAATAGCTGTGATGCAATGCTCCCCATCCAACCTGACAGAGCTTGAGAGGATCGGCAGAGAAGAATTGGAGAAACTCCCCAAATACAGGTGTGCCAAGCTTGTAGCGTCATACCCAAGAAGACTCGAGGCTGTAATCGCTGCCAACGGTGCTTCAACAAAGTACTGAGTAAAGGGTCTGAATACTTGTGTAAATGTGATTTCACTTTATTTTTAATAAATTAGCAAACATTTCTAAACCTGTTTTTCATTTGTCATTATGGGGTATTGTGTGTAGATTGAGAAAAAACAATTTAAAAACATATTACAAAAAATAAGGCTGTAAAGAAAAAAAAAATAAAGAAAAAAAAATAAATCGAAAAAGTGAAAGGGTCTGAATACTTTCCAAATGCACTGTATATACTTGCATTCTCGTGTATTTAACTGTCATCATAGTTCTTGTGTGGTTTTTATTCATAATTGTATTTGTTATTCTGTTCTCTATTCAGCAGCAGCAGCAGAGGCCTGTCCAGTGCTGAGCTGCCCCTCAGGCACACATTCCACTCTGGTTTATTTTAAGGCAGAGGGATGAGTGTACAATAGGGCCCCCCTCCTCCCCCACACAGACATGGAGGGAGAAGAGAGAAAGGACAACCATTTCACACGGTTAAACCAGAGGACCCAGAGACGCCCAGCCTTCATCCGTTTATATAGAGGCTGGACTCACAACAGTGACCTAAACATGGGGCCTCTGACATGATCCTACACATATCCCACTCTCTCAGACACAAATGTATGCTGGACTTACATAAACTCAAGTTAAAAACTCTAAAGGAAGTGAAGCGATTTGGAACAGTGGTTACTGACAAATTTTTAGGGAGGGTGGGAAATGTTATTTGTGAGGAGAGGCTGCATTTGTCAACTAGCTAACTGTCCGGGCACATGGTCAAATAAGTCACATTCCATTCTGTCGACAGCATGAAGTGATAGCTTAAATGCTTAGAACAAACAAGGCCTAATACCAGTTGTTTCTGTTAAAGAAATAAAATGTTAACTTTTTTTCTTTGCCTGTCCTCCCAACTCAAAATGAATCAAGGAAATGCATAGTCGGTTGTCACAAAACCAGTATTGCGATATTATGAAGTCTCGTGGCAAAAAAACTAAACATGAAGCTGATTTAATTTCTTGAGGAAAACAGTCCTAATATTAGAAACAAACAGCATTATTTTGTCACCTAGAGTCACATATTTATTTTGCAAGCTATAGAACTCACAATTTTCCATAATGTAGGTTTTTATAGGACCATAGAGTTTAGTCTAATTCCTATTTTATTTTTTTGCCATGGAAAACCTGGTATCATAGAAATGTGATAATGGTATCGTGATAACTCTATTAATGTGCATTGCTTGCTGTTATATTCCTAAGATGGTTATGATCTGACAAAGCTGTGTGAACATTATCATTTTGGCACACATTCCCCTTTGAGAGCCAAAACTCATCTCTACTGAAGTGAGGAAAAAACTGCAGCAAGAAAATGGCTGACACTCACCGACAAGCAAAGACAAAGTGGTTTTGTGCAAAGCGCAAACAACTGGTGTAGACGTTCTGTCTAAGGCTAGGTACTACATACGAACAATACAATACTCTCAAAACAAAAACACCAGACATTACTTAAGTTCCAAATATAATGACACTCACCAACTACCATGAGGGTGAACTCAAAGCCCTTTTTGACCGACTTGCGGTGCACCTGGTTGGGCAGATTGGCAAAGCCCACATACCCCGGGGTCTCTGGGTTGGTGAACTGACCCTGCTGTAATACATGAGACAACAACATGAGCATCTGAGTCACTCAACTCAGGAATACCATCATTTAAACTTTGGCATGGCCGTGTAAATCAAAGCAGCAAAGATTAAAACCAGCAATTAGGCCGCTACTCAAAAGAAACAGCTGTCCACGAATGACCTTTGGGTGAGGTGACTTTGTCTTGTCTCCGCCATCTCTTTTCAAAAACATTATTTCCTGCATTCCAGTGTTTATGACCCTAACAGGCCTGTACGTAACCAGGGAGAATGTGCAGTCTAACCAAAGTGTTTCAAAGTTATACCTAAACCTATCTTTTCAGCTTATAAAACAGCTCTACATTACATCTAGAGCTGCAGATAGCCTAGTGGCCAGTAACCGAAAAGTTGCTGGTTCAAATACCCGAGCAGACAGTGAAAAATATATATCAATGTGCCCTTGAGCAAGGCACTTAACCCTAATTTACTCCAGGGGTGCCGTACTACTATGGCTGCCCCTGCAAAACAACATTTTACTGCACATGTGGTGTATGTGACAAAATATTTGTTTTATCTCTATAAAATAGCTAGTGTTCTCATTTCAACCCAGGTCAAGGCACAACAGTGAGTCATGAAAAAAGCAGCTGCCTGGAAGCTGGCAGCATCTGCTAGCGTGACCATGCATTCTGTAATTAAGTCTGTCTCTGGTAAGATGACTATACACAATATTTGCATCCTCTATGCTCAATTGTTGTTTTTTTTTTTTTACTCAATGTCTGCAATGGCTTAATTCTAATAAATCCTGATTTTCCAAAGCAGATTCACATCCGGTTTATATAGGCCTAATCAAAATAAGCTCCCTCTGACATCATTATTGGACAGCCTGACAGTATTACTTAGATTAAATAAACTGAGAGGAAGCAGCATCCTGTTATACTGGGTCGGGAACGTACCTTAATTTTTTCAGCCTGAGACATTTTGCACTCTTTCAACCTGCCAGAGAACAGAGAACATTCCATGTCAACTGTAATGTACTCCTGTTTCTTTAGCAGAGCATGCAAATACTATATCAATAGGCCTAGCTATAACTTGAAGAGAATGACGAGTGCACACTAACAAAATGGAGGATAGCCTACCAACATGATTTAGAGGACCGTGAGACAGGAAGTTTGCTTTCTGTTCAATAACGACTTTCCGAAAGAATATCTAACCACAAATAACTGACAGCCTTCCCTTCCAAAGACGTTGTTACGCGCTTTCACTTCACAGATGCATGTACACAAGTTGGTTTTAACTTGAACTCAACTTTCCATTCCATTCTGTTCTTTTATTTAGTTAGCTAGTGATTTTTCTATTACAGTATACCTAAAAAAAAAGTTTGAAGCGATAAAACTTCCTACAGTTAGTTAGCGCATGAACTGCTCTCTGAACTTTTATTTCTTCAACGCCGAGCAGTGGAAGTCTGGAAAAAACGAACGTTAAGTGTTGAAAGCGCTGTCCCAAAGAATAAAATACAACTAAATATTGCAGTTACCTTAAATATGCCTAGTTAATTTAACGCTAATAATTTCACAAAACATGATCTTATCAACACCTTCAAGCTAGCTAGCAAACAAGTATTTCAAACCGGGCTGTGTAGACAAACTAACTGTAAATTGACTACTGTGTCAAAGGGTTCAAATGGTAGCTAGCCAACACTGACTATTAAACCGGCGAGTTGTCTAAACGCAAGCGTTGAAAACTAGCCAACTAATTAGCAAGTAGCTAGCTACTTTGCTAAAAGCTAGCTTGGCTAACAAGCTATTTGGGATGCGATAGAAAGTTAAAGCAACGTATCTTATTCAACGAGACAGTTAAAAATGTCATGAAGATGGCTAATAAATACAATATTTACCGTTTCGATTGTCACTGAAAGAAAACCGTGTGGGTTGGGTGCATAAATACAGTCATTGGTTTGGAGGCCGGACTGGCGAACGACACCACAAATTCCGGATCTTCTTCAGCACAGGGACCAGAATGCATTGGGCGTTGACTGTCCTCAAATTAGTCCTCTAATAATGAATTGATTTTTCTTATCAATAAACTGAACACATGTAATTCTACTACCAACGATTTTCTCATCACCGTCATCGTCAACCATCATCATACAGCACTTCACAAACAATCTAAACTCACCATGAGGCTTGCATAGCGACATCCATCCCCACCACATTGCGGCAAAATCTTTTACTGGGCCCCCGCTTGACAGCAGAGAGATAAACACATTTTTTATCTTTGAGAGTTAATTTCGTGCAATTCTACACATTTTGCCATGCGGTGTAGAGAAAATGTTTCCATTTTAAAGCATGTTTGCCGAAATTCTATACATTTTGCCATGGGGTGGAAAGAAGATTTTGCAAATTTATAACTAATTTCACATAATTATATTCATTTTGCCATGCAACTTGGTCTCATACACTAGATGTTACATAGTAAAATAAATCCAGGTCTCATACACTAGACATTACATAGTAAATGTAAATCCAGAACATACACATTAATATAACATGTTTATTTTGATATGGTTACATAAGACAGGTTACTGAAGGCAAAAACAAAAGGAAGATGGGAGGGTGTGTGTGTAACACGGACAACGTTTGCATTTTAGCAACTACTTGCTTCTTTTCAACTACTTAATGTTAGATAACCCTTCCCCTTTTAGCTAACCCTAACCTAACTCCTAAGCTTAACCCTAACACCTAGCCTTGCTAACGTTAGCCAGCTAACTAACTTTAGCAACAAATTTGAATTGTAACGTCATACGGTTTGCAAATTCTTAACTTATTTTTTGTTTTGCTAATTCGCAACATATTGTATGAAATTGCAATTCATAACATATTGTATGAATTGCAACTTTTAACATATCTTACGGAATGGATGACAGACATCCACAAATTAATACAAACCATACGAAACATAACAAAGCGTAATTAAAGGAGTATTCTGGTTTTACTTACAAAATAATACGAAATGCTCTGAGAACAGCTTGTGCCATAGGACAGAGAGGAAAATTAGCTTTGTTACAGCTAATGTCCTGCAATTCTACACATTTTGCCATTGGCTGGTGAAAAATGTTAGCAGTTTTTAGTATGATATCTGAGTGAGACTGACGAACATAATCAATGGGGGCCCTCCAGACGGTAATTTAACCATGATAACCAAATTTCAAAATTTTACCTTGTGTATTCTACTATTCTAACTCGCAACAGTAAATTGGAACCACGACTGAGTTCCAATTTTTTTAAATAAAATTTGTTCTGGGCCTTCAAAATGGGGTGCGGACTGCCAGTTGCCCATCTGAGGTAGAAAGCAATTTCAAGTCAAATCAAGTCCAATTTTATTGGTCACATACACGTGTTTAGCAGATGTTATTGCGGGTGTAGCGAAATGCTTGTGTTTCTAGCCCCAACGGTGCAGTAATATCTAACAAGAAATATCTAACAATTTCACAACAATACACACAAATCTAAAGTAAATGAACAGGATTAAGAATATATAAAAAAAATATATATATTTACCCTTTATTTAACCAGGTAGGCCAGTTGAGAACAAGTTCTAATTTACAACTGCGACCTAGCCAAGATAAAGCAAAGCAGTGCGACAAAAACAACAGAGTTACACAAACAAACGTACAGTCAATAACACAATAGAAAATATATATATATATATATATATATATTTGGACGAGCAATATCAGAGCGGCATAGACTGAGATACAGTAGAATAGAATACACTACATACATATATGAGATAAGTAATGGAAAATATGTAAACATTATTAAAGTGACTAGTGTTCCATTATTAAAGTGGCCAGTGATTTCAAGTCTATGTATAAAGTGCAGCAGCCTCTAATGTGCTAGGGATGGCTATTTAATAGTCTGATGGATTTGAGATGGGAGCTGTTTTTGAGTCTCTCAGTCCCAGCTTTGATGCACCTGTACTGAACTCGCATTCTAGCAGGGTGAACAGGCAGTGGCTCAGGTGGTTGTTGTCCTTGATTATCTTTGGGCCTTCCTGTGGCATCTGGTGCTGTAGGTGTCCTGGTAGTTTGCCCCCGGTGACACGTTGGGCAGACCGCACCACCTTCTGGAGAGCCCTGTGGTTGAGGGCGGTGCAGTTGCCGTACCAATCATAAGGTGAATGCACCAATTTGTAAGTCGCTCTGGATAAGAGCGTCTGCTAAATGACGTAAATGTAAGTCGGTGATACAGCCCGACAGGATGCTCTCACTTGTGCATCTGTAAAAGTTTGTGAGGGTTTTAGGTGCCAAGCTAAATTTCTTCAGCCTCCTGATTTTGAAGAAGCACCGAGGAACTTGAAGCTTTCCACCTTCTCCACTGCGGTCCCTAAAGTTTGAACAAAACTGTATAGTTGGCTACGATGATATCTAATAGGATTGATTATGGGCCTGCTAATAATAATAATACTAGCCCATTATTTAAAAAGATAGGCATGAGCCTTTAAAATGGGTAACAAAAAATGGAATAAAACTGCCCAACAACTACGCCTATATGTCACGGCTGTTCGAATGATCGGACCAAAATGCAGCGTGTTCGTAGTTCCACATATTTATTAAACGTAAAACTGAATGCAATACACTTAAATATTTGGAAACACAAAAACAACAAACCGTGACGCAGAGATAATAACCCACCAAAACAGGAAGAGAAAAACCCCTACTTAAATATGATCTCTAATCAGAGGCAATGAGGATCAGCTGCCTCCAACTAGAGATCAACCCAAACAATCCCAACATAGAAATAGAAAAACTAGAACTTAAACATAGAAATGAGAAAACATAGAACAACCCAAAACACCCCGTCACGCCCTGCCCTACTCTACTATAGAAAATGACATCTTATTAGGGTCAGGACGTGACAGTACACCCCCCCCCCCAAGGTGCAGACTCCGAATGCAAACAAAAACAAAAAACCGCGGCTCTGGTTCCGGGCGTAGTACCCCCACCGCCCGCTGATCCCCCCGCTTCTGTATGTCTGGAGGAACCAGATCATGGATCATCGCCGGAGGCTTCAGACTGCCAACTGCCGCTGAAGACACTGGGCTGCAGACCGCCGCTGGAGGCTCCGGGCTGGGAAGCGTCGCTGGAGGCTCCGGGCTGGGGAGCGTCGCTGGGGAGCGTCGCTGGAGGCTCCGGGCTGGGGAGCGTCGCTGGAGGCTCCGGGCTGGGGAGCTGGAGAATCCGGGCTGAGGAGCATCGCTGGAGGCCTAATGCGTGGGACTGGCATAGGAGGCGCCATACTAGTAACACGCACCTCAGGGCGAGTGCGGGGAGCAGGCACAGGACATACTGGGCCGTGGAGGCGCACTGGAGATCGAGCGTAGAGCTTGCACCACCCGTTCTGGCTGGATGCTCAACCTAGCTCGACCAATGCAGGGCACGGGCACAGATCGCACCGGCCTGTGAATGCTCACTGGCGATACAGTGCGCATCACCGCATAGCTCGGTGCTTGCCTCGTCAGCCGCTCCCTACGGTAAGCACAGGGAGTTGGCTCAGGTCTCCAACCTGATTCCGCCAATCTCCCCGTGTGCCCCCCCAAAGAAATATTTTTGGGGGCTGCCTCTCGCACTTGCCTCGTGGCTTGTACAGTGCCTCATAGTAACGCCGCTCTGCCTTCGCTGCCTCAAGTTCCTCCTTCGGTCGGCGATACTCCCCAGCCTGACTCCAGGGTCCTTCCCTGTCCAAAATTTCCTCCCAAGTCCATTCCACGCTGCGTGGTCCTTTGGTGGTGGGTTATTCTGTCACGGCTGTTCCATTCGAACCAAAATGCATCGTGTTCGTAGTTTGACATATTGATTAAACGTGAAACTGAATGCAATACACTTAAATACTTGAAAACACAAAAACAACAAACCGTGACGCAGAGAGGAAAACACACTACTCAAAAGATAATAACCCACCAAAACAGGAAGAGAAAAACCCCTACTTAAATATGATCTCTAATCAGAGGCAATGAGGATCAGCTGCCTCCAATTAGAGATCAACCCAAACAATCCCAACATAGAAATAGAAAAACTAGAACTTAAACATAGAAATAAAAAACATAGAACAACCCAAAACACCCCCTGTCACGCCCTGCCCTACTCTACTATAGAAAATGACATCTTACTAGGGTCAGGACGTGACACTATAAATACATACTTTAACCAACCTAAGCCACCTACAATGCCACATCATCAGGTAGGCGCATTACATTTGATAATTTACGAACATTAGGCCCATAGGATAATAACACTGCCATTATAGCCATCACTAGGCTCAGAATAAGGTGGGAAGGTGGGCCTAGGGCTCATACACATGTAATTAGATAGGCTACAACAGAACAACAGCATTGAATGTATTTCTGCACAGGCCTGCATAGGCCTATGTATTGGTCTTCCTGTGCCATCATGGGCTGGAGTCCGTTCTGCCAAGCCGATTGTCTGAAGTCAGCACAACCTGCCAAGGTATGTCTTCTTGAGTCCCCGGTAGTCAATGCACGGGCGCAGGTTCTTGTGCTTTTTCTCCACGAAGAAGAACCCTGTGCCGGCAGGAGAAGAGGGACGGATAAATCCTGCAGCTAGGGAGTCCCCAATGTAGGTCTCCATTAGAGGTCGACCGATTATGATTTTTCAACGCCGATACCGATTATTAGAGGACCAAAAAAGTATTTCATATACCTTTGACTATTGGATGTTCTTATAGGCACTTTAGTATTGCCAGTGTAACAGTATAGCTTCTGTCCCTCTCCTCGCCCTTACCTGGGCTTGAACCAGGAACACATCGACAACAGCCACCCTCGAAGCATCGTTACCCATCGCTCCACAAAAGCTGCGGCCCTTGCAGAGCAAGGGGAACAACTCCTCCAAGTCTCAGAGCGAGTGACGTCACCGATTGAAACGCTATTACATTTACATTACATTTTAGTCATTTAGCAGACGCTCTTATCCAGAGCGACTTACAGTAGTGAATGCATACGTTTCATTTATTTTATTTTGTACTGGCCCCCCGTGGGAATCGAACCCACAACCCTGGTGTTGCAAACACCATGCTCTACCAACTGAGCTACAGGGAAGGCTGTGCGCCTCCATGGTCCGGTATTTCCAGTTCCCACTCCTCGCACTAGCCCTGAAGTGCTTGTCCCCAAACTGGCACTTCCAGCACCACGCATCAGGCTTCCAGTGCGTAATCCCAGTCCTACTCGCCCGATTCCTGCTCCCCGTACTAGCCCTGAGGTGCGTGTCCCCAGGCTGGTACTTCCACTACCAGCCCCACGCATCAGGCTTCCAGTGCGTCAGCCCAGCCTCGAGCTTCCGACGACAGTGCTTCGTCCAGAGTGTCCGGCAACAGTGCCCCGTCCAGAGTGTCCGGCAACAGTGCCCCGTCCAGAGTATTCGGCAACAGTGCCTCGTCCAGAGTATCCAACAATGGTACCGCGTCCTGAGTATCCGGTAAGAGTGTCTAGCTCGGAACCGAGTGAGACGGCCTACAGTTCGGAACCAAGGGAGACGGCCCACTGTTTAGAGCCGAGTGAGACGGCCCACAGTTCGTAACGGAGTGAGAGGTTCTACAGTCCGGAACCGAATGAGTCTGCCTGCAGTCCGGAACCGAATGAGTCTGCCTGCGGTCCGGAACCGAGTGAGTCTGCCTGCGGTCCGGAACCGAGTGAGTCTGCTTGCGGTCCGGAACCGAGTGAGTCTGCCTGCGGTCCAGAACCGAGTGAGTCTGCCTGCGGTCCGGAGCCGAGTGAGTCTGCCTGCGGTCCGGAACCGAGTGAGTCTGCCTATAACTCCGAACCGAGTGAGTCTGCCTATAACTCCGAACTGTGTGAGTCTGCCGATAAATCCGATCTGTGTGAGTCTGCCTACAGCTCGGAACCGAATGGGTCTGCCTACGGTCCGGAACCGAGTGAGTCTGACTACGGTCCGGAACCAAGCGAGTCTGCCTACAGTCTGGATCTTCCAGAGTTGGTCCACAGTCCGGAGCCCCCAGAGACGCTCTACAGCCCTGAACATTGTGCAGGGGTGGACTGGTCAGGGGGTGGCTGTAGACCAGAATCTGAGCCACCTCCAGTATAGGTGGGTTGGGGATGGCACAGGTGCCGTCGTTGACGGCAGCCACCCTTCCTTCCCTCCCTTTAGTTTAGGGAATTTATGTTTGTTTTGGGGTAATTTTTTTTTTTTTTTGTGAGGTGCATCCGGGGTCTGCACCTTTGGGGGGGGGGGGGTACTGTCACATCCTGACCAGTAATAGGGGTTATTTGTTATTGTAGTTCGGTCAGGACGTGGCAGAGGGTATTTGTTTTATGTGGTTCGGGGTGGTGGTTTGTTTAGTAGGGTATTTGATTTATGTATTCCGGGGGGTTTTGGGCACTGTTCTATGTTAGTGTATTTCTATGTTCTGTCTAGTCTTTTGTATTTCTATGTTTTGTTATTTGGGGTTGGACTCTCAATTGGAGGCAGGTGTTTTCTAGTTGCCTCTGATTGAGAGTCCTATATATAGGTATGTGTTTGTTGAGTACTTTGTGGGAGATTATGCTGTGTATAGCTTTGTGCCTTACCAGCCTGTGATTAGTCGTTGTGTTATCTTTGTGTACGTGTTTGTTTTGGTTCTCCTTCTTGTCCATTTATAATAAAGAGGATGAGTGCACATTTCCACCCTGGATTTTGGTCTAAATCCGACGACAACCGTTACAGAATCCCTGAGCTGACAAGGTAAAAATCTGTCGTTCTGCCCTTGAACAAGGCAGTTAACCCACCGTTCCAAGGCCGCCCGACTGACTTGCCTAGTTAAATAAAGGTGTGTTAAAAAAAAAAAGATTTCCGATTATGGTACTCCGCGGGGATGGCGGAGAGGTCCGGGGCACCTTCCGTGTACCCAGGAAGACATCCTGGGGCAGGTTGCGCAGACTTCAGACAATGGGCGTGGCAGAACAGACTCCAGCCCATGATGGCACCCGTAGACCAGTAGATGAGGGGATTGTGTCGCTGGAGCCAGGAGAATCCCAAAACCACGAGAATCTGACCAGTGCTCTAACATCCATGGGAATCGAGAGGGGATGTTCAGCTCGGAAGCCAGGGTAGCGTCCAAAAAGCTCTCATCGGCCCCAGAGTCAATGAGGACCCAGAGAGATTTAGACTGGTTTCCCCACAGCAGAATGGCATGAAAAGGGATGAGAGCAAGGGAAGCATAAAAGTTCTCCATATGGCCCACCAGAGTACTCGCTCCTACCGGTGAGCCTGGTCTTTTTAAAGGGCAAGAGGACACAAAATCACCAAGAGTCCCGCAATACAGAAAACTCTTCGTGTTGATCCTGTATTGCCGTTCCGCTTGCGACAGCCCAGCCCTGCCTAGTATGCATAGGCTCAGGAAGAGGTGACTCAGCCGTCTTCGGCGACTCTCGGGGGAGGTCAGGAAGCCTCGGGTTCTCTAGGCAATGGGACCGCCGTGGACTTCTGGGATGACTCGGAGGCAAGGTGGAATCCCTGGATATATGAGCGAAATAAAATTCTCTCCGTCTGTCGTTCCCGTAATCGACCATCGATGCGGATGGTCAACGCGATGAATGAATCGAAAACCGTAGGTAACTCCCGAGCAGCAAGCTCGTCCTTGACCTCCTCCGAGACACCGTGCAGGAATATATTGGGGCGGCAGGGTAGCCTAGTGGTTAGAGCATTGGGCTAGTAACCGAAAGGTTGCAAGTTCGAATCCCTGAGCTGACAAGGTACAAATCTGTCGTTCTACCCCTGAACAAGGCAGTTAACCCACTGTTCCTAGGCTGTCATTGAAAATAAGAATTTGTTCTTAACTGACTTGCCTAGTTAAATAAAGGTAAAAATATTGAACAGTGATTCCTGGTTCCAAGCACTCTCTGCTGCCAATGTGTGGAAATCCACTGCCACACTGTGAGAGTCCTGCTGAATTAGGGCAGCTTCTCTCCTGGAAAATGGGGCATCAAAAACCTTCTTCACCTCTCCCACGAACCCCTCCAGACTGTTGTTCCCATACAGCAGTAGCCCAGGTGAGAGCCCTTCTGGACATCAGCATGATGAAGTAGGTGATCTGAGGGTAAGGAAGAGGGCTGAAGGTTGAAGATGAGGGAACACTGAGCTAGAAACAGGTGCTTGTCTCTCCATTGAAGTGTTCTGGGGGAGGTAAGCTCCCGAGAAGGTGAAGTGACTGATGAGACTGCGCTGCTAACTGCTGAGTTGCTGTGGGGTTACCACCACAGAAGGCTGCCTCACAGACAACCCGCGGAATTACTCCAGCAAAATGTCCAACGCCTGGTCATGGTGTTACGCCAACGTTTGGACCCCCTCTGGGAATTTCCTCGTGGCTCCCTGGGAGGAGATGGTGTTGCACAGCTAGCCCGAGTCTGCTGGGTTGTCAAATTAACAACAGTTTATTAATCCAACAGGGGCAGGCAAAAGACAGGTCAAGGGTAGGCAGAGGTCAGTAATCCAGATAGGTGGGGCAAAGGTACAGGATGGCAGGCAGGCTCAGGGCAGGCAGAAAGGGTAAAAACCGAGAAAACTAGAAAACAGGAACAATTGCGATAGAGGAACAGAGGGGAAACTGCTGGTAGACTTGACGAAACAAAACGAACTGGCAACAGACAAACAGAGAACACAGGTATAAATACACAGGGGATAATGCGGAAGATGAGCGACACCTGGAGGGGGTGGAGACAATCACAAAGACAGGTGAAACAGATCAGGGTGTGACAATTTTCCATAGAACACAGCCCCTCGTTGATTATCCCCTACATATTCTTCAAGAATCAATTGGTAAATATCATTCATTTAAAAGTCCAAAAATGTATGTAGCAATTGCAAATTGTCCCTTTAAAGCTGCAATGTGTACGTTTTTGGGGGACCCAACCAAATTAACATAGAAAATTGAGTTATAGATCTGTCATTATCATTGAAAGCAAGTCTAAAAAGTGGTATATCTGTTCTATTTCTATGCTTCCCGTGCTTAAGTTTCCTTTTTTGTATTTTACTTTCGGTTTTGCACACCAGATTCAAACCGCTGCAAATACAATAGTTTTGGTTAAAGAAAATATATTTTACAGTGGTCTAGATGGTACAATGATTCTCTATATTAAACACGGAGTGTACAAAACATTAGGAACACCTTCCTAATATTGAGTTGCATCACCTTTTGCTCTCAGAACAGCCTAGATCCGTTGGGGCATGGACTCCGACTACAAGGTGTTGAAAGCGTTCCACAGGTATGCTATGCTGGCCCATGTTGACTCCAATGCTTCCCACAGTTGTGTCAAATTGTCTGGATGTCCTTTGGGTGGTGGATCATTCTTGATACACACGGGAAACTGTTGAGCATGAAAAACACAGCTTTGCAAATCTTGACACCAACTAGTGCCCCTGGCACCTACTACCATGCCCTGTTCAAAGGCACTTCAATATTTTGTCCTGCCCATTTACTGTCTGAATGGCACACACACAATCCATAGCTGTGTTCAAATACTCATTCTAACCGCACTAACCGTACTATTTGTAACATAAATTGAGTATATAATATGCTTGTTGGCAGGGTTAGGAATTTGCTATTTACATGTGAAAAATGAATGCCATATGCTGCATTTGCTATAGACCTATTGTTTACCTTTTTGTTAGTGTCACTTTGATATGCAGCTGTTTAAAGGGCAAATTCACAGATGAAACAATGACAAAACGGTCGGGCAACCAACCACCTCTGTTTTGGTAAAAAGATGAGAGATGGGCCTGGAGAAATGTAACCACTCTCAGATTGCAGTTTTTTTTACAATCGCTAGGACCCATTTCTCAATACTTAGGTCACTTTTTCAGAACTCTTCAAACAGTGAGCATAACAGCAGTCTATGTGGGCTAAACTGGGGATCATTTTTCATTGCTTTGGCACAAAATGCATTCAATGACTACATCTTTCAAATTTCATGGATTCTTTTCTCACTCAGACACAACCACCACCAAAACTCTATGTACCTACAGGCCAATTTGCACATGTTTACATACTCTTTTGAAAACTGTTATACTTAAGTTCAAAACCTAACATAACACAAAATTGAATAAGACACAGTAATACCGTATTGAAATATGTTCCAAATCTAAAAAATGAAATACTATCAAAACAATTAGACCAACCACAGCTGATTCCCATTGTAGCTGAACACCTACCCAGGTGTTAGTCTTTCAATTTCATTACCATTTTACAAAAAGGGACATTTTAGGAATAATGCTGTACTGTAATGTAAACATGGACCCAGCCAGAGATAGAGAAGTGGCTGACAGAGGAAGAAGAGTGGCTGGGAGAGGGAGTGGAAGTGTCACGTCCTGACCAGTATAAGGGGTTATTTGTTATTGTAGTTTGGTCAGGACGTGGCAGGGGGTGTTTGTTTAGAGTGTTTCGGGGTTTGTTGGGCTATGTTCATATTTAAGAGGGGTGTTTGTTTAGAGTGTTTCGAGGTTTGTTGGGCTATGTTCTTTGTTAGTCTATTTCTATGTTAGTTCTAGTATGTCTAGTTCTATGTTTAGTTAATGGGGTTGACCTTCAATTAGAAGCAGCTGCTCCTCGTTGCTTCTAATTGAAGGTCCTATTTAAGAGGGGTGTTTTGTCTATGGGATTGGTGGGTAGTTGTTCCTTGTTTAGTGTTTGTTGCACCTGACAGGACTGTTTCGTAATTTTTTTGTTGTTGTTGGTATACGTATTTAGTTGTTTCTCCTTCTTCAAATAAAAAGAAGATGAGTATACATATTCCCGCTGCATTTTGGTCCAATCCATACGACAACCGTGACAGGAAGAGGAGTACGTATGTCACGACTTCCACCGAAGTCGATCCCTCTCCTTGTTCGGGCGGCGTTCGACGTCACCGGCCTTCTAGCCACCGCCGATCCATTTTCCATTTGTTTTGTCTTAGTCTTACACACCTGGTTTCCCTCACCCAATTACCTGTTTATTATTTAACCCTCTGTTCCCCATGTTTGTTTGTGAGTGATTGTTAATTGTATTTTCGGTCTGTTATTGTGTGCTCGTATGTTACTTTGTACATTTGTCATTTTGAGTAAAAATACGTTGATTACTCATATTTGCTGTCTTGCGCCTGACTCTCTACACCAGCTACACACAGGACCTTTGCAATGTATGCGTGGTGGAAGAAGACTGAGAGGAAGATCAAGAGCTGTAGTCTCAGATGAGATTAGGGCTACTATAATTGATCGTGTAATAAATCATGGTCTATCAATGAGAGAGGCTGATCTGAGAGTGTAGCCACATCTGCAACGCTCAACAGTGGCATCTATTGTGAGAAATTTCCAGCAAAACAACAGGTAAGATGTGCATTCTACAAGGGCATCTGACTGAACTGCACATTACAGAAGTAAATTGAGCAAAGCCTCCAAACCCACTTGTGTGTAATTGTTTTTGTATTTCTGCTTAGGACCCAACTGTTACCTCCCACAGGTGGGAGAGGTAGGATTCTCACTGCTGTGCAGGAAACTGCAATCGTTGATATGGTCATCAGAAACAATGGCATAAAACTCACAGAGATTCGGGACAGAGTGTTGGTAGACAACATTACATTTGGAAATATTCACAAAGTAAGCATAACAACTATTTCTAGAGTCCTGAAACAACATCAAGTCAGGATGAAGCAGTTGTACACTGTCCTCTTTGACAGGAACTCTTTACGAGTCAAGCAACTCAGGAACCAATATGTCCAGGTAAGATGACTGTAAAATACAGAAATGGTTTTGAACAAAACCAAACAGGGCAGAGGCACACAATGGCATGTTTTTAGGTATAATGTAAACTAGCGTAATAGCCTGACTCTTATGTTGCCTTGTGGATTTATTTTAGAGAGTCATGGAGATTGAAGCCAGGCAAACACCCCACACATTCATCTTTGTGGATGAGGCTGGTTTCAACGTGGCCAAAACACGGCGGCGAGGAAGGAATGTGATTGGGAAAAGAGCCACAGTGGATGTCCCGGGCCAGAGGGGTGCCAACATCACAATGTGTACAGCAGTATCCTCTGATGGATTGCTGTTACACAAACCGCTAATTGGACCATACAACACCAAGCGTCTCATTTCATTCCTGGATGACCTCTATGGAAGGGTTGTGCCAGGTGAGGAAAGGGTTGCAGTGAGGCGAAGTCGGCCAACTTTTGGTAATTGTATGGGACAATGTGGCATTTCACCAGTCCCGTGCTGTCACAGAGTGGTTTGCAGCCCATCCCAGGATGGTGTCACTTTTCCTCCCACCTTACTCTCCATTCCTCAACCCCATAGAGGAATTATTTTCCTCATGGATGTGGAAGGTTTATGACATAAGCAAATGTCCTTCCTGGACGCAATGAATGCTGGATGCCTGGACATATCTGCAGAAGATTGCCAGGGATGCCAAAAGATTCTTTCTTAGGTGTATTGCCCAAGATGACATAAGATGTGATGTGGATGAGAACCTGTGGCCAAATGCAGAAGACAGGGTTGACTAGCATTGGTGTATATACAAATTATTATATATATACACTCAATGCCAAATAAATACATAAAACATATTGAAGCATATTGCGTCATGTCTGATTCATTCCTGTGACATATACTGCAGTGAATTCTAAACAGTAGAGAGGTGTCATTCTTGTTTTTTAAAGACATTTTACAAAAGAAAACATTGAGTAATGCAGCCTGTTTTTAGTGTTTTTTAGGTAATTGTTTTATGAGTGACAAAGTGTGCTTGATGGGTGACAACCTTTGCTTGTGTTATGGAAGAATGAGCTGATTTGAGACATGTATGAAGTGTTTTGGTAGTTTTAGTGGATTTTGGATGTGAAAGTAACTGCTGTGCCAAGCTTAAAGTTGGTTAGGAGAACTGTGTGAAGAGTTTTGAAAAAGTGACCTAAGTATTAAGAAATGGGTCCTAGCGATTGTAAAAAAAACTGTAATAGACAGAGCTATGGCTGCAAGGACTGACCATCCATGATATCAAAATTATCGTTTTAACCATGTTATGAGGCTATACAGTGTTTGCTTACATTTACAATGTCTACAAAAATTGGAGAAAAACAAGCTTATATTGTGGGTTCTCATGGAGTGTGACAGTTGAACTAAGATCATGAGGCATTTATAAGTTATATTCTTCAAGAATCAATGGATATATATATATATATATATATACAGTATCTCCCAAAAGTGAGTACACCCCTCACATTTTTGTAAATATTTGAGTATATCTTTTCATGTGACAACACTGAAGAAATGACACTTTGCTACAATGTAAAGTAGTGAGTGTACAGCTTGTATAATAGTGTAAATTTGCTGTCCCCTCAAAATAACACAACACACAGCCATTAATGTCTAAACCGCTGGCAACAAAAGTGAGTACACCCCTAAGTGAAAATGTCCAAATTGGGCCCAATTAGCCATTTTCCCTCCCCGGTGTCATGTGACTCGTTAGTGTTACAATGTCTCAGGTGTGAATGGGGAGCAGGTGTGTTAAATTTGGTGTCATCGCTCTCACACTCCCTCATACTGACTGGTCACTGGAAGTTCAACATGGCACCTCATGGCAAAGAACTCTCTGAGGATCTGAAAAAAAGAATTCTTGCTCTACATAAAGATGGCCTGGGTTTTAAGAAGATTGCCAAGACCCTGAAACTGAGCTGCAGCACAGTGGCCAAGACCATACAGCGGTTTAACAGGACAGGTTCCACTCAGAACAGGCCTCGCCATGGTCGACCAAAGAAGTTGAATGCACGTGCTCAGTGTCATATCCAGAGGTTGTTTACATTTTTACATTTACGTAATTTAGCAGACGCTCTTATCCAGAGCGACTTACAAATTGGTGCATTCACCTTATGATATCCAGTGGAACAACCACTTTACAATAGTACATATATATCTTTTTTGGGGGGGAGGGGGTTAGAAGGATTACTTAATCCTATCCCAGGTATTCCTTAAAGAGGTGGGGTTTCAGGTGTCTCCGGAAGGTGGTGATTAACTCCGCTGTCCTGGCGTCGTGAGGGAGCTTGTTCCACCATTGGGGTGCCAGAGCAGCGAACAGTTTTGACTGGGCTGAGCGGGAACTGTGCTTCCGCAGAGGTAGGGAGGCGAGCAGGCCAGAGGTGGATAAACGCAGTGCCCTTCTTTGAGTGTAGGGACTGACCAGAGCCTGAAGGTACGGAGGTGCCGTTCCCCTCACAGCTCCGTAGGCAAGCACCATGGTCTTGTAGCAGATGCGAGTTTCAACTGGAAGCCAGTGGAGTTTGCGGAGGAGCGGGGTGACGTGAGAGAACTTGGGAAGGTTGAACACCAGATGGGCTGCGGCATTCTGGATGAGTTGTAGGGGTTTAATGGCACAGGCAGGGAGCCCCACCAACAGCGAGTTGCAGTAATCCAGACGGGAGATGACAAGTGCCTGGATTAGGACCTGCGCCGCTTCCTGTGTGAGGCAGGGTCGTACTCTGCGAATGTTGTAGAGCATGAACCTACAGGATCGGATCACCGCCTTGATGTTAGCGGAGAACGACAGGGTGTTGTCCAGGGTCACGCCAAGGCTCTTAGCACTCTGGGAGGAGGACGCAATGGAGTTGTCAACCGTGATGGCGAGATCATGGAACAGGCAGTCCTTCCCCGGGAGGAAGAGCATCTCCGTCTTGCCGAGGTTCAGCTTGAGGTGGTGATCAGTCATCCACACTGATATGTCTGCCAGACATGCAGAGATGCGATTCGCCACCTGGTTATCAGAAGGGGGAAAGGAGAAGATGAATTGTGTGTCGTCTGCGTAGCAATGATAGGAGAGACCATGTGAGGATATGACAGAGCCAAGTGACTTGGTGTATAGCGAGAATAGGAGAGGGCCTAGAACTGAGCCCTGGGGGACACCAGTGGTGAGAGCACGTGGTGCGGAGACGGATTCTCGCCATGCCACCTGGTAGGAGCGACCTGTCAGGTAGAACGCAATCCAAGAGTGAGCTGCGCTGGAGATGACCAACTCGGAGAGGGTGGAGAGGAGGATCTGATGGCTTTGGGAAATAGACGTATGAGTGCTGGCAGCATTGCTGCAGAGGTTGAAGGGGTGGGGGGTCAGCCTGTCAGTGCTCAGACCATACGCCGCACACTGCATCAAATTGGTCTGCATGGCTGTCGTCCCAGAAGGAAGCCTCTTCTAAAGATGATGCACAAGAAAGCCCGCAAACAGTTTGCTGAAGACAAGCAGACTAAGGACATGGATTACTGGAACCATGTCCTGTGGTCTGATGAGACATAGATAAACTTATTTGGTTCAGATGATGTCAAGCGTGTGTGGCAGCAACCAGGTGAGGAGTACAAAGACAAGTGTGTCTTGCCTACAGTCAAGCATGGTGGTGGGAGTGTCATGGTCTGGGGCTGTGTGAGTGCTGCCAGTACTGGGGAGCTACAGTTCATTGAGGGAACCATGAATGCCAACATGTACTGTGACATACTGAAGCAGAGCATGATCCCCTCCCTTCGGAGACTGGGCCGCAGAGCAGTATTCCAACATGATAACGACCCCAAACACACCTCCAAGACGACCACTGCCTTGATAAAGAAGCTGAGGGTAAAGGTGATGGACTGGCCAAGCATGTCTCCAGACCTAAACCCTATTGAGCATCTGTGGGGCATCCTCAAACAGAAGGTGGAGGAGTGCAAGGTCTCTAACATCCACCAGCTCCATGATGTCGTCATGGAGGAGTGGAAGAGGACTCCAGTGGCAACCTGTGAAGCTCTGGTGAACTCCATGCCCAAGAGGGTTAAGGCAGTGCTGGAAAATGATGGTGGCCACACAAAATATTGACACTTTGGGCCCAATTTGGATATTTTCACTTGGGTGTACTCACTTTTGTTGCCAGCGGTTTAGACATTAATGGCTGTGTGTTGTGTTATTTTGAGGGGACAGCAAATTTACACTGTTATACAAGCTGTACACTCACTACTTTACATTGTAGCAAAGTGTCATTTCTTCAGTGTTGTCACATGAAAAGATATACTCAAATATTTACAAAAATGTGAGGCGTGGACTCACTTTTGGGAGATACTGTGTATATATATAATTTATAAATCCAAAAATGGACGTAGCAACTACAGATTGCCACTTTAAGTCTATCAAAGGTGTGAAAGTTTGAACATGTGTCCATTAGGCCTATGGATTTTTTTTTATATCAGCACGAATTAGATTGAGCAATAAAAGCTCCACTTTTATTCCACAGACTTTGATCCGCACTATGCAGCTGTTGCAAGATCGCATTTTTCACAGGCTGTCCACTGGTTTCAAAAACAATTATTGATAGGCAGCTTAATCTTCTTGAATTCAACCATATTTGGGTTCAAATGTACATTTAGATTTGTGAACAGCCATCCACAACAACCACAATCCGTAAGGCGCAAAAAGCAAATAGCTAAATGAGAGAGCTGGTTTGATTCACATCAATGCGCTATGTAGATATCAATAATAAGTGATATCCGTATCGCCGTACAGCACTACTGTCATCCTTACCTTCAAGCGTTAATTCAAATTGGATAATCTTTGGATGCCGACAGCAGTCGCACCATTGGAAGACATAGCTTGGACTGTAGCCTGCTCTGTAGCCTGCTCTTGGACTGCTCTTTTTCCGCGATCCATCAAACATATTTGGTGTCATCATAGTGGTCTCTGACTTGTGGTCAGTGGAACAAAGTTAAATATGTGGCTTTTTTCAATGCTGATTTGAATGTCATTGCGAAAACACAGAAGTGTCAGAGATTTTTTTTCTCGCAAACATCCTTTCTGAATTTAAAAGTAATCCTTGATGTTATCATCTAGTTTTTCAAAAGTATCGGTAATCTGATTACAATATTTTTGCTGGTAATGTAACGGATTACAGTTTCCGTTTTTTGTAATCCCTTACGTGTAATCCGTTACTCCCCAACCCTGCTTGTTGGTCATAGTATGGATATAGTTAGTATTCCAAAAGTTCCCAGATGTGGTACTACATTTGCCAAAATACGAAGTATACAAGCAGTGGACACTATTTCCGTGCTTTTAGGGCCCATAATGTAATTCTTCAGAAAATGGGGGTAGCTTCACACCGTTTTCAGATTTGAAGAGAATGGCAGAAAATAAGCAGCTGAAGTCCAACGAGAGCGGATTCAAATTCATTGCTTTAACTAATTTTGACAAATGTTAAGAAAATGTTGAGCAATGTAATAAAGTAATGAATTTTCAAATACGTTATTTTACACGTTATGTTGGCTGACAATTTGTTATCTACACTATCCTTACGAACCGCATAGCGTATCATTACAGCAGTATGTACCGGTATGTTAGCTAGCTACCTAAAGTTAGTTGGCTATTAATACATCCCACTTGCCAGTATATTAACTATATGCTAACTACCCAACGTTTATTGACTTGATTATTCCCGTCATTCTTAGCTTAGCTAAATGGTATAGTCGTTGTGTTTTCTCAATGGACATTCTGGTGCATTCGTAAATTCGCTCTGGCAATCTACTCCGATTTCAGAGCACTCTTGTCTGAATGGGTGTACCTGTGCCAGATGAATAACTGATGAATTTTACGAACGCTGGCAAAAAAAAAGCGTCATTAAATTGTTGCCAGCACAGTTACAGTCACCAACGCTCTGGATAACATGAAAACGGCCTAACCAGCTCTGCTAGAATGAGGAAATGGTCAGAGTGAGGTGTTCTCTAGGATCAACCAAACTCCTCGGGCCAGTGCGTCCAGTGTGCGCGGCCAATCTGACAACACTCTGAATTTACAAACACCCAGAGCACACTCTTGCACTCCAGATTGAATTCATGAACAAACCCGAAATCATAAAATGTTTAGCTAGTGACTTGTCATGGTAACAAGCTAGCAAGAGGTTGCAAAGCAGCAGCATCAACTTCCGGTAGACAGGCGAAGCGCTAGTATGCTCAACTGAAATGATACCGTTCGCTTACAGTATACTAAAATGAACTAATAGTATATACTCATTAAGTATGTAGTATACAGTATGTTAGCATGGGTATTCGAACACTGCTCAGGTGTACTTACGCATCTCATCTTCTGTAGCCAGCGTAACGCTTCGAACACACCGACTGCGTTATTGCATCACTGCTGCATAACATTTCGCCAGCTAGGCAACTATACTGATGCAGGTATCTTTTGCAGATGGTCGCATGCGGTTGGACACAGGAGAGAATCATTTTAGCAGTATCCTCAAAACCGTGTCTTTTTGAGACAACTGCTGACAGCTACAGGGACATAAACACAAAAAATGTTGCTTGGAGACAAGTGTCCACGATAGTAGGATTGCCAGGTCAGTTTAGTAGTGAGCTTGTGCTAGATGTGGCTAGTTAACGTGAGCTAGCTAGCTAACCTAGCCAATGAGGTGTGTGTGTGTGTGTGTGTGTGTGTGTGTGTGTGTGTGTGTGTGTGTGTGTGTGTGTGTGTGTGTGTGTGTGTGTGTGTGTGTGTGTGTGTGTGTGTGAAAGAAAGTCATATAAATTATGCTAGTTCCTACCCCTGATAACTTTACCAAATAATCATGTTTGAAAGAGTGAGTGTGTATGTCAGATAAAATAGTAATAGAAATGGTAGATACTACTGTACCCCTGATAATTTGGTCAGATAACCATGTGCGTGTGTGTGTACAGTAGGTGACATGTCCATGATAGCTATCTAATAACTATAGTTATGCTAGGTAATGGTTTGGCTTATCATGTTCATGTCTATGTAGAAGAAGATTTTAGGAGGAAGTGGAGAGTATTCAGGGACAGGTATCGGAGAGAGAGAAGGGCAGAGAAAGAGAAGAAGAGGTCTGGGTCAGCAGCTTCAGGCCAGCAGCCTTGGTGCTTCTGCCACATTCTTTCTTCTCTGGATCCATTTGTTGTGCCTATGGCAACGAGTGGAAATTTTACAGCCAGACCCTCTACTACGTCATCCACAAGTGTTGTCGCCACCGGTGCGTCAAGACCCTCAACGTCATCTACAAGTGCGACCATGGCCTCCACCGGTGCAGCGAGATCCTCTACAACGTCTACGTCATCCACGAGTATGACCAACACCGGTGCAGCCATGGAAGACGGGGGGCGGCAGCGATAAAGACGATGAAATGGAGGAAGCACCTCTGGATCTCGGACCACCTGAGATTATTATGAACCCCACAGAAGTGACCACTGAGGACCTCGTTGAACAGGATGTGGCCGTGGAGACAAACAAGGAGAGAAACACAGAGAGAAACGAAGAGGAACGTCGTCACACCAGGCATCATCGGAGGTACCAGCCCCCAGAGCCACTCAACTCATTTCAGCAAAGGCTCTTCCAAGTCGTCGAGAGGGATGCAGCCCAACCTGATGTTCACAGGAAGGAGGATGAAGAGACCCTCTTTGCCATGAGCCTGGTGCCAACCCTGAAGAGGCTGCCTCAGCAAAGAAAGACAGCAGTCAAGGTTAAAATGTATCAGCTGCTTTTCGAAGCCGAGTTCAGTGGTACGGTTTTTTTCTTCTCCACATCACAGGTAGTGTCATAAGTGTTGTGACAGTGAAGTAAAGTACCGATAGGTCATTCTTTACAGTATACTCATGTAGGCTAATTGGTATTTCAGATCAAAGTATTAATATGAGGCAAATGTACAGCTGTTGTTTCTAGGTTAGAAAATATCCCAAAACAACAGTTTACTGTCTAAATATTTGCCTCTCATATTCATCTTTATCTCTGAAATACAAATTCCATGAGTAAACCGTGTGTAATACCAACTTTACCGCACTGTTCCAATATTTATGCCTCTAACTACACTATACAAGCAGTATTTAGTTAACATAAATCTCACCTTTTATGGTTTTCTTTTATGTTAAGCTTGTATGTGTTGTTTTTCTTTTCCCTTCCAGAGATGGAGTCCATTTAGCCGACCAGCTCACAGGAAGGACAGGAAGAGGAGAGGAGTTGTCTGGTTGTTGTTTTTGACCTCCCTCATTGTCCCTTTCTTTTCACACACGTCCGTTCCGTTTAAATTCAGTCAATTCATAAAGTCATTTGTTTATAAAGTCTTAGGATAGCATTCATTATTAGTGTTACATAGATTTCTGAATTGACAGAATTGAAACTCATACACCGAAGAATTCACAGATGCTCTTGTTGGTCTCTTACAAGACTAAAGGTCAATATATTTCTTTCATTTAAAACCACTTGAAAACCAGGGTGTTGAAACTTTTTGTGAAGTTATGTTCCATCGACTGGTCCATGATGTCCAGGGGCCATTTGTTTGTTTAGCTGTGTTATGGCTACACATTATTTTCTTTTTTTCAGAGACAGAGACACACACACACCTCTCCTCCCTGTACCTCAGATCTCCAGTGCCCTGCCCTCTCTCTCTTTATGGCCATGTCTGAAGTTCCCCTACTACGTCTAGGCTTTATGAGTAGTCCCTGTATCTGTCTGCAGTTGTACCAAAAAATACATGCTCTTGTTGTTCTCTTACAGATTACAGGCTACACATTTTTTTTTTTAATGTTTACACACACACACACCTCTTTCAATAGTTGTATTTTTTTTAAACATTTTTACAACACACATACCTGTCATGTTCTTTCCTGTACTTGAATACTTATTCAATTATAATGTTTTCATAGTCAGTTGTTAATTAATATCTCATTTAGACTTAATCTGTGTAACGGCTGTCGTAGAGAGGGGACCAAAGCGCAGCGTGTTGATTGCTCATGATGAATATTTATTTTAACTCAGAACACTAAAGAAAAAATAACAAAGAGAAAACAAAAGCGCCCAGTTCTGTCAGGTACAGAAAACTAAACAGAAGACAACTACCCACAAACACAGGCGGCAAAACCCCCTACTTAAGTATGATCTCCAATTAGAGACAACGAGGACCAGCTGCCTCTAATTGGAGATCATCCCAAAAAAACTACATAGAAATAGAAAACTAGACCCCAAACATAGAAATACAAAACATAGAAAAACACAAAACACCCCCTGTCACGCCCTGACCTACTCTACCATAGAAAATAACATCTTACTATGGTCAGGACGTGACAATCTTCTCATTTCTTCCCTACACCTTCGCTACGACAAGATGAAAGTAAAAACACATTCTCTTCCTAATTTGTTTTTTTTCCCACCTGTATTTTGTCAGGCCAGTGAACATGGTGGTAAACTGTACTATTTGTATAGACCCTAGGTTACCCTTTCCCTTAGTTATCATACTAACTGTATGTCGTATAACCTTAATTAGTGCTCCTGCTCAACTGATGTACCATGCCAGGTGTGTATAATACTGATGTTAATGAGAGAGGGAAGAGGTTTTAAGGTGTGGTCTTTACTCCCAAATGTCACTTAAATATAGCTTCCAAATGAAGAGAGACAATGATACATAAAGTAATCTGGGGGAAAAATGCAATTTTATGGACAACGGTGGATGGTTCTTAAAATAACCTTTGTGTTATTGGGCTCTTCAAAGAGCTGTTTCACTCCACGGCATACTGCCATGGGACTTCACCTGCTGGCAATGAGAAGTAGGTGGTCAGCTTCTCCCTCACCTGGAGTGCCTGTCTGGGGGCGTTGTTGGCACCTGCCCTGGTGACATCAGGAAGGTGACCATTTGGCGTGCCCATCTCCATCCGGAGCGGCTCCTGGAATGACCTCCGCAGGTAGTTGTGGAGAACACATGTGGCCTTCACGCAGGCATCGACATTTGAGGGGCTGAGACCAAGCACTCTCCGATACATTCTCCACCGGGCTGCCAGAATCCCAAAGGCGCATTCAACTACTAACCTTGCCCTGGACAGTCGTTTGTTAAAGATCCTTACAGGCTTTGGCAATGGCAGCTGGCGTCCAGCATAGGGCCTCATGAGGTTGGGTCTTAAAGGGAAGGCCTCATCGCCGACGAAGACGTGGGGAACAGGTCCCAGGTCTTCAGCCCCAGGGAGTGATGCAGGTGGTGGAATCTCCAGGGTGCCATCCTGAAGTGCCGGGCCAAAGGCAGAGTCCCGGAGGATCCCGCCATCACTTCCCTTGCCGTAAGCACCAACACGGAAACAGTAGATGGCATCTACTACAGCGAAGAGTACGACTGAATATGTAACCTTGTTGTTGTAGAATTACGAACCTGAGCACGGTGGAGCCTGAATTACTACATGTTTCCCATCAATGGAGCCAAGACAGTTGGGGAAATTCCACCTCTCCAGGAACTTGGCAGCGATGGCCCTCCAGTCTTCCTCCTTGGGGACAGGCATGTATTCACCAACCAGACAGTCCCAAATGGCTTGTGCCACAGAGGGGACAATGCCTGCCACCGTGGACCATCCAACTTGGAAGCTGAATCCGGTGGTCCTGTAGGAGTCCCCTGTCGCCAAGAATCTTAAATATAATTCAAAATAATGATCAATATTGTGTGTAACTTGAATTCCACCCACATATTCTATCTACTCATATATCTACCTCATTACAGTTTATTATGCTCTACTAATTATATTGTAATACTCATCAACCATCATTAACAATGCCTTGAAACAGTACAACTCAGTCTATGACTATATCAATAAACTGTAGCCCAGGCCAACTCTACTCTTAGAAAGAATGGTACTATCCACTTAAAAGGGTTCTCCGGCTTTCCCCATAGGAGATCCATTTTTGGTTCCAAGTAGAACCCTATTGGGTTCCATGTATAACATTTTCCCCAAAGGGTTATACCTGGAACCAAAAATTGTTATCCTATGGGGAAAGCAGAAGGACACTTTGGGAACCTTTTTCTCTAAGAGTGTGTGAGTCCAATAAGAATGTAATGAATGACTGTAACTTTCTTGAACAACAATGGGTCCTGGAGAAGACTAGCCTACCTTCATCAGAGCAGAAGGCACCCCAATTTTCTTTTCATTTGGTAACATTGCATAATTTAAAAAGGATTATAAACCAACTTTGGGAAAATGTATAGTCCTAATGAACATTATGTAAAAGTACATCTGATGTCAAATAGGGACTATTAACTAGAGAGCCCTTTAGCTAGCTAGGTTCCACATAAAAACAATGTATCAAATATCAATCAATTATGGTATCAAAGGCTTTAAAAATGTACTAGAATGTAGCTTACCGGAGACAAATCGCCAGGCGTTCAACTGGGCTGATGGACTCATCCGGGTGTATCCATCCGTTGGTATCCATCCGGGTGATCCTGTCTCCAACCATCTGGAGCAGGTGATCGAACTGGCTTCGGTCCAGAAGAAAGTAACTTCGGAATTCCTCTCCAAACAGTCGAAGCTCTTGAATGAGACGGTGGAACTCCCCTGCCTGCTTTCGGGACTTTAACCATCTCTGGACCCACACAGACCTGCGCTTTCGGCGGGGCTGGTCCCGGCCCAACAGCGCGATCAAGACCACCTTCCTCAACGTTGGTCTCATTCTTGAAAGAGCCGACTCTGCTATCTTGACTATTTATTATGCGTTTCTCTCCAAAGCTGCATTTTGGAGGGAAATTATATTATAGGCTCTCACAATTCATTTGTGGATGTCATCGGATAAATAATATACTCGGCAAATAAATGAATAAAACATTTTAAGAAATTCTCCAGTCAAACTGTTTTTATTATGTAATCCCACATTTTTTTACTGGATATGTGTGCAACAAAAATTCAACATTCACATTTTGCTACTTTTTGTCAAGTCTACGCATACAATTTGATGCATACGTTCGATTTACACAGAACGTGCTGCAAGACAAACGCAGCGTTCCATTGGAAATGAATGTACTTCTGGTGTATCGAAACGCAATGGCACAGTCGGTGTGTTCGAAGCGTATCAACATCAGCGCTCGTGAAACTTCGGAGGTAGAATTTGTGCACCAAACATTTTCTACAAGATATTAATGCAAGTTGGGTGAAATTGAGGTATGTAAAGCCAGGGTTGGCTTCATAATAAAAAAAGGAAAGTCTGTATTTTCCAAGCTATTAATTTGCCGCCAACATCCGGATAATGTTTAGACAACAACGATGGTTACAAATTCATCCCAGACAAAAAATGTCATGTTCTTGGTGTCTTCACGTTTGGTCTGTAGTAATATATCGATATCAGCGCTTGTTAAAAGTGGCTCGTTGGTCTAGGGGTATGATTCTCGCTTTGGGTGCGAGAGGTCCCGGGTTCAAATCCCGGACGAGCCCAGCTTTTGCCACCATAGTCCTCACATTTTACTCAACATCTTCCGTATGTTGTAGCAAGACAATTATCATAAACTGTTTTTCCCTCGAACATTCGCATCGTCTATCCATGAATGCATCTTGATCTGGAAAGTGTTTTTATAGGTTGCTTTACTAATTATGTTGCCAGCCGTGACCTCTAAGACTGAAAGTAGGCCAAATCACACTTGAAAATGTCTTGTCTCAGAAATAACACAGGGATGGATCTAACCTCACGTTTACCTATTTCCAAATGTTGATTTAAATAAATGTACAGGTTACTTGCTGTATTGTAGCCCAATGAATGACTGTTGTTATACTGATCTCTTCTGGCCTTCTTCAGTACTGCAATCGTGTGCAGTTAAACAAATACACTGTAGTCCTAATCTGCCCTACCAAGCAAAAAGGCAGTAACTGCTCATTTGGTCGAAAATGAGTTCATGTCATTTTTGCAACCGTAAATACATGCTTAAACATGTGGACAAATATCCTGCCTCTATTGTATTGTGTTTTGGAGAAAATGGGGGTCATGTTAGCAGTAACTGCATAAAGTTACTGTGAAACCAAGGTAAATAAAAAGCCATTTTTCTCAGTTCCATGCTATGAGCAGTTACTCCCTTTCTGCTTGGTAAATGCCTGCTGCTGGTCCTTTACACCTTACATCAATCAATCAATCAATAAAATGTATTTATAAAGCCCATTTTAGTGCTTTACAGAAACCCAGCCTAAAGCACCAAACAGCAAGCAATGCAGATGTAGAAGCACATGTCATGTTATTGTCAGCACTAACCTCAGTGTGTGCATTGATTTTTCTTGGTGTGCTTCTCCAACTTGCTCTAAATCTAGATGCTTCTCCAATCATGGTATTGGGGTTTGTTTTCAGATTGGCTTTCTGTCATGTCTTAGTGCTTTTATCATGTCTCCTGTCTTGGTCATCATTGCTCAGTGTTTACTATGGAATCAGGGGGAAATGCAAGAAATATGCTTCAGAGAAACACAACAACGAGGCACATTCATAAGGAACATTTTGATCAAGAGGAGGATTACCAAGATTTTCCAGTCCCTTATCTTTTGCCTGTGTTGTGTACTGCTGAGCTCTACCCAGCCCACCTCAGAAACGGGCACAATGGCTCTGTCAAAAGGGAAATAAACAATAAAAATGAACAGTAAACATTACACTCACAGAAGTTACAAAAGAATAAAGACATTACAAATGTCATATTATGTCTATATACAGTGTTATAACTATGTACAAATGGTTAAAGTACAAAAGGGGAAATAAATAAGCATTTCTATGGGTTGTATTTACAATGGTGTTTGTTCTTCACTGGTTGACCTTTCCTTGTGGCAACAGGTCACAAATCTTGCTGCTGTGATGGCAAACTGTGGTATTTCACCCAGTATATATGGGAGTTTATCAAAATCGGGATTGTTTTCAAATTCTTTGTGGATCTGTGTAATCTGAGGGAAATATGTGTCTCTAATATGGTCATACATTGGGCAGGAGGTTAGGAAGTGCAGCTCAGTTTCCACCTCATTTTGTGGGCAGTGGGTCTTCTCTTGAGAGCCAAATCTGGCTATGGCTGCCTTTCTCAACAGCAAGGCTATGCTCACTGACTCTGTACATAGTCAAAGCTTTCCTTAAGTTTGGGTCAGTCACAGTGGTCAGGTGTTCTGCCACTGTGTGCTCTCTGTTTAGGGCCAAATAGCATTCTAGTTTTCTCTGTTTTTTTGTTCATTCTTTCCAATGTGTCAAGTAATTATCTTTTTGTTTTCTCATGATTTGGTTGGGTCTAATTGTTTTGCTGTCCAGGGGCTCTGTGGGGTGTATTTGTGTTTGTGAACAGAGCCCCAGGACCAGCTTGCTTAGGGGACTCTTCTCCAGGTTCATCTCTCTGTAGGTGATGGCTTTGTTATGGAAGGTTTGGGAATCGCTTCCTTTTAGGTGGTTGTAGAATTGAACGGCTCTTTTCTGGATTTTGATCATTAGCGGGTATCGGCCTAATTCTTCTCTGCATGCATTATTTGTTGTTCTACGTTGTACACGGAGGATATTTTTGCAGAATTCTGCATGCAGAGTCTCAATTTAGTGTTTGTCCCATTTTGTGAATTCTTGGTTGGTGAGCGGACCCCAGACTTCACAACCATAAAGGGCAATGGGTTCTTTAACTGATTCAAGTATTTTTAACCAGATCCTAATTGGTATGTCGAATTTTATGTTCCTTTTGATGGCATAGAATGCCCTTCTTGCCTTGTCTCTCAGATCGCTCACAGCTTTGTGGAAATTACCTGTGGCGCTGATGTTTAGGCCAAGGTATGTATAGTTTTTTGTGTGCTTTAGGGCAACGGTGTCTAGATTGAATTTGTATTTGTCGTCCTGGCGACTGGACCTTTTTTGGAACACCGTTATTTTGGTCTTATTGAGATTTACTGTCAGGGCCCAGGTCTGGCAGAATCTGTGCAGAAGATCTAGGTGCTGCTGTAGGCCCTTCTTGGTTGGTCTCTCTCTCTCTCACTCACTCACTCACTCACTCACTCACTCACTCAGTCACTCACTCACTCACTCAGTCACTCACACACACACACACACACACACACAAACACTAAGGACATCTGGTCATGTGGGTGGTGGTCAATCCTCTATGGGGTTTAGGAAGGGGGTATATGGAGGCAGGAATAGTACTGGGATGTGCAGCAAACCAGTCTGTGATTGCAGCAGAGTGGTGGAATGCCACATTATCGCACCAGGGACACCTGAGCAGAACATGAACCTTTTTGTACACAAAATGCATTCAATGACCACATTCTTTGAAATCCATGAACTCTTTTCCCGTTCATACTCCACCACCTGCAAAACGATATATTTGCATAATATATCATGTCAGTAGGAATGAGAAAAGAGTTAATGGATTTCTAAGAATGTGGTCATTCAATGCCTTTTGTGTGAAAGCAATGAAAAATGATTCACTGTTTGCTCCACATACACTTCTGTTTCACTGACTGTGTGAAGAGTTTGGACTATGTGACTTCACTTTTGACCAATGCATGAAACTGAAACATTTGAAAAAAACTGTATTGCAACAAAAGAGGGCAAATCACTGTGTATGTAAAACATTTGTCTCTTTTCTTTATCCCTTGGTAGGTCCCTGTTTCAAATGCAGTAGTTCATAAATGATGGAATTGGTGAAGGATGACCTATCACAAAACTGATAGCCATTCATGAAAAAGATCAATATCATCTTCACAACCTACTTTGTTTCAAAAATATGAGGAGTTCAATTCAATTGAGGTGGATATAAAACCAACTATGTATGGGTCAGTATAACGTTGATATCAGTTGTGCTAGTTTGAAAGTCATGAATCATGGTCAAGAGTTGTGACGCTTTCGTTCGCTCAGATGTCAAGTGCTCCTACCGAACGCTCACCAAGGAGGATACAAAATGAACTGGACTGAATTTGAAGCTAATCCAACTGGGGAGCACTCTCACGCCCCTAACCACTCTGCCATTTAAAAGGAAAGCATTGCCCCGCTTAGCCGACACCTTTCACTTTCAAGCAGCACTTCATTTACTGCAAGACATTTTAAATCTCTAGCCCGCATTTGTATTTGTGCCCTGGTCCTATAAGAGCTCTTTGTCACTTCCCACGAGTCTGGTTGCGACAAAAAAACTCACGCTCATTCTTATGTTTAATAAATGTATCGTATAGTGTGTGTGTGCGTGCGAGCGTGTGTGTGTGTGAAGCAGGCTTACAATGATGGCAAAAAACAACATTTGAGAGTGCGCTGTTAAAAAGGGAATTCCCCAGTGAATTTTTTTTCTTTGATAGCCAAGTCAGTTATGACAATCTATCTGGGAACAGTGGGTTAACTGCCTTGCTCAAGGGCAGAACGACAGCGTATAACTTCGTCCGCTCTGAGCCACGAACCAGCAACCTGTGAGTTACCGAAGCGAGGCTCGAACCACTAGGCTACCTGCCGCCCCGATACAAATCGTCGTATATACTCATTAAGCAGTTCATATACAGTATGTTAGCATGGGTATTTGAACACTGCTCAGGTGTCTTCAAGTATCTCATCTTCTGTAGCCAGCGTTACAAGCTGGCTAACGAGGAAATGAATCAACAACTCCAGTGCTCGTGAAACTTCGGCGGTAGAATTTTGTTTGAATGTTAATAAATGACAAGTAACCAGTCTTGTTCAGTACATTACAAAACATCCGGGTATTTCAAGCACACAGGTAAAAACACTGGAGTTGCAGTAATTAACATTTACCAACAGATGGCATCAATGTGCCATCTTACACCAATAACAAATTTGTGCAGCAAACATTTTTTTGTTGACAAGATGTTAAGGCAAGTTGGGTGAAATTGAGGTATGTAAAGCCAGGGTTTTGTCCATAATAAAAAAGGAAAGTCTGTATTTTCCAAGTGATTAGTTTGCCGCTAACATCCGGATAAATCTTTTGACAAAATCGATGGCTACAAATTCATTCCATACAAAAAGTTTAATTTTCTGGCCGTCTTGACGTTTGATATGTAGTAAAATATCGACATATGCAGACTTTCTAAGTGGCTCATTGGTTTAGGGCTACGATTGTCATTTTGGGTGCGAGAGGTCCCAGTTTCAAATCTTTTGCCACCGTGGTCCTCACATTTTCGGTATGTTTGTAGCAAGGCCAATTATCCTAAACTTTTCTTCCCTCGAACATTCACCTCGTCTGTCCATAAATTCATCTTGATCTGGAATGTGTTTTTATAGGTTGCCAGCTCTGACATCTAAGACTGAAAGTAGGCCTAATGACGCTTGAGAATAAATGTCTAGTCTCAGAAATAACACAGGGATGGATCTAACCTCACATTTACCTATTTCCAAATGTTGATGAAATAAATGTACAGGTTACTTGCTGTATTGTAGCCCAATGAATGACTGTTGTTATGCTGATCTCTTCTGGCCTTCTTCAGTACTGCAATCGTGTGCAGTTAAACAAATACACTCTAGTCCTAATCTGCCCTACCAAGCAAAAAGGCAGTAACTGCTCATTTGATCGAAAATGAGTTAATGTCATTTTTGCAACTGTAAATACATGCTTAAACATGTGGACAGAAAATGGGGGTCATGTTAGCAGTAACTGCATAAAGTTACTGTGAAACCAAGGTAAATAAAAAGCCATTTTTCTCAGTTCCACGCTAAGATCAGTTACTCCCTTTCTGCTTGGTAAATGCCTGCTGCTGGTCCTTTACACCTTACATCAATCAATCAATCAAATGTATTTATAAAGCCCATTTTACATCAGCCGATGTCACAAAGTGCTTTACAGAATCCCAGCCTAAAGCACCAAACAGCAAGCAATGCAGATGTAGAAGCACATGTCATGTTATTGTCAGCACTAACCTCAGTGTGTGCATTGATTTTTCTTGGTGTGCTTCTCCAACTTGCTCTAAAGAGGATCATTACAGTGACGGAAAAAAGTATTTGATTCCCTGCTGATTTTGTACGTTTGCCCACTGACAAAATATGATCAGTCTATAATTTTAATGGTAGGTTTATTTGAACAGTGAGAGACAGAATAACACCAAAAAAATCCTGAAAAACGCATGTCAAAAATGTTATAAATTGATTTGCATTTTAATGAGGGAAAGAAGTATTTCACCCCCTCTCAATCAGAAAGATTTCTGGCTCCCAGGTGTCTTTTATACAGGTAATGAGCTGAGATTAGGAGCACACTCTTAAAGGGAGTGCTCCTAATCTCAGTTTATTACCTGTATAAAAGACACCTGTCCACAGAAGCAATCAATCAATCAGATTCCAAACTCTCCACCATGGCCAAGAACAAAGAGCTCCCCAAGGATGTCAGGGACAAGATTGTAGACCTACACAAGGCTGGAATGGGCTACAAGACCATCGCCAAGCAGCTTGGTGAGAAGGTGACAGTTGGTGCGATTATTCGCAAATGGAAGAAACACAAAATAACTGTCAATCTCTCTCGGCCTGGGGCTCCATGCAAGATCTCACCTCGTGGAGTTGCAATGATCATGAGAACGGTGAGGAATCAGCCCAGAACTACACGGGAGGATCTTGTCAATGACCTCAAGGCAGCTGGGACCATAGTCACCAAGAAAACAATTGGTAACACACTACACCGTGAAGGACTGAAATCCTGCAGCGCCCGCAAGGTCCCCCTGCTCAAGAAAGCACATATAAATTCCCGTCTGAAGTTTGCCAATGAACATCTGAATGATTCAGAGGACAACTGGGTGATAATGTTGTGGTCAGATGAGACCAAAATGGAGCTCTTTGGCATCAACTCAACTCGCCATGTTTAGAGGAGGAGGAACGCTGCCTATGACCCCAAGAACACCATCTCCACCGTCAAACATGGAGGTGGAAACATTATGCTTTGGGGGGGGGTTTCTGCTAAGGGGACAGGACAACTTCACCGCATCAAAGGGACGATGGACGGGGCCATGTTCCGTCAAATCTTGGGTGAAAACCTCCTTCCCTCAGCCAGGGCATTGAAAATGGGTCGTGGATGGGTATTCCAGCATGACAATGACCCAAAACACACGGCCAAGGCAACAAAGGAGTGGCTCAAGAAGAAGCACATTAAGGTCCTGGAGTGGCCTAGCCAGTCTCCAGACCTTAATCCCATAGAAAATCTGTGGAGGGAGCTGAAGGTTCGAGTTGCCAAACGTCAGCCTCAAAACCTTAATGACTTGGAGAAGATCTGCAAAGAGGAGTGGGACAAAATCCCTCCTGAGATGTGTGCAAACCTGGTGGCCAACTACAAGAAACGTCTGACCTCTGTGATTGCCAACAAGGGTTTTGCCACCAAGTACTAAGTCATGTTTTGCAGAGGTGTCAAATACTTATTTCCCTCATTAAAATGCAAATCAATTTATAACATTTTTGACATGCGTTTTTCTGGATTTTTTTGTTGTTATTCTGTCTCTCACTGTTCAAATAAACCTACCATTAAAATTATAGACTGATCATTTCTTTGTAAGTGGGCAAACGTACAAAATCAGCAGGGGATCAAATACTTTTTTCCCTCACTGTACCAAGATTTTCCAGTCCCTTATCTTTTGCCTGTGTTGTGTACTGCTGAGCTCTACCCAGCCCACCTCAGAAACGGGCACAATGGCTCTGTCAAAAGGGAAATAAACAATAAAAATGAACAGTAAACATTACACTCACAGAAGTTACAAAAGAATAATGCAATTCGGAAACGAAAACGAGATAGGCCTACAACAACAGATACACAGCCACATGACAGCAACAGGACATCAGCTAAATCCAACAACAATGACCCAACACCTGATCAACAAGATCTAGGATGGGTCTTGTCAATGATTAGGAAGTACTTACCATATTTATGGAATGTCTTAGAATTTTTTAGATCTTGTTTAGCAGGCCAGTCCCCAGAAAGGTTAGGCCTACTGCCAAGGCATGCTATGAGCTATTAGCAGCAAGAATACCGCCCACTAGATTCTAAAAGACAATAAGGCAGATTATGTCACTAAGGGCTCGATTCAATCCGTATCGCCAATTTGAGCCGACATACAGCATTTACCGTGAACGGATTTACTATTGTTGGACTATCGATCTACGTTGGTCTCCCGCTGTTTTCCGTGGCCTTTCTCTGCTGGAGATCTGTTGGCGGATTGGATTGTCTGACTGACCACAACTTTTTTGCATATGGTATTTCATTTGTTTTAGTGTGATTTATACCGTGTTGGTTTATGTGTTCAGTTGTAGTTGAAGACTACTGAGAAATCCGATACTCTTTATTGTTTGTGTTGCCGGAGTTTATTGCAATCTGATTGTGGAATGAGACAGGTTTTACGCATCACATTATGTAAGGATAATTTTGTGACTGAGGTGACTTGGGTTCACTGCACTGATTTACCAGGCAGGATTTTTTTTTTTTTAGGTATGGGACACTTACCAGTGAACCAAGGATGTTATTATTTTGTGGCTTTTATATTGATTGTGTGATTATTGTGATAATTACAACAAACGCAAAAGAACAGTGGTTTTGAAGTTATTTCCAATGTTTTAAAGGTTTATGAAAAGTGTATTTCCATACTGACTTTTACACGAGTCCTTTGTATTGGTTTTGATTTGACGGACCAGACGGGACTCATTCCCTCACAAACAAAAAGGAGAAATCAATATTTTCTCTGGTAGGCACAACCTACCTGGCACCCCTAACAAACAATAACCTCAAGTCAAAACCGTTACAACATCCTAGTCGGAACTATGGTGTAGGGTTAGTTGGTGGTGCAATTTTTTTCCTGTCCCCTACTTTTTTATTTTTGTATCGCAAAATGTAAAGTGATTGACCACACACTACTGCACAGTAGGTGGCGGCATGCACAAACAAAATCGCCATGGCACCAAAGAAGAAGACCACTTCCTTCACAACCGCTCTGCCAGAAATAGAACAATGAGCCAGATATTTCACCGGATGTATAAATGTGAAGCATCCGGTTGGCGTTTCCACTCATTACCAAATATGGTGATGAGAGGAAGCCCAGTGGCTGGCAGTGGGAGAAGATGGAGCGAGATGGATTTTGGCCGACATTCTGCACATTTTCACATCAACGAAACATTTGATCTCCATACCGTTTTCTTTTTCCAAAACTAGTATCTGTAACACACGGAGTGGACTGCGTTTGTAGACTTCACCCTTTGCTAAAGTTTCAAAAAATGGCATTGTTTCGAAGGAGTGCAAAGGCAAATTGAGATACTGCACACGCCCACTTCACATAGTAGGCGTTCCCTAACGGAAATATGCAAATAAATGCTAGAACGTGCCAATAGGATCTCACTAGCTCATGCTGGGCTCTGCCCACCTCTTTGCTTGTTCTGCCCACTACAATTAATTTGCTCCCATTGGAAACGACAGGCTCTGGTGGAGCTGTAGCGTGCACCTGACAGGAGGAAGTTGAGAAGGCGAAAGCAGAAAGCTTCTCGAGTACAGTTAGTGAGAAAGATGATTGGACAACAGTGAAAAAACCCAGAAAAACAGCTATATTCGTTGTGGAAAATGAGTCTGATGAATCGTTGCTGGATGGAGTATGTTTTTTGGATAAGGATGTTCATTTGGGAAACCATTTTAAAGTGACAAGGATGGTGGAGAAGGCGTTGGGAAAAGTGGATGCAGTCAAAGTAACCAGGAGTGGTATGGTGTTTTATCATGTGTATCTAAAGAGCAAAAGGAGTGTGCATTGTGGCGCGAAGTTATCGACCCATGAAGTGGAGCAGGGCACCGGTAAAAGGTGATACCTCTGGCATCCCGTTAGAGACTGATAATCAATATCTTAGGCAAAACATTCCAGGGGTAGTTAATGCGTGTTGCTTGACCCCTATGGAGAATGGAAAAAAGGAGCAAAGTTTCTGTATTATTGATGTTTAATGAAGATTATCTACCACCGTATGTAAAGTTGGGATATATAAGATATGCCGTAAGAGCATTCCGTGCAAAACCCGATGCGATGCGTGAAAAGTGTAAAAAGTTTTTCCAGACAAAAGGAATATGTTTTTCAAGAGTCTGTGAATGTAAAATGTTGCAACTGTGGTGGGGATCATATTCCCTGAGTGCCCTGTCAGGGTGAAAAAGATTGAGGTGTCAAGGATCATGGATGTACAGCAAATTTCCTATATGGAGGCAGTGAAGAGAGTTGAAGGGGAAAGAGGCCACAGTTCTGAAGAAGATATGGCGGTGGATGCATGCAACCAGTTGCAAATGTGGAAGGACCACCAGAGGGCAGGCTGGACTCACGGATAGTAGCCCAACTAGGCATGTGAGTCAAGGGGACCTGAGGCAATTAAGCACAGCTGATGGTACTAATGACCTATTATCTTTTCCCTACAAGAGAGAGGAGGGAACCAGCAAGAAGGAGGAAAAACCTATCTCTGGAAGAAGGCTACCAAGAGAGAGATGCTAATCACGAAGAACCATTAAGACGGTGACAAACCCGTGACTTTTGTTGTAGTTTAAAGATAATCGTGTTGTGTTCCTGTTTCATCTGGAGAAGAAGATGTATGTTTTTCCTTGGGAGATTTTTATTGATTATGTTGGAGTGTTTGTATTGACCAAAATCCCTAAATAGAGAACTGTGTTCAATCAAGAAACCAACTCCTGACTCGTTTATTCCACCTTTCCGCTTTAGAGTGACGCCAAATTACTTGGTCCGCTCACATTGGTGGGGAATGCGGAAATTAGGTGGACGAGTGACACAAGGATAAGTGAGTAAATTCTTCCAGTAGACACAGAGGAACCATTCAAGAACGATGGACAACGTCCTACTACAACAGTTGATCACGGCACAGCAGACAACCATAGAACTCCTGCAACAACAGCTGAGCCGGCGGGAAGAACCTAGAGTTAAGCCAAGAGCGGCTGCTCACGCCATCTTACCTCGTCTCTCTAAGGAGGATGATATCGAGGCCTTCCACCTTGGAAGAGTGGCCACCCACAGAATGGGCGAGCGCATTAGCCCCTCTTTTGACCGGGGTGGCCCAGGAAGCCTATTTTGACCTGGATTCCCGCGAAGCTGCGGACTATGGGCGACTAAAAACCGAGATCCTGTCCCGGTACCAGCTGACTGCCAGAGATAGAGCCGTAAAGTTCCATCAATGGACCTATACGGCTGACCAACCTGTCCGTGCCCAGATCTTCGCACTAATACGACTGACGAAACAGTGGCTGGAACCCAGAAAGGGGGTAGGATATGTAATCGAGACCCTTGTAGTGGACAAGATATTGAGGGAATTACCCAGTGACTTAAAAAGGGTTGTGGGGCAAGCCAACCCGTTGTCAGCCGACGACATAGCCCAGGCGGTGGAAACATACCGATCTACAGGGGAGTTGTTAAAAGGTGACAAGGAGGAATGGAAGGATTCTACAAATCCCGTACCACGACTCACCCCGGCGCGTCCGCCACCGAAACGTCCAAAACCCATCCGGAGGTGGGAGAAGTCATCCCCCACCCAGCAGGGTCGGTGTTATAAATGTCAGTCTCCAGACCATTATGCCCCACAATGTCCTAGCAAGGACGAGTCCATGGTCACAGAGTCATCGCTGCCCATCCCCACGCATCCCGGTTCGAGAGGGCAGGATCAACACTGTTGGTTAGCAGAAATAGCCCCAGAGATTCCGGTTCGAGTAAAAGGACAAGACGTGGTAGCCATTCTCGACTCGGAAAGTATGGTTACGTTAGTAGAGGAGCGGATGGTGACCTCCACAACACTGCTACAAGACAAAGTAGCCGTGTCCTGTATCCATGGAGACACCCACTATTACCCCACTGTGAATCTGTCTATTCTCACTCCAAAAGGAAGGTGTACAGTCAGGGCAGGGAAAGTACCCCAGCTGAAGGTGCCATTATTGATCGGGAGAGACTGTCCCCTATATAAAGCTTCGGCAGATGATGTTATGAACGGGGACAGGAAGGAAGAAAAAAACAAAATCCAAGCCCGAGGTAGTAGTCCTACAAGGAGACGTAGCCTCGACCTCGTCCTCTGGAGCAGAGGAAGAAATAGCGACCCAACATTTACGACAGATATTCCAGGAAACCACCGATGAAGACACCTGCAAAGGGTTATACACAACGCAGGAAGGAAGGCGCAACCAGGCGCTATGGGATATATTTGAAGCCCCATCCGAGGAGGGAACCTGGAAGGGATTCTCCTCGGTCACCCCTGGCGGGTATGGGGAACAACCTCCACACCCCTCTACCGAGGTCGACCTGCCCCAGGAATTAAAGGGACAGTTCGGCACCTCGCAGCATAGAGACCCAGACCTAAGGGAGGCCATGAGGAAGGTGAAGGTGATCGACGGGAGGAACATCGACGGATCAGGTAAGCCCACTCTTCCTTACTATGCAATCAGGCGGGGTCTCTTTTATATTGGGTCGTGCAATGAAGGGGGAAAAACCAGGAATTACTAATGGTGCCTAGACCATACAGGGATACAGTCCTACAGTTAGCCCATTCCCACGTCCTAGGAGGACACCTGGCACGGAACAAAACTATCGACAGGATCATGCAGAGATTCTATTGGCCCCCTGTCACCCGGGGATGTGGCCAGGTATTGCAGGACGTGTGATCAATGTCAGCGTACAGCCCCACGGCCACACCTACGTAACCCTTTGATTCCTCTCCCCATTAGAGACCCCCTTTGAACGCATAGCTATGGACCTCGTGGGACCCCTCCCAAAATCCACCAGAGAACACGAGTACATCCTAGTGGTCGTAGATTACGCTACCAAGTTCCCAGAGGCCATACCCCTGCGTAACATGGCGTCAAAGGGAATTGCCAAGGAATTGTTCCTGATGTTCTCTTGGGTGGGCCTTCCCAAGACGATCCTAACTGATCAGGGAACCCTGTTCATGTTCCGGTTGATGAAGGACTTGTGTCGGTTATATCAGGTTCAACAGATACGTACAAGCATATTCCACCCTCAAACGGACGGGTTGTGCGAACGCTTGAACAAAACGATTAAAAGCATGTTGAGAAGAGTGGTGTCCAGAGACAGGGAAAAACTGGGACATGCTTCTCCCACACTTAATGTTTGCGCTGCAAGAAGTACCCCAGGCGTCCACTGGATTCTCCCCATTTTAATTGCTCTATGGCAGACCCTGTCGAGGGATCCTCGACTTAGCCAAGGAGATCTGGGAGACCCAACCATGCCCCTTTAGGTCCACAATAGAACATGTTACCCTGATGAGAGACCGCCTGTCGGCAGTGTGGCCCATAGTAAAGGAGCATATGGAGAAGGCGCAAAGGACCCAAGGCCGGGCCTACGATAAGTCCGCGACACCCCGTGAGTTCACCATGGGAGAGAAAGTGATGGTGCTCGTGCCCACGGCTGAACACCGTTTGCTGGCGCAGTGGAGGGGGCCCTACGATTATGCGACTATCTGAGGACAGCGCCCCGCATACAAAAGCATGAAAAACATTTTTCAACCAGGCAGGTGCGCCACAAAAGTCAGAAATAGCGATATAATAAATGCCTTACCTTTGAAGATCTTCTTCTGTTGGCACTCCAAAAGGTCCCAGCTACATCACAAATGGTCCTTTTGCTCGATAAAGTCTGAGTCCCAAAAACTCAGTTTAGCTGGCGCGCTTCATTCAATAATCCACCGATTTCCCTCCTTCAAACTGCATACAAAATGAATCCCAAACGTTACCAATAAACTTCTCCAAACAAGTCAAACAACGTTTATAATCAAACCTCAGGTACCCTAATACGTAAATAAATGATCAAATTTAAGACGGAGAATCGTTATTGTCTTTACCGGCGATTAACAATAAAGAACGCACTCTCATTCACGCGCATGAAAACACTACAGCCAAAATGGGAGCCACTTAAAAACTACAAATTCTAGCTAATTTTTCCAAAAACAAGCCTGAAACTCTTTCTAAAGACTATTGACATTTAGTGGAAGCCCTAGGAACTGCAATATGGGAGGATTTCGCTTCATAATAAACATGACAGCCATTGGAAACAGTGGTAGGCTGAATTAATTTTTTGGGGGGGATGGTTTGTCCTCGGGATTTCGCCTGCCATATCAGTTCTGTTATACTCACAGACATTATTTTAACAGTTTTAGAAACTTTAGAGTGTTTTCTATTCAAATCTACCAATTATATGCATATCTGAGTAACAGGCAGTTTACTTTGGGCACACTTTTCACCCGGACATCAAAATACTGCCCCCTAGCCCAAAGAGGTTTTAATACATTTTTTAGCAAACGGAAAGGAAAAAAAACATCACCCAAATGTATAGCCCCATTGGAAAATCTAAATGGACTGTTTGAAAATGTGAATATTTTTTTTTTACTTAAGTAAATAAATAAATGTGAATCACATTTTTATTTGGCGTGCTCCCGACGGCATTGCTTACCCCAGTTTGGGAATACCTGCTCTACAGGAATGACCGAGTCCATCCAAATCATCTTGGCTCCTGGACACCTGTCCATGCATTTCAAGGCTGTGTTGAAACAATGACTTATCAATGACCCAAGACCAACTCAGTTAATCCCTACCATTGTGACAATAAGTAATCATACTGCTGCATCAAATGTCCATTATCCTGAGGCCGTTGGCAGACACAATGTAAGTAACATAATTGATGTCCCCCTAATTTCCCTGTATACCTCTGTTGATCCTGCAGCTATTGTATGCAGTAATCATGAGCCTATGAACCAGAGTTAGTGTTAGTACTGAGTCGGTGTGCCCTAGTAGGAAGAGCACTGTGTGCAGGTCACCCTGCACTATCAGCTCCAATATAAATAACATGAACAAGTCTACTTCGGATAAGCTTCCCAGTAAAGCATTGAAAACAATCAAACAAAAAGTACAAAAGAATTGCCCATTTTAACATATGCAGCCTGAGAAACAAGGTCCATGAAGTCAATAACTTGCTTGTAACAGATTACATTCATATTCTGACTATCTTTTATACAGTGGTAGCAATACATGGTTATAACGTATATCGAAAAGACAGAAATGCCAACGGGGGCGGTGTTGCGGTCTATATTAGGAACCACATTCCTGTAAAGCTTAAAGACGATCTCAGGTTAAATACTGTTAAGTAATATGGCTACAGGTTCATCTGTCCTCACCTAAAGCCCATTCTTGTAGGAAGCTGCTATAGACCACCAAGTGCTAACAGTCAGTATCTGGATAATATGTGTGAAATGCATGATATTGTATGCGATATCAACAGAGAACTATATTTTCTTGGTGATTTAAATATTGACTGGCTCTCATCAAGCTGCCCACTCAAGAAAAAAATTGTAACTGCAACCAGTGCCTGCAACCTGGTTCAAGTTGTCATTCAACCTACCAGGGTAGTTACAAACAGCACAGGAATGAAATCATCAACATGTATTGATCGCATCTTTACTAATGCTGCAGAAATGTGCTTCAAAGCAATATCCAAATCCATAGGATGTAGTGATCACAATATAGTAGCCATATCTAGGAAAACCAAAGATCCAAAGGCTGGACCTAATATAGTGTATAAGAGGTCATACAAGAAATGTTGTAGTGACTCATATGTTGATGATGTAAAGAATGTTTGCTGGTCTGTGGTGTGTAATGAGGAGCAACCATACACTGCACTTGACACATTTATGAAATTGCTTACTCCAGTTACTAATAAGCACGCACCCATTAAGAAAATGACTAAAAACTGTTAGGTCCCCTTGAATTGATGAGGAATTGAAAAATGATATGGCAGTATCGTTCGCTATTATCCTCAGTAATTTTCCATCCAGATTGTCAGACCCCGGTGGTTGATAGACAACAATGTTTTTCACCTCTTCCGCACTGACTTTACGTAATTCATAAGTACAATTCTTGTCTTTCATAATTTGGTCCGATATACTTGGATGTGTTGTGTCAGCGTTTGTTGCTGGCATGTCATACCTAAGTTCTCTTATCTTGCCAATGAAAAAGTCATTAAAGTAGTTGAGAGTGATGAGGCAAAAGGTATGGCAAATAAGTCTGATTGACAAACGTACTGCAAATTCAGAAATCATGTGGCTAATCTTAATAAAACAAAAAAGAAACTATACTATGAAACAAAAATAAATTATATAAAGAATAATAGTAAAAAGCTTTGGAGCACCTTAAATTACATTTTGGGAAAAAAGACAAACTCGGCTCCTTCATTAATTGAATCAGATGCCTCATTCATCACAAAACCCACTGATATTGCCAACTACTTCAATTACTTTTTCATTGGCAAGATAAGAAAACTTGGTGAGTCCCAACGGCATGACCTGGTACTCATAATGTCCGCTGGCTGTGTTGAAGGCTGTCATCCACTCATCCCCTTCGCGTATCCGAACCAGGTGGTAGGCATTCCGAAGGTCCAGCTTGGGAAAAAAATGGTGGTCCCCTGGAGAGGTTCAAAAGCCGAGGAGATGAGTGGTAGGGGGTAACGATTTTTAACAGTAATGTCATTCAGTCCCAGGTAGTCAATGCACGGATGCAGGGTCTTGTCCTTCTTCTCCACAAAGAAAAACCCTGCGCCAGCAGGAGATGCAGATGGACAGACGGCCCCAGTAGCCAGAGACTCCTCTATGTACTCCTCCATGGCCTTGGTCTCTGGCCCGGATAGAGAATATAGCCGACCCCGAGGTGGTGTGGTGCCTGGGTGAAGATCAATGGCACAATCATAAGGACGGTGCGGGGGAAGGGAAGTAGTGCGTGCCTTACTGAACACTTCCAGGAGGGCTTGGTATTCTGTGGGGATAGCAGAGACATCCACAGTCTTGCTAACGTCCTGAGGAAGTCTCGGGGAAAGCTGTGCTGCTTGAAGACAGTGGGAATGGCAAAATGGGCTCCAACCCAGGATGGAGCTCGTGGTCCAGTCAATAACAGGGTTGTGTTTTTGGAGCCAGGAAAATCCCAAAACAACAGGAACATGGGGAGATGCAATGAGGAGGAATGGTATGGTCTCACTGTGGTTACCAGAAACCCGTATACGAACTGGCACAGTACTATGGGTGACTCCACCTATTGAGCGGCCGTCCAGTGCCCTAGCATCCATGGGAACCGAGAGAGCTAGAGTGGGAATACCAAGCTCAAAAGCAATAGTAGCATCCATAAAACTTTCATCAGCCCCAGAGTCAATGAGCACTCGGAGAGACTTAGATTGGTCTACCCACAGCAAAAGCACAAAAAAAAGGTGTGCGGGTGATGGGAATTAGGGAACTCCCAGTCTGGCTCACCAGAGTACTTGTACCCACCAGAGACAAGGGTTTCCTAACAGGGCAGGTAGCTATATAATGTCCTACCCCTCCACAGTACAGACAACAGTTAGAACTCAGCCTACGTGAGCGTTCCCCAACCTATAACCTAGCTCTTCCCAATTGCATAGGCTCAGGAGTATCCAACTCACCCGTCGTTGATGATTCACGAGGGAACTCGGGTGGCTTCGGATCCTCTCAGAAAAACTGCCTTCGGGAACTTCCGGATTCCTTTGAAGGTGAGCGAGCCATAGCAGATGAACGAGTGTGCCCGAGGCCAGACCTCCTCTCACATCAATTCTAATGGTTAGGGCGATGAGGGAGTCGAGATCCACCGGCAATTCCCGAGCAGCTAGCTGATCTTTTACCACCTCAGATAATCCATGAAGAAAGGTATCGAAAATTTTACTGGCCGCCTCTCTCCCGGATACAGGAGACTCGAATACCTTCCTCACCTTTGCCATGAAATCCTCCAGATGACAACAAATGGCGGATTGTTGCTCCCAAACTGCCGTAGCCCAGGAGAGTGCCCTTCCTAACATTAGCTTGATAATATATGCTATCTTCGATCGGTCTGAAGGAAACGAAGATGGCTGTAGCTCAAAAATAAAAGAGCACTGAGAAAGAAAACCCCGGCAGGTACCAGGATCCCCAGAATATTGCTCCGGGGGAGGTAAGTGGGGTTCTCGGGGAGCCTGGGTAGGCTGTACAAACTCACCACAAATAGGGAAAAAGTTACTGGGTGGTTTCTCAGGAGCTAACTCCCTGATTTGCTCCATTATAGCCTTAAACCCTTGGTTGTTGCGTTCCGTCAAGGAACCAAGCCCTTCCAGAAAGTCCTGTAACAGCTCCTCATGTCTCCCCATGGTGGCTCCCTGCAGGGAGACAGCGTGGCGGAGCTGGTCCAAGTCTGCTGGGTCTGTCATGGCCAGTTTGTACTATAAAGGCACAAGGCAAGACCCAGATGCAGACACAGGAGGCAGATGGTTGGAGTCTTTTGAAGTTTAATAAATCCAAAAAGGGGTAGGCAAAATAATGGTCGTGTACAGGCAAAAGAATGGTTGTGTACAGGCAAAAGGTCACAACCAGTTCAGACTCCAGGAGGTACCGAAGGGCAGACAGGCTCGAGGTCAGGGCAGGGAGAATGGTCAGGCAGGCAGGAATGGAGTCCAGAAAACAGGCAAGGGTCAAAACCGGGAGGACTAGCAAAAAGAGAATAGAAAAGGAGCACAGGAAAACACTGGTTGACTTGAAAACATACAAGACGAACTGGCACAGAGAGACAGGAAACACAGGGATAAATACACCAGGGAATATAAGCGACACCTGGAGGGGGTGGAGACAAGGACAGGTGAAACAGATCAGGGTGTGACAGGTGTATCATACAATGCGTCCATATGGCAGACAGAGACACATTCATAACTATGATTCAGTATGTCACGTTTGGTATGGTTACATAAGACAGATGGTTACTTAACGCAAAAACAAAAGTAGGGTGGTATGTTGGGTGGGCATATAACGCGAATATCTAGCAACTTAAAGGTTGCGAGTTCAAATCTCTTCATGGACAACTTTTGCATTTTAGCTAATTAGCACCTTTTCAACTACTTACTACTTTTTAGCTACTTTGCAACTACTTAGCATGTTAGATAACCCTTCCCCTAAACTTAACCTTTAACCTAATTCCTAAACTTAACCCTAAACTTAAGCCTAACCCTTAGCATAGCTAACATTAGCCACCTAGTTAGATTTCTGAACATATAATACGTTTTGCAAATTCATAACATATTGTACATTTTCCAATTGTATAACATTTTGTACATTTTGCAAATTCGTAACATATCATACGAAATGGGTGATGGGCATCCACAAATTACTACGTACCATATGAAATGTCTCGGATTTACGTTCAGAATAATACGAAATGCTCTGTAACTAGATTGCATCTCGGCCCTCACAGCTAACTTCCATTTGGAGAGCATAAGCTGGGGACATTTTTGAGTCATTCAGTTAGTTTCCTCTTGATTGCTAGCAATAGCATACATTCTTTGTTTAACAGTGTTATCTGACAAAGGTATTAATGTGAGTTTCCGCGCCTCTGCTTCCCCACACAATGTTTTCACCATATCAATTGCTGAAGGTAATATCAGAGTCTCTGCAATAGTGTGTATGGTTTCTTTCATAGCGGGCCTAGCCATTCACCGTGGGAATGATTCAAGTGCAATGGTCAAGTGCGGCCTTTTCCCATGATCTAAGGGCACTCTGATGGAATTTTATCTTTTAGATTTGAATGATTTTCATTTCGATTTTTAAGGTTAACCACCTTAAAACCTGTTTGGGATAGGGGGCAGTATTGAGAATTTTGGAAAAAATATGTGCCCATTTTTAACTGCCTCCTACACCAACTCAGAAGCTAGAATATGCATATTATTGTTCAGGTTTAGATAGAAAACACTCTGAATTTTCTAAAACTGTTTGAATGGTGTCTGTGAGTATAACAGAACTCCTATGGCAGGCAAAAACCTGACAAGGTTTCAAGCAGGAAGTACCCTGTCTGACAAGGAGTCGTGCGTCTTGCATCTGTTTATTGAAAAGTAAGGATCTTAGCTGTAACGTGACAATTCCCAGGGCTCCGATAGGCTCTCAGAACCCGGGAAATAACTGAAGGTTGACGAGGCAGCCTCAGGCTGAAAGACATTATCGGCTTTGGTAAGTGGCGGCTCAGAGGACCTTTGAATGAGGCGCGTGCACGATTCGCTGAGGAGAAATTTAATTCGGCTGTTTAGGCTCAATGCATATTCCCGGTCGGAATATTAACACTTTTCTACGAGATAAATGGCATAAAAATTGGTTTTAAACAGCGGTTGACATGCTTCGAAGTACGGTAATGGAATATTTAGACATTTTTTGTCACGCCAATGCGCCATGCTCGAGACCGTGATGAAGCATTCTGATAGTGTCTAGAACTCACGAACAAAACGTCGCTGTTTGGATATAACGATGGATTATTTGGGACCAAACCAACATTTGTTATTGAAGTAGAAGTCCTGGCAGTGTATTCTGACGAAGAACAAGCAAGGTAAGAACATTTTTCTTATAGGAAATGTGATTTTGGTGGAGGCTGACCTGGGTGGGTGTCTAAATAGCTAGCCCTGTGATGCCGGGCTATGTACTTAGATTATTGCAAAATGTGCTTCATCCGAAAAGCTATTTTAAAATCGGACATATCGAGTGCGTAGAGGAGTAATGTATCTATAATTCTTAAAATAATTGTTATGCTTTTTGTGAATGTTTATCGTAAGTAATTTAGCAAACTGTTAGTAAATTCCCCGGAAGTTTGCGGGGGTTATGCTTTTTCTGAACGTCACATGCTAATGTAAAAAGCTGTTTTTTGATATAAATATGAACTTGATTGAACAGACATGCATGTATTGTATAACACAATGTCCTAGGTGTGTCATCTGATGAAGATCATAAAAGGTTAGTGCTGCATTTAGCTGTGGTTTGGGTTTATGTGACATGATATGCTAGCTTGAAAAATGGGTGTCTGATTATTTCTGGCTGGGCACTCTGCTGACATAATCTAATGTTTTGCTTTCGTTGTAAAGCCTTTTTGAAATCGGACAGTGGGGTTAGATTAACGAGATTCTTGTCTTTAAATAGCTGTAAAATAGTCATATGTTTGAGAAATTGAAGTAATAGTATTTCTAACGATTCAAAAATCGCGCCACTGGATTTCAGTGGCTGTTACGTAGGTGGGACGAGTTCGTCCCACATGCGCCAGAGAGGTTAAAGGATTTTGAGATACAAAGACAATAATCATTTTCCTATCAGGCGACCCCACATGGGGTCGCGAGCCCTAGTTTGGGAACCTCTGGGCTATACAATGCCCTCACGAGAGTCCCCATTCTGTCATGCACCTGTGTACTGTTTTTATGGATACCCCCAACAGCTTTGCAATACATGGGATGGGCAAGGACAAGCAAAGGAGTCGGGATATGTAGTCTTCATGAATGTTTATCCTTGGACGTCCAGTCATCCCCTCCTCAAATTCAACAACATTGTGTTCTTCTGCAGCTTGATTGAAATTGGTGACCAAACGAACTCACTAAGGGCACTTCCAGGGGAATCTCAATTTGGCTTGCGACGGAAGTTAACACTTCATACTCTTGGGAGCATATGAACTCCAAGAAGTCAAGGTCGAGGGGAGCTCACTCTAGCAATTGCGTCATGTGATATTTTTGCCTCAAGACAGTTTGGGGCAGCAATTCTTGAAAAAAATGAAGACATTTTAGATATGTTTTCTTAGAGTTAAGGTGAATGTTTGGAGTAGTGCAAACGGACTCCCCTGATTCATGGCTGGGGCCAAATTCATCTCTGAGCATCAGTACTAAATAAGCTAGGCAGGCAGTGCTGACAGCCCTAGTAGATGCTCTTTGACCCCCATCCCCCCCATGGCGCAGCCAACTTTGAACTTTCAATTTCGTTATCTGGGCCTATAGAGTAGGAACAAAAGGTGTTTCCAGAACAAAGTTTTTCAATTTGGTGGTATAAAGATAGGATGGGACTGTGCTCCTCCATATTTCTGTTTAGGCTTATGATTATCACCCACTGTGTTATTTGTTTAGCTAACCATAACTAGCCAGACAATAAATGTTTGAACATGGGTCTTTGATAATGTGAACCAGAGTGCGGTGTCGAGGCTGCGCTTAGCCGGTGATTCACCGTTGTGCAATTATAGGGGTTACAAATAGCAATAAAAGAATCCCCTATATCAACAGCTCTTTGGTCGCCCAATGGTGCAGGCATTTAGGTGAATCGCTAACATAGCAGCATGAGTCCAATTGAGCCCCCTGGCCAACTGAAAGATGTCCTGCCAGTAACAGGGATGCGCTGACAATTGCTTTTAATTTCTACAATTCAAACCAATATTATGAAAGGCCCATACTAGTCCCATGCAAAATATGAATCATGCAAACTGAATGTCCATTAGTCTCGTGCAATTCATACTCCTCTGCACGTTCACGCCAAGACGAAATGGTAGCCTGCAGCTATAGGTCATGTCAATCCTACTAGCTAGCAAAAAAAGCTATTACATTTACATTTGTCCATATCCAGAGCGACTTACAGTAGTGAATGCAAACATTTCATACATTTCTTCTCCGTACTGGTCCCCCGTGGGAATCGAACCCACAACCCTGGCGTTGCAAACACCATGCTCTACCAACTGAGCCACACGGTACTACGCTATTCACGGGTTGCACGTTTTGTCACAATAATGCATTGCCAGATGGTGCTGATGGACATTTAATCAAAATTGCATTACAGTGGCTTGGAAATACAATTATATTTCTAAATGACGCAAATTATTAGTAGGAAAACCTTTTTGTCATAATTTTGTGTTGTCAGATTGACATTAGATGCAGAATAGCGTTAGCTATCTTAGAACACCGGATTTTAGCTAGCCAACTTTAGCATTGCTAGCTATTTGCACGGAGGTGCAACCTATGAATACTTTACACTAACGTTAATATTGCTTCTATTCACAATCTGCTTTTGTTGCTTCACACATGTATAGTCATATTCCGACGAGTCCGTACGCTTCACCATCTGGCAGTCTGACGGACGAATCTGGGTTTGGTGGTTGCCAGGAGAATGCTACCTGCCCCAATGCATAGTGCCAACTGTAAAGTTTGGTGGAAGAGGAATAATGGTCTGGGGCTGTTTTTCATGGTTCCGGCTAGGCCTCTTAGTTCATGTGAAGGGAAATATTAACTCCACAGCATACAATGTCATTCTAGAAGATTCTGTTTTGGGAAGGCCCTTTCCTGTTTAACTATAACAATGTCCCTGTGCACAAATCGAGGTCCATACAGAAATGGTTTGTCGAGATCGGTGTGGAAGAACTTGACTGGCCTGCACAGAGCCCTGACCCCAACCCCATCGAACACCTTTGAGATGAATTGGAACGCCGACTGTGAGCCAGGCCTAATTGCCCAACATCAGTGCCCGACCTCACTAATGCTCTTGTGTCCACCTGTGGTAAATTCAAATGATTGGACATGATTTGGAAAGGCACACACCTGTCTATTTAAGGTCCCACAGTTGACAGTGCATGTTGGAGCAAAAACCAAGTCATGAGGTCGATGGAATTGTCCATAGAGCTCCGAGACAGGATTGTGTCAAGGCACAGATCTGAGGAAGGGTACCAAAAGATTTTTGCAGCATTGAAGGTCCCCAAGAACACAGTGGCCTCCATCATTCTTAAATGGAAGAAGTTTGGAACCACCAAGATTCTTCCTAAAGCTGGCCGCCCGGCCAAACTGAGCAATCAGGGAAGAAGGGTCTTGGTCAGGGAGGTGACCAAGAACCCGATGGTCACTCTGACAAAGCTCCAGGTTTCCTCTGTGGAGATGGGAGAATCTTCCAGAAGGATAACCATCTCTGCAGCACTCCACCAATCAGGCCTTTATGGTAGAGTGGCCAGACGGAAGCCACTCCTCAGTAAAAGGCACATGACAGCCTGCTTGGAGTTTCCCAAAAGGCACCTAAAGGACTCTCAGACCATGAGAAACAAGATGCTCTGGTCTGATGAAACCAAGATTGAACTCTTTGGCCTGAACTCCAACACCATCATTAAGTTTGCCGATTACACAACAGTGGTAGGCCTGGTCACCGACAACGACGAAACAGCCTATAGGGAGGAGGTCAGAGACCTGGCCGTGTGGTGCCAGGACAACAGCCTCTCCCTCAACGTGATCAAGACAAAGGAGATGATTGTGGACTACAGGAAAAAGAGGACCGAGCACGCCCCCATTCTCATCGACGGGGCTGCAGTGGAGCAGGTTGAGAGCTTCAAGTTCCTTGGTGTCCACATCACCAACAAACTAACATTGTCCAAGCACACCAAGACAGTCGTGAAGAGGGCACGTGAAACCTATTCCCCCTCAGGAGACTGAAAAGATTTGGCATGGGTCCTCAGATCCTCAAAAGGTTCTACGGCTGCACCATCGAGAGCATCCTGACTGGTTGCATCACTGCCTGGTATGGCAACTGCTCGGCCTCCGACCGCAAGGCAATACAGAGGGTAGTGCGAACGGCCCAGTACATCACTGGGGCCAAGCTTCCTGCCATCCAAAACCTCTATACCAGGCGGAGAGTATGGCCACGGCACTCTAGACGGGTGAATTTGTCCTGGGCCTGATAGGCGCTGCCGGCTCAATTCTCATGTTTCCCCACAAATTGGTCTTTTGACCAATGAGAATATCAGCTCTTTTGCCAGTAATTGGGCAATAGATCCAAATTGGGCTGCCTGTGTAAACACAGCATTCAAAGCTCTTTTCCAACTGATTTACATTGTAAGGTTGGGGGAATTCACTCACCACCAATGTGTAGTAGAGCCCACCTGGGTGATGCATGCCAACATGTCTACATTTAGGTTGGTGTGGTGTCTTTACCGAGACAGTCTTTCAGGGTTCTAATTACACATTGACTTGTAAGAGGGCCTCTGGTCCAATTCGGGTGGCCATGATTCAGTGTATGGAGAGCAATTCAGTTCCTCAAAACGTTGAGTGATTCTGCTTTTTAGTTTGTCCTCTCCCACACTTTGCCCTGGCCTACTCCTATCAGTATGCAATTGTGTGTCATGGTTCTTTGCCAGGCTCATGTTCAGTCAACACCATTATCACAGGCAAAACACATAACAGAGATTCAAAATTCAAATACCAACAGAATACATTTCAGTGTGTTATTCATATTGGAACCTTGATCCCTGGCAATTTGACTGGTAAACTCATACATTATGTGGCTCATATGTCAGTAATATACATAGTTGATTATATTCACTGACCTAATTAGGTTTCTGTTCTGAAGAAGATATCACAGCTTGGTTTGTTATCGATGGTGATCTGGTGTGGTCTTCCAGGTACCTTTCAGGCAGTGAGGACACTGATGATAGTGGGCATAGTCCTGGGTGTTATTGGGGCGATGATAGCCCTGTTCTCGCTCAAGTGCTGTAAAATGGGCAGCATGGAGGATTCCTCTAAAGCCAAGATGATCACCACCATGCAGAGGATGGGAACAGAGACAACCCAAAATATATAATTCTTGTTCGATTATGCATTAAGGATAGGGTTAGGTCTTTAAATGTTGCTCAGAATATAGTGCTAGATTCATTAGAAGAGTTTTCATACATTTTACTGCATATATTTAAAGTGTGTTGTGCTGTGGTTGAAAATGGGCTCCATTTTTATACTGGCAATAACCATTTGTTTCAATCTTGGTTTATTGAGGAAGCTTTCATTTGTATAATGTAATGAACCAAATCAATCTTTAAAACCCCTCTATGTATCAAAAGCGTATTTTCTGCATTTCAAAAGGCCTACCATAACATTGAGTTAAACTGAGTAGTAGACTGTACTCATACTGTGCCTGGAAATGATACTATTTTCTTCCACTAGATGGCATGAATGTTACACCCTTTGGCAAATCGCAGCTACCCTCCATGTCATACTACCAGAAATATACAACACAGCACAATTAATTAAATGCAGTGTATGCTTGAACAGAAGACACAAATCATAAAAAAATAACATGAGACATTTTATTAATTGTAGCGTTTTTCCTCCCCTTTCTAATTCACACACTGGGGAATCCAATCTCTCTCCACTGCAAGATGCCCAGAGTGACACACAGGGACATCGGGTCTCACATCCCAAAATGTGGTTTACTGTGAGGCCTTCACTAATGTGTTCCTCCCCGAAACATCTGCATGAAGCGAACGACCCCCCCCACACCCCCCTCTAAGATCCCACAAGTAATATTTTTTTTAAACTACAGAGACAACTGACAGATGGGAGAACAAATAAACAACACAAAAGGTAACAAGCAGTGAACATCTTTAGTTTCTCTTTGGCTACTTCATTCCAATCATTTTGATGTTAATGCCAGGCATTTTGCAGGTAAGTTCATGTACTTCACCAATCTTTACAAATCTATAAACAGCCATTTTACACCCTGGCACATAATGTCAGTTCACAAAATCTACGGACGAAGTTCACGATTTTCAGATACTACAAAAAAAAAAAGTCCAATAGTGCAGTCCCTTTAAACAATAAAATCCAAAACAGAGCACAGAAAAATTTGGTGATGAGTACTACAAATCGGTATTATATACTTCCAACTTCTCGCTCAGGAATTCTTCCACACTATCCGTGTTCCACTTGAGGATGCTGAGTTCTTCAGCGATGTTCCCGTTATCGTCCAGCAGCTTTAGTATAGGGTCTGCGCCTCTCACATACTGAAACAAAAAACACGCAGAGGACTATCAGGTCTACGGCCAAACAAAGTTAACCAATTCCAACAGCCATTGTAATGCCTATAAGATAATAAAAACTCTATACGGTGTAGCATAGGGTTCATGCTTTTCCATAATGACAGGAGATTGTCTTGAACATAATGTGGTTTTCATTCCAAAGTTGTATAAAAGCTGTCAGAGAAACAACCACTTCTTTACTGTATTTAACTCAACTAATTAATTGTACGCAACAGGCAAGAGTATCTACAATTCATGTTGTACCTTAATTTGAAGACCCTTGAACATCTTCGGCTTGTCAGACCTGACAAAAGCTGTGGACACAAAAGGTCAACAATATCAAAAGGTCTAATGAATTAATCAATTGATGGACAGTTCTATTTTTTTGGCACAAAGCTTGTAAACAGAAACCGTTGGGAAAACATTCGGTAATCAAGTTAAAAGGGACCACAGTTGTGAAGGCGAGCGTACAGCTGTCCGCAACACAAACAGTGCCATAAGGCAGAGAGCTCCGAGGCTCTACCCTACACAAAGGCAGCCTACAATAACAGCCCCTTCACAGCCAACTGACACCAAGACGACAACGGACACCAATAAGCGTTACAAGATGGGTGGTCCCGCGACGACATGTTGACACAACTCACCTTGGACTTGAGGGAACCTCCCCAATTTTCATCCACACACTTCCAGGATGGCCCCAGGGTAGAGCTGTGGAGGGGAAAGTACTGTGTTAAGTCCTGTAGTGTACGGTTGTGGTCAGGGTGCGGCTCAGGGTGTCCATGTTGTTCTACTGGAGGAAGACTACGCCCTGGGAGCTCAGCTCACATCAATAAAAAAAAAACGACATTTGACTAATATATCAGCTCATCACTAAAACCAGAAAAACAACTCCAGACGTCAAGGGCCACAAGCTAGTTCTCCTCCTTGCCTTTTTAAACATGCGTGGTAACTAGCAATCACTGGTCAGTCAACGACATTAATTAGTTCATTAATTGCCAGGGAGAAAAAAAAACAGAAAACAAAACAGCAGGACTACGGCCCTCGAGAATTGGAGCACCTTTGTCCTAAACCAATGCTGAGATTTATCTTCGCAATCATTTGACCAATAAACAATCCAACTACCTTCCTGACTATTCATTTTTACACACTGATGCCCACCCACAGAGAAGCTCCTGGCGTTGAGTTGGGATAATGTGATTCTGGGCAGTCTGATTCATAAACGTGGTAGACAGGCTCTTCATCAGGGTCATTAAACTGTGAGCCTCTGCATATGGAAGGGTTCTGACGGATGGCAGCTTTGTGGCCCGCTGGTAATCAAAGCTCCACACCAAAACACAATAACTTAGCGGAAATTGGAGTGTCACAGCAGTATTTCACAGGCACGCTGTTACTGGGAACACAAATTAAATTACACCAGCAAGCTTCCTTTTCCCTAAGCCAGGACGGACAGCAACATTTATTATCACAACACACTGCATGGGAGGAAGTCACAGTTTTGTTGATTATGGGTGCATATCGACAAAGCCTTGGACACAGACAGGTCTCTAAATTAACATTTTCCATTGGTAGAACTGGTGCTCCCAACTTTAAAAAGTTTAGGAGCACAACAAAGTTTAGGAGCACCAGAAAATAAGATTTCTAAATTGATTGAGATTTAGCCTATATAGGGCCTATATACATTTCTAGCTACTTTTAAAATCACATGTGCCCTGTAAACTAATATTTAACCCTATAAAGACATTTGTTTGTTACAAAAAGCAAAAATGATAAAAAGTTTCTCATTAGGTTTTACATACTACCTATTGAGATGCATTACATTGAACATTTTACACTAACCTCTTACATCTAGACGTTCCGCTAGATGATGGGCGTGGTGCGAAATACAAAGTCCTCGAAAATCCCAAAACTTCAATTTTTCAAACATATGACTATTTTACACCATTTTAAAGACAAGACTCTCCTTTATCTAATCACACTGTCCGATTTCAAAAAAAGCTTTACAGCGAAAGCAAAACATTAGATTATGTCAGCAGAGTACCCAGCCAGAAATAATCAGACACCCATTTTTCAAGCTAGTATTTAATGTCACAAAAAACAAAACCACAGCTAAATGCAGCACTAACCTGATGATCTTCATCAGATGACACTCCTAGGACATTATGTTATACAATACATGCATGTTTTGTTCAATCAAGTTCATATTTATATCAAAAAACAGCTTTTTACATTAGCATGTGACGTTCAGAACTAGCATTCCCACCGAACACTTCCGGTGAATTTACTAAATTACTCACGATAAACGTTCACAAAAAACATAATTATTTTAAGAAATATAGATACCGAACTCCTTTATGCAATCGAGGTGTCCGATTTTAAAATAGCTTTTCGGTGAAAGCACATTTTGCAATATTCTGAGTAGATAGCCCAGCCATCATGGCTAGCTATTTTGACACCCACCAAGTTTGGCCCTCACCAAACTCAGATTTACTATAAGAAAAATTGGATTACCTTTGCTGTTCTTCGTCAGAATGCACTCCCAGGACTTCTACTTCAATAACAAATGTTGGTTTGGTTCCAAATAATCCATAGTTATATCCAAATAGAGGCGTTTTGTTGTGCGTTCAAGACACTATCCGAAGGGTAACGCGCCCGGCGCGTTTCGTGACAATTTTTTTAAAAATATTCCATTACCGTACTTCGAAGCATGTCCAAACGCTGTTTAAAATCAATTTTTATGCGATTTGTCTCGTAAAAAAGCGATAATATTCCGACCGGGAGTCGTTGTTTTCGTTCAAAGACTGAAAATGAAAACATGGAGTCTTCTCGTGCACGCGCCCCCAGTCTCATTGTTCTCAGATCGACCACTATCCAAATGCGCTACTGTTTTTCAGCCATGGCCTGCAAAGTCATCATTCAACGTTCTGGCGCCTTCTGAGAGCCTATCGGAGCGTTAGAAAATGTCACGTTATGCCAGAGATCCCCTGTTTTGGATAGAGATGATCAAGAAGGCCAAGGAATGGTCAGAGAGGGCGCTTCCTGTTTGGAATCTTCTCAGGTTTTGGCCTGCCAAATGAGTTCTGTTATACTCACAGACACCATTCAAACAGTTTTAGAAACTTTGGAGTGTTTTCTACCCAAAGCTAATTATATGCATATTCTAGTTTCTGGGCAGGAGTAATAATCAGATTAAATCGGGTACGTTTTTAATCCGGCCGTGAAAATACTGCCCCCTATCCATAACAAGTTAACTCAATGCCCTGCTTTTTAAATAGAATAATCTTTCTTTAGTGTCAAATTTGAGTAAACTTTTTTTTTTAAATGATTTACTAATACTTTCCAAGTGGGAAACTCGGCCCTCGTCTTTCTACAACAAGTTTCCAATTCTGAAATGTTTGTCTGAGTTCCGACTTGTCTTGAACGCGGAAATAGCAATGAATTAATGACTGATCTTGTATGTCGTCACTTACAAACTTGACGCTCTTAAACTTGACCTCAAAAAACCATCTGGATCAGATGGTTTAATCTCTTTCTTCTTTAAGGTTTCTGCCCCTATCGTCAACAAGCTTATCTCAGACCTTTTTAACCGGTCTTTCCTCTCTGGGGAGGTTCCCATTGCTTGGAAGGCAGCGACGGTTCGTCCTTTCTTTAAAGGGGGAGATCAAGCTGATCCTAACTGTTATAGGCCTATTTCTATTTTGCCCTGTTTATTGACAAGTTTTTCCAACACTTTTGATAATCAACTGACTGGCTTTCTTGAGGTCTACAGTATTATCTCTGGTATACAATCTGGTTTCCGCTCAGGTTATGGATGTGTCACTGCAACCTTATAAGTCCTCAATGATGTCACTTTTGCCCTTGATTCTAAGCAATGTTGTGCTGCTATTTTTATTGACTTGGCCAAAGCTTTTGATACGGTAGGCCAGGTGTGCCCAACCTTCTTTGATGTGAGATCTACTTTTTAAATTTGCCAGCCTGTTGAGGTCTACCAGTCTCTAAATCTAAACCAACCATCAAAATGTATGAAATGCAACACACCACTGAGTACGGACCTCCGCTCTGATACCCATTTGATACCTAAATATAATGTAGACCAATAACATGTTTTCCACAAGTGTAAGTGCAACTAATTTCATTTCCTACCTTAGTGTGACTTTTGGCATTGGGTGGAGGCAAGTAGTTTTTCATAATTAAGGCTTTAGCAGCTTGTTGCAGGTCTCATGCAGGCCACAAGGTGGTCATCAGTCATAGTAGATCTGTACTTGGACTTTATCTTCATATGAGAAAATGCAGACTCAGAGGTAGGTCGAGAGCACATCTTCTTATGTTGGGATACTTCTCCTCTAGCAGTAGCTCCCAGAACTCTTCATCTCAGTGGTTGCCCTGGATTTCAGTTGAATGTCATTATGAAGGGTGAGAATTTCAGTTTCTGCTATAGCTGTGTCCAACTGAAAATGTGATCACATTTTGGAGGCAACGACTTCCAAATTTATGTCTGTGCTAAACGGCAAGAACATTTAAGTGGCAATAGACTCACGTGATGCAAAGTCAGTGAAACGACTGTCAAACTCGGATGAGATGCTCTGGACTTGCTCCAAGTAACGTGCATTGTCAAGCTGTGCTGTATCCTTGCCCTGACGTTCAAGTTCTGAATGCATGTGTTGAAAGAAGTGCAGGTCCTTACGTTGCAGCTTTCTCGTGAGCAGTTGTAGTTCGCATTTAAAAGTGTTCACAGAGCTGATCATGTTGATTACATGTTTGCCTTTTCCTTGCAGCTCTACATTCATTTCATTAAGCATGTAAGTTAGGTCAGTGAGAAAAGCTAAATCCAGAAGCCACTGTGTGTCCTCTAGCTGTGCATATTCTGCATGTTTGGAGACCTTGAGAAACTCATTGATTTCAGGCAACAACTCACTGAATCTCCCTAAAAATGTCCCTCGGCTCAGCCACCGCACATCCGTGTGCAGCAGCAGGTCTGTGTGCTCTGCTTCAGTCTCTTCTAAGTGAGTGCGAAATAGCCTCCGCTGTAGACTTCTTGCTTGAATAGAACACGCAATCTTCATCGCAACATCCATCACCTCTTTCATGTTTAACATCTTCCCGCACAAAGCTTGCAGATGAATTACGCAGTGATAACTAAGAAAGTCCGGGAAAGAATCATCTCGTTTGCACAATGCAACGAACTAACTAATGCGTCCTACCATAGCGGGTGCCCCATCGGTAGTAATGGAGACAAGCTTACAAAAGGGCAGCTGGAATTTGTTAGCAAACTCCATAAAAGCTTGAAAAATATCTTCGCCCTATGTATGTCCTTTCAGTGGCAAAATGGCGAGTAGTTCCTCCTTTGTACTCATGTTGTCAAATAACATTCGGATAAAAATGCATAACTGTGCCACATCTACCATATGTGTGGGCCCGTCACACTGTAGGGAATAACACTCGCAGTTGTCAATATCCTTCTTCAGTTGATCCTTGAGGTTCTCCGCTATTCCCTCATCTTCTTGTCACCGTATTTCTAGACAACTGAATGTCATTGATGTCAGCCATAATGTCAGTCTTGTTCTTAAAATCCCCAAACAGCGAGTCTGCAGCCTCAATAACTGCTTCCTTGATCATCTCCCCATGTTTGAACAACTTTTTATGCTTAGCAAGAACGCGACTCACGCGATAAGATGCTATGGTTGCCGCCTTCCCTTTAGTCACAGGCCTTGTGAAAATTGACTTCTGCGCTGCCAGTTGATTTTTTTAGTTCTTCTACCTTTCTTATTCGTAATTCAGTCTTTGCTGGAAAATCACTTTCCTGGGCTTTTGTGTGTGGTTTTAAAAATGGCGTTCTGTTACCTTTCTTTGGGATAGCGATGCTATTATGGCAGATGAGGCACACACATTGAGTTGGACATGACGAAAAAAAGAATCCTCCACTCATTCCTGTTTTCTGTATCCTTCACTCATTATTGCTGCGTGTTGACCACACAACTTAAGGACACATCTGGCTACAAAGTTAGCTAGCTACCTGCCTGGCATCACCGTGACCTCGACTTGGAGTTGGCAGGGGGCACCTGACACACGCAAACTCGGCATACGTCAATAAGTGGGCAGGGACTGGTCATATTTTATGTAAATCACCTGACTTTTCAGACATTGCTGTGAATGGAGGACTGTCGAACATTAAAACAGAAAGATTACAGGCATTGATTTGTGTGGCTGAATTTGAGTAAATGTATAATCATCTCGCGATCGACTGGTTGGGCACCCCTGCGGTAGACCATTCCATTCTTGTGGGCCGGCTAAGGAGTATTGGTGTCTCTCTGAGGAGTCTTTGGCCTGGTTTGCTAACTACCTCTCTCAAAGAGTGCAGCGTATAAAGACAGAACATCTGCTGTCTCAGTCACTGCCTGTCACCAAGGGAGAACCCCAACGCTCAATCCTAGGCCCCACACCTCTCAATTTACATCAACAACATAGCTCGGGCAGTAGGAAGCTCTCTCATCCATTTATATGCAGATACAGGCTTCTACTCAGCAGGCCCCTCCCCAGATTACGAGTTAAATGCTCTACAACAAAGCTTTCTTAGTGTCCAACAAGCTTTCTCTGCCCTTTACCTTTATTTTGGAGGTGTTCAGAACAAGGTAATGTGGTTTGTTAAGAAGAATGCCCCTCTCCCCACAGGTGTGATTACTACCTCTGAGGGTTTAGAGTTTGAGGTAGTCAACTCCTACAAGTAATTGGCAGTATGGCTAGATAGTACACTGTCCTCTCAGCACATATCAACGCTGCAGGCTAAAGTTAAATCTAGACTTGGTTTCCTCCATCGTAATCATCCTCTTTCACCCCAGCTGCCAAACTAACCCTGATTCAGATGACTATCCTACCCTTGCTAAATTACGGAGACGTAATTTATAGATCGGCAGGTAAGGGTGCTCTCAAGCGGCTAGATGTTCTTTACCATTCAGCCATCAGATCTGCCACCAATGCTCCTTATAGGACACATCACTGCACTCTATACTCTGTAAACTGGTCATCTCTGTATACCCATTGCAAGACCCACTGGTTGAAGCTTATTTATAAAACCCTCTTAGGCCCAAGTCACCCCTATCTGAGATATCTACTGCAGCCCTCATCCTCCACATACAACACCCGTTCTGCCAGTCACATTCTGTTAAAAGGTCCCCAAAGCACACACATCCCTGGGTTGCTCGTCTTTTCAGTTTGCTGCAGCTAGCGACTGGAATGAGCTGCAACAAACATACAAACTGGACAGTTTTATCTCAAATCTCTTCATTCAAAGACTCAATCATGGACACTCACACTGACAGTTGTCGCTGCTTTGCGTGATGTGTTGTTGTCTCTACCTTCTTGCCCTTTGTGCTGTTGTCTGTGCCCAATAATGTTTGTACCATGTTTTGTGCTGCTACCATGTTGTGTTTCTACCATGCTGTGTTGTCATGTGTTCCTGCCATGCTATGCTTTGTCATCTTAGGTTTCTATGTAGTGTTGTGTTGGCTCTCTTGTCGTGATGTGCGTTTTGTCCTATATTTATTTTATTTTTAATCCCAGCCCCCGTCCCCACAGGAGGCCTTTTGGGAGGCCATAATTGTAAATTAGAATTTGTTAATTGACTTGCCTAGTTTAACCTGTCTGGGCGAGGTGGTACGCTTGCATGTTTTGTTCAATCAAGTTCATATTTATATCAAAAAACAGCTTTTTACATTGGCATGCGATGTTCAGAACTAGCATTCCCACCGAAAACATCCGGTGAATTTACTAAATTACTCATCATAAACATTGACAAAATATATAACAATTATTTTAAGAATTATACAGAACTCCTTTATGCAATCGCGGTGTCAGATTTTAAAATAGCTTTTCGGTGAAAGCACATTTTGCAATATTCTGAGTACATATCACGGCTAGCTATTTTGACACCCACCAAGCTTGGCCCTCACCAAACTCAGAATTACTATTAGAAAAATTGGATTACCTTTGCTGTTCTTCGTCAGAATGCACTCCCAGGACTTCTACTTTAACAACAAATGTTGTTTTGGTTCCAAATAATCCATAGTTATATCCAAATAACTCCGTTTTGTTCGTGCGTTCAGGTCACTATCCGAAGGGTGACGCACGAGCGCATTTCGTGACAAAAAATGTCAAAATATTTGATTACCGTACTTCGAAGCATGTCAAACGCTGTTTAAAATCAATTTTTATGCTATTTTTCTCGTAAAATAGCGATAATATTCCAACCGGGCGACGTTGTATTCATCTCCAGTGTCACTGTTCTCAGGCTGACCACTCACAAATTCTCCTGCTGTTCTTCGCCCAGAGACAGCAGACACCCCATTACACTTTCTGGCGCCTTCTGAGAGCCAATGGAAGCCTTAGAAAATGTCACGTTACAGCAGAGATGCTGTATTTTCGATAGAGATGCAACTGAAGGACAACAAATTGTCAGACAGGGCACTTCCTGTATGGAATCTTCTCAGGTTTTGGCCTGCCATATGAGTTCTGTTATACTCACAGACACCATTCAAACAGTTTTAGAAACTTTAAAGTGTTTCCTATCCAAATCTACTAATTATATGCATATTCTCGTTTCTGGGCAAGAGTAGTAACCAGTTTAAATCGGGTACGTTTTTTTTATCCGGCCGTGCAAATACTGCCCCCTAGCCCCAACAGGTTAATACATTTAAAAAAGTTACAAAAATGGCCCACGACATGCGGGGATTCCATTTAAATGATTTTATCTAGAGGTACACGGTCTTCAGCGATGTAAAGGCGCGAGGATTGAACGTAGCCGTGTTCCGTTCTGCTCTTACAAGGGTCCGTGAGGAAATAGTATCTGGTGCTTCCCTCTTCAATACAATTTTCAGTTGGCTCTCAATCAACTGACTCACTTACTAGGCAGGTTAGCGCAAGAGTGCGTGATGCAATGACTAGAGCGAGCGGCTCCCTCTGCGGGCCAAAACAAGCACAACACCCCTTGCCTATAAATACTGTAAATTACAAAATGCCAACAATTGTCTCTCCCTCCCTCTACAGGAAACCTAAACATGAGCAAAAACAGTACTAATACAGAAATGACTACCCCTTTTTCACAGCAACTATTGCCCTTTTTCTTTGATGTTACAGACAAACTAGGACCAACAAAAGAAGCCTACCTCTGACTTCATTACAAACTTGCCCATATGATTATATAAATGAATCAATATAATACCAACCTCTTGACCTGGGGGGGGTATTTATTTAATGTATTATACTGCCATTGTGATATGGTAACGCACAATTAATAAAGATGGTACCATATGATAATTATTGGTACCATTTTTCATAATTGTGCATTACCATGGTAGAATGTATAATGCAGGTTAAAACCATGGAATTTCCATGATCCACAACTACCATGGTATAAATTAAGCGATAACATTATTATTATTATTATTATTATTATTATTATTATTATTTGCGTGCATGGCAGTACCACCATACTTCAAGGCTAAAACCATGGTACATTTTCATGAGTCAGACTATACCATGGTATAAGTGGAAGTACCATAGTAGTACCATATTGAAATAACGATGCCCATCCCTAATGTCATGCCCATTTCTTGGGCATTTTCTAAAACGCTTTGAGTAAAAACTCATTAGAATGGGCCAAAACCCAAAAGGCCATTGCTGGCTTGCTCCACTAATGCATCTGGAGCGACAGTAATATTAGCCTGCAGAGAGGCAGCAGGGCCGTAGGTGCAACTGAAGGATCATTTCTGGACAAACAGAGAGATTTGATTGACAAATGTCCTCAATGCTCATCGAGGCTCATTAAAACCATACAAAGTCCTTTCGCAAATATTAATAATGCAGCAGAATGTAGTAGTGCCATCTCCCAGGTCTCCTAAGGATTAAGAAGAGGGGCAGAAATGTGATGTTTTTAGTTCAACATGGAAAATGGCAACCACAGCCTTACAGTACATGTTGTCCTTTGTGGCACAGTTGTCAAGAGGGTGGCGCTCTGGAGGGTTCCCATACACAGTATAAACGTATGCATTTACTGTTAAGTCACTTTAGGAAAAGTGTTTGCCAAGTGGCATACAGTGGGGGAAAAAAGTATTTGATCCCCTGCTGATTTTGTACGTTTGCCCACTTACAAAGAAATGATCAGTCTATAATTTTAATAGTAGGTTTATTTGAACAGTGAGAGACAGAATAACAACAAAAAAATCCAGAAAAACGCATGTCAAAAATGTTATAAAATGATTTGCATTTTAATGAGGGAAATAAGTATTTGACCCCTCTGCAAAACATGACTTAGTACTTGGTGGCAAAACCCGTGTTGGCAATCACAGAGGTCAGATGTTTCTTGTAGTTGGCCACCAGGTTTGCACACATCTCAGGAGGGATTTTGTCCCACTCCTCTTTGCAGATCTTCTCCAAGTCATTAAGGTTTCGAGGCTGATGTTCGGCAACTCGAACCTTCAGCTCCCTCCACAGATTTTCTATGGGATTAAGGTCTGGAGACTGGCTAGGCCACTCCAGGAGCTTAATGTGCTTCTTCTTGAGCAACTCCTTTGTTGCCTTGGCTGTGTGTTTTGGGTCATTGTCATGCTGGAATACCCATCCACGACCCATTTTCAATGCCCTGGCTGAGGGAAGGAGGTTCTCACCCAAGATTTGACAGTACATGGCCCCGTCCATCGTCCCTTTGATGCGGTGAAGTTGTCCTGTGCCCTTAGCAGAAAAACACCCCCAAAGCATAATGTTTCCACCTCCATGTTTGACGGTGGAGATGGTGTTCTTGGGGTCATAGGCAGCATTCCTCCTCCTCCAAACACGGCGAGTTGAGTTGATGTCAAAGAGCTCCATTTTGGTCTCATCTGACCACAACACTTTCACCGGTTGTCCTCTGAGTCATTCAGATGTTCATTGGCAAACTTCAGACCGGCATGTATATGTATTCTTGAGCAGGGGGACCTTGCGGGCGCTGCAGGATTTCAGTCCTTAACGGTGTAGTGTGTTACCAATTGTTTTCTTGGTGACTATGGTCTCAGCTGCCTTGAGATCATTGACAAGATCCTCCCGTGTAGTTCTGGGCTGATTCCTCACCGTTCTCATGATTATTGCAACTCCACGAGGTGAGATCTTGCATGGAGCCCCAGGCCGAGAGAGATTGACAGTTCTTTTGTGTTTCTTCCATTTGCGAATAATCGCACCAACTGTTGTCACCTTCTCACCAAGCTGCTTGGCGATGGTCTTGTAGCCCATTCCAGCCTGGTGTAGGTCTACAATCTTGTCCCTGACATCCTTGGAGAGCTCTTTGGTCTTGGCCATGGTGGAGAGTTTGGAATCTGATTGATTGCTTCTGTGGACAGGTGTCTTTTATACAGGTAACAAGCTGCGGTTAGGAGCACTCCCTTTAAGAGTGTGCTCCTAATCTCAGCTCGTTACCTGTATAAAAGATACCTGGGAGCCAGAAATCTTTCTGATTGAGAGGGGGTCAAATACTTATTTCCCTCATTAAAATGCAAATCAATTTATAACATTTCTGACATGCGTTTTTCTGGATATTTTTGTTGTTATTCTGTCTCTCACTGTTCAAATAAACCTACCATTAAAATTCTAGACTGATCCTTTCTTTGTCAGTGGGCAAACGTATAAAATCAGCAGGGGATCAAATACTTTCCCCCCCACTGTATAATTATACATTACAGGACTGAGGTAATAATCAAGAAGTGACATGAGGTGTGCTGCTGCTCACACTGCTCTCTGTAGGCTTGCTCTCCTAAGTAGTGTTGCTAGGATACCGCAGCACGTGGGGTTAGTTTAATCAAGCAGAAATGACAGTTGTTTTGTACTCCACCACCTGAATCAGATTTTAGTCTATTTGAGTAGTCGAAGGCTTGTTAAGGATAGAGTGGCACCGTTGGTAGTGTGGTTGATACTGCGTTAACTGCAACATTTTACCAAGTTTCAAACACTGGGGCACGTAAGCTGCAGTGGCGGTCGTTGCCGTTTAAGATGAGGGAGTAGGGCTGTTCAACGTGTCCGTTTAGTCACGGTCATTAGGCTCCTGCGAGCTCTGATGCGGATGGTCATTAGTAGCCTACCAAACCTGCTACTCATCACTATTGTCTCTCTAATCACTCTGACATCAAAGCAAATGTAATGTAAAAGAGAGCCCACGAGCTCATGTTGCACAACAATTCTATAGGCTACGCAATTGCGTGAGAAAACCCGAGTTAAATGGCCTCTATTAGAAAGAGGATCCCATCAGCTTCCTATAAGCTATGCCTACTATATTTATTTCTCAACTGTCCTAATATTAAGCACAATGCTTATCTTTACAACATGAGTATAGCCTACCTGGCTAACACAAAAATGAGCCACACACACACCCAGTACCAGTCAGTCAATAGTTTGGCCACACCTACTCATTCAAGGGTTTCTTTATTTGTACTATTTTATACATTGTTGAAAAACAGTGAAGACATCAAAACTATGAAAACACATATAGAACCATGTAGTAACCAAAAAAAGTGTTAAACAAATCAAAATATATTTTATATTCTTCAAAGTAGCCACCCTTTGCCTTGATGACAGCTGTGCACACTCTTCGTATTCTTTCAACCAGCTTCATCTGGAATGGTTTTCCAACAGTGTTGGAGTTCCCACATATGCTGAGCACTTGTTGGCTGCTTTTCCTTCACTCTGCGGTCCAACTCATCCCAAACCATCTCAATTGGGTTGATGTCGGGTGATTGTGGAGGCCAGGTCATCTGATGCAGCACTCCATCACTCTCCTTCTTTGGTCAAATAGCCCTTACAGTCTGGAGATGTGTTGGGTCATTGTCCTGTTGAAAAACAAATGATAGTCCCACTAAACCCAAACCAGATGGGATGGCGTATCACTGCAGAATGCTGTGGTAGCCATGCTGGTTAAGTGTGCCTTGAATTCTGAATAAATCACTGACAATGTCAACAGCAAAGCACCCCCACACCATCACACCTCCTCCGTGCTTCATGGTGGGAACCACACATGCGGAGATTATCCGTTCATCTACTCTGCGTCGCACAAAGACATGGCTGTTGGAACCAAAAATTTCAAATTTCCACCGGTCTAATGCCCATTGCTCGTGTTTCTTGGCCCAAGCAAGTCTCTTCTTATTTTTTTTTTGAAGCAGTTAGACCATGAAGGCCTGATTCACGCAGTTTCCACTGAACACTTGATGTTGAGATGTGTCTGTTACTTGAACTCTGACGCATTTATTTGGTCTGCAATTTCTGGAGGCTGGTAACTCTAATGAACTTACCCTCTGCAGCAGAGGTAACTCTGGGTCTTCCTTTCCTGTGGCGGTCCTCATGAGAGCCAGTTTCATCATAGCGCTTGATGTTTTTTGCGACTGCAGTGGCTCAGTTGGTAGAGCATGGTGTTTGCAACGCCAGGGTTGTGGGTTCGATTCCCACGGGGGACCAGTACAAAAAAAAAAAATGTATGAAATGTATGCATTCACTACTGTAAGTCGCTCTGGATAAGAGTGTCTGCTAAATTACTAAAATGTAAAAATGTAAGAAACTTTCAATGTTCTTGAAATTTTCCAGATTGCTTTAAGACATGAAGGTCAGTCAATGATGGACTGTCATTTCTCTTTGCTTATTTGAGCTGATCTTGCCATAATATGGACTTGGTCTTTTACCAAATATGGCTCTCTTCTGTATACCACCCCTACCTTGTCACAACACAACTGATTGACTCAAATGCATTAAGAAGGTAAGAAATTCCACAAATGAACTTTTAACAAGGCACACATGCTAACTGAAATGCATTCCAAGTGACTACCTCATGAAGCTGGTTGAGAATGCCAAGAGTGTGCAAAACTGCCATGAAGGCAAAGGGTGGCTACTTTGAATAATCTATTTTGAATAATCTATATATATTTTGTTTAACACTTTTTTGGTTGCTACATGATTCCATGTGTGTTATTTCATAGTTGATGTCTTCACTATTATTCTACAATGTAGGAAATAGTAAAAAATAAAGAAAAACCCTGGAATGAGTAGGTATGCATGTATAATTTAGTATATCTAAAGACTAGATTAAATCAAGAATAGTCTGATGGGTGACAATATTAGCCTATCACTTGTTAATTATATTATCATTTGTGAATCATGCCCAGCTTTTTTGCAGTAAGGCAAGAAGCAGTGCATGCCTTTTTTCCTCAACTTTAAAAAAAATCATAGTCGCACACCTCATGTAGCCTAGCCCATATGCCTACATGTTTTGATAAGGTTTGTATCACAACTAAAGTGGCCAAATAACTTAAAAGTAAGGAAATGAATCCACTTTACAACGGGTGTAGAGCCTAACTGGTATACATAGGCAGCGTGTCAGTTTCAAGTTTGGGGAAGGTCATTTTTGCAGAAAAAAAATGCACCTTTATAATAAAAGCATTACATGCATAATCACATTTGCGATCGGTGTTTTCCTGCCAATTGACTGCAGTGTGCGCATTGCTGCACTTATAAATGTGTAGAAATAGCCTAATAGTTTATAAAAAATGTAAGCTAAAAGTTCTGGTCTGTTGCTTTTTTTTATGCTAGTGGTTGTATTAATTTGGGATCTATCGCATCCCACAACTGTCCCAGACTATGTTTGGAGTATTTATTACTCACAGAAATCAGTCAACTTTTGTACTATGGGGGATAGTAGATTGACATAGGCTAGTGCTTTTGCTGTTCGTTAGGCCTACTCATCTTGTTGGCTGACGAATAGCAAATGTGGACAGTTCTTCCATCATCTTCAATATGCGCTTCTAAATTCAATATGGACGCGAGCAGTTGCGTCTGTCTTCACTTGTATCCCGTGTCAGGCATTGGCTAATAAGAATTGAGATATTGGTTACTGGCCCAACGCTCTAACCACTAGGCTACCTGCCGCCCAAGTTACACATTAATCATATACTTTGCACACAAACCGCCGCCCATTTGGAATTCGAAATCATGAATGAGTGCCTGTGTTCGCCGTTTATCTCTGTTGGAACCAGGCCTTCTTAGGACGGATGTGGGTTGGCCTTTCACAGTGGCGGTTCTAGACCATTTCAACTGGGGGGCCAAGCTGGGGCCAGTTGTACTGTTAGAGGAGGCAGTTACATTAGATGTTATTGTTGTCATATCGTTTTCTTCACTGCATTGCAGGCATTAGCAGGCAAAAGACCATGTTCATAATCATCTTTGTTGCCACTGTCTAATAACGGATGTAAAAAAAGAATAGCAAAAATTAGTTATGTAAAAATGATTCCATACTCCACATTTAGGGGGGCCTCCCCCAAGAACGGCTAGTGGCCTTTCAGCGGCACGCTTGTAAGAGTCCGGACCCGTCTCTTCTACTGAAGTTCACTCTGGAATACAGCCAGCCGTGTTGACGGTTCCCATTGATGATGATAGTCGGCGAATATAGTGATTTGAGACTCATAGTATGATTGGATAGTTTGAAGCATAGGGGACGGTTCCGTCAGCATGACATGCTCTCTGACCTTGTCGGGGCGTTGCTACTTACTTATGCACAGTTTATAGGAGATAGATTCAATTATACCTCTTAAAATCACATTCGTATCTTAACAAAAATACATTCATCATTTTCCATATTATATGCACAACGTATTGGATGGAAACTTGACAGATAAAGGGGATATACTTTCCAAGTTACAGTATTTTGTTCATACAGTCAATGACATCACAAAATGAAAACCAATATTACATTTGTTTTCCATAGCTCCATAGTTTTCCAATTATTGTTCCATTATTCACGTTTGACCGTGTTAAGACTTTTCCCGCCGAAACTCTAACAAAAGAAAATTCCTTGGGTTAAAACTGAAGCGGGAAAGAAAGTCTTCTTCTACTAAAATGTACAACAGGGCGTGAGGTGCCAACAACCCCCCCCCCCCCAGCTCCCTCCTCGCCTCTTCTGTGGGTGAGAGAAGGTCCGGTTATTGTCAACCACTGCCAAGCTGATCTGACTCATTGTGATCATGACACAAGTAATCAAAGTGGCAGTGACACATTTAATACGCCTTGCACACTCTTGCCCGCATCCAGCTGATCTAAGGTGTAATCATTCGTCCAACAGTTGCAAATGAGAGTTTCTATTGGAATTTTTTTTTATCCCCGTTTTGTTTGCTTCCGTTCAAGAAACGTTTTTGAACAGAATCGGCAGAATTCACCCCTGATCACACGCAAAACACAGTTCATTTTCATAGCAGCCACATAAAAACAGCAAGATCACTTTGCTCGTTGTATATAATGCCTTCTCACAACTATCTACGCACCCTCCTCCTCCTCTCACCTTTTGTTTTCACTTGTGGACTTCAGTGCACAACACATCAGCTTTCTGTGACCAAGCAAAAACAACTTTCCAAGCCAAACCTTTATATCATAACCACTAACTGCTACACACAGCCTACATCATTGTCATGTCATAGTCAACATACTAGAACATGTTAGTAAACCCGCTACAGCATGTTAAACCGACGGGCAACGGTGGCAATAAGTTAATCAAATAAAAAGCTTACCTTAACTTGGAAGAGTTCCAGTGTTGGATGGCCATAGCCAGCTAGCATCCCTCTGTCTGATTCTGGTGTTTGAGTAGGCTAAACTAGCTAGCTGCATTCACTAGCGATTTTTTTATTTTTTTTAATCTCTAAATGAACTTGTTCAAAACTTTCCAACTATAGTCTCTTGTTTTCTGAGTGAACTACTCAGCACATTTTATACAGTGCTAACTAGCTGTAGCTTATGCTTTCAATACTAGATTCATTCTCTGATCCTTTGATTGGGTGGACAACATGTCAGTTCGTGCTGCAAGAGCTCTGAGGTTGGAGGATGTCCTCCGGAAGTTGTCATAATTACTGTGCAAGTCTATGGAAGGGGGTGAGAACCATGAGCCTCCTAGGTTTTGTATTAGAGTCAATGTACCCAAAGGAGGACAGAAGCTAGCTAGTCCTCCGGCTACACCACGGTGATACCCTACAGAGTGCCACGGAGGCTACTGTAGACCATTGCAAAAACAGTGTGTTTTAATCAATTATTTGGTGTAGTGAATATATTTAGTATAGTTTTATCTAAAAAGGATAACATTGTTTTCACAATTGTTCTGAAATTCACTGAGGATGGACATCCCCTTCCTCCTCTGAGGAGCCTCCACTGGTCAGGTGATAATGGTGAAAAGACCCAAAGATTATTATCTTCCCAGCAATCATAGACTCTACAGTGACCTAATAATAAAAAGAGCTGAGCAATATGGACAAAAATCCATATAACTGAATCTCTGGTGGTACTATACTTTCCGAATACACTGTAGATCACAAACTAAAGATAAAACCCACACAAAGTAGCAATGTATTCATCTAACAGTACATTTGCTATCCAACTCATCATTGAGAGTTGAGAAATTGAAAATAAACCTACAGAAAGCTAAGAGCATCCTCTTCCCAGCTGTGACAACAGGATAGCTGTGTTTCCCCAGCAATTGGATTTTAAAATGTTATTCAATCATAACACTTACGGAGCATTTGTTCCTCTGGGAAATGAGAGAGTGTGACTCGCTCGACACAGCAGCAGGCCCCGGCGAAACAGGTACATGAGCAGGCAGGCAGGCAGGCAGACACTTTCATTACAGGAATCATGACGATAAAGTACTTTACTGTTTGACTAAACCATGGTTTTAGCCTCCTAAAAAATAAATAGGCTATTTTTAGTGAGGTGGTGAATGTATAGCCCACGCAAATGCAACCAATTCATTTTTAAAATTCCCACAGGCAGGTGTCAAATGGTCGCAAAAAGGGACTAAAGGGTTGCAGTCTGGAGCCCTGCCTTGTAGGCTTTTCACTATACGCATACTCTAACTTTTGTTTCACTTCAATGAAAAAGGCCTCCATCGTTGCAATCAACACTAGCCTAGGCAAAGGCTCCTCTCTCGCTTTCTCTCTCTCTCCTCAGCAGCGGAGCAGCCCCGGACAATTTATTTTATTGGCCAAAAGTCAGCAATTACCTGCTAACGGAAACTCTGTGCCCCAGTGGCTTTCCATAGCACCCCTACACACATCGTGGTGTGCTCTGTCTATCGTGCTGACGGCGCAAAATCGATATTCTCGTCGCTAACCTGTCACTCAAATCATTTGAACTTTTTTTTCTATTTTTATACAGGGACATAAAACTAAAACTGAGGGCCACAAGTTTCAACCGAGGGAGCTAAGTGCCTTCAGAAAGTCTTCACACCTTGACTATTTCAAAATGTTGTTGTGTTACTGCCTGAATTTAAAATGAATTCAAATGTAGGTTTGTCAAAGTATAATAAAAGTTTTTCAAAATTTCTACAATTAAAAAACGAAAATCTGAAATGTCTTGAGTCATTAAGTATTTAACCCCTTTGTTATGGAAAGCTTAAATCAGTTCAGGAGTAAATATTTGCTTAACAAGTCACATAATAAGTTGCATGGACTCACTATGTGCAATAATAGTGTTTATCATGATTTTCAATGACTACTTCATCTCTGTAGCCCAAACATACAGATAATTGTAAGGTCCCTCAGTTGAGCAGAACATATCAAAGACAGATTCAGCCACAAACATCAGGGAGGTTTCCAATGTCTCGCAAAGAAAAGCAGACATTTAATATCCCTTTGAGCATGGTGAAGTTCTTACACTTTATATGGTGTACCTATACACCCAGTCACTAAAGATATAGGGGTCCTTCCTAACCCAATTGCCGGAGAGGAAAGAAACCGCTCAGGGATTTCACCATGACGCAAATGGGGACCTTAAAACAGTTAGAGTTTAATGGTTGTGATAAGAGAAAACTGAGAATGGATCAACAACATTGTAGTTACTACACAATACTAACCTAATTGACAGAGTGAAAAGGAAGCCTGTACAGTAGACAAATATTCCAAAACATGCATCCTGTTTACAACAAGGCACTAAAGTAACACAGCAAAAAAATATGTTTTTGTCCTGAATACAAAGTGTTGTTTGGGGCAAATCTAATACATTACTGAGTACCACTCCATATTTTCAAGCATAGTGGTGGCTGAATCATGTTATGGGTATGCAATCGTTAAGGACTGGATAAAAAGAAATAAAACGGAATAAAGCTAAGCACAGGCAAAACCCTGGTTCAGGCAGCTTTCCACCAGACACTGGGAGATGATTTCAATGCTATTCATTGACTACAGCTCCGCGTTCAACACCATAGTGCCCTCAAAGCTCATCAATAAGATAAGGACCCTGGGACTGAACAACTCCCTCTGCAACTGGATCCTGTACTTCCTGACGGGCCGCCCCCAGGTGGTAAGGGTTGGTAACGACACGTCCGCCACGTTGCTCCTCAACACAGGGGCCCACCAGGGGTGCGTGCTCAGCCCCCTCCTGTACTCCCTGTTCACTCATGACTGCACGGCCAGGCACGACTCCAACACTATCATTACATTTGCCGATGACAACAGTGGTAGGCCTGATCACTGACAACAACGAGACAGTCTATAGGAAGGAAGTTAGAGACCTGGCCGTGTGGTGCCAGGACAACAACCTCTCCCTCAATGTGATCCAGACAAAGGAGATGATTGTAGACTACAGGAAAAAGATGACCGAGCACGCCCCCATTCTCATCAACGGGGCTGCAGTGGAGCAGGTTGAGAGCTTCAAGTTCCTTGATGTCCACATCAACAACAAACTAACATGGTCCAAGCACACCATGACAGTCGTGAAGCGGGAACGACAAAACCTATTGCCCCTCAGGAGTCTGAAAAGATTTGGCATGGGTCTTCAGATCCTCAAAAGTTCTACAGCTGCACCATCGAGAGCATCCGGACTGGTTGCGTCACTGCCTGGTATGGCAACTGCTCGGCCTCCGACAGAAAGGCACTACAGAGGGTAGTGCGTACAGCCCAGTACATCACTGGGGCTAAGCTTCCTGCCATTCAGGACCTCAATAACAGGCGGTGTTAGAGGAAGGCCCTAAAAATTCTCAAAGTCTCCAGCCACCCTAGTCGTAGACTGTTCTCTCTGCTACCACACAGCAAGAGGTACCGGAGCGCTAAGTCTAGGTCCAAGAGGCTTCTTAACAGCTTCTACCCCCAAGCCTTATGACTCCTGAACATCTAATCAAATGCATTTCCCCCCTATTTTCCACCACTGCTACTCTCTGTTATTATCTATGCACAGTCACTTTAATAACTCTTCCTTCATGTACATATTACCTCAATTACCTCGACTAACCGGTGCCGCCGCACATTGACTCTGTACCAGTACCCCCTGTATATAGTCTCCATATTGACTCTGTACCAGTACCTCCTGCATATAGCCTCCACATTGACTCTGTACCAGTACCCCCTGTATATAGTCTCCACATTGACTCTGTACCAGTACCCCCTGTATATAGTCTCCATATTGACTCTGTACCGGTACCCCCTGTATATAGCCTCCACATTGACTCTGTACCAGTACCTCCTGCATATAGCCTCAACATTGACTCTGTACCAGTACCTCCTGCATATAGCCTCCACATTGACTCTGTACCAGTACCCCCTGTGTATAGTCTCGCTATTGTTATTTTACTGCTGCTCCTTAACTACTTGTAACTTTTATTTTTTATTCGTATTTTGTAAACTGCATTGTTGGTTAGGGGCTTGTAAGTAAGCATTTCACTGTAAGGTCTACACCTGTTGTATTCGGCGCATGTGACTAATACAATTTGATTTGATTTTGACCTTCAGCAGGACAATAACCTAAAACACAAGGGCAAATCTACACTGGAGTTGCTTACCAAGAAGACAGTGAATGTTCCTGAGTGGCCGAGTTAAGATTTTGACTTAAATCTGCTTGAAAATCTATGTCAAGACTTGAAAATGGTTGTCTAGCAATGATCCACAACCAATTCAACAGAGCTTGAAAAAAAATGTAAACGAATAAATGGGCAAATGCTGCACAATCCAGGTGTGGAAAGCTCTTAGAGACTTAACCAGGCTTAGTCCACAGCTGCCAAAGGTTATTCTAACATGTATTGACTCAGGGGGTTGAATATAAAATAGTTATTTAACATTCTATTTTTTTTTTCAAGTGTTCGAATTGTTCTTCAACTTTGACAGAGTATTTTGTGTAGATCATTGACAAAAAAAGACAAAAATCTCACTTTGTAACAACTAAATGCAACAACAACAAAAATCAAAGAGTGTGAAAACATTCTGAAGGCACTGTAGCTGGTCCCATGACATGCACGTAAGTAACGTAGTCGATCCTTGCTTATACAGCTCACTACATCCTCTCCTCGCCTCTCATTGGCACTGGTCTGAGTAGGACTGCCCGGGTGAAACTCAGGCTATTAATGAGCTTCCAGCACATTATTTTCCAATAAGTGCAGATGAATGGACAGAGACAACAACAATTGATATACCCATAGATAGTCTAAATGCAGCCTAATGTCTTACCTTCCTGGACTCCATATGGGCCTCCTGCTGGCAGCACTGTTTGCAGACAGGCTGGATCGAGCTCAGGCTGAACTCCCCCAGCAGGTCACAGGAGCTGCACAGGAGGTTGCTGGAAAAGCCCAGCTCCCTGCATGACTCTGAGGACAAGTTGGCTCCATATGCCGACAGCTGAGCAGGAGACAATGGGAGACATTGGATTGGTTGTCACATCGCTTATTCTTAAGTACATCTCCATTTAGCCACAACAGTGTCACAGATAGAGTATAGGCTGGCATACCAATCAGTAATGTGGAGGAATCTCACATTTATTTAACTAGGCAAGTCAGTTAAGAACAAATTCTTATTTACAATGGATGGCCTACCAAAAGGCAAAAAGCCTCCCGCGGTGATGGGGGCTGGGATAAAAAAAATAACTAATAAATAAAGGACAAAACACACATCACGACAAGCGAGACAACACAACATAGAGACCTAAAACAACATAGCATGGCAGCAACACAACATGGTAGCAGCACAAAACAGGGTACAAACATTGTTGGGCAGACAACAGCACAAAGGGCAAGAAGGTAGAGACAACAATACATCACACAAAGCAGCCACAACTGTCAGTAAGAGTGTCCATGATTGAGTCTTTGAATGAAGAGATTGAGATAAAACTGTCCAGTTTGAGTGTTTGTTGCAGCTCGTTCCAGTCGCTAACTGCAGTGAACTGAAAAGACGAGCCACCCAGGGACGTGTGCGCTTTGGGGACCTTTAACAGAATGTGACTGGTAGAACGGGTGTTGTATGTGGAGGATGAGGGCTGCAGTAGATATCTCAGATAGGGGGGAGTGAGGCCTAATAAATAAGAATCAACCAGTGGGTCTTGAGACGGGAATACAGAGATGACCAGTTTACAGAGGAGTATAGAGTGCAATGATGTGCCCTATAAGGAGCATTGGTGGCAAATCTGATGGCTGAATGGTAAATCAAATCAAATTTTATTGGTCACATACACATGGTTAGCAGATGTTAATGCGAGAGTAGCGAAATGCTTGTGCTTCTAGTTCCGACCGTGCAGTAATATCTAACAAGTAATCTAACAATTTCACAGAAACTACTCGAGAGCACCCTTACCTGCCGATCTATAAATTACGTCTCCGTAATCTAGCATGGTCATCTGAATCAGGGTTAGTTTGGCAGCTGGGTTGAAAGAGGAGCAATTACGATAGAGGAAACCAAGTCAAGATTTAACTTTAGCCTGCAGCTATGATATGTGCTGAGCGAAGGACAGTGTACCGTCTAGCCATATTCCCAAGTACTTGTATGAGGTGACTACCTCGAGCTCTAAACCCTCAGAGGTAGTAATCACACCTGCAGGGAGAGGGGTATTCTTCTTACCAGACCACATGACCTTTATTTTGGAGGTGTTCAGAACAAGGTTAAGGGCAGAAAAAGCATGTTGGACACTTAGAAAGCTTTGTTGTAGAGAGAGTTTATCCCAAAATCCGGGGAGGGGCCAGCTGAGTATAAGACTGCATCATCTGCATATAAAAGGATGAGAGAGCTTCCAACTGCCTGAGCTATGTTGTTGATGTAAATTGAGAAGAGCGTGGGGCCAAGGATTGAGACTTGGGGTACTCCCTTGGTGACAGGCAGTGGCTGAGACAGCAGATGTTCTGACTTTATACACTGCACTCTTTGAAAGAGGTAGTTAGCAAACCAGGCAAAAGACCCATCAGAGAGACACCAATACTCCTTAGCTGGCCCACAAGAATGGAATGGTCTACTGTATCAAAAGCTTTGGCCAAGTCAATAAAAATAGCAGCACAACATTTCTTAGAATAAAGGGCAATGGTGACATCATTGAGGACCTTTAAGGTTGCACTAACACATCCATAACCTGAGCAGAAACCAGATTGCATAACAGAGAGAATACTATAGATATCAAGAAAGCCAGTCAGTTGACTATAAGTTTTTCCAACACTTTTGATAAACAGGGCAAAATAGAAATAGGCCTATAACAGTTAGGATCAGTTTGATCTCCCCCCTTTAAATAAATGACAAACTATGGCTGCCTTCCAAGCAATGGGAACCTCCCCAGAGAGGAGAGACAAGTTAAAAAGGTCTGAGATAGGCTTGGCTATGACAGAGACAGCAACCTTAACCTCTCTTGGGTAGGTGGCAGTATTTTGAATTGTGGATGAATGAGGTGCTCAATGTAAACTGCCTGTTACTCAGGCCCAGAAGTTAGGATATGCATATGCATGGTAGTACAGGATAGAAAACACTAAAGTTTCCAAAACTGTTAAAATAATGTCTGTGAGTATAACAGAACTGATAGGGCAGGCAAAAACCTGAGGAAAATCCATCCAGGGACTGGGATATTTTTGATGTGGGTACTTTTCTATTGAATGCCTATACTGTATGTATTTGGATAGGACCCAAATTGCAGTTCCTATGGCTTCCACTAGATGTCAAGTCTTTAGACATTGTTTCAGGCTTGTATTCTGAATAATGAGGAAGAATGAGACCATTCTTTCAGTGGACTGTAGAATGAACCAGAGCTGTTTGAGCGCGTGACCGATTGCACGCCGTTCGTTGTTTTTCCTTTCTATTGAAGACGCTATTGTTCAGTTGAAATACACTGCTCAAAAAAATAAAGGGAACACTTAAACAACACAATGTAACTCCAAGTCAATCACACTTCTGTGAAATCAAACTGTCCACTTAGGAAGCAACACCGATTGACAATAAATTTCCAATGCTGTTGTGCAAATGGAATAGACAACAGGTGGAAATGATAGGCAATTAGCAAGACACCCCCAATAAAGGAGTGGTTCTGCAGGTGGGGACCACAGACCACTTCTCAGTTCCTATGCTTCCTGGCTGATGTTTGGTCACTTTTGAATGCTGGCGGTGCTTTCACTCTAGTGGTAGCATGAGACGGAGTCTACAACCCACACAAGTGGCTCAGGTAGTGCAGCTCATCCAGGATGGCACATCAATGCGAGCTGTGGCAAGAAGGTTTGCTGTTTCTGTCAGCGTAGTGTCCAGAGCATGGAGGCGCTACCAGGAGACAGGCCAGTACATCAGGAGACGTGGAGGAGGCCGTAGGAGGGCAACAACCCAGCAGCAGGACCGCTACCTCCGCCTTTGTGCAAGGAGGAGCAGGAGGAGCACTGCCAGAGCCCTGTAAAATGACCTCCAGCAGGCCACAAATGTGCATGTGTCTGCTCAAACGGTCAGAAACAGACTCCATGAGGGTGGTATGAGGGCCCGACCTCCACAGGTGGGGGTTGTGCTTACAGCCCAACACCGTGCAGGACGTTTGGCATTTGCCAGAGAACACCAAGATTGGCAAATTCGCCACTGGCGCCCTGTGCTCTTCACAGATGAAAGCAGGTTCACACTGAGCACATGTGACAGACGTGACAGAGTCTGGAGACGCCGTGGAGAACGTTCTGCAACATCCTCCAGCATGACCAGTTTGGCGGTGGGTCAGTCATGGTGTGGGGTGGCATTTCTTTGGGGGGCCGCACAGCCCTCCATGTGCTCGCCAGAGGTAGCCTGACTGCCATTAGGTACCGAGATGAGATCCTCAGACCCCTTGTGACCATATGCTGGTGCGGTTGGCCCTGGGTTCCTCCTAATGCAAGACAATGCTAGACCTCATGTGGCTGGAGTGTGTCAGCAGTTCCTGCAAGAGGAAGGCATTGATGCTATGGACTGGCCCGCCCGTTCCCCAGACCTGAATCCAATTGAGCACATCTGGGACATCATGTCTCGCTCCATCCACCAACGCCACGTTGCACCACAGACTGTCCAGGAGTTGGTGGATGCTTTAGACCAGGTCTGGGAGGAGATTCCTCAGAGACCATCCGCCACCTCATCAGGAGCATGCCCAGGCATTGTAGGGAGGTCATACAGGCACGTGGAGGCCACACACACTACTGAGCCTCATTTTGACTTGTTTTAAGGACATTACATCAAAGTTGGATCAGCCTGTAGTGTGGTTTTCCACTTTAATTTTGAGTGTGACTCCAAATCCAGACCTCCATGGGTTGATAAATTGGATTTCCATTGATTATTTTTGTGTGATTTTGTTGTCAGCACATTCAACTATGTAAAGAAAAAAGTATTTAATAAGATTATTTCATTCATTCAGATCTAGGATGTGTTATTTTAGTGTTCCCTTTATTTTTTTGAGCAGTGCATTATCGATTATTTAGACAATCTGAGGATTAATTATAAACATCGTTTGACATGTTTCGACGAACTTTACCGGTACTATTAGGATGTATTCGTCTGCATGTCGTGACCGCCTTTGAGCCAGTGGATTACTGAACAAAACGCGCCAACAAAACAGAGTTTTTGGGACATAAAGAGGAACTTTATCGAACAAAACTAACATTAATTGTGTAACAGGAACTCTTGTGACTGCAAACATATGAAGATCATTAAAGGTAAGTGATTAATTTTATCGCTATTTCTGACTTTTGTAATTCCTTTACTTGGTTGTAAAATGTTTCTATGCTTTTGTAAGCGGGGCGCTGTCCTCAGATAATCACATGGTATGCTTTCGCCGTAAAGCCTTTTTGAAATCTGACACAGCGGCTGGATTAACAAGAAGTTAATCTTTAAGCCGATGTATAACACTTGTATTTTTATAAATGTTTAATTTGACTATTTCTGTATTTTGAATTTGACGCTCTGCAATTTCACCGGATGTTGGCCAGGTGGGACGCTACCGTCCCACCTGCCCATAAGAAGTTTTAAAGAAAAAAAGGGTCTAAACCATCTGACCCAGATGTTTTTTTGGGGTCAAGTTTCAGGAGCTCCTTCAGCACCTTGGACTCAGTGAACACCTGCAGGTAGAAACTTTGTAGCGTTGCAGGGGAAATAGAGGGAAGAGCACAGTGGCTAGTCACATTAGAAGGGGTGGGAGATGAGGAAATGTTGGATGGGCAAGAAGGCACGGCTGAGTCAAATAGGAATCCTGACTTAATGAAGTGGTGATTAAAGAGCTCAGCCATGTTCTTCTTGTCAGTAACAACCACATCAACTTTAAGGGACATGGGCAGCTGTGAGGAGGGTTTATTCTCCAGGTCTTTAACCGTTATCCAGAACTTCTTGGGGTTAGACCCAGAGAGAGAACTGCTCCTTAAAGTAACTAACTTTGGCCTTCCGGACAGCCTGAGTGCACTTATTTCTCATTTGCCTAAACGAGAGCCAGTCAGCCTGAGTATGTGTGTGCCGAGCCCTTCGCCAAATGCAATTCTTGAGGTGGAGTAACTCTGCAAGATCATGGTCGAACCAGGGGCTTAACCTGTTTTTAATTCTCATTTTCTTTATGGGGGCGTGTTTGTTAACAATACAACTGAAAATGTCAAAAAAGGTCCAAGTGTCTTCAACAGAGGGGATCAAGCTAGATTCTATACCATTTTACAGAGGCCAGTTCATGAAGGAAGGCGTGCTCAAGTTTTTTAAGCAAGCTTCTACGACAAATCAGGACAATTCCTTTCATTGAGCATCCATTACTAACACAAAGTAAAGGTGTGGAAATTCCGTACGTAAACATTAATTTATATACACGTGTTTATTATATACACATCATTGGGTCGTGTGCATGTAACCCGTTTAAATTATCGCGTTCATCTTCACAGAAATACAACAATGAGGTTAGCTAGGTAGAATGTTTGCATAATCTCAGCTGCTGACTGTCTCGCCGTGGTTGGCTCTTTCCTTTGTCACTTCAGTCTTTCATCTATCACAACTCGCGTTAAATCGGGTTTGCGTTAAAGTGCAGTATGTAAGTGTTAACGTTCGAGATGTCTTGTCATTTGTAGCTAACGTTAGCTGGTGAACGAATCAACTTTCGTAAACCGGTGCGATTTTGATCAACCACGTCATTCGTTTCAAGATTGCTAGACTGTCGCAGCAAAGGAGTGGGTATAAATCGAGTGTAACAAAAGAAAATCTGCCATCCGATAAACGTTGTGCTATTTATACGTGTGGCTATTCTTATTTTTGTTGATAAACCTACCGTTTGTATGAGAGAAAGAAGCCACAGGAGATACACCTCCCCAGACATTTTGGAGATTGCTTTGTTAGGGAAGGAAATTGAGGACCCATTAAAAGTAGGAAGTAGTACTGCCAACTGCCTGATGTCCTGTAAATTACAATATACACGCTTTTTAGGTTCTCTTTATATTCAACACACTGTGATTTTATATTCGCAATAATAATATTTGATTGTTTATCATTATCCGTCTAAAAGTTGTAATTTGTCATTTTTCTTCCTCTTTTCATATGGCTAACAGAAAGGCACCTTTGACATTTCTTCTTTGATCAGACACAGTTACATTCCATTCGCACGTGGACACCGCCCCCTGTTGCCAAATTCAAGAACTGTTTAAAATGTGTCCAATCCCGTTACAACAGACTTGACTGTTGACCAATGAAAAGCCTATCTAATTTAGTGGACTGTTGGTTCCACCAATAGGGATTTTGTAACTAATATAAATCATCCGACGAAGATAGGCGTGCGGAGTGAACTGAACGGGACACAGCGCTAGAGAGGAAGAATCGCAGACACCGAGGAACACAAGGCCGTTTCTGTTGACACACTTGTGAGGGGTGGGCATCTCAACGTCAAGACGGTGTTGAGGTTTCATGCAGTTCTCTTTTATGAGAGTACATTATCCTATGAAACAAATAATTTGGAACTGAGTGTGTTCCCTACTGAACAACCAGGGATGTAAACACTGGACAAGAACAATTCAAATGCACAGGGCCATACACAGACAAATTCGGGCTGTTATTGACAACGTTCCACTTCCTTTTATGTTGTATTTTCTAAACAAGGAATGACCTGTTCTCACTGGATTGTTTGATGGGGCTTCTAAGGATCATGATGCCGCCAAAGTTTCAGCTTTTGGCGCTTTTGGCATTCGCAGTGGCAATGTTCTTCTTGGAGAACCAAATCCAGAAGCTGGAGGAGTCTCGGGTGAAGCTAGGTAAGACTGCGTTCCAACTGTCCATGTTAATCATGATGCAGGTAATACAACAAGGAAAATGAGTCTGACATCCAATAGGGGTTGAATCATTGCTAAGCCTTTGTCAGCATGGTTGTCAATTTAGGGTTATCTTGTGACAGTTCTGTCTGTGTGAAGAGACAAACTGGCATTTTGAGGGCAAACCCGTGTGTGTGTGTGTGTGTGTGTGTGTGTGTGTGTGTGTGTGTGTGTGTGTGTGTGTGTGTGTGTGTGTGTGTGTGTGTGAGAGAGAGAGATATCCAATTTACAGTCAGATTGTGTTTTTGCCAGAAGACACCAAACATACACTTACGCTGTTTACACTAAACTGCACTGATGTCTGGACGCAGTCATGGTTACATTTAGCCCAATATTGGACTAAAAGAGCCTAAGGTTACTCCTTAGTCCAAGGACCTTACATATTCTGTTTAAATGGTGAATTGGCTCTGGAAGCCAAAACAGCCAAATACTCCATTTGAAGTGTGAACTGATTCTCAATTGCTATATGGTTCTAGAAACATATAGCCCTCTACTTTAATATCAAAATCATTAAACAAATTTAAAATGCACACTTACTGTACACTTTTTAACAGTTGCAGCTGACAGTATTTTTCAGTGACAATGCATTTGTGATGTCTGTCTTGTTAACACACAGGTAATTAGCACAGGTAGTCCATTCGGTCTTCCATCGGTTTGTCACGTAAACAAGCGCTGTAACATGGAAATATGCTCCTGTGGCAACCCTATAAAGGTGTGTATCTATTAAACCTTTTGATTTGAAAATGATTTCTCGCTGATATGAAAGATAAGGTCCTTATGCTTCCAAAACCGTACCACAAGCGATGTGTGTTTATGTTCATACCAAGCGTCGCGGCTCTTAAACTACAGAAGACTCCTTCGTCCAATGACTCTTATATGTAATGGAAATGAGTCACGATCAAGGGCTAGGTTACATTAAGACACCGTGAAGCCTTGCGATACGTACCTCAGGAAAACGTACCTCAATGATTTTGTGTGTGTGTGTGTGTGTGTGTGTGTGTGTGTGTGTGTGTGTGTGTGTATATATACAGTTGAAGTCGGAAGTTTACATACACCTTCAACAAATATATTTAAACTCAGTTTCACAATTCCTGACATTTAATCCTAGTAAAAATTCATTTTTTTAGGTCAGTTAGGATCACCACCTTTATTTTAACAATGTGAAATGTCAGAATAATAATTGTTTATTTCTTTCATCACATTTCCAGTGGGTCAGAAGTTTACATACAGTCAAATGGTATTTGGTAGCATTGCCTTTAAATTGTTTTAACTTGGGTCAAACATATCGGGTAGCCTTCCACAAGCTTCCCACAATAAGTTGGGTGAATTTTGACCCATTCCTCCTGACAGAGCTGGTGTAACGGAGTCAGGTTTGTAGGCCTCCTTGCTCGCACACACTTTTTCAGTTCTGCCCACAAAGTTTCTATAGGATTGAGGTCTGGGCTTTGTGATGGCCACTCCAATACCTTGACTTTGTTGTCCTTAAGCCATTTTGCCACAACTCTGGAAGTATGCTTGGGGTCATTGTCCATTTGGAAGACCCATTTGCGACCAAGCTTTAACTTCCTGACTGATGTCTTGAGCTGTTGCTTCAATATATCCACATCATTTTCCTCCCTCATGATGCCATCTATTTTGTGAAGTGCACCAGCAAAGCACCCCTACAACATGATACTGCCACTCCCGTGCTTCATGGTTGGGATGGTGTTCATCGGCTTGCAAGCCACCCCCTTTTTCCTCTAAACGTAACGATGGTCATTATGGCCAAACAGTTCTATTTTTGTTTCATCAGACCAGAGGACATTTCTCCAAAAAGTACCATCTTTGTCTCTATGCGCAGTTGCAAACTGTAGTCTGGCTTTTTTATGATGGTTTTGGAGCATTGTCTTCTCCTTTCTGAGCGGCCTTTCAGGTTATGTTGATATAGGACTCGTTTTACTGTGGATATAGATACTTTTGTACCTGTTTCCTCCGGCATCTTCACATGACCTTTGCTGTTGTTCTGGGATTGATTTGCACTTTTTCACCAAAATACGTTCATCTCTAGGAGACAGAACGCGTCTCCTTCCTGAGCGATATGACGGCTGGGTGGTCCCATGGTGTTTATACTTGCGTACTATTGTTTGTACAGATGAACGTAGTACCTTCAGGCATTTGGAAATTGCTCCCAAGTATGAACCAGACTTGTGGAGGTCTACAATTTTGTTTCTGAGGTCTTGGCTGCTTGCTTTTGATTTTTCCCATGATGTCAAGCAAAGAGGCACCGAGTTTGAAGGTAGGCCTTGAAATGCATCCACAGGTACACCTGCAATTGACTCAGGCTAATTGACATCATTTATCAGATGCATCTAAAACCATGACATTTTCTGGAATTTTCCAAGCTGTTTAAAGGCACAGTCAACTTGGTGTATGTAAACTTCTGACCCACTAGAATTGTGATAGTGAATTAATCTGTCTGTAAACATTTGTTGAAAAAATTACTTGTGTCATGCACAAAGTAGAAGTCCTAACTGACTTGCCAAAACTATAGTTTGTTAACAAGAAATTTGTGGAGTGGCTGAAACACTTAGGTTGGAGTCATTTAAAACTAGTTTATGTAAACTTCTGACTTTAACTGTATATATCCTAGCTTCACTTTGGCGGGTAAAGACTCAATTTCAAAACTCAAAAGAACAGACGACTTCTGTTTCCCCACTCTCGCCACCCTTTCTGCGTCGCATCACATACACCGGGAATCTTTCAGTTCAGCTGGTCAACTTTTATATTTACTGCGACCCCAGGTATCACTCCTTTCATTGGCACCCTTTTCTTGAGAGCGAAACAATTCACTTGTCTTGCGCCCATTTGTTTTACTCCGAGTGCCTTCTCCCTCTGACCAGCAGAAACACAAACAATTATCACTAGACCCATTCTGTTTACCTTCACCGATTCCACAGTACAACTCATTTTTTCAATAAATTAAAAAAGACCCCCACTGTGAAACCACAAATGGATCAGGCAAGAGTACACTTTTTCCATAAACTTCATTCCTACTGTCAGACTCATCTTTATCCTGACCCTCGGTGCAAGCCTCGGGCTCCGATAACTTCACCACACCTACCACCTCCGATACTTCACCCTCATTCACTTCCATTTCTCCTCCTGTCTTCAGCACCCTCTGCTTACACTTTCTTCCCTTCTTTAACAAACCATCTCCCTTTTTTCCACCATTCTTACCTGACTCAAGCTCACCCTCTTCCCTCTCTCTCTCTCTCAGACCTTCTCACCCTCTCCATTTCCCTCAGTTTTCCAAGTACACGTCTCCTCATCATAATACTGCAAATACTCCTAACCACCATCTTGTTTCCGCCATCTCCTGGGACTCCATTTCCATTCCCCCGAGCCTCTCGTCTCTCATTGAATAACGACTGGCACGTCATTGATCAAACCCTACTGTTGACCAATCGCCGACGAGGGGGCTTCGGCTACCGACTTCGGCTTGCCTCGAGGGAAAAATTGTGTGTGCCTAAACCCAAACAGCTTACGTCCAAAACAAACAAAAAACGTCACAATGTAGTGATAATATACAGTGCATTCGGAAAGAATTCAGACCCCTTGACTTTTTCCACATTTTGTTACGTTACAGCCTTATTCTAAAATGGATTGACTAAATAAAAATCCTCATCAATCTACAGACAATACCCCATAATGACAAAGTGAAAACAGGTTTTTAGAAATGCCTTATTTACATAAGTATTCAGACCCTTTGCTATGAGACTCAAAATTGAGGTCAGGTGCATCCTGTTTCCATTGATCATCCTTGAGATGTTTCTACAACTTGATTGGAGTCCACCTTTGGTAAATTCAATTGATTGGTTATGATTTGAAAAGGCACACACCTGTCTGTCTATATAAGGTTCCACAGTTGACAGTGCATGTCAAGCTAAAACCAAGGCATGAGGTCGACGCAATTGTCAGTAGAGATCTGGGGAAGGGTACCAAAGAATTTCTGCAACATTGAAGGTCTCCATCATTGTTAAATGGGAGAAGTTTGGAACCACCAAGACTCTTCCTAGAGTTGGCCACCAGACCAAACTGAGCAATCGGGGGAGAAGTGCCTTGGTCAGGGAGGTGACAAAGAACCCAATGTCACTCTGACAGAGAACACCTACAAGAGTTTTCTTTATTTTTACTATTTTCTACATTGTAGAATAATAGGGAAGACATCAAAACTATGACATAAGACATGGAATCATGTAGTTACCAAAAGTGTTAAACAAATCAAATTATATTTGAGATTCTTCAAATGGCCACCCTTTTGTCTTGACAGCTTTGCACACGTCAACAGGGACGAGGCGACTCTGGAATGCTGTCCTTCTAGGCAGAGTTGCAAAGAAAAATCCATATCTGACTGGCCGATTAAAAAGAAGAGATTAAGATGGGCAAAGGAACAGACACTGAACAGAGGAACTCTGCCTAGAAGGCCAGCATTACTGCGCACTCCAATAATTTGTTGACTTTGCAATACGTCTGATTGTTCCGTCCACAGATCAAACGTCTCTGTACACTGGAGCAGTGAACTTATGTGTTGCATAGTCAAATAGTTCTGAGGTTTGAGGCAGGGTGACATGATGGACACCCCTGGCTGTCTAACCAGGTTCTGATGCATTTCTTCCGTCTACATTGAGAAAGCAAGTTTTGTATATTTATATGGCCCATTTTATTGCACACTCAAATATTACCCATTCACAACTTATTTTCTTATCTGCTTTTTGCTCCCTGTGTCATTCATATCTTGTTACTTTACTCAGAGGTTGAATCACTTTTCCTATTATTTAGATTTTCTTCCAGGCATATTGTTAGTGGCTTGGTATCTCTGCCTTTAACGATCTGCTTATCCTGTAGCTAGCATCATCTGTGTTAGCATCACCTGTGTTATCTGGTGACATATATATTCTTAGCATCCTCTTATGCCATTTTAAGGATGGCACAGATATTTTGTAGAAACGTAAAGTGCTTTAGCGTTAGCACGTGGGGCGAGGGGCACTGACTGGATGCTTTCCCCATTGGCCGTAACTTTAGAGGGGAGTCATGCTATGCTTGCTAAGAGCCTCGTAAATAGAAACGCTGTTTATAAACCTGTCACCTCATGGCCCATGTCACTAACTAGGCTATGCATCTAAGTTTAACGCCCACACCAGTCTCCACTATGGTCCCCATATGTTCCCCGAGGAGCAATGAGCTAAGTTAGTCACCGAGTAATGTTATAGCCGATGAGTGTGGCTGCTTGATTGAGTTGTTTTTATCACGTTGTACCTGAGGGGAAAAGTCCTAACTGAAGTGAGGTTGCGTAACACAAACTGTTACTCTAACACCAACTCATTCATTGGCGTCAACAATCAATTACACACAAGTATCAAGAGTCTGAAAATACAGCCTTTCTGTATAGTCTAGGCCAGAGCTGTGTATGCAAATGTATGGCTCTTGGTCGAGGCCTGGTTGTATCATTTCATTTAGCCTCGTTAGTAGGTTAATTGAGGAGTGGCCAACTTGACTCCTTTCCAAGTTCAACTCTGCTTGCTCGCTCGCTCGCTCTCTCTCTTTGTCGCCATTATCCAGCGCACTCTGACTCCTTTTGACACCGTGGAGCCGTTTTTAGCCTCCCGGGGTTATAAAAAGGCCCGAGTAATGTTAATTGGCTGGCATTCACTACAGAGTGGCTACTGTACATCTCTAAGTGTCTCGCCCTCACCACTCTGAAACATGCCGTTTGAGTGCCTAATGGATTGGATCCGATTTGTGGAAATGCAGGTCTCAGGAATGGCTTTGGTGTGGGCAGAGTGCTAATGGCCCTAATCTCGAGCAGTTAGGGCCCTGATTCGGTGTATTTATGGACATTGGCTTCCACTTTAAAGAAGAATGTCTTCCGGTGAAGTTCTGCGCTACATTTTGTGCACAGTTGCGACCGGATTACTGACAGGCTAATCACGGTGCTGTGAACTGTTTCGCAACCCGGAGTGTAGTTGAGACGGCTCTCCTCGCGCGCATGTTGTTCCCTTGTCGGTTTCCAAGAGGTTTGACGAGCGATCCGGGGTCGGTGTGGTTAAGCATGGGGGGGGGGGGAAGAAGGTGTCGTTTTATTCGAGGCGGGTGACTATCTCGTTTTATAACACTGCTCAACATCCCTATGAGAGACCCAGCTGAAACAAGAGCTTCTGTAGACCGGCACTGTCATAACGGATAATCATATTACTTCCGTTGCTAGTGAATAACCATAAATGGCCTCTTTTTTTTATTTATTTATATATATATATATATATATATATATATATATATATATATATATATATATATATATTTTTATTATTTAAATTTGGAGTCTGGGATGATACCGCAGTGCAAGATTATAATCCCCTGTGGCCAAACAGCCTTTTGGATAGGTCTTTCCCAATTTCAGACTTCTATCTCCCGCTTCAGAGCTTACAGTTGTATCAAAAGGGGAGGGAGGAATTACATTTTCATCTCAACACAAAAATAGTTAAACCCCTGGTAGCACCCATCATAAGCCTTAACAAAAGAGGGGAGAGACACATGCCTGCAGCATTTTACAACCAATTTTATCAGAGAATAGAGGGATAAGGCAGTCTGGCAGAACTGTTCCACTGCTCTCCTCCTGCCTTGCTGTATAGAAGGTGGAAATGAAATGCAACTGAATCCTACTTTCAGCTCTAGGGGGAACTGAGTTTCTCTACTGCTCTGGCAGACTTTCTCCTCAGCAGTGCACTGTGAGTGCTGGCAGTCTGGTACACTGTGTGTCGCTGACGAGACTGCCTATAGGGACAGCTTCTTACCACAGAAGTGGTGTGTCATAGAAAGGCCATTTGGAAAACTCGAGATGTTGACGAATGATCTCTGTCAATTCATTAGCTACTGCCGTTGTTCGTGTAGCCTGGTTAAACCAGACTAAATGGGACGCTTGTCATTGTTTCACTTCACAATAGTGTGCAGTGTTCAGTCTGGTTTAACCAAAACCACCACTATGCTTGACAATTGTAATGAGGTTCTTACTGTGGAATGCAGTGTTTTTTTTTTTTTCTTTTTTTTTTGCCAGACATAATGGGAACCATGTCGTCCAAAAAGTTTCTTTGAATCATCTGGCCATAGAACATTCTTCCAGGAGTCTTTACGATAATCCAGGTTCCCCTAGGCACCTTTCGGCAAACTTGAGTCCACTTTTTGGACGACGTGGATCCTGGTGAAAAACCAAACACAGAATTCCACAGTAAGAACGCCGGTCAAGCATTGTGATGGTAATAAGGATGTGCATTTGACATTTTTTGACTGTTTGAGTACTCACATGATTTTATATTTTTGCAAGTACCCAAAAGGGAGGAACATTTTTATAATTTAGAACACAAGGCCTGTGCTGGAAAAAGTGTGTGCGTTTATCTACACTGAACAACTAATATGCAACTTGCAACAATTGTTCAAAGATTTTACTGAGTTACAGTTCATATAAGGAAATCAGTCAATTTTTAAATACATGTATTAGGCCCTACTCTATGTATTTCACATGACTGGGAATACAGATATGCATGTGGCAACAGATGCCTTAAAAAAAAGTTACGGGCATGGCTCAGAAAAACAGTCAGTATCTGGTATAACCACCATTTGCCTCATGCAGCACAACATCTCTTTTGCATAGAGTTGATCAGGCTATTTATAGTGGCCTATGGAATGTTGTCCCACTCCTCTTCAATGGCTGTGCGAAGTTGCTGGATATTGGCGGGAACAGGAACATGCTGTTGTACATGTTGATCCAGAACATCCCAAACATGCTCAATGGGGTGACATGTCTGGTGAGTATGCAGGCCATGGAAGAACTGGGACATTTTCAGCTTCCAGGAATTGTGTACAGATCCTTGTGACATGGGGCCGTGCATTAACATGCTGAAACATGAGGTGATGGTGGCGGTTGAATGGCATGACATAACCCCACCGCCACCACGGGGCACTCTGACAACGTCGACATTAGCAAACTGCTCACCCACACAACGCCATACACGATGTCTGCCATCTGCCCGGTACAGTTGAAACCGGGATTCATCCGTGACGAGCTCACTTCTCCACCGTGCCAGTGGCAATCTAAGGTGAGCGTTTTCCCACAGAAGTCGGTTACGACGCTGAGCTGTAGTCCGGTGAAGACCCTGGTGAGGATGATGAGCACGCAGATGAGCTTCCCTGAGACAGTTTGTGCAGAAATTCTTCAGTTGTGCAAACCCACAGTTTCATCAGCTGTCTGGATGGCTAGTCTTTCACCATCCCTTCAGGATGTGGAGCTCCTGGGCTGGTGTGGTCTGTGGTTGTGAGGCCAGTTGGACGTACTGTCAAATTCTCTAAAATGACATAGGAGACACTTTCTCTACAATAAACAAACATTAAATTCTCTGGCAACCGCTCTGGTGGACATTCCTGCAGTCAGCATGCCAATTGCACGTTCCCTCAACTTGAGACATCTGTGGCATTGTGTTGTGGGACAACTGCACATTTTAGAGTGCCAGTTTTGTCCACAACACAAGGTGCACCTGTGTAATGATCATGTTGTTTAATCAAATCCTTGATAATCCATCCACCTGACAGGTGGATGGATTATCTTGGCAAAGGAGAAATGCTCACTAACAGGGATGTGTAAAAAAGAAAAAAAAAAAAAAAAAGAGAAAATTGGGCACAACTTTGATAGAAATAAACTGTGCATATGAAAACAATTCTGGGATCTTTCAGCTCAGCTACACTTTACATGTTGTGTTTATTTTAACTAGGCAAGAGATCACAACAATGCCTAATTTATCATAACTATTACAGATAACAAATCCTAATTGCTGAATTGCCCAATATACAGTATATTCAGTGAATAAAAAAGCAAGTGCCATTTTAAGATTAATTTATTGAAAGCCTTATATTATATGGTGGAACACAATCTTCAAAAAGGCAGTAATCTCATCCGTTGCGCTTTCTTGCAATGGCATAGCCGTGTTTTGTTAATTTAGCAGACGAGCACTTATCACAGTCAAGACACGCCTATTTTATAGTAAAAAAAACATAACAATATTTTTTAGAAATGAAAAAAGTTGCCAGTGCGAATGCACATTCGTGCCTGGAACCGTTATTCTCCGAGTGATAATTTTGAAACGTGGCTCAATTTGGCGAGTTGAAAGACAATGTTTTTCAGGGTTACAAACCAAAATCTGTTTCTTTTTAATAGACAGACAGTTTATTCTGCCTGTTTTGGAATTTAAAAAAATGGATGAACAATTCCACATTGAACACTGCATGTTGATGAATTACGGCCACGACATCTGGTGGGTAGGCATATGCTTAATGATTCTGATGAAAATACACTTAGTTATAAAATAATGTTATTGCATATTTTCAGTGTGGAGCCGGTCTGTTTAGTGGGTTATAGTGTAGGCTAAACAATTCTAAATGGCAGTTTGCAAAGTAGCTTAAGCAGAAAATAGACTTGTGTGGAGGGAGCGGTCGGAATGCAATTGAGTGAACGAGACACTGAGGGCAAAGGGAATTTGGGGAGAAGACCGGTTTGGTGCTCAGCTTGGTTGTACCGGCAAATGTACAAATGGAAGACTAGAGTCAAAGCAAATGAACATCGTCTTCAAGACAACTTCACTTGTCCGTTCAGACAGCCACAAAGCACAGTCCACCAAATAGTTTTACAGTTTTTGTAAAAAATATATATTTGGTTAAAGCGGCAAACAGCAGAAACAATGGCAACGCTGCCTCCCTGGTTCTGTAAAAAACTGAGGGATGGGGCTGGAGAGGACCCTCTCAAATTCATAGACCGAGCTATGGATGCAAGGACTGACTATCCATGACATCAAAATAAGTTTTAACCATGTTTTGAGGCTATAAACTGTTTGTTTACATTTACGTTGTTTACAAACATGGTGTAAAACCAAGCTTATATTTTGGGTTCTGTTGGTGTACGACAGTTGAACTAAGCTTTAGGCATTTAAAAGTTATGTTCTTCAATAATCTATGGGTACATATCCTTAATTTATAAGCCAACAAATATGTAGCAACTGATTGCCCCTTTTTTAATTTTTTTTAATTAAGTTTGAAGTTGGTTTTGAGTACTCTTACTCATGACCCTCCCTAGGTGATAGGGTGATGGTTTGGGGATGCTTTGCTGCCTCAGGATCTGGAGGACTTGCCATCATTGACGGATCCCTGAATTCTGCTCTGTATGCAGATCATTATAATAAGAATGTCAGGTCGTCCGTCCGTGAGCTGAAGCGCAGCCGAGTATTGCAGCAATGAGCCGAAACACACAAGCAAGTTTGTCAGAATGACTGAAAAGCAACCCATTTTTTAAGTTTTGGAATGGCCTAGTCAAAGTCCAGACCTAAACCCAATTAGAGATGTTGTGGCAGGACTTGAAACAAGCAGTTCATGCTTGAAACTCCACAAATGTCGTTGAGTTAAAGAATTTCTTTATGGCACAATGGGCCGATGGAATTGTCTGTAGATCTCCGAGACAGGATTGTGTCGCTGCACAGATCTGGGGAAGGGTACAAAGAAGAGTTTCCTCCATTCTTAAAGGGAAAAAGTATGGAACCACCAAGACTCTTCCTGGCTGGGCGGCCAGCTCCAAACTGAGCAATTGGGGGTGAAGGGCCTTGGTCAGGGAGGTGACCAAGAACCCAGTGGTCACTCTGACCGAGCTCTAGAGTTCCTCTGTGGAGATGGGAGAACCTTCCAGAAGGACAACCATCTCAGCAACACTCCACCAATCAGGCCTTTATGGTAGAGTGGCCAGATGGAAGCCACTCCTCAGTAAAAGGCACATGACAGCCCACTTGAAGTTTTGCCAAAAGGCACCTAAAGACTCTCAGACCATGAGGAAACAAGATTCTCTGGTTCGAATGCCAAGTGTCACATCTTGAGGAAACCTGGCACCATCCCTACGGTGAAGCATGGTGTGGGGATGTTTTTCAGCGGCAGGGACTGGGAGGCTAGTCAGGATTGAGGGATAGATAAACAGAGCAAAGTACAGAGATCGTTGATGACAACCTGCTGTAGAGCACTCAGGACCTCAGACTGGGGAGGAGGTTCACCTTCCAATAGGACAACTCTAAGCACACAGCCAAGACAACGCAGGAGTGGCTTCGGGACAAGTCTCCGAATGTCTGAGTGGCCCAGCCAGAGCCTGGACTTAAACCCGATCAAACATCTCTGGAGAGACCTGAAAATAGCTGTGCAATGATGCTCCCCATCCAACCTGACAGAGCTTGAGAGGATCTGCAGAGAAGAATGGGAGAAACTCCCCAAATACAGGTGTGCCAAGCTTGTAGCGTCATACTCAAGGCTGTAAACGATCCCAAAGGTGATTAACAAAGTACATAAGTACGCAGACCCTTTACTCAGTAAATGTCATATTTCTATACATTTGCAAACATATTTATAAAAACCTGTTTTTTTTGCTTTGTCATTATGGGGTATTGTGTGTAGATTGTGAACTTACTCCAAAAAATATATATTTTTTTAAGGCTTTAGCATAAAAAAATGTGGAAAGTCAAGGGGTCTGAATACTTTCCGAATGCATTGTATGTATCAGCCTAAGTGTCAGGATATGATAGAACCTTGCTTTGCATCTATGCGCACTACTCTCTTGAGCTCTTAATGGTTGCTAGGCAGCGTAGGATATATTTTTAAACCTAGGATGCTAACTATCTTCAACTTGGCTACTACATGCACTGTGTTCTTAACCACAACTGGATGGATCCATAAAGAATGACTTTGTGATAAATATCATTGAATGACAAATATTATAAAGTAGGCTAACGCAATTTGAAGGCATCATTGTTGCTTACTGAAACTTGTTTATAATACATTTGAAGCAATAGCTTACCCGCGTGTGGTCAACTATTTCAGCAGCTTTTCGCGCTGCTTTGCGACAAGCGTCGGGACTCGTCTAGATAAATTGATTTATATCCAAATGGAGGCTGTGGAAGTGTTCGTTGAGATGAGTGCTGCTCATGATGATGACGATGATGATGTTGGCTCATTTGTTAGCACTGATCATAACATGCTAGCAAAAAATGTTCTGATAGTGGGCCTTGGCTGGGCCTACTAAACGACTGCGAGTGAAGAGAAATGATCCACTACCCCTGACAAAAAGCTTGTGACTTGTCTTACTCAATGTGATTTTTGTTTCACTGAATCTCCATCTGTATATCTGGTTAATTCTCTATCTGGGCAAGTAAGTGGTTGTATACGTTATGTATTTGTTTGCTCATCTATCACTGATCAGATCTGTTTTTAACATGCTATAATGTAGCCTAAATCAAGTGTAGGCCTATTATTTTTGCTCGATCGTGTGTAGCAGGGGTGTCAAATTCATTCCAGGGAGGGCTTAGTGTCTGCAGGGTTTTTCTCCATTTTCTTTTTTCAGTTAAGCCCTAGACAAACAGGTGTGGGGAGTTCCTTACTAATTAGTGACCTTAATTCATCAAGTACAAGGGAAGAGCAAAAAACCTGCAGACACTCGACCCTCCTTGGAATGCGTTTGGCACGTGTATAGCGTATCGGAAACTCCAAAAGCCTGTGGAGGTTGTGTAGTATGAACACGGGACATGCATCCTTTTGAAAATACACATTTGCTATTTTCAATCGGTATCATGATGAAGATGCTCTCAATGTAAGACCCTACGCCTTCTCCCTAACAAAGCGGAGTGAGGGCAAGACAAACTGTTTTTAAAATATCACATTTATATGACAGCGGTTCCACACGTTGCCTTAACGCAAGTTGTGTGGGAAAATGTTTCTTTTGTATTTTATTCTGTTATATTTCATATGGCCTACTAGAAAATATGCAGTATGTGTGTTGACTGATCAGGGAAGGCTAAATGTGTCTTGTCTGGTTTATATGAACAAAACAACTATTGAGTTCATGTGTACGGCACAGCCATGTACCCTATAGGCTGCACAGACCAGTAACATAATTCATCTCAATATGCCATTTGAGTCTTTCAAATACATTTTTATTAGTCTTTTATGTGTCTTAGGACCTGCCTAAAACAAATGTAATAACGGATTTCATTGTGATGGTGTATATTCAATGGATTTATTCAAATAGACGTGCACGTACTGCCACTCCTAAACTTGCCGCCATGGGCACGGGAGATCTAAAAGGCTTATCCCCGGCAAGAAGGTGGCTAAATGGCTTGGGGATAGAAGCTGTTCAGAAGCCTGGTACCGCTTGCTGTATGGATCAGAGAAAAGACTGGCTTTTCCGGGTCTTCATTTCAAACCGTCCAATATAGAGGGCCTGGATGGCAGGGAGCTTGTCCCCAGTGATGTACTGGGCTGTGCGCACCACCCTCTGCGCCATGCGATTTGAGGGCAGTACTGTTGCCATACCAAGCAGCCAATCAAGATGCTCTCAATGGTGCAACTTTTTAAGGATTTGTGGACCCATGCCAAACCTTTTCAACTTCCTGAGGGGGAGGAGGTGCTGTCGCGCCTTCACGACTGTGAAGGTCGTGAAAAAAAAAGTAAGGTCCTTAGTGATTTGGACACAGGAACTTATATCTCTCAACCCGCTCCACTGCAGCCCCGTGGACGGGGGCATGCTCGCCCCTCGTTTCCTGTAGTCCACAATTGGCTCCTTGGTCTTTCTGACTTTGAGGGAGAGGTTGTTGTCCCGGCACCACACTGCCAGGTCACTGACCTCCCTGTAGGCTGTCATCAACAACTAGCTCAGTTGGTAGAGCATGGTGTTTGCAACGCCAGGGTTGTGGGTTCGATTCCCACGGGGGGGCCAGCACAGAAAAAAAATAAAAATAAATGTATGAAATGTATGCATTCACTACTGTAAGTCGCTCTGGATAAGAGCGTCTGCTAAATGACTAAGATGTAAAAAAAAAAAATGTAAGTGTTTGGTTATAGACATTGGAGCTAAAGGTGGCAAAACCAGTTAGTGTAAGGAGCAATTTACTTTTTGCACGGGCATTGGGTGTTTTATGACCTCTCTTATATTAATGTTGATACCTATTTTATTTGTTAGATGTTCACTCAGGTTCCATTTTTTTTAATCTAATATTTGGTTTAAGATCTGATAACATTCAGTGTAAAAAAAAAATATATGTAAAAATAGAGAATTAGAAAGGGTGCAAATATTTTTCCACGGCACTGTACATCTGTATTGTTATATAAACTGTCTTTCTGGGGTTTAAACAACCGTTTTGACATTTGGATAGTGGACGACAGTGTGGTTTCCCACATGATCAGTTTGCCTTACCATCTCTTAATCGGTGGTGGACATGGACAAATCTCTGTTAATGAGAAGATATTCCCCTGCTTAGTCAATGACAAGTCCTGCCAAGAGATCCAGTCAAATCAATTGTCCACCCCACAGAGCGGCCATTAACAAGGCATTGAATTATTAGTCTCTATGGCCTGCCGTCTGTATAAACTGCTCTATATTCTTGTGTAACTGGCAGTTTTCTTTGGGGGGGTGGATGTGATGGAAGCTTTTTTTTATTTTTTTTATTTAACTGACAAGGTACGCGCATACTGGCAACTGATTTGTACCCTTACAAGTATCTGTTAAGCTTGCAGTGATACAGTAGCCTGGTACCATACTTTATGTACTGTAGACTCTAGACATGCTATGGTACTTCCTTTTTTTTTGGAGGATTGCTTAAATTTAAAACTAGCACTTAAGAACTGACTAAACCCTTGTCCGCTACGCTAACCATCCAAGGGACTAGTATCCTAGAGACCAGTGTTGGTCCACAGCCTAACCAGTGGTTAAGAAACAATGAACTTGTTTCTCATTCTCAGCCTTTAAAAAATTGTACTAGGGACTGACAAGCTATCCCTCTTGAGTCAAGTGCCGGCAGCAAGCTATGATTTTTTTTTTTTTTCTTCCTTGGTGTGCTGCTTACTGTATGTAGACTATAGCTGACTAAATTAGCAGAACCATCTCGGGGATGTGGTCAGCATAGCATCCCACGGACCGGAGGTTGAGAAACTGAACTAGATGGGCCTAAGTCTTCTAACACAAAGAGGAGTTGGCTAAAGAACAGACTGGACTCCTATTGATGCTCATCTTAAGAGCGCATGGTCTCCATCTTTTCTAACAGATTTTAAGGCCAGCCAGGTTGAACGCTCTCCATTGTGAATACCCGTAATGATACTAAGTTGGGCGGGGAATTGCCAGGGACCTCACAATACGATATTGTCACGATACAGGTGAAGTTGAAAGTTTACATACACTTAGGTTGGAGTCATTAACTAATTTTTTTAACCACTCCACAAATTTCTTGTTAACTGACTTGCCAAAACTATAGTTTGCTATAGTTTTATCTACTTTTGTGCATGACACAAGTAATTTTTCCAACAATTGTTTATAGACAGATTATTTCAATTATAATACACTGTATCACAATTCCAGTGGGTCAGAAGTTTACATGCACTAAGTTGACTGTGCCTTTAAACAGCTATTATTCTGACATTTCACATTCTTAAAATAAAGTAGTGATCCTAACTGACCTAAGACTGGGAATTTTTACTAGTATTAAATGTCAGAAATTGTGAAAAACGGAGTTTAAATGTATTTAGCTAAGGTGTATGTTAACTTCAACTGGTGCGATGCAATTCTGTTGGTGTCCCAATTTTATATGAAGGCATGTCGATACTGTGATTTTATTGCCATTTGATGTTCTATACATGTATTGCTCACTATATGTCTGCAGCAGAGGGACACGAGAGCCATGAGAAAATTAGCTTTGAACAGTCATGGAAATAAGTGCTGACAATAGATTGTCTTACCATTTTAAAAGGAAGATGGAGAACAAGCTATAGGATGAAAAATACTGGAATTTTGCCGCTGGTACAGCCGACTAGCGCAAAAATATTGCGACACCGCCAAAAATAATATCCAGACATGTTACTGTAACTTTTGTATTTTTTATTGAGTTTTTTTACCCTGTCATAAGGCTACAATCGGACCATCGTAAGACCTTTTACCCCAAACAACAACCTCCCTCAGCTGCCTGAAAAGGTGTTTCCTTCTGCCCTTCTCTAACTGAAAAGGGCATGCTTTTGTCTGCTGACAACAGATTGTTTGTTTTGTCTCGCTTCACTGACAGTAGAGGCTTGTGTAAACTCCCATGAGGAAAATAGGCCACTTAACAAGATACCTTTCCACCAAGAAATGGGCTACTTCCACATACCAGATTTGTATTGGCATGTGGAAATGGGGCATCTGAGCGCTTGGTTACACGGTTGCCACCGCAACTCTGACGCCAGAGAAATATCCGCACTTGCTTGGGCTAGGCTGTACACGACAGCCGAATTATTTTCTAATTTTTTTATTTTTTATTAAAAAAATATATATTAAAAAAAAAAGTCGTTTCTCGTTTACTGCCTTGACTCTCTCAGATGTCTAGACCTCAGCTGCCAGGCTAGACGTGAATGAGAGCTTTCATGGGCCATCAAAGCTGCAGTTGTCTCCAAGCCAGGAACCCCCCCCCCCCCCCCCCCCCAGCTACGGTAATCTGTCCTAAAAAGAGCACTTAAAGCAATTAAGTTGTAACTCATTCACTTCCTGTCAATTCTTCACAAACGCTGCAAGATTCTGATGTTTGTGTAGGTCTGTGTTTTTTTTGTCATGCATTTGTTTGAAACGGTAGTTCTGTACCGTCATTGAAGCATTTAGTTGATCAGGCTCCTGTACATTTCTAGTTGCTGCAGCTGTGAAAAGTTAGCACACGGGTCCCTCATACAATACGCTTGACATTTCATGAATAATGTCTATGCAGGTCTTCAATAGAAACTGAGTGTACCTCTCATCTTGCACCTCCTCAACTAATCACACACTTTTATTCACTCCTGGCACTACGGTAAACAAATAATACATGTGCGGCATGAGCGAGAATTTGTGTCTCACCTAATTATCCACCAGGAAACAGGGCAAAGCTAAAGTTGGGGGGGGGAAAAACATCACTTTAACTTTTTTTTCTTCTAGCTGCAACCTAGATCTCCTCCCTGTCATACTCCATTGATTTTGCAATCCAGCGCTATTGAAGCAGAACGACACAAGGCGTCTACCTCTCAGACTGGCGATAGCCAATCTCTATTACCCCTTAGCCCAGACTTTGGCTCGGGGGGCTAACAAGGATGAATAGCCGCGGAGTATGATGGATGTATGAGCTGCCCGGAGAAAAGATAATCACCCCTGTTTTTATTATCAGATCTTATGAGATGGCCGTAATATATGACAAACTGTCATTTGCGGATTTCCCGCCGAGTATGATTGATTGGAAATTCGAATTAAGCGTGAAATTGTAGTAAATAGTCTATTGCGATCTCGGCTGGTGTTTTTAGAATGTGTTCAGAATAATAGGTATCGGTTTAGTGTTTAAGACTGTGTTGCCGCCATAGGTCATTAATTAGCTGGAATTCTATGGAGGCGAGGGGGGAACCAACGGAAATGGGAACTGAATGGAAGCGCACTGTGTGGCCAGAGTGATTATTCTTTTAAGAGCAGGCCTTTTGTCCAGTAATTAAATTACCTCAGTCGACCATTAGCTTAAGTGTCTGGCGCCCTCTGCTCAGATACAGTGGGTTTCTAACTGAGCTTGTTCAACACCATGGACTACAACAAGGCTGTAACTCATGCTTTGTTGTTGGTACTGAACACCATGCTCTTAACTTTCGGTTTGGGGCCTGTTTTAAGTTCAGCTCATTATGCTTTAGAGCTAGGGAGAGCTGATCCTGATTCAGTTAGAGTGACTAGTCTCCAATATTTAGGACATGCCATGGGAATAGGCTAAGGCCAGGGGTAGGTAACTAGATTAGATTCAGCCGCAGACCATTTTTATTCAGAGCGGCAGGTGGGCCGAATATAATTAGAATAATTTGTACACTGCAAACTGAGCCCAACTAAGCCCAAAAATAAATTGTATTTGACAATAACAATCATGCTTTGATTCCATTGAGACACGGTCACATACGGTGCCTTCAGAAAGTGTTCACACCCCTTGGCTTTTGCCACATTTTGTTGTGTTACAGTATGATTAAATTGAGATTTTCACTGGCATACGCCCAACACCCATAATGTCAAAGTGTAACTATGTTTTTAGAAATTTTCTCCAATTATACTGAACAAAAATATAAACGCAACATGTAAAGTGTTGGTTTCATGAGCTGAAATAAAAGATCCCAGAAATGTACCATATGCACAAAAAGCTTATTTCTCTCATTTTGTGTACAAATGTATTTATATCCCTGTTATTGAGCATTTCTCCTTTGCCAAGATAATCCATCCACCTGACTGGTGTGGAATATCAAGAAGCTGATTATACAGCATGATCATTACACAGGTGCACCTTGTGCTGGGGACAATAAAAGGTCACTAAAATGTGCTGTTTTGTCACACAACACAAATGCCACAGATGTCTCAAGTTGAGGGAGTGTGCAATTGGCATGCTGACTGCAGGAATGCTCACCAGAGTTGTTGCCAGAGAATTTAATGTTAGTTTATTGTAGAGAAATAGTCTCCAATGTCGTTTTAGAGAATTTGGCAGTATGTCCAACCAGCCTCACAACCGCAGACCACGCCAGCCCAGGACCTCCACATCTGGCTTCTTCACCTGCAGGATCATCTGAGACCAGCCACCTGGACAGCTGATGAAACTGAGGAGTATTTCTGTCTGTAATAAAGCCCTTTTGTTTGGAAAAACTCACTCTGAGTGGCTGGGCCTGGCTCCCCAATGGGTGGGCTTATGCCCATTCATGTGAAATTCATAGATTAGGGCCTAATGAATTTATTTCAATTGACTGACTTTTTATAGGAACTGTAACTGTCGGTATAATCATTGAAATTGTTGTTTTTGTTCAGTATAATTACAAATGAAAGCTGTAGCATCTTCAGTCAAGTATTCAACCCCTTTGTTGTGGTAAGCCTAAATACATTTGGGAGTAATAAGTTGCATGGACTCACTCTGTATGCAATAATGGTGATTTTTAACAATTATTTTTTTAATAACAACCTCATCTCTGTATCCCACACACATACAAATTCCTCAGTCGAGCAGTGAATTTCAAAAATATTCAACCACAAAGACCAGGGAGTTTTTTTCAATGCCTCACAAAGAAGTGCACCTATTGGTGAAAATAAAAAAAATGTGACATTGAATATCCCTTTGAGCATGGTGAAGTTAATAATTACACATTGGATGGTGTACCAATACACCCAGTCACTACAAAGATACAGGCGTCCTTCCTAACTTCATTGCCAGAGAGGAAGGAAACCACTCAGGGATTTCACCATGAGGCCAATGGTGACTTTACAACAGTTAGAGTTTAATGGCTGTGATAGGAGAAAACCGAGGATGGATCAACATTGTAGTTACTCCATAAAACAAACACAGTTGACAGAGCAAAAAGGAAGTCTGTACAGAATAAAAAATACTCAAACATGCGTTCTGTTTGCAATGAGGCACTAAAGTAAAACTGCAAGAAATGAGCTTCATGACCTGAATACAAAGCATTATGTTTGGAACAAATCCAACACATCACTGAGTACTACTCTTTATATTTTCAAGCATGGTGGTGACTGCATCATGTTATGGGTATGCTTGTCATCAGCAAGGACTTGGGAGTTTTTCAGGATACAAAAATAAACATAATGGAGCTAAGCACAGGCAAAATCCTAGAGAGAAACCTGGTTCAGTCTGCTTTCCAACAGACACTGAGAGATGAATTTACCTTTCAGCAGGACAATAACCTAAAACACAAGGCCAAATATGCACTGGAGTTGCTTACCAAGACAACGTTGAATGTTCCTCAGTCGCCTAGTTACATTTTTTACTTAAATCATCTTGAAAATATATGGCAAGACTTGAAAATGGCTGTCTAGCAATGATCAACAACCAACTTCACAGCGCTTAAAGAATTGACAAATTATAATGTGCAAATATTGTACAATCCAGGTGTGCAAAGCTCTTAGACTTACCCAGAAAGACAGCTATAATTGCTACCAAAGGGGATTCTAACATGAATTGACTGGTGGGAATACTTATGTAAATGATATATTTCTGCATTTTCAATAAAATTGCAAAAATGTCTAAACCATGTTTTCACGTTGTCGTTATGGGGTATTGTGTATAGGTGCGTGAGAAAATCAAATCAAGTTTGAATTTAGGCTGTAACAGACAATGTGATGGGGTATGAATACGTTCTGAAGGCACTGTATGTCATTTAATTTTTTTGGTTGGGGGGGTTGAATTCCTGATGATATTAGGGCTTTTACCCCCCCCCCCCCCAAAAAAAATTCTAAAATGAATAAATTGACAACTTTGGAGGTCCCAAACATTTCACACTGGATGGCTTTTTGTCGACCCCTGTTCTAGGCCTAGAGATTTGGGCTCGAATCCGCATACATGGCATCTCCGAGTGAGAGTGCTGATCTAGGATCAGCTACCCAACTGTCCATATAATCACATCAGTTTAGCCTTTTAGATCAAAATTAATCTTAGATCAGCACTCCTACTGTGGATACGGGCCCTGATTTATGAAATTGTAACGGTCCGATAACAGCTCGTTTATGGCTATGTGCTTTAGGTGGGGGGGGGTCACTTAGCTATTTTGGGTGTTACTCATGACCATATTTATCGATGGTCATGATGACAGACGACCATAGACAGCCACCTGTCACAGCCCAGTATCGTGGCTAGCACCAGCTGTTAGCACGGTTGGTTAGCGCTAGCTTTGATCAGTGGGACATAAGCAGACGCCTGGGAGGGCGTATGGGGGATGGTGTATGTGGGGATGGCAGAGGGGGAAGCAGAGTGATCACAGATTACATCTTCATTTCCCCTCTACCAGGTGCCAGCGTGTCTACATGGATAGGCATGACCTGGGCTGACTTGGCTCTGTGTTCCCACGAGTATTAGGTGCAGGAGTGTTGTTGTGTTCCAGCACAGATCTGAGCCATTGTCACCACCAGTCAATCTGAGACTGATTTGACACAGAAGCCTATTTTTGTTTCAGTCACACAATTGTTTTGATAGTAGGTGCTGAAGGCCATTAAAGGGATAGTTTACCTAAATAGAAAGTGCCCTAAGGACCCATAGTTTTTATTTTGGTTTTTATATATATATATATTTTTTGCTACTGGTCATTAAGGCATATATACATTTCCTATTAGGAATAAGCAAAGGCTTTGATTTATTTTCAAATAAATTAGAAAACATCTACCGGAAAGTCTTAAACTGTATTAGAAATACATCCATACACAATGTTGAAGTGAAGACCCCTGCCCACATCTTTTAGATATTTTCTCATTTCTTTCCCTCATTAGGGAGGATAATGAAAGGTATACCCTATCTATTAGTTAGTATTTTAACTGATATTAATTTTGAGTTAAGTGATTAACACTTGAAATTCTGTTACCAAATTGGTAACAGAATTTCAGAAAAATCGTTAACGGAATTTCTGCAATTAAAATCTGATACAATGGGGAAATCGTAGTCACAAACCACAGTTGGGTCACCTGCTACTGACTTCCCTTCCACTGGCATACTGTAATGTTCAGCTCATACCTGTTTTCTTTCTGTCATCTGGTGGTCTCCTCACCCACTGAGCACAAGACGTCCATGGACGTTGACATTTTATCATTCCAGCCTTCAACCGGTCTTCATTTGGCCAAAACATAGACGTCAATGATTGGTTCAGATTTGGACCGGACCAAATCTGAAGCAATCATAGGCTTCTATGTTGCACAAGTTTGGACAGCAGAGTAGAGTATAGTTCAATAGAGTAAAGTGCACAGAGCACACTAGAGTTGAGTACACTATACCAAGCAAAAAGGCGGTAACTGCTTATAGCGTGGAACTGAGAAAAATGGCTTTTATTTACCTTGGTTCCACAGTAACTTTATGCAGTTACTGCTAACATGACCCCCATTTTCTCCAAAACACAATACAATAGAGGCAGGATACTTGTCCAGATGATTAAGCATCTATTTAATGTAGCAAAAATGACTCATTCATTTTCGACCAAATGAGCAGTTACTGCCTTTTTGCTTGGTAGGGCAGTATAATGTACTGAATTATACTCTACTTGACTGTACTGTACAGTTATGTGCTATACTGAGCTCTACTTTGATGTTTAAACTTGTGAAACATAGATGTCTATGACTGGGCTGCAAGAAGCCTAGTGGTTAGAGCGTTGGGCCAGTAACTGGAAGTTTGCTGGTTTGAATCCCAGAGCCGACAAGGCTCTGTTCATGTGCCCTTCAGCAAGGCACTTAACCCTAATTGCCCCTGTAAGTCGCTCTGGATAATAGTATAATCTGTGTATTATTATTATTATTATTATTATTATTATTATAATAATAATAATAATAATAATAATAATAATAATCAAATATGCAAAGGAGGATATTGCATATTTCTACCTTTTTTTTGGTGTACCAAATTTAGGACACATCACCATGAAGAGAATGACATTCATATCTATAATTATGCATTTCTGTGTAGTACAGATCAGGGACCGAAGATGAAATTCAATTAAAGCAATTATTCTACCGCGTGTAAATTCACTTCTCTTACTGTAGTTCAATAACCCAAATAGATTTTGTTTTAAACTCAAGGTGTCACGTCATAGCTGACACCCCATTCTTTCTGCAGACATCTGTGAATCTTTCATTTTGAGCAGATATTGTAAGAGTCTTTGAAATACGTGGTCACATAGAACACACTGAGGGAGATTTTACCAAAATTCTGTTACCAGACTTTGCATCTGCGTAGTTCTTCCAGTAAAACTTTGAAGATGATGTTTTTTGTTTGGCATCCATTTTTTTTAAGTGGAAAAAATTGTCTATAATATGGTGGACTAACCGTTTAACTCCTCTTCTTCTGGGCAGAGCGGGCCATCGCCAGGCACGAGGTGCACGAGATCGAGGAGAGGCACACGCAGGACGGCCTGCGGGAGCGGGAGGCCCCCTCGGCGGCCGGCGGCGAGGACGTGGTAGTTATCTACAACCGCGTGCCCAAGACGGCCAGCACCTCCTTCACCAACATCGCCTACGACCTGTGTGGCAAGAACCGCTACCACGTGCTGCACATCAACACCACCAAGAACAACCCAGTCATGTCCATGCAGGACCAGGTGAGCGAGTTGAGGCCAGAGGGTCAAGGGTTTAACGTCCCTCTATATGTAGCTGATTAGAGGAAAATATTACATACAGTGGATGCTGATGGACGGAGAGATCAGAGGATTAGCTCTTTGTAATGGCTGGAATGGAATGAATATAAAGGCTCCACACACATGGTTTCTTCCGTGATCCATTCCAACCATTGCAATGAGGCCATCCGCCGATTTTTAAAGTGACACCAGCTGCCACTCGTCGCCCACTGTTTACATGCTGCCAGAATTCTAATGTAGCAATGTTTTGACCTCTGTGGAAGAGACGTATAGAGTAACTCTATACGTCTCTCTCGCTCTTCCGCAGAGGTCAAAACATTGCTACATTAGAATTCTGGCAGCATACGACGAGTGGCAGCTGGTGTCACTTTAAAAATCGGCAAGAGTGAATGCGAGGGAGGGAGAGATTGAAGAGGGGATTGCATAGGCACATGTCATGCATTAATTGCCGCTGCCTACCTGCTCAGGTGCGGTTTGTGAAGAACGTGACAGAGTGGAGGGAGATGAAGCCGGCGTTCTACCACGGCCACGTCTCCTTCCTGGACTTTACAAAGTGAGAACCCCTCACTACTGCACACATCCTACCAGATAGCCCTTTTGCTGCTGTCTCCCCCTTGTGCTCTAATAGAATACTACACCACTATTGCGCAACATTCAGAATGTCACAGATGGTTGCAGCCTATCGAAGGGATACGGCTTTAAATCGTATGAAAAGGGGTGTCGTAATGGCAAGTTGAAGCAACACTGTCCTATTGAACAGGGCCTAGATTTGCAACTTGTGACGTGTCCATAGGTCATCTTAGATATGTCATTTCTAACGTCTCTATGCTAGACGTAAGTCCTTATACAATAAATGATAACACCATCTCCTATTGAACAGGCCCGCGATTAAGATATTGTCTGTTCATAGGTCATCTTAGACAATATATGTGTAATATACGGGTCGGGTAGGACATCATTACACAATTTATTCTAACACTAGCTTTCTGTTTTGACCCAGGTTTGGAGTGAAGAAGAAGCCCGTCTACATCAATGTGATCCGCGACCCCATCGAGCGCCTGGTGTCCTACTACTACTTCCTGCGTTTTGGGGACGACTACCGGCCCGGCCTGCGGCGCCGGAAACAGGGGGATAAGAAGGTCAGTCCTCTGCGTTACCTCGTACATCTTTGCATGCGCGGTAGAACAGCGCAATATGTACTGCCGTTTTATTTTTGATTTTTTCCCCCACCTACTGCTCGACACACCTCACCTCTGTTTCGTCCACAAAACAAAAACGATAACAAAGGTGCTGGAGCGAACAGTAGGACTGTTTCCCCTAATGCGGATTCCGTCTTTAGGGTTCCACTTAGGACAGAATGATTATATTTGATTTATTAGCCGTACTGTATACAATGTGTTTGAACAGTAAAACACGCTTCCATAGGTAATGCTACATTACATTTTTCGTTGATGTGATTCAGACCTTTGATGAGTGTGTGTCGGCGGGTGGCTCAGACTGCGCCCCGGAAAAGCTGTGGCTGCAGATCCCCTTTTTCTGTGGTCACTACTCCGAATGCTGGTATGTACCCCTACTTACGTGACATCCATACCCTGCATTCTTAACCTATAACACATTTCTTAATGGGCTGGGATATGTACAGTTGAACCCCTTTTAACATCCATTTAAACTTACCTCCATTATACATACTATTGCATGCCTTTTGATAAGCTTTTTCTCTCTTGTGATCTGTATCATCCCCCCCTCTCTTTCTGCCCCCCGTCTCAACCGTCGAGAATGCGAGACTGGCCTATTTGCTTGATTTGCAACGCAGTTTATTGATTTTTGTATTTGTTTTCCCGTGCTTGTACTGTATACTGCAATTCAGCTCGTAAATCTGAACATCTCGCGTACAGCCGGTGTACAAAGGGCTTTCTAAATACATTTGATAGACAGTCGATCCATTCCCCCCCCCCCCCCCCCCCCCCATAGGAACGTGGGCAGCCACTGGGCTCTGGAGCAGGCCAAGTATAACCTGGTCAATGAGTACCTGCTGGTGGGGGTGACTGAGGAACTGGAGGACTTTGTAATGATGCTGGAGGCGGCGCTGCCGCGCTTCTTCAGGGGCGCCACTGAGCTCTACAAAACGGGTACGCTACCAATGCCTACTTCCTACTGAGAGGGCGTTTTAGATTAGGACTTTATTCAGGACTATTTATCACTAAGGTGAGATTGATTTAGTCTTTTTCCAGCTTTTTTTTTATTTTAGTGTCAGCCAATCGTATGTAGAATGATGACGTACCTGTTTTTGAATGTGTTGAAGCATGTACAGTAGATGTACCTTTTGTCACAGGAGAGGTGATTTAAGTGTGTAAACAAAAGCACATTTTCACTTGTTGCTGCTCTGTGAGAGACCAATTCTCACTTTTTTTCACAGCTCTAACAGCTCTTCATGATATTGGACAATTTCTACATACCAACTTTAACTAAAAACGATATGCCCCTTACCCAACAGGGAAGAAATCCCACCTTAGGAAGACAAGTGAAAAGAAGCCGCCCACCAAGGAATCCAGCGCCAAGCTGCAGCAGTCCGCCATCTGGAAGATGGAGAACGAGTTCTACGAGTTTGCCCTGGAGCAGTTCCAGTTTGTCCGGGCTCACGCCGTCCGGGAGAAGGACGGGGAACTCTACCTGCTGGCTCAGAACTTCTTCTATGAGAAGATCTACCCCAAAACAAACTAGCGCACATGAAAGATGGACCATTCATCTAGGCTTCATGCCGTAGTCACACACACTGGGGAGAGGACAGGGGAGAGGAGGAAAACTAAGATCATCAGTGGATCTGTGGAACTGTCTGTGTTAGACGTTGTTAGCAGTTTCTGAATGTCGCCCGCTTCACTGACTCCTCCGTCTCCATAGTAGCCGACAGAACCAGGAAGCTGCCTCTTCCTGGTGCGAGAGTGCCAATAGGGCATTTTCCCACCAGCATCTAAGTTCCAGGACTACCTTTCTCCTTCCAGGTGACAGTTCACAGGAGTGATTTGCTTGACAGACACATGGCAGGAGATGAGTCTACTTGGCAGCTGGCCATGTCCTTTTTACTTCTGGTCACATGATTTGTATTTTCCGTCCAGAGGGCAGGTTTTTATTGGCTTGTTCTGTTTGTTTGCATTTTATTTGTATTTTCATTCTACTTTACTATCATCGTCTATGGGAACATTGTCGTCCCACTTTTTATGTGTTCAAATGATGTAACCGTCTAAAATTAAAAGTTGACTACAATGTTATCTTGGAGTTTATCTATATGAATTGAAGACGTTTTTACAAAATCTAAATTCTGTGGCCTCCATAGACTTGGGTGACTGATACACCCTGTTCACGACTATGGTACTACTATTCAGTGTTTTATACTGTACTTATTTACTTGTTTTCAGACTCTTTGACCCAGTTGGATTATTGCTAGGTGGAATGTGAAGTGTTTACACATGATGTAATTAAACTATGGAAGAAGACAATTCAGCTGCTGTACATATTACTAATTTCAATACATCTGGATTAAACGGTTATTTTATTTCAAGAGGACTTGCTATAATTTCAGATTTGGTATAACACATTTAGTTAATGAGCGAGCCATTTGTACATTTTTCTCTCAGCTTTAGTTACTTTCTCTAGATTTGCAAGAGACCATTTCATTTTAGTGCTTTTATTGTCGATATATCATATGTTTGCTCTTTGAACCCAAAGTGCCCCCAAGTCCATTGTTTTGCTGCTGTAAACACATGAACTTGTTGTATTTCTCTAAACAAAGGGTGACGTTGACCATTTTTTATTCATGACCGATTTTTTTTTTTATCCCAGATTATTTTCATTTCTTTATATTCTCCTTAGGATCATAAATTGCAATCCATTTTCATGTATTTTTCTATGGTTATCATGTAAGACTAACTTTACCTAACCCAATGCGTGCACTGCTAACTGCTGGTGCTGCTAATGCCAGTTCCTGTTCTTCTATTGATGGCCTACTAACAGACACACACTGATCACATCATCTCTGTAACTCAGCCCAGCCACAGTGACTGCTGTGCCGGAGCACTAGAACAGCCCTTAATTAATCAAGCCCTAGCCCAGACTTTGAGACAGCAGAAGTACGAAAAAGATTTTTTTTTTTTTTCCCCCACAGTGGATTATAAAAGAGAGATTGAATCTCCTGAGGTAAACTGTGATGTTGGGATGGTAGGCAGGCAGTAAAAACTAAACATGGCTTGTGTTCTCATGTTCTTAAAGGGGCACTTCACCATGTGACATTATCAGGAGTCATTTTCTCAGTCATCTTCTTGTAGAAACATGCTGATTTCACAGACACTGGTATGGGTGAATGAGAACTCTGGATAAAAGCATCTGCTAAATGGCATACAGTTGAAGTCGGAAGTTTACATACACTTAGGTTGGAGTCATTAAAGCTTGTTTTTCAACCACTCCACACATTTCTTGTTAACAAACTATGGTTTTGGCAAGTTGGTTAGGACATCTAATTTGTGCATGACACAAGTCATTTTTCCAACAATTGTTTACAGATTATTTCAATTATAATTCACTGTATCACAATTCCAGTTGGTCAGAGGTTTACATACACTAAGTTGACTGTGCCTTTAAACAGCTTGGAAAATTCCAGAAAATGATGTCATGGCTTTAGAAGCCTCTGATAGGCTAATTGACATAATTTGAGTCAATTGGAGGTGTACCTGTGGATGTATTTCAAGGCCTACCTTCAAACTCAGTGCCTCTGCTTGACATAATTTGAAAATGAAAATAAATCAGCCAAGACCTCAGAAGAAAAATGGTAGACCGCCACAAATCTGGTTCATCCTTGGGAGCAATTTCCAAACGCCTGAAGGTACCACATTCATCTGTACAAACAATAGTACGCAAGTATAAACACCACGGGAAAACGCAGCCGTCATACCGCTCAGGAAGGAGACGCATTCTGTCTCCTAGAGATGAACGTACTTTGGTGTGAAATGTGTAAATCAATCCCAGAACAACAGCAAAGGACCTTGTGAAGATGCTGGAGGAAACGGGTACAAAAGTATCTAAATCCACAGTAAAACGAGTCCTATATCAACATAACCTGAAAGGCCGCTCAGCAAGGAAGAAGCCACTGCTCCAAAACCGCCATAAAAAAGCCAGACTATGGTTTGCAACTGCACATGGGGACATAGATTGGACTTTTTGGAGAAATGTCCTCTGGTCTGATGAAACAGAAATAGAACTGTTTGGCCATAATGACCATCGTTATGTTTGGAGGAAAAAGGGGGAGGCTTGCAAGCCGATGGACACCATCCCAACCATGAATCATGGGGGTGGAAGTATCATGTTGTGGGGGTGCTTTGCTGCAGGAGGGTCTGGTGCACTTCACAAAATAGTCATGAGGGAGGAAAATGACGTGGATATATTGAAGCAACATCTCAAGACATCAGTCAGGAAGTTAAAGCTTGGTCGCTAATGGGTCTTCCAAATGGACAATGACCCCAAGCATACTTCCAAAGTTGTGGCAAAATGGCTTAAAGACTACAAAGTCAAGGTATTGGAGTGGCCATCACAAAGCCCTGACCTCAATCCCATAGAAAATTTGTCGTCAGAACTGAAAATGCATGTGCGAGCAAGGAGGCCTACAAACCTGACAGTTACACCAGCTCTGTCAGGAGGAATAGGTCAAAATTCACCCAACTTATTGTGTGAAGCTTGTGGAAGGCTACCCAAAACGTTTGACCCAAGTTAAAAAATGTAAAGGCAGTGCTACCAAATACTAATTGAGTGTATGTAAACTTCTGACCCACTGGGAATGGGATGAAAGAAATAAAAGCTGAAATAAATCATTCTCTACTATTATTCTGACATTTCACATTCTTAAAATAAAGTGGTATTCCTAACTGACCGAAGAAAGGGAATTTTTACTAGGATTAAATGTCAGGAATTGTGAAAAACTGAGTTTAAATGTATTTGGCTAAGGTGTATGTAAACTTCCGACTTCAACTGTATATACTGTATAATGAATGTGAGGTTAAAGTGGTGAAGTGCCCCTTTAAGGTCTATGTTATACAGAGGCTACTCCTGTAGTTTTGGTTACTCAGCCTATTTTCCCTTCCTCCCTAACCAACCCAAATCACTGCAAAGACAGGCTCTCTCTCTCTCTCTGTCTGTGTAGTATCTGTTGGAATGTCAACCCCACCATGTTTTTGTTATCATTTTGTCATTCCCGTGTTTTTGTTGTCTTATAAAAAAAATGAATTACCCATTACTGCATGCTTTTTATTTAATTATTTGTTAGTACATTGATTGACACTGAAAATGTTGGCTGCTGTTCTCTCTGTACTATAGAGGGAGCTCATTGGCTAATTTGTGTCTTCACCTGCCTGGAGTGGAGACATCTATGGGTGACATTATCCAGCCCATGGTGATGTGTGTGTGTCATGGAAACAGCAAATGAACACTTGGCTACTGTAAGTGAAAAGACATGGATCAGGCTAGGTGATACCTCTTCCTGAAAAAACAGATTGAGACCAAATGACATGGGGGTTTCCAAACTGAGGAAAAGAATGGCAAAAAGTATACATCAACTTCTCTGATCGAAGAAACGGGTAAGTCACAGTCCCAGGGCTGCCTGTTGAATCGGTGTCTCACCAAGCTTTACCCAGCCAGGCCCAGGTAATCTCATGCTCGTCATCAATTACTGAACCAATCTCCTATTAATCCCATCATTAGATAGCCAGCCTACAACAACTTCCTGGACTTGTCACTGTGACCCAATATAAAGGGTTTCCCTGCCCTCTGTCCAAGCCCTCCCAGACTGATCTGAGACCTACTTCATGAGATTGGATCTCTTCATCTGTAAGATGACCAAACTGATCCAGGACCTGTAATGAAGGCTATATAGTGTAATCTGATGTGTAACAACTTTCTTATGTACTGGTGATGATACAGAAGCAGGAAACTAACAGTGTTGGGGAAGCTACTCTTAAAATATAGTTTACCAAGCTACCAATTACGTTACACTGGAAGAAGTTAAGCTACAACTAACTGCTACCCTTAAGAAGTATATAGTTTACGTAACTAAAGTTACTTTGAAAAAGTAGTTCACTACATCCAAACTACTTTGTGAAAAAGGATATCTAAATCTGAAATCTCACAGACTACAAATTGCAAGACAGATCACTCTGGGGTCAAATGTTAACAGTGTGTAATTTAGCCTGTTAAACACAAAAACAATGTTTCAAGTGAGAATTATGGAGGTCTGATGCCGAAAATAAATCATTATTGCCTACTTCACCCATATTTTATTTTCCTTTTGCAAAAAAAGTTGCCTAATGTGTAGTTCCAGTAGTTAGCTACACCGCTACATGGCAAAACAAGTAATTAACTACTGAAAACACTACCAAGATTTGATGTAGTTAAATTACTCAAAATATATGTAAACTCAGCAAGAAAAGAAACGAACTCTCACTGTCAACTGCGTTTATTTTCAACAAACTAAACATGTGTAAATATTTGTATGAACATAAGATTCAACAACTGAGACATAAACTGAACAAGTTCCACAGACATGTGACTAACATAAATGGAATAATATGTCCCTGAACAAAGGGTGGTCAAAATCAAAAGTAACTGTCAGTATCTGGTGTGGCCACCAGCTGCATTAAGTACTGCAGTGCATCTCCTCCTCATGGACTGCACCAGATTTGCCCGTTCTTGCTGTGAGATGTTACCCCACTCTCCCACCAAGGCACCTGCAAGTTCCCGGACATTTCTGGGGGGAATGGCCCTAGCCCTCACCCTCCGATCCAACAGGTCCCAGACGTGCTCAATGGGATTGAGATCTGGGCTCTTCGCTGGCCATGGCAGAACACTGACATTCCTGTCTTGCAGGAAATCATGCACAGAACGAACAGTATAGCTGGTGGCATTGTCATGCTGGAGGGTCATGTCAGGATGAGCCTGCAGGAAGGGTACCATATGAGGGAGGAGGATGTCTTCCCTGTAACGCACAGCGTTGAGTTTGCCTGCAATGACAACAAGCTCAGTCCGATGATGCTGTGACACACCGCCCAAGACCATGACGGACCCTCCACCTCCAAATCGATCCCACTCCAGAGTACAGGCCTTGGTGTAATGCTCATTCCTTCGACGATAAACGTGAATCCGACCATCACCCCTGGTGAGACAAAACCACGACTTGTCAGTGAAGAGCACTTTTTGCCAGTCCTGTCTGGTCCAGCGACGGTGGGTGTGTGCCCATAGGCAACGTTGTTGCCTGTGATGTCTGGTGAGGACCAGACAGTGTATAAACCCTTTACAATGAAGATCTGTGAAGTTATTTGGATTTTTACGAATTATCTTTGAAAGACAGGGTCCTGAAAAAGGGACGTTTCTTTTTTTGCTGAGTTGAGTTCACTACTACCCAACACTTGAAACCAACTTATTACCACATCAAACCCATGAACTACTGTAGTACTGTTGGATTGAAAAGATCACATTTCAGGTTAATAGAAGCTTAGGGCTGTGTTCAGAAAAGTTGATTTTGGGTAATGGGCACACACTATGGAACACTCTCCCACATTCCATTGACGTCTATGTATGACGTCTCACCTAAGTGAGAGGTAGAGTTCAGCACAGCCTTACATAATACACTGGGGCCAGACCAACATCCCAGTGTCTCACAGGTTGTGACGGATATTATTGAACAGGGCGCACATGTCCAGAACTTAACACACGGACATCTATTGTATAATGGACATGACTTGATTCTTTATGTTGTTGGAGTCATTTCTGTAGAAGGCCTGCCTGCACATGGACAGTGTGGTGCCATTGGTATCAAGTGCAGTCAGTTGACAGCTATTTTAGATTGGCGTCAGCAACTGGACAGATTTGGTTACAATCATGATAGTTATTCTCTGCAACTACTACTACTGTACTACTACAATGTATTAGGCCAGTGATTACCAAACTGCAAGGGATTGGTAGGGGAGGCGCGGGGTCTCCACCCCCACAAAAAAATAAATACATTTTTTTTAAAGGAACTCATTCCGGCTTTAAACTTACTCGTGAAAGTTGTAATAGTAGAATGCAGAAGGTGCAATTTAGAAATTGGGATAGCATCATCAGTTAATCTTGTCATGTTAGTTATTGTAGACCTTAGAGAGCTATTTCTAACTTGTCAGAAATGTTCAGATCAGCTAACACTTTCATGGAGTTTTATTTTAGCCCATAGATATTGTTGGAATTTTTTTGTCACTCAAATATCACATGAATACACATTAGACATGGCAAAATGTATAGAATTGCAAGAAAATTTGATTTAAAACTGCTATATTTTATTTGGGCCCCATGACAAAATGTGTAGAATTGCAGGAAATAAACTTTAAACCTGCAAAATTAGGGGTGTGAATAGCTTGTATCATGAACAGTGCTTGTGCCCATGGAAATAGGGGGGCCCTGAGTGAAAAAGTTTGGGAACCCCTGTAGGCTATCACTATACTACTGCCGCTTTTTATATTTGGTATCCTATAATAAATTATGAAGATGATGTCATTGACGTTTCCTGCACTATTTTCAGCTACTATATCATAGTATAACCTTCTGCTCATAATCTTCATCGTTTTAATCTAGTCCTAGAATTGTCAAATTATTCCGTAAAGATTTTTTACAGGGGATTGCGGGGTTCGTGTGTGTGTGTGAAATGTATGATCACGTGAGAGAGTGTGACTATAATCTGGCCGCGAGAGTGGGCTATGGGTTGAGTGAGTGCATAGCTCCTATGGGCGGACGCTGATGTATTTCCACACAAACCACCGCTGCTCTCTCCCAAAGCACTGGGACAGATTTATGGTGCTACTTCACTTATGTGGACTATAGAACAACTTTTCGTGCCTTGGCCTAAGCGAAAAAAGACACAAGGATTCAAAGAAAGGCATGGAAAGTCAAGTATTTCCAAGATGACCGATGGTTTGGTCACCGAATAAGTTATTTTTGTCGCACGAGAGGGAAACTCAAAACAAGGCTGTTTTTGGAGTTCCACCTCCCCTCTCTCCGTAGAGTTTGATTCAAAAGTCGAAAGCCAAGATGGCCGCCGATTCCGTGCAGGTAGGAAAAGTTGACAACTGTTACAATAAACGCGTAAAGTTGTAATGCGCGTTTTCCAATGTAGTAGACTAACTTTATTTTATCGAACATTCGCAGTAGGTTCAAATCTTGAGTTTTATCAATTTCTGAGGGATTTATCCACCCTTTCCCGAAGGACTGGGAATCATGGATTGAGGCCTGGAAAACAATTAGAAGGGGGAAAAAAATCCAGTTTTGCATTATTGTGCACTTGAGCACGCAACATCTGAACTACTGAATTCATCTGCTATAGATGATTTAAATGTAAAATATATTATGATAGTAAAATGTTTTTTTTTTTACATTTTGGTAAACAAAATTGTTCAGAACGAATTGGAAGAACATTTTCCATTTCATATCCCATTTTAAACCGAGACGGTAAAAGTAATGTTCCATTTTAAACTCCTTTGTAAACAGGGACACACTTGAGTCAAGTGGGCGCGTGGTAAAGCCCAAAGGTGTCTATTAAAAAAAACATGGTTTACTTGGTTGGAGCCTAGATTTAACGTAGTTGAAAATAATGATGTTAGCTAAGCATTCATTCCCGTAAACATGCTTGAATTTGTAGCTAATCATACAATGCAACATTTAGAAACCTCAAGTGGCTGACTGAAAATAAATGAGAAAGTTTCAATCTGTTTTTCGCCTCTGAACTGTAACAAATTAGTCAGAAGAAAGGTTGTGGTCACCACTGCTGTCACTGGGATGACGTCACCTGTCAAATCTGCCAATTTGTATCGGAAAAAAAAGAATACATGTCCATCAAACAACAATGTAGCCTTGAAGCATAATGATGTTTTCTGACCATGCAATTTAGTAACTTTGTATGGTTCCAAACATAACTAAACTCTCTCCTAAACATTTACATTTGAAGACATTAACCTGTGAAAATGTTGCCTTTGTTTGCAGTTTCTATAATTAGATTGAAGCTGGAACACTGTTTGGAACCTTATTTGCACCCATGAATGCAGACTAGTCTTTGCAGACATGATTTCACAAGACTCATATTCTTAAATGGGTGACGGCTGAGATTGTTTGGACAGTGAGTGGAAGGCTCTTGTATTTGTCAAGTTAATTATGCTGCTATCGGCCACTAAACAAAATAGTCTATTTGGAAACTATTCAGACCCCTTGACTTTTTCCACATTTTGTTATAACGAAAAATAAATAATAATCAATCTTCACAAAATACCCCATAATGACAAAGCAATTTATTTTACATATATATATATATATATCTTATTTACATAAATATATATCTTATTTACATAAATATTCAGATGCTTTGCTATAATACTCTCAATTGAGCCCAGGTGCTTTCCGTTTCCATTGATCATCCTTGAAATGTTTCTACAACTTGATTGGAGTCCACCTGTGGTAAATGTAAATTGATTGGACATGATTTGGAAGGCACACCTGTCTATATAGGGTCCCACAGTTGACAGTGCATGTCAGAGCAAAATTCAGTCCATGAGGTCAAAGGAATTGTCCATAGAGCTCTGAGACAGGATTGTGTCAAGGCACAGATCTGGGGAAGGGTACCCCAAAATGTTTTGCAGCATTGAAGGTTCCCAAGAACTAAGTGGCCTCCATCATTCTTAAATGGAAGAAGTTTGGAACCACCAAGACTCTTCCTAGAGCTGGTTGCCCAGCCAAACTGAGCAATCGGCGGAGAAGGGCCTTAGTCAGGCAGGTGACCAGGAACCCGATTGTCACTCTGACTGAGCTCCAGAGTTCCTCTGTGGAGATGGTTGTCCTTCTAAAGGTTCTCCCTTCTCTGCAGCATTCCAGGAACCAGGCCTTTATGGTAGAGTGTGATCTGATCAGTGTCTGTGTTAGTAGGCCATCAATAGAAGAACAGGAACTGGCATTAGCAGCACCAGCAGTTAGCAGTGCACGCATTGGGTTAGGTAAAGTTAGTCTTACATAATAACCATAGAAAAATAAATGAAAATGGATTGCAATTTATGATCCTAAGGGGAATATAAAGAAATTAAAATAATCTGGGATAATAAAAAAAATCTGTCATGAATAAAAAATGGTCAACGTCACCCTTTGTTTAGAGAAATGCAACGAGTTAATGAGTTTACAGCAGCAAAACAATGGATTTGGGGGCATTTTGGGTTCAATAGTGGTCCAATGATAGCAAACATATGACATTGACAAAAGCACCTGAATGAAATGGTCTCTCGCCAATCTAGAGAAAATAACAAAAGCTGAGAGAAAAATGTACAAATGGCTCATTAACACTCTACCAAAAGGCACCTAAAGGACTCTCAGACCATGAGAAACAATATTCTCTGGTCTGATGAAACCAAGATTGAACTCTGGCCTGAATGCCAAGTGTCACGTTTGGAGGAAACCTGGCGCCATCCCTACGTTGAAGCATGGTGGCAGCATCGTGCTGTGGGGATGTTTTTCGGCGGCAGGTACTGGGAGACTAGTCAGGATCAAGGCGAAGATGAACGGAACAATGTACAGAGAGATCCTTGATGAAAACCTGCTCCAGAGCGCTCAGGACCTCAGACTGAGGCGACGGTTCACCTTCCAACAGTACAATAACCCTAAGCACACAGCCAAGACAAAACAGGAGTGGCTTCGGGACAAGTCCTTGAGTGGCCCAGCCAGAGCCCGGACTTGAACCCGACCGAAGAGACCTGAAAATAGCTGTGCAGCAATGCTCCCAATCCAACCTGACAGAGCTTGAGGATCTATGGGAGAAATTCCCCAAATACAGGTGTGCCAAGCTTGTAGCGTCATAGCCTCGAATCTTCTTGGATCACTGCCAAAGGTTCTTCAACAAAGTACTGAGTAAAGGGTCTGAATACTTATGTAAATGTGATATTTCATTTAAAAAAAATGTTTTTTATACATTTGCAAAAATTTCTACAACTATTTTTGCTTTGTCAATATGGGTTATTGTATGTATATTGATGAGGGGGAACCCCCACCCCCAATTTCATCAATTTTAGAATATGGCTGTAACGTATCGAAAAGTGGAAAAAGTCAAGGGGTCTGAATACTTTCCGAATGCACTGTAACTAGTGTAGGAGTGACGAAGTTGTGTTATTGCCAATAAACTATGGCCACAACCTCTTGCTCATCAGTAGTTTGTGTCTTGTCGTAATCCTGCCAAGAAAGACAGGCGAACCATGCACTATTCCCAGGTCTCACTGCACAGTTTGGCTTGTGACGTAAGAGCAACACATCCAGTTAGACATGTACCGAAACCTTGATGACAAGTACGTATTTTGTAAACCTCCCGCTTTGGGCTTAATGTGTCAGTGTGTAGTTCATATGTGTATTGTCAATAAGCAGAATTGCTGTCTTACCTCAATTAGCCATGAATTCCCTAGTTGGAAAGCGGCTGTTTTCTAGAAGCTGTGCGGTGCCATTTTCCCAAAATGTTCCCCCACTTGGGCCAGCCCCCTAGCACTTAGAGTTTCAGCCAATGAACTTCTGCCCCTCACCATTTGAGTGACAACTAGAAAGACACAGCACACACAGCAGAGAGAAAGCAATGACGTGGTGTGCATATCTGCACATACAGTACCAGTCCAAAGTTTGGACACACCTACTCATTCAAAGTAACCACCCTTTGCCTTGATGACAGCTTGGCATTTTCTCAACCAGCTTCATAGTGCCCTCAAAGCTCATCACTAAGCTAAGGACCCTGGGACTAAACACCTCCCTCTGCAACTGGATCCTGGACTTTCTGACGGGCTGCCCCCAGGTGGTAAGGGTAGGTAACAGCACATCTCCCACGCTGATCCTCAACACGGGGCCCCTCAGGGGTGCGTGCTCAGTCCCGTCCTGTACTCCCTGTTCACTCATGACTGCACGGCCAGGCACGACTCCAACACCATCATTAAGTTTGCCGATGACACAACAGTGGTAGGTCAGAGACTGGGCCGTGTGGTGCCAGGACAACATCCTCTTCCCTCACCATGTTCAAGACAAAGGAGATGATTGTGGACTACAGGACAAGAGGACCGAGCACGCCCCCATTCTCATCAACGGGGCTGCAGTGGAGCAGGTTGAGACGTTGAAGTTCCTTGGTGTCCACATCACCAACAAACTAACATGGTCCAAGCACAACAAGATAGTCGTGAAGAGAGCACGACAACACCCATTTCCCTCTCAGGAGACTGAAAAGATTTGGCATTGGTCCTCAGATGCTCAAAAGGTTCTACAGCCGCACCATCAAGAGCATCCTGACTGGTTGAATCACTGCCTGGTATGGCAACTGCAAGGCCTCCGACCGCAAGGCACAACAGAGGGTAGTGCGTACGGCAGAGTACATCACTGGGGCCAAGCTTCCTGCCATCCAGGCTTCTTAACAGGTTCTACCCCAAGCCTAAACTCCTGAACATCTAATCAAATGGCTTCCCAGACTATTTGCACCCCCCTCTTTTACGCTGCTGCTACTCTTATTATTTATGCATAGTCATTTTAATAACTCTACCTACATGTACATATTACCTCCAATTATCTCGTCTAACCAGTAACCCCTGCATATTGACTCTGTACTGGTACCCATGTATACAGTTGGTTAGGACATCTACTTTGTGCATGACACAAGTAATTTTTCCAACAATTGTTTACTGACAGATTATTTCACTTATAATTCACTGTATCACAATTCCAGTGGGTCAGAAGTTTACATACACTAAGTTGACTGTGCCTTTAAACAGCTTGGAAATTTCCAGAAAATTATGTCATGGCTTTAGACGCTTCTGATAGGCTAATTGACATCATTTGAGTCAATTGGAAGTGTACCTGTGGATGTATTTCAAGGCCTACCTTCAAACTCAGTGCCTCTTTGCTTGACATCATGGGATAATCAAAAGAAATCAGCCAAGACCTCAGAAAAAAAATGGTAGACCTCCACAAGTCTAGTTCATCCTTGGGAGCAATTTCCAAACGCCTGAAGGTACCACATTCATCTGTACAAACATTAGTACTCAAGTATAAACACCATGGGACCAGGCAGCTGTCATACCGCTCAGGAAGGAGACGCGTTCTGTCTCCTAGAAAGGGACGTACTTTGGTGCGAAATGTGCAAATCAATCCCAGAACAACAGCAAAGGACCTTGTGAAGATGCTGGAGGAAACAGGTACAAAAGTATCTATATCCACAGTAAAACAAGTCCTATATTGACATAACCTGAAAGGCTGCTCAGCAAGGAAGAAGCTACTGCTCCAAAACCGCCATAAAAAAGCCAGACTACGGTTTGCAACTGCACATGGGGACAAAGATCGTACTTTTTGGAGAAATGTCCTCTCGTCTGATGAAAAAAAATAAAATAGAATTGTTTGGCCATAATGACCATTATGTTTGGAGGAAAAAGGGGGAGGCTTGCAAGCCGAAGAACACCATCCCAACTGTGAAGCACAGGGGTGGCAGCATCATGTTGTGGGGGTGCTTTGGTGCAAGAGGGACTGGTGCACTTCACAAAATAGATGGCATCATGAGGAGGGGAAATTATGTGGATATATTGAAGCAACATCTCAAGACATCAGTCAGGAAGTTAAAGCTTGGTCGCTAATGGGTCTTCCAAATGGACAATAACCCCAAGCATACTTTCAAAGTTGTGGCAAAATGGCTTAAGGACAACAAAGTCAAGGTATTGGAGTGGCATCACAACGCCCTGACCTCAATCCTATAGAAAATGTGTGCGAGCAATGACGCCTACAAACCTGACTCAGTTACACAAGCCCTGTCAGGAGGAATTCACCCAATTTATTGTGTGAAGCTTGTGGAAGGCTACCCAAAACGTTGGACCCAAGTGAAACAATTTAAAGGCAATGCTACCAAATACTCATTGAGTGTCTGTACATTTCTGACCCACTGGGAATGTGATGAAAGAAATAAAAGCTGAAATAAATCATTCTCTCTACTATTATTCTGACATTTCACATTCTTAAAATAAAGTGGTGATCTTAACTGACCTAAGACAGGGAATTTTTACTAGGATTAAATGTCAGGAATTGTGAAAAACTGAGTTTAAATGTACTTGGCTAAGGTGTATGTAACCTTCCGACTTCAACTGTATATCCTCGCTATTGTTATTTTACTGCTGCTCTTTAATTATTTGTTACGTTTTTTTTCCTTCTTAACTGCTTTGTTGGTTAAGGGCTTGTAAGTAAGCATTTCACTGTAAGGTCTACACATGTTGTATTCGGCGTATGTGACAAATACAATTTGATTTCAATTAACAGTCAATCATTACTTTAAGACATGAAGGTCAGTCAATGCAGTAGCAAAAACCATCAAGCGCTATGATGAAACTGGCTCTCAGGACCGCCACAGGAAAGGAAGACCCAGAGTTACTTCTGCTGCAGATGATAAGTTTGTTAGAGTTACCAGCCTCAGATTGCAGCCCAAATAAATGCTTCAAGTAACAGACACATCTCAACATCAACTATTCAGAGCAGACTGTGTGAATCAGGCCTTCATGGTCAAATTTCTACAAAGAAACCACTACTAAAGGACACCAATAAGAAGGAGAGACTTGCTTGGGCAATGGACATCAGACCGGTGAAAATCTGTCCTTTGGTCTGATGAGTCCATTTTTTTGATTTTTGGTTCCAACCGCCGTGCCTTTGTGAGACGCAGAGTAGGTGAACGGATGATCTCCGCATGTGTGGTTCCCACCGTGAAGCATGGTGGAGGAGGTGTGATGGTGTGGGGGTGCTTTGCTGGTGACACTGGCAGTGATTTATTTAGAATTCAAGGCACACTTAACCAGCATGGCTACCACAGTATTCTGCAGTGATACACAGTTCCACTAAGTGAAAACCAGATGGGATCGACAGGGCAATGACTCAACACACTTCCAGGCTGTGTAAGGACTATTTGACCAAGAAGGAGAGTGATGGAGTGCTGCATCAGATGACCTGGCCTCCGCAATCACCCAACCTCAACCCAATTGAGATGGTTTGGGATGAGTTGGGCCGCAGAGTGAAGGAAAAGCAGCCAACAAGTGCTCAGCATATGTGGGAATTCCTTCAAGACTGTTGGAAAAGCATTCCAGGTGAAGCTGGTTGAGAGAATGCCAAGAGTGTGCAAAGCTGTCAAGGCAAAGGGTGACTTCTTTGGAGAATCAAAAATATATTTGGGTTTGTTTAACACTTTTTTTCCCGGTTGTTATTTCATAGTTTTGATTTCTTCACTATTATTCTTCAATGTAGAAAATAGTCAAAATGAAGAGAAACCCTTGAATGACTAGGTGTATCCTAACTTTTGACTGGTACTGTACATGTGATGACATATACATTTATCGGGGACCACTTTTGGCTACTTTCAGAACTACTGGCTAAAAGGTAATATACAAAAGTATCAGAGAATCTCTCTAAACTGACCAGGGTTGTAAATTACACCTGTCATCTATGTATTTGTGATGGACCATCATTTCCAAGCACTGTAGTCTTTTAAATGCTTTAGCCTGGCCTGGAAGTGAGGTTGTTGACCTGATGTAGCCTATGTGACATTTCTGTTTTAAATGCAGCTATCAAACCAAATGTGTTGAAGCCGGTTTAGGGTAATACATTGTGTAAAGGTTGAATGGTGTTCAAGGTTAGTCAGGATTTAAAAAATAAATAACTAAAAACAGTTACCATCGCGCTCTACCATAATCCCAATAGTCTTGGTTTCTAAAGTCAGGCTTTTGGCATAAGTTAATGTCTGCCTTACCAGCTTTTCCATTGTCCCTCAAATTTAATTGAGCTTTTGTTGACATTTGAGTTGAAGACTATTTAGCCTGCTAATAGTGGAAATTCATACTTTTTATGTTAGCTTTGGTTTCGCTGCATGTTTTAAGGTGACATTATTTTAGGTGCGTGAGAAATAGGCTATTCTAACATATTAATGAGTAAGGACACAAGCTTTTATCATTTTCGATGATTAAAACTCCTATGCAAGCCTGTCAAATTTCAGTGTTCTCCTCGGTCAGTTCGATTTTCTTAGCTATTTTGTTGCTTAGAGGGAAGAATAAGGCTGGTCTGCGTCTTTGTATTGTGTTCAGTGGTAGCCTAGTCAAACAGAGTTACGGCAAAACCAATTGGGTTGAGCTGTCTTTTTACCTCTTCCAGGAGTTGAGTTGTTTACCTATGAGTCATACAAGGAGGCGGAGCCTGTCTCCCTCTGGACTGGAATGTACTATAGGCCTCAGCATTGCATATTTCCTCTGTAAAGCACCTTTATGGGAGGAAAGGGTGGAGTTAAAGATGGAGAAGTTTTGGCCACTAGCCAGCCAAAACAGGGAACTACCGTGCACTCTAATGCCAAACACACACTAAGCCAGTTTTTTTTTTAACTCTAACTGGGTCAATCAGTGCATATCAATTAGGCAAAATAAATGTTGGCTACTTTGACACAAATACAATAGCTCAACGTTATTCCATTGGCTGTTGGTTGAAACGCGGTGCTTGCTTGCACTACCAAAGTAGTGGACTAGATTCTTTCATTAGCCATACACTGAACAATTATCAGTACTAAAAGCTGTAGACGGCGTTGGGAAGCGACCTTGGCAAAAAATGACGTTACGAACTCTTTCCCAGGCTCCCAATCTTAACCTTACAAGAAGCCATTTACATGTAGCTGTACACAACTGCAAGCCACCTCCCACTCCCTCACACGTCGCTCCATGGGGGAGGCCATTGGACCGCTGGCATTTTTTTTTATACCAATGTTTATTTTAAGACTCAGCTCTCTCCCCGGAGTGAGATTAGGTCCCATTCTCGTCTCCTGTGACCTCACAGAGCGCGAGGCTAAGCAGGATTTTGTTGTCCCTCAGACGGTTTGTGTGTGTGTCTGTCTTTCTGTCTGTCTGTCTGTCTGTGAGAGTGGGAAGGGTTGGACATAGAGAGTATGTGTCCAACTGACTTTTGCTTTTGAGTCACCCAGACATGTTGCTGTTGTAGAGGATAACTGTTTTAGAAAAGAAGAGAACTTTACTTATGATATTGTCATGAGAGGAAGAACAAAGCAGAACTTCAAAACATGCATGGACGGGCTTCTGTTGCAGATGTGATGGAGACAAGGTTGATGGAAATCGATGATGTTATGGTAAGGAACATAGATTTGTGTAGGAATAGTAAACTATAGGGATGAGCATTTGAAATGATTTCAGTATTCGAATAATATATTTTTGGGGATATCCGGATAGTTGAAATATATTTGTTTTTTTAAAGAAGTTTTATTTTTGTATAACCAAATCTTTCCTTTTTAATGTAAATGGCATGTTATAGAAGGTTCCAGACACCTTTTTTGTGATTTCACATTTTAGAGAAACGTACAGCAAACAACTTCCTCATCCTTGTTCTGTAGTATGGGGGCCCCCCCAATTTTTTTTTTTTAGCAAAGGCTCCAAAAACACCCTAATACATCAGTTTGGAAACGGTAAAGCTCTCAGTATAGTGATACAAGTCTTTAGCTGTTGTATATATGAAATTGTGTCATTCCGAACTGCAATGTTAAATTCCATTTTGTTGCGACTACCTAGCTAAAGTAGCATTGCTAATTGAGGCTATTTTCCTGCGCTCCCCTTCCAGTGTCTACAACAGCTCCATTCATATGAAACAACAGCCTACCTATTGGTTGGTCTTTCTGATTTAGCCAACTTAATTCCGTAATTTTAATTACATTTTGCTAGTGTTGCACGGTATACCGGTACCACGGTAATATCATGGTACCAAAACGTCATGATACTTATGATACCAACATTTTAGAATACCGTAGTACCGTTTCATATGATACTACTGACTTTTTCAGACCTACCGATATAAAGAACCTGCTGGATTCTATTATAAAATGTTTATAAATTCAGTTTTGTTTGTAGATAATAATATCCACTTCACTTTCATGCACATATCACGTGTGGCAGCTGTAATCAGCCAGCTGCATCCCCTACATGCCCTTACCTAAATCAAATCAAATATATTTGTATTTGTCACATACACATGGTTAGCAGATGTTAATGCGAGTGTAGCTAAATGCTTGTGCTTCTAGTTCCGACCATGCAGTAATATCTAACAAGTAATCTAACCTAACAATTTCACAACAACTACCTTATACACACAAGTGTAAAGGAATGAATAAGAATATGTTCATAAAAATATATGAATGAGCGATGGCTGGACGGCATAGGCAAGATGCAGTAGATGGTATAGAGTACAGTATATACATATGAGATGAGTAATGTAGGGCATGTAAACATTATATAAAGTGGCATTGTTTAAAGTGGCTAGTGATACATTTATTACATCAATTTGTCATTATTAAAGTGGCTAGAGATGAGTCGGTATGTTGGCAGCAGCCTCTCTATGTTAGTGATGGCTGTTTAACAGTCTGATGGCCTTGAGATAGAAGCTGTTTTTCAGTCTCTCGGCCCCTGCTTTGATGCACCTGTACTGACCTCGCCTTCTGGATGATAGCGGGGGGAACAGGCAGTGGCTCGGGTGGTTGTTGTCCTTGATGATCTTTTTGGCCTTCCTGTGACATCAGGTGGTGTAGGTGTCCTGAAGGGCAGGTAGTTTGCCCCCGGTGATGCGTTCTGCAGACCTCACTACCCTCCGGAGAGCGTTACGGTTGTGGGCGGAGCAGTTGCCGTACCAGGTGGTGATACAGTCCGACAGGATGCTCTCGATTGTGCATCTGTAAAAGTTTGAGTGTTTTTGGTGACCAGCCAAATTTCTTCAGCCTCCTGAGGTTGAAGAGGCGCTGCTGCGCCTTTTTCACCACGCTGTCTGTGTGGGTAGACCATTTCAGTTTGTCTGTGATGTGTACGCCGAGGAACTTAACTTTCCACCTTCTCCACTACTGTCCCGTCAATGTGGATAGGGGGCTGCTCCCTCTGCGGTTTCTTGAAGTCCACAAACATCTTCTTTGTTTTGTTGACATTGAGTGTGAGGTTATTTTCCTGACACCACACTCCGAGGGCCCTCACCTCCTCCCTGTAGTAGGCCATCTCGTCATTGTTGGTAATCAAGCCTACCACTGTAGTGTCATCTGCAAACTTCATGATTGAGTTGGAGGCGTGCAAGGCCACGCAGTCATGGGTGAACAGGGAGTACAGCAGCGGGCTGAGAACTCACCCTTGTGGGGACCCAGTGTTGAGGATCAGCGGGGTGGAGATGTTGTTACCTACCCTCACCACCTGGGGGCGGCCCATCAGGAAGTCCAGGACCCAGTTGCACAGGGCGGGGTCGAGACCCAGGGTCTCGAACTTAATGACGAGTTTGGAGGGTACTATGGTGTTAAATGCTGAGCTGTAGTCAATGAACAGCATTCTTACATAGGTATTCCTCTTGTCCAGATGGGTTAGGGGAGTGTGCAGTGTGATTGCGTCATCTGTGGACCTATTAGGGCGGTAAGCAAATTGGAGTGGGTGTCAGGTAGGGTAGAGGTGATATGGTCCTTGATTAGTCTCTCAAAGCACTTCATGATGACGGAAGTGAGTGCTACGGGGCGATAGTCATTTAGCTCAGTTACATTCGCTTTCTTGGGAACAGGAACAATGGTGGCCTTCTTGAAGCATGTGGGAACAGCAGACTGGGATAAGGATTGATTGAATATGTTCCGTAAACACACCAGCCAGCTGGTCTGCGCATGCTCTGAGGACGCGGCTGGAGATGCCGTCTGGGCCGGCAGCCTTGCGAGGGTTAACACGTTTAAATGTTTTACTCACGTTGGCTGCAGTGAAGGAGAGCCTGCAGGTTTTGGTAGCGGGCCGTGTCAGTGGCACTGTGTTGTCCTCAAAGCGAGCAAAGAAGTTGTTTAGTTTGTCTGGGAGCAAGACATCGTGGTCCGTGACGGGGCTGGTTTTCCTTTTGTAGTCCATGATTGACTGTAGACCCTGCCACATACCTCTCGTGTCTGAGCCGTTCAATTGCAACTCTACTTTGTCTCTATACTGACGCTACCTGCTTCTCTCCGTCCGCTCTTCACGTGCGTCTATTCCTCCCGTCAGTTAAAAAAATATATAATTCAGCCTTGATGGCGAGCGGGGATGCAGACCAAGACCCTGATGAGTTTTCAGTAGATTTGTACATTTGTTACATTGGAGCAGCACACAAAGCCAGCAATGTTGATACATTATATAATTTCATCGCCTGTTATAACCAAGAGCACAGACCAGTCTGAGTACACTTTGCAAGTTCACTGTCATGCAGTCTCTGAGTGTCAGAGAGAGAAATGGAGCACCGCTTCGCAACAGGCATGCTTGCACCTTTACAGCAAAGAAAACGTCTTGTCTCTAAAAACTAAAATATGACCCATATTACCTGAGATGCCTTTTTTTTCTTTATTGCGCATTTTATATAATTTCACAAACCAAGTCGCAGGCCATTTTTTTAAAGTCATCCTGGGTCACTAATTATTGGTTTGATAACAAAACAACGTTGTTCAGTCATGTTACCTAGCTAGCTAACAACCTGGCAACTTGACAGTAGGTTTAGGCTAATTTGATTGGAACAGGAAGAAAGGAAAAGGGTCTGCTACTCATGAGATGTGCTTCAAAAGGTATGATTCATATAGGTCTAAAATATACTGAACAAACATATAAACAAAACATGTAAAGTGTTGGTCCTATTTTTCATGAGCTGAAATAAAAGATCCCAGAAATATACCATACGCAGAAAAAGTGTGTTTCTCTCAAATTTTGAGCACAAATTTGTGTACATCCCGGTTACTGAGCATTTCTCCTTTGCCAAGGTAATCCATCCACCTGACAGGTGTGGGTTATCAAGAAGCTGATTAAACAGCATGATCATTACACAGGTGCACCTTTTGCTGGGGACAATAAAAAGTACTAAGGAGTATTTATGTCTGTAATAAAGTCCTTTTGTGGGTTAAAACTCATTCTGATTGGCTGGGCATAGCTCCCCAGTGGGTGGACCTGGCTCCCAAGTAGGTGGGTCTATGTTGCTGGAGGGACCTCCTGACTCCATATACAGTGCATTCGGAAAGTATTCAGACCCCCTGACTTTTTCCACATTTTGTTACGTTACAGCCTTATTCTAAAATGGATTAAATAAAACATTTTCCTCATCAATCTGTCTATATAAGGTCCCACAGTTGACAGTGCATATCAGAGCAAAAACCAAGTCATGAGGTCGAAGAAATTGTCTGTATTGCTCTGAGAGGATTATATCGAGGCACAGATCTGGGGAAGGGTACTAAAACATTTCTGCAACATTGAAGGTCCCCAAGAACACAGTTGCCTCCATCATTCTTAAATGGAAGAAGCTTGGAACCACCAAGACTATTCCTAGAGCTGGCTGCCCGGCCAAACTGAGCAATCAGGGGAGAAGGGCCTTGGTCAGGGAGATGACCAAGAACACGATGGTCACTCTGACAGAGCTCCAGAGTTCCTCTGGAGATGGGAGATCCTTCCAGAAGGACAACCATCTCTGCAGCACTCTACCAATCAGGCCTTTATGGTAGAGTGGCCAGACGGAAGCCACTCCTCAGTGAAAGGCACATGACAGTCGCTTGGGGTTTGCCAAAAGGCACCTAAATGACTCTGACCATGAGAAAGCTCTTTGGCCTGAATGCCAAGTGTCAAGTCTGGAGTAAACCTGGCACCATCCCTATGGTGAAGCATGGTAGTGGCAGCACCATTCTGTGGGGATGTTTTTCAGCAGCAGGAACTGGGAGACTAGTCAGGCTCGAGGGAAAGGTGAACGGAGCAAAGTACAGAGAGATCCTTGATGAAAACCTGCTCAGGACATTTGCCCTAAGCATAAAGCCAAGACAATGCAGAAGTGGCTTCGGGACAAGTCTCTGAATGTCTTTGAGTGGCCCAGCCAGAGCCCAGACTTGAACCTGATCGAACATCTCTGGAGACCTGAAATAACTGTGCAGTGATGCTCCCCATCCAACTTGACAGTGCTTGAGAGGATCTACAGAAAAGAATGGGAGAAACTCCCCAAATAACGGTGTGCCAAGCTTGTAACGTCATATCCAAGAATACTCGAGGCTGTAATCGCTGCCAAAGGTGCTTCAATAAAGTATTGAGTAAAGGGTCTGAATACTCATGTAAATGTGCTATGTTTTTTGATGTTATAAATTTTCACCAAATTTTGAAAAACCTGTTTTTGCTTTGTCGTTATGGGGTATTTTGTGTAGATTGATGGGGGAAGAAATCTATTTAATCCATTTTAGAAGAAGGCTGTAATGTAACAAAGTGGAAAAAGTGAAGGGATCTGAATACTTTCCGAATGCACTGTAGGTTGACCTTTCATTGTAATTCCATTCAAGAAGACTCTCTAAACCTTCCCCAGTTAAGACTGGCCATAATGATGCAGGTCAAGGCCCGTACTAATGCCCAATTCCAAAACAACTCCAAGCTACTAACCCCTAGTCACTTGTGTAGATCTGAAATGATTGGATAGGTATGGGGCCAGAAGTTGTTCCACAGCCTTTAATTTGGGCTCACAATAGCCTAATTTCCCTAGTCGGATCATGTGGTAAAGGAAAAACTCCTGGCCAGCAATGGTGAACATTTCACCTAGCCTGTCAGAGGTCACAGAGCTATAACAATATTGCAATGTAATCATCCTATCCAGTCCTTTCATATCACCACGTGTGATTAAGTGGCAAAGGTGGCCCAATGACCTGTGTTCCATCTTTTGGTTCTTGTTAAAATATAATAAATCCTAGCCATTGACTCAGCTGACCAAAAAAACTGTTAGAGGTTTAGTGGGAGTGAGATTGCTCCTAACCCCAGATCTAGGGTCAGATTATCCTACTGAAAGGCCAAGGTGGGATGAAAAAATATCTGACCACTTATCAGTGGTTAGGGGGCTTACAACCTAACCACTACTTCAAGATGAAGTTCAGCTTCAGGTGGTACTAACCAGAAATGTAGTCTTGATCTCTTGAGAACCGTCGAGACTACATAAATGTTGTCTCAGTCTAGGGCTTCGGTCTTGACTCTATCTATACTACTATTCTCCTTCCAGAGCATCCATTCTAATCCCCACCTCTCTTCTCTGTTGTCCCCCAGGGTGATGCCAGGGGCCAGCTGGTGTCTGAGCGGCTGGGCCTGGGCCACAATCTGGACCTGTCGGACACCATGGTGCAGCAGAAGCTGGACGAGATCAAGGAGCAGATTCGCCGCGAGATTCGCAAGGAGCTGAAAATCAAGGAGGGCGCGGAGAACCTGCGCAAGGTCACCACAGACAAGAAGAGCCTGGCCTACGTGGACAACATGCTGAAGAAGTCCAACAAGAAGGTGGAGGAGCTCCACCAGGAGCTCCAGGAGCTCAATGCCCACATTGTGGTCAAGGACCCCGATGAACTGCTAGGTATGCTTCTTGTTCACTGGGCATGGAGAGGAATTAAGGTTGCAAAACTCTGGAAGCTTTTCCAGGTTTTTCAGAGATCCCGGTTAGAGTATTCCTAGTTAAAGGATTTCCTCCCTGCTTATTTTCTCCAGATTCCAGGAATCCTTCAACAGAAATTTCTGAAAAACCTGGGAATTTTGAACGTGAAACTTATTTTTTTGATATGAGGTGTATGCACTGAACTAAATGCCCCCCTCTTCCCTCCTCAGTCCTGTTTCAGTTCACATTGTGGTTAATGACCCTAACAAACTGCTAGGGACTGTATGGTCCACTGATTCATGGTGAGAAGTGAATTGGGTGGAGTACAGTACCCAAATTCACTTTAGTTTAGGGCTGGGCGGTATACTGTATTTTGCTACAGTATATACCAGTATAGAGGTATTTCAGTGTTTGGTTTGTTCAATGTGACACGCTACTCCGCCGTGTGTAGCGTTCATTTTTCTAGTTTACTCCGCTGTTTGAGTTGTCTATATCCTCTCGCTCTCTCTCCATGAGGCTTTCCACACAGACCAAGCCCCGCGCCGATCAATCAAGGATCGCAGTTAGTGTTGCTCGACCAGAAGACCGCTTGTTCAGTCTGCATGGTCAATGCAGTACATGCAGCATGATGGAAATGATGCAGACAATTACATTGATGGAAACTACAATCTATCTGCAACATTAAATCTGATCTACCCCCTATAATATAAAAAAATGTTAATAAAAAAGGTAAATTGTTGTAGCCGCTAATGCTAACCGCTTGTTAGTGGGCTAGCACGCTAATATATGTACTGATTCAGAGAATCGCAGCTAGTTAATAAAGCCTGATACTAGTGATGGTGGAGGCCTAAATCGGCATGTTTTTTATGCAACATTATATTCTAAATCAAAGAAGAAGAGATGAAGCATGAATAAGGTAGCTACATGAAGTAGCTAAGAGAACATTGAATGTAGCCAAAGGTTATAGGGTCCCCTAGGAAACGGTGACCAACACTTTGGTTCTTAATAACACCTCCCTGGCTTTTTCATTTGTTGTCATGTCACACAACACTGTATTCAAAGTGGCTGTTATTATATTCTAACTATAGAATTATAATAATCATTATATTTCCATGATTCCTACAGTTTCACCCAATTGTTTTGATCTAAATCGCAAGTCAAATTGCAATTGAAATATTTGGTTAAAAATAAGGCCTCTGTTTTTTTTTAGGCCCATATCGTGCAGCCCTACGTGGCAGTGTGGAAATGATCTGAAATGAGTGCAGGAAATGCAGAAATTGAAAATGCTGGGGGAAAAAAAATGTGGGTTGAAGTTTGATTGAAAAGTATAAAACAATCAGAATGCCCCATTTGAAAACACTTAGAATGTACTGAATGTGTTGCCACCCTAGGGTCATGCACTACTTAAAAAAAGCAAATTTAGCAAAACATAAAATGCCATCATAACGTCAAATCAAAAAATATAGTGATATGATATTTTGGCAGCATCCTACTTCAGCTGTGGTATTTCTTGGTACAAGGACACTCACTACATGATACAGCACATAATTACTCATTTGACAGCACCAACACAAGTCTACACAATGCATGACAAATGCACAGGATACACAAATAGGACCTACACACAATGAATGCACTCTTTTGTGGTGAGTCATCTTCTAGGAGCTGACACTGATACATCCCACATTCCTTATTGTGTTATTGCCTCCGTTAGTTACTTTCGAGGCTGTTGGAACCTGCTGTTGTGAATTTGTGCGCAACAATGTTATTTTTTTTTACCGTGTTACTGGAACTGGGGAAATTCATTATTGTGTTGCAGTGGATGGGCAGGGAATAGTTTCTCAAATTGATAATGGGAGAGAAGGAATGGGTTTCTCTGCTGCTATTGCATATTCTACTAGACATTGGAAATGGGGGGGACTTTTCTCTATATAATACTAGTCTTAAGTGGGAACAAATTTAGCCTGACTCATTGATCCCTTATCTGATGAGAAAGGGCTTTTGTTAACTGACTCATGGCCAGTGGAATGTCATAAGGCGTCTTGGAACTAGGAACTGACCTCAGGTCATCTCCTCAGCAGCCAAGTTCTGGTTAACGTCTGCTCTTGATAACTGATGTCAGATCAGCTCCCCCTTCACTCCCAACATAACCAGCAGAATTACAAAACATTAAACAGGTCTTGGGTCAGTTGTTAAATGGCATGATGTCACTGTATACATTACATGACCAAAAGTATGTGGACACCTGCTCGTTGTTACATCTCCGTTCAAAATCATGGTCATTAATATGGAGTTGGTCCCCCCTTTGCTTCTATAACAGCCTCTACTCTTCTGGGAAGGCTTTCCACTAAATGTTGGAACATTGCTGCGGGGACCTGCTTCCATTCAGCCACAAGAGCATTATTGAGGTCAGGCACTGATGTTGGATGATTAGGCCTGGCTCACAGTTGGCGTTCCAATTCATCCCTAAGGTGTTCAATGGGGTTGAGGTCAGGGCTCTATGCAGGCCAGTCAAGTTCTTCCACACCGATCTCGACAAACCATTTCTGTATGGACCTCGCTTTGTGCACGGAGGCATTGTCATGCTGAAACAGGAAAGGGCCTTCCCCAAACTGTTGCCACAAAGTTGGATGCACAGAATCGTCTAGAATGTTATTGTATGCTGTAGCGTTACCCCTCCCATGAGAAACAGCCCCAGACCATTATTCCTCCTCCACCAAACTTTACATTTGCCACTATGCATTGGGGCAGGTCGTGCTCCCCTGCCATCCGCCAAACCCAGATTTGTCCGTCAGACTGCCAGATAGTGAAGTGTGATTCATCACTCCAGAGAACGCGTTTCCACTGCTCCAGAGTCCAATGGAGGCGAGCTTTACACCACTCCAGCCGACGCTTGGCATTGCGCATGGTGATCTTAGGCTTGTGTGCGGCTGCTCGGCCATGGAAACGCATTTGTTGAAGCTCCCGATGAACAGTTCTTGTGCTGACGTTGCTCCCAGAGGCAGTTTGGAACTCGATAGTGAGTGTTGTAACCGAGGACAGACGATTTTTACGCACTACACGCTTCAGCACTCGGCGGTCCCATTCTTTGAGCTTGTGTGGCCTACCACTTCGTGGTTGAGCCATTGTTGCTCCTTAACGTTTCCACTTCACAATAACAGCACTTACAGTTGACCGTGGCAGATCTAGCAGGGCAGAAATTTCACGAACTGATTTGTTGGAAAGGTGGCATCCTATGACGGTACCACGTTGAAAGTCACTGAGCTCTTCAGTAAGGCCATTCTACTGTCAACTTTTGTCTTTGGAGATTGCATGGCTGTGTGCTCAATTTTATACACCTGTCAGCAACAGGTGTGACTGAAATAGCCAAATCCACTAATTTGAAGGAGTGTCCACATACTTTTTATATTTACACTGCTCAAAAAAATAAAGGGAACACTAAAATAACACATCCTAGATCTGAATGAATGAAATAATTTTATTAAATACTTTTTTCTTTACATAGTTGAATGTGCTGACAACAAAATCACACAAAAATAATCAATGGAAATCCAATTTATCAACCCATGGAGGTCTGGATTTGGAGTCACACCCAAATTAAAGTGGAAAACCACACTACAGGCTGATCCAACTTTGATGTAATGTCCTTAAAACAAGTCAAAATGAGGCTCAGTAGTGTGTGTGGCCTCCACGTGCCTGTTTCACCTCCCTACAACGCCTGGGCATGCTCCTGATGAGGTGGCGGATGGTCTCCTGAGGGATCTCCTCCCAGACCTGGACTAAAGCATCCGCCAACTCCTGGACAGTCTGTGGTGCAACATGGCGTTGGTGGATGGAGCGAGACATGATGTCCCAGATGTGCTCAATTGGATTCAGGTCTGGGGAACGGGTGGGCCAGTCCATAGCATCAATGCCTTCCTCTTGCAGGAACTGCTGACACACTCCAGACACATGAGGTCTAGCATTGTCTTGCATTAGGAGGAACCCAGGGCCAACCGTACCAGCATATGGTCTCACAAAGGGTCTGAGGATCTCATCTCGGTACCTAATGGCAGTCAGGCTACCTCAGGCGAGCACATGGAGGGCTGTGCGGCCCCCCAAAGAAATGCCACCCCACACCATGACTGACCCACCGCCAAACCGGTCATGCTGGAGGATGTTGCAGGCAGCAGAACGTTCTCCACGGCGTCTCCAGACTCTGTCACGTCTGTCACATGTGCTCAGTGTGAACCTGCTTTCATCTGTGAAGAGCACAGGGCGCCAGTGGCGAATTTGCCAATCTTGGTGTTCTCTGGCAAATGCCAAACGTCCTGCACGGTGTTGGGCTGTAAGCACAACCCCCACCTGTGGACGTCGGGCCCTCATACCACCCTCGTGGAGTCTGTTTCTGACCGTTTGAGCAGACACATGCACATTTGTGGCCTGCTGGAGGTAATTTTGCAGGGCTCTGGCAGTGCTCCTCCTGCTCCTCTTTGCACAAAGGCGGCGGTAGCGGTCCTGCTGCTGGGTTGTTGCCCTCCTACGGCCTCCTCCACGTCTCCTCATGTACTGGCCTGTCTCCTGGTAGCAGCTCCATGCTCTGGACACTACGCTGACAGACACGGCAAACCTTGCCACAGCTCGCATTGATGTGCCATCCTGGATGAGCTGCACTACCTGAGTCACTTGTGTGTGTTGTAGACTCCGTCTCATGCTACCACTAGAGTGAAAGCACCGCCAGCATTCAAAAGTGACCAAAACATCAGCCAGGAAGCATAGGAACTGAGAAGTGGTCTGTGGTCACCACCTGCAGAACCACTCCTTTATTGGGGGTGTCTTGCTAATTGCCTATAATTTCCACCTGTTGTCTATTCCATTTGCACAACAGCATATGAACTTTATTGTCAATCAGTGTTGCTTCCTAAGTGGACAGTTTAATTTCACAGAAGTGTGATTGACTTGGAGTTACATTGTGTTGTTTAAGTGTTTTTTTGAGCAGTGTGTGTGTGTGTGTGTATGTATATATGTATGTGTGTGTATGTATATATGTATGTGTATATATGTATGTGTATATATGTATGTATGTATGTATGTATGTGTATATATATGTGAGGTCGACCGATTTATGATTTTTCGATACCGATTATTGGAGGGCCAAAACCCCCAATACCGATTAATCGGCCGTTTTAAAAAACATATATTATTATTTATTTATTTATTTATTTGTAATAATGACAATTACAACAATACTGAATGAACACTTATTTTAACTTAATATAATCCATCAATAAAATCAATTTAGCCTCAAATAAATAGTGAAACATGTTCAATTTGGTTTAAATAATGCAAAAACAAAGTGTTGGAGAAGAAAGTAAAAGTGCAATATGTGCCATGTAAAAAAGCTAACGTTTAAGTTCCTTGCTCAGAACATGAGAACATATGAAAGCTGGTGGTTCCTTTTAACATGAGTCTTCAATATTCCTAGGTAAGATGTTGTAGTTATTATAGGAATTATAGGACTATTTCTCTCTATACGATTTGTATTTCATATACCTTTGACTATTGGATGTTCTTATAGGCACTTTAGTATTGCCAGTGTAACAGTATAGCTTCCGTCCCTCTCCTCGCTCCTACCTGGGCTTGAACCAGGAACACATCGACAAAAGCCACCCTCGAAGCAGCGTTACCCATGTAGAGCAAGGGGAAACAACTACTCCAAGTCTCAGAGCGAGTGACGTTTGAAACGCTATTAGCGCGCACCCAGCTAACTAGCTAGCCATTTCGCATCGGTTACACCAGCCTAATCTTGGGAGTTGACAGGCTTGAAGTCATAAACAGCGCAATGCATTGCGAAGGGCTGCTGGCAAAACGCACGAAAGTGCTATTTTGAATGAATGCTTACGAGCCTGCTGCTGCCTACCATCGCTCAGTCAGACTGCTCTATCAAATCATAGGCTTAATTATAACATAATAACACACAGAAATACGAGCCATAGGTCATTAATATGGTCGAATCCGGAAACAATCATCTCGAAAACAAATAGTTATTCCTGTTACTTTGCACAACCTTCAATGTTATGTCATAATTACTTAAAAATCTGGCAAATTAGTTCGCAACGAGCCAGGCTTCCCAAACTGTTGCATATACCCTGACTGCGTGCAATGAACGCAAAATGACACAATTTCACCTGGTTAATATTGCCTGCTAACCTGGATTTCTTTTAGCTAAATATGCAGGTTTAAAAATATATACTTCTGTGTATTGATTTTAAGAAAGGCATTGATGTTTATGGTTAGGTACAGTCGTGCAACGATTGTGCTTTTTTCGCAAATGCGCTTTTGTTAAATCATCCCCCATTTGGTGAAGTCGGCTGTCTTTGTTAGGAAGAAATAGTCTTCACAGTTCGCAACGAGCCAGGCGGCCCAAACTGCTGCATATACCCTGACTCTGTTTGCAAGAGAATTGACACATTTTCCCTAGTTAAAATAAATTCATGTTAGCAGGTAATATTAACTAAATATGCAGGTTTAAAAATATATACTTGTGTATTGATTTTAAGAAAGGCATTGATGTTTATGGTTGGAGCAACGTGTACCTAAGCGATTATATGCAACGCAGGACAGGCTAGATAAACTAGTAATATCATCAACCATGTGTAGTTAACTAGTGATTATGATTCATTGTTTTTTATAAGATAAGTTTAATGCTAGCTAGCAACTTACCTTGGCTTCTTACTGCATTCGCGTAACAGGCAGGCTCCTCGTGGAGTGCAATGTAAAGCAGGTGGTTAGAGCGTTGGACTAGTTAACCGTAAGGTTGCAAGATTGAATCCCTGAGCTGACAAGGTAAAAATCTGTCGTTCTGCCCCTGAACAAGGCAGTTAACCCACCGTTCCTAGGCCGTCATTGAAAATAAGAATGTGTTCTTAACTGACTTGCCTAGTTAAATAAAGATCTAAAATCGGCGTCCAAAAATACCGATTTCCGATTGTTATGAAAACTTGAAATCGGCCCTAATTAATCGTCCATTCCGATTAATCGGTCGACCTCTAATATATAATATATATGTTTTTGTATTATTTTACCTTTATTTATACAGGTTTTTTTCTGATTGAGAACATCTCTTTTCCAAGAGAGACCTGGTCCAATAGCAGCAGAGGGAACAATGTTTCAGACAAAACAACTTACATACACTAACACAACATTAAACAAAACTATAAACACACATACAGTGCAACAAAAACATTTTGTTAAAAACACAAACATCTTGACTAAAAACAGCTGGCCTAAAAACAATTACACTCTTCTATGATATATACATAGATCCAGTGTTTAAACTCCACGAACGAAACTAGATCATCACATTTTAAAATGTTAAGGAGAGAATTCCAGGACAACAGTGCTAAGTAACTAAAACTGTTTTTACCATGACCTGTTCTAATTTTTGGTACTGTTAGAAGCAAATCAGAATGGGATCGTAATTTATATTTATTTACTGACCTGACTAAAAAGGAACAGAGATAAAATGGCATTTTACCCAATATGGCCTTATAAATCAGTGTATACCAGTGTTTAAGCCTACGCAAGGTCAATATATAGTGTATGTCGAGGGCTCCCCTATCTGTGGCTGACCTGGGATTAGGCATTTGTCTTGGGGAGTGTTCCCCTGTCAGCGCTCCAGGAGTGACATCACCCTGCTTGCTATTCAGTGACTCAGCACTTGTCGGCCGGCCCAGCGTGGGCTGTGGAGAGGAGGAGGCCATTGACTGGTCCTGACCCTCGACCAAACCCCTCTCCTCTGGAGGGAAGCCCTGGTTCACAGGCACACGTGTGGCTACACACTCAGATGCACACGAGATGCGCGTACACACAGATGGTCAAATGTCAGTGTGGACTGCTTTAGTGACTGCAATACTCACACAGATGATCAAATGTCAGTTGGGACTGCAATGGTGACTGCAATACATTCTATATATATATATATACACACACACACACACACACACACACACACACACACACACACACACACACACACACACACACACACACACACAACATGGCTGAGTATCCACCATCTATATTTGCATCTGCTGACATTCCGTTTATCTGATGTTGAACACAGTTCAGTCATATTGTCTGAGGAACCTTGCGGACCCGTAATCATTCTCATTAGCGTCAGACTTTATGACTGGTGTTGCCTAGAGCAACTTGACGTACTCTTCTTTCATCTCCCCTATTTAAAGCAACCACAGAGATTCACTGCCAGCTTAATGGGTGATTAAATGAATCAGGCTGTGTTTGAATGAATCTGCGACCCCTGAGGCGTTATAAAGATTCTGCAGAGACCTCAATGTTTAACAGGATGCTCTTCTCATTAAGGTGTTGTGTGATAATTGAATGCTAACTGGTTAGTGCTGTTGACTGGGTATAGGCCTAGAGCTTGTCAGCTGTGGTGCCATTTCAATGTAGCGTTGCAGGGGGGATGTGATGCTATGGGGTCAAGTCAATTCCACTTTCTAAGCTTTTAATTGGACCTGTTATTGCTCATTTTTAAATTTTACCAGAAAAATGAAATTTAGCCCTCAAACTGTCACGAGCCAGGAAAAGCCAGTCAGGCAGTCAGGTTTATTTTCCCACGTGTATGATGAAGCAGTGTTCACTCGGTTCTCTTCGGGGTATAGAGGAGGTGTTCAGCTCAGCAGCCATTCGAGCCCAGGCACGAAAAGCAGTGAGCTCATGCCTTAGCACCGCAGCTTGACTGAAGTTATACACTTTTGTTTTTGTGAGTGAGTGGGTTGCACACACAGCTGGAGACCCAACAGCTCCTTGGGCAGGAGGAGAGCATGGAGCTCCTGGGTGGTGTTCATTTGGGTTCACCGTAGCAAAACACTGACAAAAACACGGCGGGACTACTTGAAGTCGTCCAGCACGAAACGCTTCATTTTCCGTAGCAATTTTCTTCTGTTTTGTGCCTAATGAACAAGACCCCGACTTTAACTGCTCTCACAACTGTGGCAAAACACCCTGAGAGACATCGGGGGCATTGAGCAAAAAGGGCCTCTCAGTCATACCATAAACAGGCATGTCGTATTTGCATGTACAGTACCGTCACATGTAGTTTTCAGCTAGTTCACGCTTGTTTTACTCCGGAGACTGCCATGGCGGGTTCCCCTAACTTCTGTACAGTTCGAAACAAATCCCAATGCTTTAAGTCATTTTGTCACTTCCTCATATTAGGGATGGGTAACTCCAGTCGTTGGGGGCCGGAGTGGTGACACTTGGTGCCTGCGCTCTCCAAATTCACCAAAGGAATGTGCTTTGTCTCAACAGACCTTTTTCCTGCTGAAACTCTTAACACATTCAAAAGCAGATACTGGAACAATATTTCTAACAGAGAACGTGGGGAATGGTCAGAGGCGATCTATAGAACACTAATGTAATTTTGTTTATTTTGTGACGTCATAAAAAAATGTATGCAGTAAATACTGTAACTTGGAAAGTATACCCACTGCATATATTTTACGATGCCTTGTGCATGTAAAATGAAAGATTATGAAAGTGTTTTTGTTAGGAGAGGGATGTGATTTGAGAAGTTATAAGAGTTGTTTTCCATGACTTTGCACAGTGAGTAATCACCGCCCCAGAGTGTGATCAGGGAGCGTGCCAGCCTGCCGGAACCGCCACTCTCGAGCAAACTGTATAAATGCGGAATGGTGAAGATGTAAGAGGTTAACTCTTCAGTTGTGTTCTGTGGGTGTCACCGAGTAGACTGATGCCCCATTTCATTTCTTCACATTCCAACCTTGTTTAAAACCTCTTACATCTAGACGTTCCGCTAGCGGAACACCTGCTCCAATATCCAATGATGGGCGTGGCGCGAAATACAAACTCCTCTAAAATCCGAAAACTTCACTTTTTCAAACATATGACTATTTTACAGCATTTTAAAGACAAGACTCTCGTTAATCTAACCACACTGTCCGATTTCAAAAAGGCTTTACAGCGAAAGCAAAACATTAGATTATGTCAGCAGAGTACCCAGCCAGAAATAATCAGACACCCATTTTTCAAGCTAGCATATAATGTCACAAAAAACGAAACCACAGCTAAATGCAGCACTAACCTTTGATGATCTTCATCAGATGATAACCCTAGGACATTATGTTATACAATGCATGCATGTTTTGTTCAATCAAGTTCATATTTATATCAAAAACCAGCTTTTTTACATTAGCATGTGACGTTCAGAACTAGCATACCCCCCGCAAACATCCGGTGAATTTACTAAATTACTCACGATAAACGTTCACAAAAAACATAACAATTATTTTAAGAATTATAGATACAGAACTCCTCTATGCACTCGATATGTCCGATTTTAAAATAGCTTTTCGGTGAAAGCACATTTTGCAATATTCTCAGTAGATAGCCCAGCCATCACGGCTAGCCATTTAGACACCGACCAAGTTTAGCCCTGACCAAACTCCGATTTACTATTAGAAAAGTTTGATTACCTTTGGTGTTCTTCGTCAGAATGCACTCCCAGGACTGCTACTTCAATAACAAATGTTGGTTTGGTTCAAAATACTCCATTGTTAAATCCAAATAGCGGCGTTTTGTTCGTGCGTTCAAGACACTATCCGAAGTGTAAATAAGGGTCACGAGCATGGCGCATTTCGTGACAAATGATTTCAAATATTCCATTACCGTACTTCGAAGCATGTCAACCGCTGTTTAAAATCAATTTTTATGCCACTTTTCTCGTAAAAAAGCGATAAATATTCTGACCGGCAAAGAGTGTATACGTACAAAGAGAGAGAAAATAAAAGCATGCTATCCCCTCGTGCACGAGCCTGAGTTTCATAGTACTGTGACTGGCCACTATCCAAACGCGCTACTTTTTTTCAGCCAGTGCCTGCAAAGCCACGATTCAGCTTTTTGCCGCCTTCTGAGATCCCATGGGAGCCGTAGGAAGTGTCACGTAACAGCAGAGATCCACTGTAATGGATAGAGATAATCAAGAAGGGCAAGAAATGGTCAGACAGGGTACTTCCTGTACATAATCTTCTCATGTTTTGGCCTGCCAAATGAGTTCTGTTATACTCACAGACACCATTCAAACAGTTTTAGAAACTTTGGAGTGTTTTCTATCCAAAGCTAATAATTATATGCATATTCTAGTTTCTGGGCAGGAGTAATAATCAGATTAAATCTGGTACGTTTTTTATCCGGCCGTGAAAATACTGCCCCCTAGCCATAACAGGTTAACATTATCTAGTCTAAATATGGCATGATTCCAACAATTGTAACCTTCTGCATCACTTCCAAAGAGGTACTTTTATTTTGAAGGCAAACTGCAAATTCCACTATTGTGCCTAATCCTTATTGTGGCTAACTTCACAACACATAGCCCGGTTAGGTCGAGCCTCACTAGCCAGATGAAGCTAGCTGGCTGCTTATAACTTTAGCTTTGGGCAACAGGGTTAAGTAGCTGGCTAGCTATTTATTTTCATGAACTGAAGTTCAATTTCAATAGACAAACAACAAGTCAAGTCAAATCAAATTTATTTGTCACATACAGATGGTTAGCAGATGTTAATGCAAGTGTAGCGAAATGCTTGTGCTTCTAGTTCCGACCATGCAGTAATATCTAACAAGTAATATAACCTAACAATTCCACAACAACTACCTTATACACACAAGTGTAAAGGAATGAATACGAATATGTACATAAAAATATATAAATGAGTGATGGCCGAACGGCATAGGCAAGATGCAGTAGATGGTATAGAGTACAGTATATACATATGAGATGAGTAATGTAGGGCATGTAAACATTATATAAAGTGGCATTGTTTAAAGTGGCTAGTGATACATTACATCAAGATGGCAAGATGTAATAGATTGTATAGAATACAGTATATACATATGAGATGAGTAATGTAGGGCATGTAAACATTATATAAAGTGGCATTGTTTAAAGTGGCTAGTGATACATTTAATTGCATCAAGATGGCAAGGTGCAGTAGATGGTATAGAGTACAGTATATACATATGAGATGAGTAATGTAGGGTATGAAACATATAAAGCGGCATTGTTTAAAGTGGCTAGTGATACATTACATTAAGATGGCAAGATGCAGTAGATGTTATAGAGTACAGTATATACATATTAGATGAGTAATGTAGGGTATGAAAACATTATATGAAGTGGCATTGTTTAAAGTGGCTATTGATACATTTAATTATGGCAAGATGCAGTAGATGGTATAGCGTACAATATATATATACATATGGGATGAGTAATGTATGTAAACATTATATAAAGTGGCTAGTGATAAATTGATTACATAAATTTTTCCATTATTAAAGTGGCTGGAGTTGAGTCAGTATGTTGGCAGCAGCCACTCAATGTTAGTGATGGCTGTTTAACAGTCTGATGGCCTTGATATAGAAGCAACCTAGCTAATACTTACTTACAAGGATTCCTAAATCATTGCTAAGAATAGTGAAAATTACAGCAGTTTCTACTGGTTTTTGTTTTCAGGCTGGTTGGTGCTAGCTAGGGACCAAGCTAAAGCTAGCTAGCTACCCCAGAAGTTGCGGTCGAACAAATAATGCTTTATTACCAACGCGGTATTGTAAACATATAGTTCGTGGCCGGTGTTTGCTTGTTTGCAGACTTTTTTGTACAGCTTTGACAGTGCTACTGATAGTAGTGGTGGCACGTGGCTTGCATGTGCAAATTCAGAAAGCACAACGTTCTAATAGAACTGGGTTATTTGACATGTAAAATTAAAAGCTTATTTAACATGTCAAATAGTGTTATTTGACATGCATCTTTTTTGACACGCAAAGACCCAAACGGTGTTCCATAGTATGTTGTGAAGCTAATAGCAGGGATGCTATTACTGTGTAACTCTGGTAGGACAACATCTGATCGATAGCGCACTTGGTAACGTTAGTGTGTACCAGTGCTCGACCAATCGCGAAAGCCAACATGACCCACGACAGAGAACGGTTGATTGTCAAGGGCAATGAATTCCATTATCTGAAAGTTTCTTACTCTTTCAAATGACTGCTCGACTTGTTGGCTGCTCAATCCACACAGCAGACATTGTGGGCTAGGTTAGGAATGCTGTGTTGCACGTGTAGCGGCAAATTTTACATGGCGTCATTACGTCATGTACCTACGTTATATAGGTATGCATGTCAGCTTTGACATCGGTTTTTCACATCGGCATTAAACGAGACATCGGGCCGATACCGATGTTGGCATTTTTAGCTAATATCGTCCGATTCCGATATGTTCACCGATATGTCGTACATCCCTTGCTAAAAGTATCGGAGAATCACTTTTTAAAGTTTTAATAGCCCAGCTTCATATCTTCCCTTCTGATCTTCTACCTTGTTTTTAGAGTGCCCTTTGACCCCGGACACCCCGGCCAGCGAGATAAGGATTTGCACCAGCAGCAGCCGCTTGGCCGCCCTGAAGAAGCAGAACGACATTGAGCTAAAGGTCAAGCAGGGGGCAGAGAACATGATCCAGATGTACTCCAATGGCTCCTCCAAGGTACGACCTCTAACCTTTTGACTTTCATAAAGTCATTTTCAGTAGGGAACTCAGGGGACATGTTCATTAGGGCTCTCAACTTTTTTTTTTTTTTAAATGAGTGTGTCTTATTGGTCAAGTCCAGGTAGTCCCTCCCTGCAGTCTCTTGTTCACTTGACCATTCTTGTAAATAATCAGGTAGGGTTTTTCCAAAGCTTAAGAGACCACAAAAGCCATTATTCAAAATGTTGAGCTCAGCTACCACCATTCTAAATATGCAGGAATGCAATCTCGTCACTTTTCAGCGATGTTTGCCATTTTGATCCCAAAATAGGCCATTGTGTAGGTCTGTAAACAAAAAACTTTGGGGTGTGGAGGTCTGACGAAGAGTGTATCACCCATTGAGCTATAAAAGAGAGGCGCGAACAGATTGTTTCCCTGTGTAATCACTACTTCCTCTCTTGAAATGAATGACTGAGCACAGAATGCATCCCTACGCGTCCTACAAATAGAATGTCAGTTCAGAGTGTTTATGCCAGATACAGTGCCTTCAGAATGTGTTCACACCCCTTGACTTTTTCCACATTTTGTTATGTTACAAAGTGGAATTTAATTGACATTTTTGTCAACGATGTACACCAAATACTCTGTCAAAGGGGAAGAAATTATATATTTTTTGTAATAATGGAAAATATAACACTATCTTGGTTTAGATAAGTATTCAACCCCCCTGAGCCAATACATGTTGGTCCCTTGCCCATTTCAAAAATGTTATGGAGGATCAATATGATGTTGTCTGTGATTGTTTCTGTTGAATTGTTTCTTTTGAATTGTGTCTTTGTTGTATGTTTGAAATGTTCTTGTCTGTATGCCTAAAACTGTACATGTCAACATGTTTACACAGGGCACAGCCGTAAAAGAGATCCAGGTCTCAGTCTGTTTTCCCTGTTAAAATAAAGATTTAAAAAAAAATAAAACAAATGTTCGAATCACTTTGGCAGCGATTACAGCTGCGAGTCTTCCTGGGTAAGACTCTCAGAACTTTGCACACCTGGATTGTACAATATTTTCCCGTTTATCCTCAAAAAATTGTCAATTTCTGTCAAGTTGATCATTGCTAGACATTCTTTTTCAAATCTTGCCATAGATTTTCAAGACAATTTTTGTCAAAACTGTAACTAAGCCACCCAGGAATGTGTTTTAGGTTATTCTCTTGCTGAAAGGGGAATTTGTCTCCCAGTGTCTGTTGGAAAGCAGACTGCCTGTCCTTAGCTCTATTTGGTTTCTTGTTAACCTAAAAAAAACATAACATGATGCAGCCACCAAATCCTTAAAAATATAAAGAGTAGTACTCAGTGACATGTTGTGTTTGCCCCAAACATAACGCTTTGTATTCTCTCTCTCTCTCACACATATATTTATTTATGTAGCCAACCCTTATGCTGAGGGAGACTACCTAGTTAGTTACCACCAACCCTGCACAAACCCGTGGCTAACTCTGCTGCTGTACTTTGACTTTCTGGTTGTTCTGCCCTCTCTACCTCATTCACTGCTGCCCCAACCTTTTTTTTGCCACTCGGAAGTAGTTCAGAATATCCAGATTCTGACTGAGTGACAAGCGGTTTGCTGAGTGATGACAGTGACATCTAACCGGTGCTGTAAGGGTGGGAAAAGGGGTCAAGGGACGTGAGCGGTCCACTGCGTTGGGATATCTCGACCAGGCACTACGTCACTCCAGGGGCTTCTTGCGGTGCCTACTGCTTAGCGCAGTATATAGATTTTTTTTTTTATCATTAAAATGTCAGTATATATTTTTATACTGCAAAGCGCAAGTGGTGTGTGGTTATGGAAACTCATATTAGACCTGGAAGCCCAGGTCTAATGATGCCACTGGGCCCGCGGGCCACCCCCTTTTGTAGGCCTGCCGATCAATTTCCCCCCAAAACATTGTATAAAAAAAATAAGTACTCAGTCCGAGTCTCAACTTGCAGTTGAGAGATTTAGAATCGTACAATAGACAAGGTGCATTTTTCGAAATTTGGTTGTGCATCAGCAGTTTCTCTGGTTATGTGTCACTGACAGTCACTCAGTTGGCCCATGTCAGCTAAAACATTTTTGATCGCTAAATTAGTCTAGCCAGCTCTCTAACCTATGTCAGAATTACAGGAAATGCAAAATCCTCTCTCCGCCACATGGGAAAATGTGTAGAATTGCAGCAAAGTTGCTTTAAAACAGCAACATTTTCTCTATGTCCATGGCAAAATGTGTAGAATTGCAGGAAATTAACTTTAAAACTTTATTTTCAATTAGGGCCCTCAAAAGGCTAGGGCAGGCTCTGACTGTTTGTGTGGGTATGGATGTGGGTACGCAGACCCGCAAGCCACTGCGGCCCCTCATGATTTGAGATGTTTTTGTTGTGGCCCTCAAAGTTCCCCATCCCTAAAGCTTAGAATTTTGGTGACCCCAGTGCTAAAATCAGCCATAGCTGACCCTGTGTGAGCTAACCGCTGTATAATAAGGTGTGGAATGTTGACGACCCTCGGTCAGTGGTCCCCTGCCGGAGCGCTTGTAGAGATTGGCACCATCCTGTGGGAAATAGCAGTGCCTGATGTCAGCCAGGAAATGCCTGTCAGACGGAAGCCTTTCCTGCCCGCTACACCGGCATAGCATAGCATGCGCTGCCAGAGGAATTCTGGGTGGAGTCGACTAGTTTACTCCACGGGCCAGTGTGTACATGCTTCGAAGGTCACTGATAACACAATGACATTCTACTTTCATCTGCAGTGAATAACTTTTTCCATCCGCACGTTGAAAAATGTTACTCCAATTAAGGTCGAGATTTGAAGAGAAATGGGCTACTTTTGTAGATGTGGAATTTGGGTCAGGTGTGTTGTGTTGTTTTATTCATGTTTTCCCATGAAGCTGTTTGAATCAGATACTAATGAACGTCACACTGTACAGTTACCCTGTATGCTAGATGTGGACAGTTAGCCTGTATGCTAGATGTGGACAGTTAGCCTGTATGCTAGATGTGGACAGTTAGCCTGTATGCTAGATGTGGACAGTTAGCCTGTATGCTAGATGTGGACAGTTAGCCTGTATGCTAGATAGGGGTGGCAGCGTAGCCTAGTGGTTAGAGCGTTGGACTAGTAACCGAAAGGTTGCAACATCAAATCCCCGAGCTGACAAGGTACAAATCTGTCTTTCTGCCCCTGAACAAGGCAGTTAACTCACTGTTCCTTGGCCATCATTGAAAATAAGAATTTGTTCTTAACTGATTTGCATAGTAAAATAAAATGTGGACAGTTAGTCTGTATGCTAGATGTGTATACCTATTAGTGATAGTGTGTGTTTTAATTTTTCTAACAGGACCGGAAATTGTTAGCGACCGCTCAACAGATGCTCCAGGACAGCAAAACAAAGATCGAGTTCATCAGGATGCAGATCCTCAAAGGCAGCCAGGCCAGCGAGTTGAGCTTTGACAACAATGACGTCATGGGTGAGACACACACACACACACACACACACACACACACACACACACACACACACACACACACACACACACACACACCTGCCTGTGACTCATTGAGTCTGTGGCCTCTCCTGTCCTGTGTAATCCCCTTTGACGCATATGGACACACACACAGTGTGTATTTGAGAACAACTACATTGCAGTCGAACTACGCAGAATTGCTGATCTACAAATGGCCTTCCATCCGAAATAACTATTCATTATGTGATCAAGATGAGCGATTCTGCTGAAATTGATCGCCGAAAACGTGCTGATAAGACTCTAACGAGGTCCTCTTTCTCCAGCCAAGCCCATCATCAGCCCGTTGGACCTACGGGTGGAGGAGCTGTGTCACCACGCCAGGATAGAGTCAGCCGTGGCCGAGGGCGCCAAGAATGTCATGAAGCTCCTGGGCTCTGGCAAGGTCACAGAGAAGAGGGCACACTCAGAGGTACAGACCAAAGCCATACTTGAGTAAGAGTGCTGATCTCGGATCACCCCCCCCCCCCCTCGTCTATATAATTATGATCTTAAAGGCTAAACTGATCCTAGGTCAACACTCCTACCCTGGCCCCAAGAACAATTAGACCAAAAAAGGTATTCTAAGCTATTGCTAAACTGTTAGGCAACTCACTACTCAACAAACTTATACCCAAAATGGGAGCAAACACTTTCAAATGTCTGGGATGAACTCAAGGATTAAAAATACCTTTTCTGTTTGTTAACGTGTTTTTCCTGGATCATGCTCTGTAAAAACAAGTATGGGAGCAAACACATTTTTTTTTTTTACTGAAAACAAAAATGAGTACCTGCACCGTTTCAGAGCTTTCACCCATTTTGTGCCTACTGAAGATTTTCCTGTTCTGACCTTTAACCTTGCTGTTCTCCCCAGGCCCAGGCCCGCTTCAATGAGTCCAGTCAGAAGCTGGACCTACTCAAGTACTCCCTGGAGGAGAGGCTGAGCGAGTTGCCCAAAAACCACCCTCGCAGCAGCAGCATAGTGGAGGAGCTGTCCCTTATGGCCTCGCCTGCCCTCAGCCCGCGCTCCAGCATCATCTCCACCCAGAACCAGTACAGTACCGTGGCCAAGCCCGCCGCGCTCACAGGTAACGGGCCGATATATCCCACAGCAGTGGTCACCATTTTCATGCTGTAAACCTCTCTGAATTTAGGGCTGAATGTTAACTTGGGATATGCGTGCTTAATTTGACGATAGTGTTAATCATGTATTAATGTCAATGGAAGATCTGTGCAAAAACTTGTTCAAGTTCTAGCGTTTTACATACTGGCATCTGGATTTCAGTCTTTAAAAAAGTATGTCGTTACCAATATATCAAGACAGCAGACCTGCCGACCTGCACGCATTTTGCGTACCATGCACGCAATTTGAGGTCAAAGCACGTTGGTACGAAAAACAACCATAAAATCGGCAAAAATAGGCTTCTAGTTAGCACATTGTGGTTTTGAAGTTGGCGCTGAGCCAATCAGAGGACTTGACTTGGGCCAGGAGAAAAAAAATCTCTAACTCTCCACTCCGGACCAACCCCCGTAGTTGTTGTCCTATCAAGGATGGTGGATAAATTAAGATAGTTCACTCAGGGTGTTTATTGTTGGAGAAAAAAATATGTGCCTTGTTTACTTAAGGGGGTGGCTCTCCCATAGACATTAATGCAATAACAGCTGGGTCTGGTCAAGTTAGTTCATTCCTCTTCTGTCTCTGGAACTATTTTCCTCCCTTGAGCTGGTTGGCAGCTCTCTACTTCGTCCGTTGATACCACTGATGTGTGAGGAAAAAGGGTAGGGAAAGTGGAGAACAAACTGTTTGCCAAATACATTTTCCAAAGTTGTATGTGATTGTCAAGCACATAACCAGTATTATTTCATAGTTCGCTTCTCAACTAAGGCGTCATTACAATGAAGGTAGTTAGCTGCAGCGTTGTTTAGTCAACTAAGCGAGAACGCTTTCTTGCCCGCACATCCTTTGATGGCCGCAACGGTAGTAGGCGCAAGCGCCTTGATGAGCAAGGAAACGCGCGATGGTGAGGTAGTTCAGTGCGCATTGCTGCGTGGATGAAACCGACATGGCAGAGAGAGCTGTTCCACTAATACCATCCTTCACAGAAAGTTATGTTAGACTGTTTAAAGATTAGTAGGCCTATGTTAATGAATCCATTCTTAATCTGTCCTATTGATGTCGTTGTATGTCAACAGTAGGCTGCTAACGATGTGATCGTAGTGAGTTCACCAATGATGACAAGGCATGTTGAATGAATGGCAGCCTAGTAGTCGGACCTAACTTGGTGGAGGAGGTCAGAGATGGAGCTCATATCGGCCTAGTTCAGTTGTTTCATATTCCAAATAGCCTACTGTAAGCTAGACTACTACATTGCATCCAGTAATTGAATTATTTAGAATTTTCTCCCCAAACACAATTTCAGCAGCCAGTTTACATTTTCACTAGACTATCCACATAAAGACACCTATTCACTAGAATAATCATTACCCTGAAATGTAACCCCAAAAAATGTGAGTGTCATTGATACCACCTCAATTTAATTTAGGCTCAAACACAAGACTTCTGTGTTGGCTAAATTGTTTGATATAATTTAAGGTTTGACTAACCCCATCCGGACATTTCCCCTACCTCACCTTAGGCCAACATCAGCACCACCTTGTTAAAAAATCCTAGGCAGAGCCCTGTTTGTCCATTTAAAACGTGTTTCTAGTTAGCTACTGAAAAGCAGCCAATTACCAAGTACCCATAAGTCTGTAGTCTACCATTTCTACTGAGGCAGTCTGCTAACATCATTATCAGGTTAAAAAAGGTGTATTTGTCTATGATTTGAGCAGTGGGGGTGTCGCATGCACGCCGTCATGGGTGCCGCTGCCTCGCTGAAGTGGTACTCATAAAAAATGACCATAAGTTGGTAGGTCTCGGACAGTATTTCTGTAGTACTGTGCTTTGCCCATCCTCTCAAAATCTCTCGTCTTCCCCAGGCACATTAGACGTCAGGCTCATGGGCTGCCAGGACCTGCTTGAGAATGTTCCAGGTCGTTCAAAAGCCGGTTCCGTGCCACTGCCTGGCTGGAGCCCCAGCGAGACCCGCTCCTCCTTCATGAGCCGGGGGAACCGCAACCGAGGCGCCAGTGCACGGAACCTCTCCAAGAGTGAAGATCTTTCTTGTGAGTCTCCTAACACCAGCAGTCTCTCCTACTATCAGCCCTCGATCAATAAGTGAATCCATTTATCTATTTTTTTTATCACCATCTGAAATCCAGGGATTTACAATGTTACAATATTTATACATATACTGAACAAAAATGCTAAGTGTTGGTCTCATGTTTCATAAGCTCTCCTAAATGTTCCATACGCACAAAAAGCGTATTTCTCAAAAATGTTGTGAATAAATATGTTTACATCCCTGTTAGTGAGCATTTCTCCTTTGCCAAGACGATCAATCCACCTGACAGGTGTGGCATATTAAGAAGCTGATTAAACAGCGTAATCATTACACAGGTGTACATTGTGCTGTAGACAATGAAAGGACACTCTTGAAAATGTCCAATTTTGTCACACAACACAATGCCACAGATGCCTCAAGTTTTTAGGGAGGAGGCAATTGGTATGCTGACTGCAGGAATGTTGCCAGAGAATTGAATGTTAATTTCTCTACCATAAGCTGCCTCCAATGCAATTTTAGAGAATTTGGCAGTATGGCCAACCAGGTTCACAACCGCAGACCACGTGTAACCACGCCAGCCCAGGACCTCCTCATCTGGTTTCTTCATCTGAGGGATCATCTGAGACCAGCCACCTGGACAGCTGATGAAACTGTCTCAGGGAAGCTCATCTGCATGCTCGTCGTTCTCACCAGGGTCTTCACCTGACTGCAGTTCGGCGACGTAACCAACTTTAGTGGGCATATGCTCACCTTCAATGGCCACTGGCACCTGGAGAAGTGTGCTCTGAATGGATGAATCCCGGTTTTAACTGTACCGGGCAGATGGCAGACAGCGTGTAAGGCGTTGAGTGGGTGAGCGGTTTGCTGAACATTGTGAACAGAGTGCCCCATGGTGGCGGTGGGGTTATGGTATGGGCAGACATGAGCTACAGACAACGAACCCAATTGCACCTTATCGATGGCCATTTCAATACACAGAGATACCGTGATGAGATCCTGAGGCCCATTGTCGTGCCATTTATCTCATGTTTCAGCATGATAATGCAGAGCCCCATACACAATTCCTGGAAGCTGAAAATGTCCCAGTTTTTCCATGGCCTGCATACTCACCAGACATGTCACCTCATTGAGCATGTTTGGGATGTTCTGGATCAACGTGTACGACAGCATGTTCCTGTTCCCGCCAATATCCAGCAACTTCGCACAGCCATTGAAGAGGAGGGGAACAACATTCCACAGGTCACAATCAACAGCCATAGATTAGGGCCTAATGCATGTATTTAAATTGACTGATTTCCTTCTATAAACTGACTCAGTAGAGTTTTTGAAATTGTATGTTGGGTTTTATATTTTTAGTCAGTGTTGTTGCTTCTGAAATGGAACCTATTCCATATATAGTGCACTATTTCTGACCAGGGCCCATTTCCGACGCAGCTATATGCATACTTGACAAAAAAAAACACATTAGAGAAACCTTAAACCTGTCCAGTGACTGATTTTCCCCTGCCATCATCCCCTCAGCTTAAGAGTATGGATTGGAGCAAAACTATAAATATACAGAGCCGCAGCACTCTATGTAGTTTATCCTAAAGAAAGAACACCATGTTAATTTAAATGTCATGTCATTTGAACAATGTATGTATGAACAATACTGTAATATGTCGATTTTTGACTGGAAATGGTATTTCGTCTTTGTGTTCCTCTCCAGGTGAGATCAGTGCTGTGCTGAAGTTGGACAACACAGTGGTGGGACAGACCAGCTGGAGACCTGTCAGTAACCAGTCATGGGATCAGAAGTTTACACTGGAGCTAGACAGGGTATGACACACAGACAGACATACTTTTTTTGTGTTCTTTTGATTAGTGAATGATGGTAAACTTTTGCCTTTTTTAAATACCCTAGTGTGTGTGTTTTTTCACTTATTGTGCTTGCTAACTACTATGGGCAAATTTTCTTGATGCAAAAGAGCGCAGATCTGTGCGAAAAATATAGCAAAACCTGATCTGGCAGCGCAATTTAAATTTGGGTATTTTCAACAACAATATGTTTTACGGAGACTACTATTTATGCATTGCTCAGTTCACCAGACGAGTTAACTAATTGCCTTCTAGTAATGCACATTGTTGAAGAAAGGTTTAAATTCAATCACGCTGCCACATTATAATGACGTTGATGGTATTTGTCTGCCCAGATCTATTTGCACCATGAACATGTCGCATGGGTTTTTAACTCTGCTTGCATATGTGTGTGCTTAACCTTGTGTGCGTTGTTTGACCTGCAGTCTCGTGAGCTGGAGATCTCGGTGTACTGGAGAGACTGGCGCTCGCTTTGTGCCGTCAAGTTCCTGCGACTGGAGGACTTCCTGGACAACCAGCGTCACGGAATGTGTCTCTACCTGGAGCCCCAGGGAACCCTGTTTGCAGAGGTAGCCCACTTTGACACTACACCAGGGTTGTGTTCAGAGCAGACTGAAACAGGGAGGGACTACCTCTGGACCTGTACAATTAAGAAATGTTCCTCTTTGTTTTCGGTGCTAGCGGTTTAAAATGTTTTCCATTGCTTGCCCTAATGAACATGACCCAGTTATCGATACCCTCCTATGATGAAGACTGTTTACTTGGTAGGCCTAACTATTGCTTTTTGTTCAGGTCACATTTTTCAACCCTGTCATTGAGAGGCGACCCAAACTGCAGAGACAAAAAAAGATATTCTCAAAGCAGCAAGGTAAATCATTGTTTTCTGAAGAAAAAAAAATATATATAACTGGGCCCAAAGTAGAAGACATCTTCTTTGATATTCAATAGGAAGTCCACACAAAGATTATTATATTTTTGTTTTTATATTCGTTTTTATTTCTATTTGTTTTTTCTATTTTTCTTTTAAATTCTGTTTTCATTTGAGTTAGTTTTCAGACCTGATTTGCTTGTTTCTATTTAGTTAAAGTTGTATAAAAAATATATTTATATTTCGTTTTTATGTTATTTAGTGTTAGGGACAGAAAGCATGCCTGGGAGGCTAGGAAGCATTTGTGTTGTATAGTTTTTTGGGGATGTCACATCTTCCAACTAGGGGGCAGTAATACAATGTGCAAGTGACGTCTTCATACTTCCGGTTCCTGTCCCCTAATCTGTTGAATGGGCTTGATGATTATATCATCATTTGTGAAAACGCGGTCATTTTAAGATGTACAGTGCCGTTGGAAAGTATTCAGACCCCTTGGCTTTTTCCACATTTTATTACGTTACAGCCTTATTCTATGGATTAAATACAATTTCCTCAGCAATCTACACACAATAGCCCATAATGACAAAGCAAAAACAGATTTTTAGAAATGTTAGCAAATGTATAAGAAACATCACTTATATACCTAAGTATTCAGACCCTTTCGCCTCCCGAGTGGCGCAGTGGTCTAAGGCACTGCATCACAGTGCTAGAGGCATCACTACAGACCCTGGTTCAATAACAGGCTGAGTCGCAGCCGGCCGTGACCGGGAGACCCATGAGGCGGCGCACAATTGGCCCAGCGTCGTCCTGGTTACGGAAGGGTTTTGGCCGGCCAGGATGTCCTTTTCCCATCACGGTCTCTCGAGCGACTCCTTGTTGCGGGCTGGGCGCATGCACGCTGACTTTGGTCGCCAGTTGTATGGTGTTTCCTCCGTCACATTGGTGCGGCTGGCTTCCGTGTCAAGAAGCAGTGTGGGTCTGAATACTTATGTAAATGTTTTTTTTATACATTTGCAAAAAATCTAAAAACCAGTTTTTGCTTTGTCATTATGGGGTATTGTGTGAAGATTGATGAGGGGGGAAAAAACTATTTAATACATTTTAGAATAAAGCTGTAACGTAACAATGTGGAAAAAGTCAAGGGGTCTGAATACTTTCCGAATGCACTGTATATCGAATTATTTTCATGGTTGTGGATGAATTTACTTCTGCCAGATGCCTTTTATTAGCGGTCCAGTACAGTCAAAAACCAAGATTTTATTTTTTTATTTCCACACTCTGCGGTTGGAATAATGTGCGACAATGTGTGCAATTCTTGAGAAATTGCTCTTTGTAAAGAAGCAATTTTTTCTTATTTTTACCATTTTAATTGAAAACAATTAAGGTCCTTTCCCAGAAATGATTTTATATTGATATTAAAATGGCTGTTTTTGCACTTTTTGAAAACTATTCAAAAAGCCTACGAAAGTTTAAAAAAACTACAAGGCTACTTCCTGGTAAATTACGTCACTTTCATAAGGGGTGCACTCAGCAGAACGCAACGTTTTGGAACGTTCCGATAGAAATAGCCTATGTAGAACAAACATGTATTTTTGATATGTAGAATAGGGAATCACATCAGCTTTATTCATGGCATTTCAATCTGCAATGTTTGAGAATGTTTGGCATCTGAACGTAGCCAAGGTCACAGGTTAGGTGAGGTTGAAATGATAAATTCAATCTCAATGTGACTTGGATTTAGAAGGACTAACACAGGGACTGGTGCAAAAAATGTGGCGGAAAGAAGCTCTCTCTCGCCCATGTTCACACCAGTAGGGGTTTACACCAATCCAATGCTTTTTAACTTTAGTAGTACATGTAAGAAGAATCAAGTTAGCTACCTAGCAGAGTTTTTTTCCTTGATAGCTAGTGATAGTGAAACATCACCATCTCCTGGCAGCATTTACCTGCCAGATTCATTAGCTTGAAACCCCTTTTTGGCATTTTTTGCCAAAGCCGAGGGCAAAAACATAACATAATTCATAATGGTTTTTATTTTTGTTAGTTTTGGAGTCGAAGGTAATAGTTTCAGTATAGTTTTAGTTTTTCAAACAGGTTTGTTCATTATTTTATATTAGATTACTAAATAGTTTTTTTTTATCATGATTAGGTTTAGTTTACTATAATAACCTTGGCCCAAACAGAGAGAAACTTTATATGTTTTTATGGAAAATATACATTCATTTCACGTTACTCTGAGAAATCAAACAGTTGTCTTCAGTTTTCGTTGTCCACTTTGGATGGTTTAATTAGGTATTTTACACTAAATATAGTTAATCAAATTGTGGTGAGGTGATGATCTCCATGGTCACCCAGGGGTCATAAGGTCATGCCCTGTAGGGGTGTTGTGATGATTAGTGTTCCCCGTCCGGCTTTGTGACCGGCGTTGAGGTTAGTGTGTCACTTACCTATCCTGCGTTCCCTCCTCAGGGAAGACGTTCCTGCGTGCTCCTCAGATGAACATCAACATCGCCACCTGGGGCCGCCTGGTCAGAAGGGCCATACCTACAGTCAGCACTAACTCCTACAGCCCACAGGTGCCTGAGATCGGGCCCAGCAGTCTTCCAGGATCTCCAACACCCACCAGGTATATATAGAACAGGCGTGAACACACACACACATACATAGACACAAACACGCACATAGGTCCAACAGACTGCACTTGGCAACCTGGGCCACACACACACTGTCACATGCCTTCTTAATGTCTTTATCCCACATGCAAACAGTGTGTAATACAGACATATACAATGCCTTGCGAAAGTATTCAGACCCCTTGGATTTCTTCACATTTTGTTACAAAGTGGGATTAAAATGCATTTAATTGTCATTTTTGTTGTCTACAATCTACACAAAATACTTTGTCAAAGCGGAATGTATTTATTTATTTAAGATTTTTTTAAATCACATCTTAAATATAGTCGTTGCATAAGTATTCAGCTCCTTAGTTTAGGCAAGCCAAAATTGGCTCAGGAGTCAAATGTGGCTTAACAAATCACATAATAAGACACGTGGACTCACTCTGTGTGAAATAATGTTGGTTGACTCGTGTGGCTCAGTTGGCAGAGCATGGTGTTTGCAACTCCAGGGTTGTGGGTTCAATTCCCACGGGGGACCAGTATGAAAATATATTAACTCACCACTGTAAGTCGTTCTGGATAAGAGCGTCTGGTAAATACATTTACATTTACGTCATTTAGCAGACGCTCTTATCCAGAGCGACTTACAAATTGGTGCATTCACCTTATGATATCCATGACTACAATGTAAAAAGTATTGGATTTCAAGCAAAGATTAAACCACAAAGACCAGGGAGCTTTTCAAAAGACTCATAAAGAAGGGCAGTGATTGGTAGATGGGTAACAATAACAAATCTGATATTGAATATCTCTTTAAGCATGGTCAAGTTAATAATTATGCTGTGGATGATGTATTAAACCACCCAGACACATCAAAGGTACAGTGATCCTGCTGAACTGAGCCGCAGGACAGGAATGAAACTGCTCAGGGATGTTACCATGAGGCCATTGGTGATTTTAAAACAGGTACAGAGTTAAATGGCTGTGACGGAAGAAAATGTAGGATCAACAACATTGTAGTGACTCCACAATAAGGACCTAAATGAGAGAGTGAAAAGAAGAATACAAATATACACAATAAAAATATTCCAAAACATGTATTGTATGCAATAAGCCACTAAAGTAATACTGCAACAAAAACACCGCAAAGGAATACACTTTTTGGCTTAAATGCAAAGCCTTATTTATGGGCAAACAGAACACATCACTGAGTAACTGCTATTTTCAAGCATTGGTGGTGGCTGCATCATGGTATGGGTATGCTTGACATTGGCAAATACTGGGGACTTTTTCAGGATGAAAAGAAACAGGATGGCGCTAAGCACAGGCAAAATCCTAGAGGAAAACCTGCTTCAGTCTGCTTTACACCAGAGACTAGGAGAGGAATTCATCTTTCAGCAGGACAATAACCTACAACACAAGGCCAAATCTACACTGGAGTTGCTTACCAAAAGAGACCGTGAATGTTCCTGAGTGGACTTACATCTGCTTGAAAATCTATTTTGATAAGAATTATGGGCAAATATTGTACAATCTAGGTGTGCAAAGCTCTTATAGACTTACCCAAAAAGACTCACAGCTGTAATCGATGTTAAATGTGGTTCTAACATGTATTGGCTCAGGGAGCCAAATACTTATGCATTGACTATTTCAAATTTCTTCCAATTTTACATTCAAGTATTTTGTGTTATTTGTTGACAAAAATGACAAATACATTTTAATCCCACTATGTGAAGGGGTCTGAATCATTTTGCAAGGCGCTGTATTCCTCTGTAATTAAGATGTGGCACCTTCCCTTCCAGTGACATTAGTGACCCGTTGGTGACCAAGCTGGACTTTGACAAAGAGCCCACCTCGGGACCCAAGCACTACCCTTTACCCGCTGGCATCAGAGAACCAATGGCACAGGACAACAAACTGCCCGACAAGGAGGAAGTACAGGTACGGACATGGGGTTACCATGGAGATGCCCGATTTGGAGGAAGTAGTGACATGTAGTCATATGGTAATGTTCATCCCAGTTCAAGTGAATTAAAACATGAAACAACTGTCAATGGAAACCCGAGTCGTGTTCAGTAAAATAACAATACAAACGCTAAACGGGGGGGATGTACTGAACCTGAACATTTTTCCGTTGCAAAACATTTTACTACAGTTTGCCATACTGAACACAACCCCACTGCCCCCATCCTCCTAAGAAGTGTGCTCTGTCTTTGCAGGATGCACTGGCATCGTTTGACTTCTTGAACAAGAGGAACAGCATAGCGGTGAAGTCGTCGGACCTAGACAGACGAGACAACGTAGTAGAGCCGGAGATCCAGCCTCCAGACCTGGAGCTCACAGCCATACAGAATGACACGGAGATAAGGTACGGCTCACTTAACAATGTGCACGCTTGGGAGAACGACTACGTTGCGGTTGGACTGCGCAGAATCACTCATCTACAGATCACCTTGCATCCCAAATAACTACTCGGTATGTGATCAAGATCAGCGATTCTGTGCCTCTTAAAAACTGGTCCTCTCAAATAGGCTGAATATCTGCGACTCCAATGCTGTTTGGGGAGAAACTCGGGTGCATGCATGACTTGCTTTTAATCGGTTTTTGATTGGTTACAGTTAATGTATTGGGGCAGTGTATTTTGCCCAGCTTCCATGAGAACGTGCATGATTTCTTTGGGGGCTTATTGAAAGCAATAGTTTGTATTTTTCCATGTAATATGATATCTACCTCCATTTCCAGGGAAGAAGAACAATTTCAGTTTAGTCTCAAAGACTTCAAATGTGTTGCAGTCCTTGGTCGTGGTCATTTCGGAAAGGTACATAGTACACACCCAACCCATTTCTCGATCCTTTTCACAGCCCTTCTAGAGAAATGAGCTGTTTCTGAAAATAAAAAAACCTAGCTTACCTAAAATGTCTCCTCTCTTCCCTCACTCCACACAGGTATTGTTAGCCGAGTATAAAAGCACGGGAGAGATGTTTGCCATCAAAGCCCTGAAGAAAGGAGACATTGTGGCTCGTGACGAGGTGGACAGGTAAGGGGCTCAACCTGAGCACTTAAACCAATTAGGGCTGATACTGATGCCTTTTTAACTGTTTACTGAGCATAACAGCTTACCTTTGTTCAACCGTGTTATTCAGTTCAGAGTTGACTACGGCTTTCAGTTTTGTATATCACCTTCAAACAGCTGAAAATACTATGACGTACTCTGACAGTGTGATTAGTAGTAATATAACTATCAGTAGGAATCAACAGGGTTAAAGTATGGTTTTGTCTGTCAGTGAAGAGTAGGTATAAATGTAAAGTTGAAGGCTCATAAAGGATTTTTGTATTCTTCTTTTTGTGTATTTTTTAATGGATAGTCAGTTTCCTTGTGTTACGTACAGGACCCTAATGTATTCTCTAAAAGCCTTCAAAGAATGTCAGAAATTCAATGTGTCCTCACAAATATATTCCTGGAAAATCCATCAAATGTTTCTAGAGACCGAGTTGGAAGATGCAAACTGACAGAATTCTTTTTAAGGCCCGGTGGGGGTTAGCAAAAGAAATGTACTGCTGTAGTAAATTGTACATCAGCTTCAAACAGCCGGAAGTATAATATTTTTGGTTATTAAAAATATATAATGATTCTTTGCTTGTTTTGTCACCTAAACTGAAATTAGGCAAACATTTTAAGAATTTTAGCAACCATGTAATGGCAGAGTGATTTCTACATATTTGCTTCTGTAACAGTTTGTCGTTTTCCACCTGGGGAATAAGATATTAGCTTAGCTTTCTGACCCAAGAGTTTGGGCTGATTTTATTTTCTGGTCCTCTGTTGCTCAGTTGGTAGAGCATGGCTCTTTCAACGCCAAGATAGTTTGTTCTATTCCACGGGGCGCCTATACGTAACAAATGTGTGCACTCATATCTGTAGGTCGCGTTGGGATAAAAGCGTCTGGTAAATGACTTATTGTATATTATGCATTTTCATTTCAGGAATTGATTTACACATGGGATTTGAGTAGCGTTGAATTCCTTTTGTAATCTAAGAAGTGCCTTGCTCAGGTATCAGGGGCTTACATTTTTGTTTCTCTGTCTCCCCCCCCCCAGTCTGATGTGTGAGAAACGTATCTTTGAGACGGTGAACAGCGTGCGCCACCCGTTCCTGGTCAACCTCTTCGCCTGCTTCCAGACGCAGGAACACGTGTGCTTCGTCATGGAGTACGCTGCCGGAGGAGACCTGATGATGCACATCCACGCTGACGTCTTCTCCGAGCCCAGGGCCATGTGAGTGTGACACCAGGGTCCTGTTCATTTGACATTTTTAGTCATTTAGCAGATGCTCTTTTTCAGAGTGACTTACATGAGAAATTAGGGTTCAGTGCCTTGCTCAAGGGCACGTTGTCAGATTGTTCACCTAGTTGTTGTTTTTTTTACCTTTTGGTTACTGGCCCGACGCTCTTAAAACCACTTGGCTACCCGTCGCCCTGTTCAATAGGCAGACAACTTTTTGATGCAGAGCGAAACAGGGAGGAACTACCTGGATTTGTCCAATAGGAACACTGATTTTCATTTTCCTTTTGCAAAAGTTTTTGCTACAGTGTACCTTAGTCAATATACAAATATTATGCAAAGCAACCCATAAAATCATGACTTGCCTTTTTGTTGTTTTGGGGGGTTTAAAGGCTCACTTGCTTTGTGAACACTGATGTTTTGCTGCTGCACTGAGATTATTTTCAGGAGCCCCCTCACCAATAATGCTGGCGCAATTGGCTTTGAACTCGTGTCTTAACTGCTCACCCACATATCCAGTGTCTTGTATTCACTTGTACCCTACATCATATTATAAAAGTGTATATATTATAAAGTGGATTCTCTCCTGATTTGTCTGATTCTTTGCTGACTCCAACTGTTTATTTTTATTTTTTTGTCTTTGGTAGATTTTATGCAGCTTGTGTCGTATTGGGATTACAGTTTTTACATGAACATGAGATTGTGTACAGGTAAGCATATTTCCATTCACTGGGTGAGTATATGCTCCGATATGACACATATTGATGGTGATTCTCATGACTTTGTTTCACTTTCAGAGATCTGAAGCTTGACAATCTGCTATTGGACACTGAGGGCTATGTAAAAATCGCTGACTTTGGCCTTTGCAAAGAGGGTAAGTGGGACAAACACAACCTCAACTTCATGTCACTTTTCCAACACCATTGAATGTAAAAATAAATGTATCATATCCTACATCTGACTCAGTCAAAACCATAACTCTATCTAAGGTCTCTGCTGATCTGAACCTTATGTTGGTGTCAAACGTACATGCCTGGTGGCTCCCGAGTGGCGCAGCAGTCTAAGGCACTGCGTCGCAGCGCTAGAGGCCTCACTACAGATCCGGGTTCGATCCCGGGCTGTGTCGCGACCGGGAGACCCATGAGGCGGCGCACAATTGGCCCAGCGTCGTCCGGGTTAGGGGAGGGTTTTGCCGATGGTTTTGCCATTGTGCTCTAGCGACTCTTTGTGGCGGCCGGGCGCGTGCACGCTGACTTCGGTCGCCAGCTGTACCGTACAGGTGCGGCTGGCTTCCGGGTTAAGCTGTTAGTGTGTCAAGAAACAGTGCAGCATGGCGGGGTCATGTTTCGGAGGACGCATAGCTCTTGACCTTCGCCTCTTCCGAGTCCGTACGGGAGTTGCAGCGATGAGACAAGAATGTAACTACCAATTGGATATCACGAAATTGGGGAAGAAAAAGGGGTAAAAAAAAGTACCCAAAAATAAATATAATAATTTACATGTCTGGGTGTAAAGTCTCTGTACTAAACATGTGTCATGGTTATGTGTATTCTGGCAGGAATGGGGTTCAGGGACCGCACCAGTACGTTCTGTGGCACGCCAGAGTTCCTGGCCCCCGAGGTTCTGACGGAGACGTCGTACACGCGTGCTGTGGACTGGTGGGGTCTGGGGGTCCTCATCTTTGAGATGCTGGTTGGAGAGGTTAGTGGGTCTCACCTTCACACCTGTTATATGGATACCTACTCAGTGTTATGACTGATCAATACTTTGTCAGCTCTGAGAACAGAATATTTTAGAATATTGGCATTGAATTGACAAGATTATGATTTTTTGGTTTGTTGCCTTGATCACAATTGTCATGACCTTTCTAACATTATATACATAGCCGGTCTGGTCAGTGCATTCCATGTAACAAAAATATATATATTATATATCATTGACTGTATGTTGGGAAAAAAAACTTTTTTGCCCGCCCCACAGTCTCCCTTCCCTGGGGATGATGAAGAGGAGGTGTTTGACAGCATCGTCAACGATGAAGTCCGCTACCCAAGGTTCCTCTCAACGGAGGCTATCTCCGTCATGAGAAGGGTGGGTTCTGGATCTCTTAATAAACTCACCTCAAATAGTGCACTAACCTCAGATTGATCCTAATGAAACACAACACCTCAAACTACTGCCATCAGAAATCGGACCGCGTGAAATGAGAAGAAGCAAAAGATCGTTGCGTCATTGAATTACAGCTTCAGTGTTTATTCTACTTTGTTAAGCTCTTTTTGTTTGTAGCTTTTGAGGAGGAGTCCAGAAAGACGTCTGGGGGCAGGAGAGCGAGACGCAGAGGAAGTCAAAAAACATCTGTTCTTCAGAGTAAGTAAAAAATGTTCTACTTTCTCATATTTAATGTCTTTCAACATTCTAAACACAGCCACAATTTTAGGCAATGTGGATACCACAAAATGACATATGTAGTCTCCTGTTCATTAGACTTGCCTAATCTTGGTTATTGTCGCAAACAGTTTTTCTCATGAGGTGGATGATACAGTACAAGTCTATCCTGAGAGTTTAAATAAATTCACTACTTCCTCACCCATTTTCTCTCTCCCCCCCAGAATATGGATTGGAACGGACTACTGGCCAAGAAGGTTAAGCCTCCATTTGTCCCGACCATCCAGGACTCCAACGACGTCAGCAACTTCGATGACGAATTTACCTCAGAAGCGCCAATCCTGACCCCACCCAGAGAACCTAGGGCGCTCAGCGGGGACGAGCAGGACATGTTCTCTGACTTTGACTACATCGCAGACTGGTGTTAGCCCCCCCTTCTCCCTCCTCCTCCAAATGTGTTAAACAAACACACACTGTGAACCAACCAACACAGCGCTGACTGACTGTAGCTCACCATTTTTAAAACGCCTCTTTTCGACCAACGTCGCAAGACAGGGGAACAAACCTCACTCTGCCATTTAAAGATCCCCCCCCCCCACCCCGCTCCCACAACTGAACCCCCGAGGTTATTCTTTAACAGAAAGAGAACAACATTTTTCTTCTCTTTAGAAACTTCGGGGGGGAAAAGAGGAGGAGTGAGGCCTCCAGCGCATGTCGTGTCTATTGTCTGACCACTGAGAATGTTGTCAAGTGAACTCTGTCAAAGGAAATGCCGGCAATATAACCGTGATATTGAATAACATGATTGTTACGTTTTTTTTTAATCATGTACAGAATAGTATTCCTCTGTATTTTTAACAAGTCATTTCGCAAGCCCACTGCCATAACTAAATGACTTATCTCTCTGTAAGGGTTAACATGTATGCCATGTTGTATTACGCATTATGAGTGCTTTGAGCATTTTATCACTGAACCGTCACTTAAGGTTAAAGACAACAAACATCTTGACTACTACTGCCTCGTCACTTGAAACCCAAGGTCTCCTTTTTAGTTTATCCTGGTCTTTCTCTCCCCCAGTTGTTTTTAAATTTTTTTTATTTTAAAGATGCCTTAAAATGTTCCTGTTTCTACCAAAGCTTAGAGCTACGTCTAAGAATAGAGCCCAGAAAACCGTTCTTTTTAAACGGATGATCATTACACAAAAGCAGTGCATCTAGTGTTAGTCCTCGTGGTATTACAGAAACCCTATCCCTCATGTACTGTGCCCATGCCAGTTTTACATGAGCTTTAACTGTATCGTTTTAAGGGTTTCTTTATGTAGTGCTGTATGGTTGTTGAAATACAGTGTCATTATTGCGGTAGAACAGTTCTAGACTACACAGCATACCACACATCAACGGAGACGGCACCATTTTAAACGTGGTCATTTGTAACACACACTACGGAGACCTATCCTGACATGGCTCCTTCTGGTGGGTTCCTAGCACCAAAAAGCACTGGCCATATGTATCAAGCGTCTTGGAGTAAAGTGCCGATTTAGGATCAGTTTTGCCTTTTGGATTACAAATCATTTTATATGGGACCTGATTCAGAATCGGCACTCCTACTCTGAGACCCTTGATATATACGGCCCCAGATCTAATTCTTGAGGGGTAACAATGCATTCAGCTAGCAATGTTGTACTCTTGAGGGTAGAATCAATTCCTCTAGCATTTCTAACAGAGTTTATCAGTTCCGTTCCAATCGAATTGAAGCCGAGAGTGAATTTAGTATTTCTGTCGACTTTCCATTCACTCCCCGAATTGACTGAGTAGAAATAGAATTGATCCCAACCTCAATACTGCAATCGTTCTCTTAACTGAAGAAGATACAAGAGCAAGGGGATCTCACAGCCTGCAATGATTGGACATGGTCAAATGGTGGATCTGAAGTGACTGATACAGAACAGCTGAACAGCTACCAAAACCCATCCCTCCGGTCCTGACAGTGGGACTATGGAAAACCGTGATGGGTGAAGTTGCCTCTTGGTTAAAGTTAGGATTGGGTAAGGGGGGACCTAATTCTAGGGGAAACTTGACTCTGGAGTGTAAACTAAGCTCAGTGCCAGTTTGTGCAGACAATATGTAAATGAATCACTACAAGGGAGGGCAGGGTATATTTTATATATATGTACACACAATTAAGCTGAAAGTACTAATTTTATCAAGATATTTTTGAATTATCTATGTTTAGCGTAATTATGAAAAAAGATTGTACAGTTTTTTTGGGGGGGGCTGTTTGAGCATGTTACAGACATACAACCTTTTTTTAATGGTACACCACATTGAAGTTACACAAGACTGTTGAATCTGGCGTAAAGAAGCATTTTGCAGTCGTCGTTTGTCGCCTATCATGAATGCACAAATTAAACGTCGTTGGAGTGGTGTTACTTCCTTTGCATATCGTATTCTATTGGTGTCAGCACATCACTCACACAACTCTGCTGTCTTTGCTTTAAGAATCTCCCGTAGAACTGGCCATCAACATACTATGGCAGTCCACTGTCCATCCATGTCCCAGAGACTATATATCTTACTGAACTCAGACCATAGAGGACTCATCTGTGCCATTTTATAGCGTATTGGACAGCATAAGGCAGCGCCTTTCAGGTTACAACCCATAGGAATTCCCACGCAGTGTATATGTTAAAATGGCGCTGCCACATGCTTAAACAGCCTTTTGGCCACTAGAGGCCTCTATCATTCTCTATAGCCCCTTTTATACCTGGTTCTACCATGCATCCTTTGTCCTGATCTTGTCCTCCATTCTGATTGTGCCCACATTTTCAGACGGGGGTAGATGATTAAAAGACGCATTTTGATCAGATTGTGATGTTCCTGGCCACCCTCAGAGGTAGTCGGGCATGCATTGTGCCTTGATATCTTACAAATGTAGATGGTGAAAACATTTAAATGGCATCAATATCTTTGAAAGAATAGCTGTTAAAAAATTTGCATACAGGGATGAACCAGGAACTTGTCAGAGGACGAATATGAGACACATTTTAATAGGCTACCACCATGTGAAAATATGGGCACAATCAGAATGTGGACAAGATCGGGACAAAGGATACATATTAGCGGCAGGTATAAACGAGGCTTACGACTCAGACCAAGCTGGGGCTGGAATTTGAGAAATAGCATGGAAATATACTGAACAAAAATATAAATGCAATATCCAACAATTTCAAAGATTTTACTGAGTTACAATTCATAAGGAAATCAGTCAATTGAAATAAATGAATTAGGCCCTAATCTATGGATTTCACAACTAGGCAGGGGTGCAGGCATGGGTGGCTCTGGGAGAGCATAGGCCCACCCACTGGGGAGCCAGGCCCAGCCAATCAGAATTTGTTTTTTCCCAACAAAAGGGCTTTATTAGACAGAAATACTCCTCAGCACCCTTTTATTGCCACCAGCACAAGGTGCACCTGTCTAATGATCATGCTGTTTAATCAGCTTCTTGATATACCACCCCGTTAGGTGGATGGATTATCTTGGCAAAAGGAGAAATGCTCACTAACAGGGATATAAACAAATTTGTGCACAAAATTTGAGAGAAATAGAACATTTCTGGGATTTTTTGGGACCAACACTTTACATGTTGCATTTATATTTTTGTTCAGTGCATGGTCCTTTGAAGTCAAGGTAAGTGGATAACTAAAATGTGATCTGTCTTATAAGTATCTACACCTCTGGCAGCAGAGTAGTTGGCACTAATTTATCTTCATTAATCCAGGAGAAGCATTGAAAGCAAGTTCCCCTTATTAAGCTACAGTGTAACGTTCAGTCATGTTCAACTTTGCAACTATGTGATGTAATGAAAGCCAGATGACCTTTGACTCCCTTAAAATACTTTTTTGTTTTTGTTTAAAGATGCAATGCTGTGTTGAACGCTTGCTTTATTTGCTATGCTAGGCCCACAACTGTACACCAGGCAGTGGGAACGAGACTAGCTGAAACTAGATCAACTTGGGCTATCCTCAAAGGCCAGAGAGGTACTGATCAATGTACTCAATGGAACTTCAGCTTAGTAATAGAGAAAAGTTTCTTAATACTCCAAATGGTACATAAGCAGTATTAGAGTCAACACACAGAAAAAAGCTCATTCTGTAAACAAAGTTTAATGTTAATCAATGCATGAGGTGTTCAACATGCTTTTCAGAAAAGCATTTCATTTACTTAATACAAAGCAAACAAGCTAACAAAATAGAACCTGCATTTCCTACAAAAGAAAATGTATATGGTATGAAACCAGTCTAATATTGCAAGCACCAATTACATTTTCTCACTTGGACATATATATATATATATACAGTATATATACACTCAAATGAAATACTGTAAGTACAGTTTGCAATCTCATTTTTTTAAGTATTGGAATGTGTGTCCTGTACTTGTCTGTATTCCAGCAAAAAGTGCCTTCACAATGGCCTGAAGTCTTAAGTTAATTAACAAGGGGGGGAAAAATCTCTAATAGAATAAAAACTAGAAAGAGAACCTTTAAAATGTCGTCGGAGCGAGTGGGTCTTCACAGCTGGGGCAGTTTGTCCACGGGGGTGTCGAATCTGAAGTCCGGGGGGAAGAGGTCGGCTGCGCGGGGGTAGATGAGTCGGTACGACTGTCTGATTGTGACGTCTGCCACACCGGCGATGTCTCCAATCTCTGTCCAAAAAGGGAGAGGATTTGCAGAAATGACTACTGGTGCTTTAAGTCTTCAGACCATTGGTGATAATTGTGTTCTCAGAACTATCAGAAATATAAGTTCCTGAACATTCAGAAAGAGTTTGTGTGAGCTCTCAAGTCAGAAATACAAGTGTGGACCACAAACGGCCCACTGTTGTGCTGTTGTTCGTGCCTGAAATTTACTGAACCATGTTTTAAAGTTTATAGACAAACACAAATAGTTCAGATTCAGCCCATCAAGAAGACCTTAAAAAGACAACCACCACCACTATCTCCACCATCCTCCCACCCACAACCTCACCTTTCTGGGTCTTCTTCTCGGCGGAGGCCTGAGAGGCCATGTAGATGGCGGCGGCGGCCACAGAGATGGGGCTCCTGCCGGGCACCAGGTCCTGCTCCACGGCCTTCCGGGCGATGTAGGTGGCCGCCATCTGCACCTGCTTAGGCAGACCCAGGTTGGAGCAGAAGCGGGACATGAAGTCTCCGGTGGTGATGAGGTCCACGCTGGTCTCCAGGGCCTTGAGGATCAGCTTGAAGCAGCGGCCGATCTCCTTCTTGGAGATGCGGGACACGGCGCAGATCTCTGCGGGGGATGGATGACAACAAGGGAGTCATTAGTGAAACCTTCAGGGTCGTTTTAATAAGACATGCAAGGGAAAACATTTGAAAACGAAAGACGAAAATAAAAATCCCTGTTTCAGTCAGTTTTCTTCTGTTTGGTGCCTAATGAACACGATCCAGGTAAATTTCATAACCGTGAAGTCTTGATTTAAACTTTGTAGCGCCCGAAAGAACCAGCACAAGCACTCACTCTCCAAGATGTTGCTTGGAACATGCTAATATGATCTTAAAACCATATATGATATAGATGATTCGATATGTAATTCCATGCTCTAAACATCCTCTTTAGAGGAGCTCACCTTTAAACGTCCGAGGCACGCCCTCTTGTCTGCAGGCGATGTAAAGGCAGGCTGATGCGATGGCGTCGTTGGCCCGCCCCTTCAGGCTCTTCTGTTCGTACACTTGCTTAAATAAGTTATTTGTTCGGTCCTGTGGGTCAAAGACACCATTTACCCTCAGTTTGCTGTGAACATTCATATAGTTTAGTTCAGAGAAAATCTGCCAAAGAACTTGAGTTTTGGAAATAGATGAATCAGTTAGCTACTAGGTTCCACAAAAGCTAAACAAATGAAAGTAGAAGAGAGAACGGGACTCACTATGATGTTCCTTGGTAGGTTGATCCGGTCGGCCATGGTGGTAATCTCTTTGAAGGCGTTTAGCATGGCACGGTCTGAACTGCTCATGGTCCGCCGGTTCTGGTACTTGGAGTTGCCGAACTCGTCAAAACTAGCCGCGCCTGTTCCCTATGGTGACAACAGAATTGTTGGAACCATTAGTGATATAGACTTACTACCTGGTAAATCTTAAGACAATTAAGTATCTTATGGAAACCTGTGGAACCTGATGAAGACCATATCACACAAAAAAAGGGGAGCAGACATTTTATTTTCATTGAATTTCTTTGTCTGGCACCACTAAGACCACAAACATAAAAATAGTTTTAAGCATCTTTCTCTGTAAGTGGTGACTTTAGCTAGGTGGCAGGGACTCTGTGCCAGTTGTGGCGCCAGGTAAGATGGCCAAAGTGTGTACTTACCTTGCTGATCATGGTGGTCAAGTCTCCCCCGTTGAGGAGTGGGTTCTGGGCGTCGCCCACTCTAGACGGGTCTTTTGTGGCTTTCTCATTGGTGAAGGTCCTCCACTCTGAGCCGACGTCAATCACCCTGTCACCTGGGGAACCACACAAATTACAGGGCTCCCGAGTGGCGCAGCGGTCTAAGTGGTAGAGGTGTCACTACAGACCATGGTTCGATTCCAGGCTGTATCACAACCAGCCGTGATTGGGAGTCCCATAGTGCGGCGCACAATTGGCCCAGCATCGTCCTTGTTAGGGTTTGGCCGGGGTAGGCCGTCATTGTAAATAAGAATTTGTTCTTTACTGACTTGCCTAGTTAAATAAAGGTTAAATAAATAAATAAAACTACATGGGGCTAAGCTCAAATATGTTTAAACAACTTCCTTTCACCATTTACCTTACTTTATCTCCTTGAGCACTTACATGAATACATAAAGGAGGTAAAAGCGATAAACATCAAGCACCCACTGTATTGATTTCACCATCATAGCATAATAGCGTGATGTATTGTTGTCTCTACTTTCCTGCCCTTTGTGCTGTTGTCCGTGCAAAATAATGTTTGTACCATGTGTTGTGCTGCTACCATGTTGTATTGCTATCATGTTGTGTTGCTACCATGCAGTGTTTTCATGTGCTGCTGCCATGCTATGTTGTTTTCTTAGGTCTCTCTTTGTGTGGTGTTGTGGTGTCTCTCTTGTCGTGATGTGTGTTTTGTCCTATATTTTTATTTTATGTTTAATCCCACCCCTGTCCCCGCAGGAGGCCTTTTACCTTCTGGTAGGCCGTTTGTTCTTAACTGACTTGTCTTGTTAAATAAAATAACTTGGTGGATGCATTATTTTATTTATTTAAGTCCTTCCTTTTGTGACATAAAGAGAAGAGGAAATTCAATATTAGGAAGGGAAGCGGTATTCAGTGACATTGGGACCAGGGCCAACACTTCATAAATGTAAATAAGAATAGTATCTACAGTTGAAGTCGGAAGTTTACATACACTTAGGTTGGAGTCATTAAAACTCGTTTTTTCAACCACTCCACAAATCCGTCATACCGCTCAGGAAGGAGACGCGTTCTGTCTCCTAGAGATGAACTTACTTTGGTGCGAAAAGTGAAAATCAATCCCAGAACAACAGCAAAGGACTTTGTGAAGATGCTAGAGGAAACAGGTACAAAAGTATCTATATCCACAGTAAAACGAGTCCTATATTGACATAACCTGAAAGGCCACTCAGCAAGGAAGAAGCCACTGCTCCAAAACCGCCATAAAAAAGCCAGACTACGGTTTGCAACTGCACATGGGGACAAAAATCGTACTTTTTGGAGAAATGTCCTCTGGTCTGATGAAACAAAAATAGAACTGTTTGGCCATAATGACCATCATTATGTTTGGAGGAAAAAGGGGGAGGCTTGCAAGCCGATGAACACCATCCCAACCATGAAGCACGGGGTGGCAGCATCATGTTGTGGGGGTGCTTTGCTGCAGGAGGGACTGGTACAATTCACAAAATAGATGGTATCATGAGGGAGGAAAATGATGTGGATATATTGAAGCAATATCTCAAGACATCAGACAGGAAGTTAAAGCTTGGTCGCAAATGGGTCTTCCAAATGGACAATGACCCCAAGCATACTTCAAAGTTGTGGTAAAATGGCTTAAGGACAACAAAGTCAAGGTATTGGAGTGGCCATCACAACGCCCTGACCTCAATTCCATAGAAAATTTGTGGTCAGAACTGAAAAGGCGTGTGCGAGCAAGGAGGCCTACAAACCTGACTCAGTTACACCAGTTCTGTCAGGAGGAATGGGACAAAATTCCCCCAACTTATTGTGGGAAGCTTGTGGAAGGCTACCCGAAACATTTAACCTAAGTTTACAATTTAAAGGCAATGCTACCAAATACTAATTGAGTGTATGTAAACTTCTGACCCACTGAGAATGTGATGAAAGAAATAAAAGCTGAAATAAATCATTCTCTAAACTATTATTCTGACATTACACATTCTTAAAATAAAGTGGTGATCCTAACTGACCTAAGACAGGGAATTTTTACTAGGATTAAATGTCAGGAATTGTGAAAAACTGAGTTTAAATGTATTTGGCTAAGGTGTATGTAAGTTACAACTTCAACCGTACATATTCAGACCCTTTGCTTTGAGACTCAGGTCCATCCTGTTTCCATTGATCATCCTTGAGATGTTTCTACAACTTGATTGGAGTCCACCTGTGCTAAATTCAATTGATTGGACATGATTTGAAAAGGCACACACCTGTCTATATAAGGTTCCACAGTTGACAGTGCGTGTCAGAGCATAAACTAAGCCATGAGGTCGAAGGAATTGACCGTAGAGCTCCGAGACAGGATTATGTTGAGGCACAGATCTGGGTAAGAGTACCAAAACATTTCTGCAGCATTGAAGGTCCCAAAGAACACAGTGACATCCATCATTCTTAAATGGAAGAAGTTTGGAACCACCAACACTCTTCTTAGAGCTGGCAGCCTGGCCAAACCAAGCAATCGGTGAAGAAGGGCCTTGGTCAGGGAGGTGACCAAGAACCCGATGGTCACTCTTACAGAGCTCTAGACTTCCTCTGTGGAGATGGGAGAACCTTCCAGAAGGACAACCACCTCTGCAGCACTCCACCAATCAGGCCTTTATGGTAGAGTGACCAGACGGAAGCCACTCCTCAGTGGCTGTGGCAGCGTCATGCTGCTGGGATGTTTTTCAGCGGCAGGTACTGGGAGACTAGTCAGGATCGAGGGAAAGATGAAAGGACCAAAGTACAGAGAGATCCTTGATGAAAACCCAAGCTCCCGAGTGGTGCAGCGGTCTAAGGCACTGCATCTCAGTGCTAGAGGCGTCATTACAGACCCTTGTTCGATCCTGGGCTGTATCACAACCGGCCATGATCGGGAGTCCCATAGGGTGGCGCACAATTGGCCCAGCGTCGTCCGGGTTAGGGGAGGGTTTGGCAGTCATTGTAAAATAAGAATTTGTTCTTAACTGACTTGCCAAGTTAAATAAAGTTTAACAACACTAAGCACACAGCCAAGACAACGCAGAAGTGGCTTTGGGACAAGTCTCTGAATGTCCTTGAGTCACCCAGCCAAAGCCGGGGCCTTGAACCCAGTCGAACATCTCTGGAGAGACCTGAAAATAGCTGTGCAGTGATGCTCCCCATCAAACCTGACAGTGTCAGAGAAGAATGGGAGAAACTCCCCAAATACAGGTATGCCAAGCTTGTAGCGTCATACCCAAGAAGACTCGAGGCTGTAATCGCTGCCAAAGGTGCTTCAACAAAGTACTGAGTAAAGGGTCTGAATACTTATGTAACTGTAATATTTCCTTTTTTTTATACATTTGCAAAAAATCTAAAAACATGTCTTTGCTTTGTCATTATGGGGTATTGTGTGTAGATTGATGGGGGGGGGGACGATTTAATCCATTTGAGAAAAAAGGCTATACTTTCCGAATGGGACTCAAAATGGGAGTCCCATAGGACTGTTATGTTCAGATAGAGGCCTGTAATGCAATCTGTTGCTCTAACTAGGATGGCTTTCCAAGGCCGTCTAAGGAAGGCGTGGACAGATTTGATTCTATTGTATCTTTGAGAGGATGTTATGTTTCTATCTTTTCCTGGTATTATGCACTCTAGCTATGTGACAGGTCATACATGACGTCTTTAGTCCCCCTCTGCTCCCAATTTCTTTTTTTACCCTTTCGTGTGTGTACTTTACTGTATTTACACTTGGGATATATCTTTTCAACATGAACAATTCAAAAATCGCTGGAGGACATCTGTAAGGGCCTTGCTACTCAAGTCACATGTCATAATAACAGCACAAACACATCACTCCCCCTGAACTAGAGGTTAGGACTGTGTCTATAGAAGTGTAGGCCCAGAAGTTTCAAGTTTTAATGTCACGGGCACAAGTACAGTGAAATGCCTTTCTAAACCCAACAATCCAGCGATCAATAGCAATGTAGTACTAACAAATAACACAAGGAAGAACAACAACACACAATAAATAAAGAAAATAAGAAAACGAGAAAGTAAGGTCAGTTCCAATACCATATAGAACAACGTGCAGGAATACTGGAGTGATAGAGGTAAATATGTATAGGGGTAAGGTGACTAGGCATCAGGATGTATGATAAACAGAGTAGCAGCAGCGTAATTGAGGAAATAAAAATGCATTAAAGGGTCAACTCAGTCCGGGTAGCCATTTTGTCAAGATGCTCTCGATGGTGTAGCTGTAGAACTTTAAGGATCTGAGGGCCCATGCCAAACTTCCTGAGGGGGAGAGCCGCTGTCACGCCTTCTTCACGACTGTGCGCTTGAACCATTTTAAGTCCTCAGTGATTTGGACCCCGAGGAACTTGAAGCTTTCGACCCGCTCCATTGCAGCCCTGTCGATGTGGATGGGGTCGTGCTCGCCCCCCCCGTTTCCTGTAGTCCACGATCAGCTCCTTGGTGACGTTGAGGGAGAGGTTGTTGTACTTGTTCCTGTCCTCAGCCGTAGCATCAGGGTTGTCTGCGATGGCTCTATGTGCAGTAGCCCTGTCCTTTAGTTTAGCGCCAACCTCTGTGTTACTCCAGGGGCTTTTGAATGGGGAAGCAGCGAACCTTCACTGTTGGGACGTCGCCAATGCATTTCCTTATGAAGCCAGTGACAGAGGTGGTTAGCTCATCGATGTTATAGACGGAGTATCGGAACATACTCCAATCAGCGCTAGCAAAGCAATCCTGTAGCATAATCTCTGATTCTGATGACCATTTCTCAAAGGAACGAGTCACGGGTATTGTTTGAGCTTCTGCTTGCAAACAGGAAGCAGGAGTCATGATCTGACTTGCCGAATCGCGAACGAGGGAGGGCTTTGTATGCTTGCTTGTGGGTAGAGTAACAGTGGTCTAGGACTATCGCCCCTAGTGGCAAAGGAGACATGTTCATGGAAGTTGGGCATCACATGTCTTAATGACGTGGAATTAACAAGGCAGCCAGCTTCCGGATGTAAGTTTTCTTGCTTGTTTACAGCCTCGTACAGTTGGTTAAGTGCCAGCTTGTTAGATTTCATGTCCTGAGGTGGAATTTATCCAACAGTCACGATAACAGCTGAAAACTCCCTCGGGATGTAGAAGGGTCGGCATTTGACAATCAGGTATTCCAAGACTTGTGAACAATGGGTTGAGGGATACCACTGCGCTCGAGTCAGAACGCCATTTGTTGTTGATTAAAAGGCTCATCGCTCCCCTCTCGATTTCCCTGACTCTACTGTCCTGTCCGCTCGGTTAATGGAGAATTCATCGAGTTGGATAGCCATGGGGGGTCTTGTCCGAAAGCAATGTTTTAAAAAAGCAGAGAATATTGCAGGTTCGAGGAAAAAAAGCTGAGAATATTGCAGGTTCGAGAGTCCCGTTGGTAGCAAAGCCGTGATCGGAGGTCATCTATCTTATTATCAATTGGCCAATAGAATGAAGGGAAGAGGTAGCCGGTTCTCCTTTCACCTTAATCTCGCCAGGATGTCCCCCTCTCATGCCTCTAACACTGGTGGTTTCTCTTGGGTACCCCGAAAATTGGGTCGGAATTACAGAAAGAACCCAGGGCAGATCAGTCAAAGTTGAAGCCGGAATTAGGGTAAGTAACTGCTGATCCGATGTTCAAAAGTTATTGTCGGTTATAAGAAATGAAAGCGAATTAGAGAAAATAAAGTACATAAGGCCTCTGTGTATGTTATGTTACGCTATTTACCTACCGCAAAGGGGTTAGGTTTAGAATAAGGGTTAGGTTTAGGGGTTAAGGTTAGGGAACACAGGATTTTGAATGGAAATATATTTTAGGTCCCCACAAGGATAGTAAAACATATGCTGTGTGTGTGTGCAACCTATCACTCACCAACTACAAGGCCACACTCGGGGCAGATCATATCCCCTGCTCTGTAGTCTTCTACAAGCATGGCGTCTGGGTGGTTGGGGCACTGCACCTTAGGAAGGGCCAGGGCGTCTCCACTGCAAGTAAAGAATACATCCCAGAGGTCAGCCAACAGTGACCTCTTACCTTTGACCCTGCCTAGTGAGAGTTAACCCAGCACTGGGTGTGATTGTACTTATCTCCATAAACTGGTTTACTGCCAACGACATGGTATTCATTTACTTAACTCTATACACTCCTGTGAACACTGCACAGTGGATAAAGCCGGTTGACACTGCTCAAGGTGAGAAAGTATGTTGTTTAGTGAGTTGTCAAATTATGATAACAATAGGGAAATCTTATAGGCCTGTTAAAATTGTACACAAATTGTTAAACATGTCAGACTGTCTTTCCCTTAATCTGAGAAATATGAGGATCATATTTACCTTTAATAATATAAAAACAAAAGGCACTTCTGAAAATGACATACAATGTTGCAAAAGCAATTCTGGCTGCTTGTTTTACAACAGTAACTGTTCACAAGCATTAACACCAGTCATAATGTTACTTGTTTATTGGTCGAATATGTATATGCATACCAAGATAAATGGACTGGGAAGTAGGCCTACTACAAGACTAATACAGAAAAGCCACTGCAGAGATTGTGTCAACATAATGTAAATGAGTTTCCAAGCTAAATTATGATTTAGTGGTGATGTGGCCAAAAAACGTTGGACAATGGGACCCAAAAAATGGGCTTCCAGCGTTTCAGACAATTATCCTCGACACCAATTCGATTCTACAATACGAAAACATAACCCATTTAGCGAACGGACTTTGTGGCAACCTTTCACAAGTGAAAACAAGTTATTTTGAGACAGCCAGTGAAATAAATTGCTGGTTAAACAACCCAATCAACTTGCAGTGTCCTTGTGACAATTATCTATTCAATGGCTGAAAACTTCTCATGATTAAATCACTGTCTAGGTGTCCGTTGACACTCGGCTACTGTAAATACATTAATGTTGCTAGCAAATTGGATTTAGCCAGCTGCGCTGGCCAGACATCACCTTGCGAAGTTGCGACATCACCCATCCCTAAAAACATTGCTTATTGACACACGCGTTTGCATCATGATTTGGAAGTTAGATATCATGTTGCGCTACCTAACGTTATATCGGATGTTTACAAACAGTATGATCAAGTTGACGTGATATACGATCGAGACAATGTGTAAAAATGTGATTTGATAACGTTAGTGTTTTTGGTAGGCTAGCGAAGGTTAGCTAAAAGTCAGTAATGGACATTCCGGCGGCTATGATGGAAAACACTTAGAAACAAGCGTCTCTCCGTGTTGCTCGCCATCACCACCCATTGTTCAATAACTTTCACTTTCCCATATGAAAAGACAGTGATGCAAAACACAGAAAACAGCTTGGGATACATATTGTACACACCGGCTTGTTGACGCCATGTTCGCTAACTACTTCTTTATATCGCGAACAATGGCTTCTTCTACCTTTTATACATGTATTTTGGCCCACGTGGTTAAATGACGACGGAAGGGCAAAAGGCTCAAACTTTAAAAAAAAGCGATTCAAATATGAGGACTGGACGTAGGCTACTTGTAAAAGTATAATGTACTGTCGCAGACCAATGCTTTTGACCCTTCAAAATGGATAAAATTACTATCATTATCAAATGAAATCATATTACTTCCTAAACGTGTCACCTTTAGTCACTGAGCATAACATGGAAGTGAATAAAGATAATCAAGTGCAACCAAAAGGCAAAACCATTTTAACAAACGTGTGGATTTTTGTGTGTTTGTGTGTCTCAAACTTTACTTTTTCTTTATAATCTTATTATTACATGCTTACTTATTTTTGCAATGAATACTAGCCCACACCTCTTCAAGCTGGGCAGCTGGAACAAATCCCCCAACCCTGTTCCCATCAGAGACTAATATTCCACTTGCCAGCCACTAAAGAAAAAAAGCACTTACATGCTGGGTTATGTGTACCGTGTTGCCTACATGGGAAAACATAATTGGAAAATGTGCTCAAACAGCAATGGTAGTGGCATAACCTTACTTAACCCCATTCAACAAACTGACTCAACTCCGAGCAGCCAATACAGCAGTCTCACTTTGTAAGAGCCGTAGCAGACAGGCCTGTCTATGAAGCTGTCAGAGATGGCATTGTCTCTGCGTGCCAGCCTGTGCCCCTATCCTCGTGCTAGTCTCGCACTGTATTGCCTTGATTCTCTCTCGCCGACACAACCCCTGTACTATTGACCTCAATCTCTGGTTGGACAACCACCACATAATGAGTCATTGGCAAGACATCCATTGACAGAGAATTTAAAGAGAAATCAAGTGTTTCACAAATCATTTATGACTGTATTACATTGACTGTGGCATGCACCTTGAGCTGTTTGGATTACATTGATTAATGGATTACATTGCCATAAATAAACAAGCCTTGTCAGCAGCACAAATTTTATTCAATTGCACGATGTCCAATGACATTGAAGACTAGTAATTTGTAAGTCGCTCTGGATAAGAGTGTCTGCTAAATGACTTAAATGTAAATGTAGTAGGAGGTGAATAGAATTATTCTCCTTTAACCTGTAAGACAACAGCAGGTGGCGCTAAATCCAAAAATGTCAGATATGGCCATTATTAAAGGCTCTTTCAGGCTTTCAAATGCTAAATACTAAATATTATTATTATTGTAGTCTCATGATGAATCAACATACAGAAGGAATTTATATCAATTATGTAAAGATTCATTCCTCTGAATATCTGAGATTCTCAAAGGTAAGGCATTGCTGACGCCTGCCAGATCTTACAACACCAGGACGCCTGGATATGTATTTTACGTATCAGTCAACCACATCACATTGTTCATGTGCTTGTCGGAACTAGTGCCGCGATCAACCACGTGGCATATACTATAGCAATCTGTCAGTCGATGACACAGTCAACGCAACCATTGGTTGATGCAAGCAACACACTAGTGACACATTAGTGGCACACTAGTGATGATGTCACACTAATGGCGATGCATCATCCTGGTGAGCAACCTCATCCAACTGTTGCTAATGCTGCCAGCACTGTGTGGTGTGAGTCCCTGAGTCCCATCTGAGGGACCTCTGTTGGATCCTCTGCCCATAGCCACAGCAGCACAATGGTTAGTATCTCATCTGCACTGATAAACACAAACAACACTCTCAATGAGTCACACAGAACACCATACAGGTAGACAGTACATGGAAAGTGGTACCGCAGCGCCAAGTCTAGGTCCAAGAGGCTTCTAAACAGCTTCTACCCCCAAGCCATAAGACTCCTGAACATCTAATCAAATGGCTACCTAGACTATTTGCATTGCCCCCCCCCCCCCCTTTTTTTACACTGCTGTTACTCTCTGTTATTATCTATGCATAGTCACTTTAATAACTCTACCCACATGTACATATTACCTCAATTACCTCGACTAACCGCTGCCCCCGCACATTGACTCTGTACCGGTATCCCCTGTATATAGCCTCGCTATATTACTGCTACTCTTTAATTATTTGTTACTTTTATTTCTTATTCCTATATTTATTTGTAAGTTTATTATATATATATATATATATATATATATTTTTTTTTTAACTGCATTGTTGGTTTGGGCTTGTAAGTAAGCATTTAACTGTAAGGTGTACACCTGTTGTATTCGCCGCATGTGACAAATTCAATTTGATTTGATTTACATGTTCTTACCATTGCAGGCTGCTGAGGGTAGGATGACTCATGATAATGTCCGGAATGGAGTAAATGGAATGGTATCAAAGACATAATGTGTTTGAAACTATTCCATTCACTCCATTCCAGCCATTATATTGCATTCCAGCCATTATTATGTGCCGTCCTCCCCTCAGCAGCCTCCATTGGTTCTTACATCAGCCTACATCAACTGACTGTTCCTCACCTGAGCCCCCCCAGGCTGTTGACATTCTTTATCAGCCATGATTACTGATTCAGACTGTCTCAGGCACTGTCTCAGGCACTGTCTCAGGCACTGTCTCAGGCACTGTCTCAGGCAGCCTCATTCGAAGAACGTGAATATGCACAGACATATCAGTAACCGTGAATATAAGGCTGTAGCTGTAGTCACTTGGTGTTATTACTTATCATATTACAATCTGGTATCCTGGGATTGGGGACATGTCGTGCTTACTAGTCATCAACTGTCATGGAAAGAGGTGTGTCTGGGATTGTGTTTGCATCTGGGAAGTTCATGCAAATTCAGGAGGGACTAGGCTACGAACTAGGTAGTTATAATGTTGGCACTAAAATCATGAACTGTTATGATTACCTCAGGTGTTCCTCAAGGGATGATGGGTGAAGGGTGTTGTTGTATGAGATTTTCTTTGGTAAGGGAAAGAGGGATCTCTAGCTTTTGAGTAATTTACTATGTGTTCAGCCCTTTGTCAACACATGACCTGGTTGCTAAGGATATGTGGTGGGTACATCTGTACGTCTGCTGTCGCCCCATGGGGGCCGGTCCTCATTACACAACGGCTCCACCCATTCCCCATTGCTGTGACCACGACCACAACCCTGTATGCGAAATTTCCTTTTGTAAGATAGCCGGAGGCAAAGTCATTAATATTCATGAGTTATGCCTTTTTGGGTGAATGAGGTCACACAGATGCACTGCAGAGCCATCTGATTGGGCGCATTTCTTTGCCCAGGCGTTGCTGACGTATGCCAGATCTTACAACACCTGGATAGGTATTTTACGTATTAGCAAACCACATCATATGTTATAGCAATCTGTCAGTCGATGACAGTCGATGACGTGGCATGCAACGTCTGAGCAGGGGAATGCAACCTTTAGCTTGCTTGCTGGCATGAGCAGTGAACACTCTCCGTGTACTTTTAAGGGCCAGCCGTGCTGCCCTGTTCTGAGCCAACTGCAATTTTCCCAAGTCCCTCTTTGTGGCACCTGACTACACTACCGAACAGTAGTCTAGGTGCAACAAAACTAGGGCCTGTAGGACCTGTCTTGTTGACAGTGATGTTAAGAAGGCAGAGCAACACTTTATTATGGACAGACTTCTCCCCATCTTAGCTACTGTTGAATCAATATGTTTTGACCATGACAGTTTATAATCCAGGGTTACTCCAAGCAGTTTAGTCACCTCAACTTGCTCAATTTCCACATTATTCATTACGAGGCATAGTTGAGGTTTAGGGTTTAGTGAATGATTTGTCCCAAGTACAATGCTTTTAGTTTCGGAAATATTTAGGACGAACATATTCCTTACTACCCATTCCGAAACTAACTACAGCTCTTTGTTAAGTGTTGCAGTCATTTCAGTCACTGTAGTAGTTAACATGTATAGTGTTGAGTCATCCGTATACATAGACACAATGGCTTTACTCAAAGCCAGAGGTATGTCCTTAGTGAAGATTGAAAAAAGCAAGGGGCCTAAACAGCTACCCTGGGGAATTCCTGATTCTACATGGTTTATGTTTGAGAGGCTTCCATTAAAAAACACCCTCTGTGTTTCTGTTAGACAAGTAACTTTTTATCCACATTATAGCAGGGGGTGTAAATCCATAACACATACGTTTTTCCAGCGCAGACTATGATCGATAATGTCAAAAGCTGCACTGAAGTCTAGCAAGACAGCCCCCACAATCATTCGATCATAATTTTCTCTCAACCAATCATCAGTCATTTGTGTAAGTGCTGTGCTTGTTGAGTGTCCTTCACTATAAGCGTGCTGAAAGTCTGTTGTCAATTTGTCTACTGTGAAATAACATTGTATCAGGTCAAACACCATTTTTTCCAGAAGTTTACTAAGGGTTGGTAATAGGCTGATTGGTCGGCTATATGAGCCAGTAAAGGGGGCTTTACCATTTTTGGGTAGTGGGATGACTTTGGCTTCCCTCCAGGAGCCGAGTTGGCTTTTTTCCCAAAATGTCATTTAAGGTGCTCCAAAGCTTTTTACTACCATTATTTATATCATTCATCTTTGATTCATAATATAGTTTATTTAAATTTTGTTTAGTCACATGATTTCTGAATTGGCAGTACATTTGCCAATCAGTTGGGCTGCCAGACATATTTGCCATACCTATTTCCTCATCCCTCTCAACCATACACTTTTCAATTCCTCATCAATCCAAGGGGATTTAACAGTTATTACAGTAATTTTCTTAATGGGTGCTTGCTTATTAGTAACTGGAATAAGCAATTTCATAAATGTGTCAAGTGCAACGTCTGGTTTCTCCTCATCTTTACTAGATGCAGTTCTTCTACTAATCTCACTGCAACTCCCCTCCAAGTCTCCGACCACTACCTTGTATCCTTTTCTGTCTCGCTCTCCTTCAACACTACTCACTCTGCCCCTACTCAGATGGTATTGCGCCGTCGCAACCTTCGCTCTCTCTCTCCTGCTACTCTCTCCTCTTCCATCCTATCATCTCTTGCCTCTGTTCAATCCTTCTCCAACCAATCTCCTGATTCTGCCTCCTCAACCCTTCTCTCCTCCCTTTCTGCATCCTTTGACTCTCTATGTCCCCTATCCTCCTGGCCGGCTCGGTCCTCCCCTCCTGCTCCGTGGCTTGACGACTCATTGCGAGCTCACAGAACAGGGCTCCGGGCAGCCGAGCGAAAATGGAGGAAAACTAGCCTCCCTGCGGACCTGGCATCTTTTCACTCCCTCCTCTCCACATTTTCTTCCTCTGTTTCTGCTGCTAAAGCCACTTACTACCATTCTAAATTCCAAGCATCTGCCTCTAACCCTAGGAAGCTCTTTGCCACCTTCTCCTCCCTCCTGAATCCTCCACCCCCTCCCCCCCTCCTCCCTCTCTGCGGATGACTTCGTCAACCATTTGAAAAGAAGGTTGACGACATCCGATCCTCGTTTGTTAAGTCAAACGACACCGCTGGTCCTGCTCACATTGCCCTACCCTATTCTTTGACCTCTTTCTCCCCTCTCTCTCCAGATGAAATCTTGCGACTTGTGACGGCCAGCCGCCCAACAACCTGCCCGCTTGACCCTATCCCCTCTCTTCTCCAGACCATTTCCGGAGACCTTCTCCCTTACCTCACCTCGCTCATCAACTCATCCTTGACCGCTGGCTACGTCCCTTCCGTCTTCAAGAGAGCGAGAGTTGCACCCCTTCTCAAAAAACCTACACTCGATCCCTCCGATGTCAACAACTACAGACCAGTATCCCTTCTTTCTTTTCTCTCAAACTCTTGAGCGTGCCGTCCTTGGCCAGCTCTCTTGCTATCTCTCTCAGAATGACCTTCTTGATCCAAATCAGTCAGGTTTCAAGACTGGTCATTCAACTGAGACTGCTCTTCTCTGTGTCACGGAGGCTCTCCGCACTGCTAAAGCTAACTCTCTCTCCTCTGCTCTCATCCTTCTAGACCTATCTGCTGCCTTTGATACTGTGAACCATCAGATCCTCCTCTCCACCCTCTCCGAGTTGGGCATCTCCGGCGCGGCTCACTCTTGGATTGCGTCCCACCTGACAGGTCGCTCCTACCAGGTGGTGTGGCGAGAATCCGTCTCGTGCTCTCACCACTGGTGTCCCCCAGGGCTCAGTTCTAGGCCCTCTCCTATTCTCGCTATACACCAAATCACTTGGCTCTGTCATATCCTCACATGGTCTCTCCTATCATTGCTACGCAGACGACACACAATTAATATTCTCCTTTCCCCTTTCTGATAACCAGGTGGCGAATCGCATCTCTGCATGTCTGGCAGACATATCAGTGTGGATGACGGATCACCACCTCAAGCTGAACCTCGGCAAGACGGAGCTGCTCTTCCTCCCGGGGAAGGACTGCCCGTTCCATGATCTCGCCATCACGGTTGACAACTCCATTGTGTCCTCCTCCCAGAGTGCTAAGAGTCTTGGCGTGATCCTGGACAACACCCTGTCGTTTTCCGCTAACATCAAGGCGGTGATCCGATCCTGTAGGTTCATGCTCTACAACATTCGCAGAGTACGACCCTGCCTTACACAGGAAGCGGCGCAGGTCCTAATCCAGGCACTTGTCATCTCCCGTCTGGATTACGGCAACTCGCTGTTGGCGGGGCTCCCTGCCTGTGCCATTAAACCCCTACAACTCATCCAGAACGCCGCAGCCCGTCTGGTGTTCAACCTTCCCAAGTTCTCTCACGTCACCCCGCTCCTCCGCACACTCCACTGGCTTCCAGTTGAAGCTCGCATCTGCTACAAGACCATGGTGCTTGCCTACGGAGCTGTGAGGGGAACGGCACCTCCGTACCTTCAGGCTCTGATCAGTCCCTACACCCAAAGAAGGGCACTGCGTTCATCCACCTCTGGCCTGCTTGCCTCCCTACCTCTGCGGAAGCACAGTTCCCGCTCTGCCCAGTCAAAACTGTTCGCTGCTCTGGCAACCCAATGGTGGAACAAACTCCCTCCCTCCCATCCTTCTAACCCCCCCTACCCTCTCCCCCCAAAAAAATATATAGATGTACTACTGTAAAGTGGTTGTTCCACTGGATATCATAAGGTGAATGCACCAATTTGTAAGTCGCTCTGGATAAGAGCGTCTGCTAAATGACGTAAATGTAAATGTAAATTACACGCTACAGCTCATGTAACCCAATATTGCATGCTCTGATATTGCAAAAAATTGGAATACAAGTAGTCAGTTATCGGGTTCAAGTCCGGGCTCTTGCTGGGCCACTCAAGGCCATTCAGTGACTTGTCCCGAAGCCACTCCTGCATTGTCTTGGCTGTGTGCTTAGGGTCGTTGTCCTGTTGGAAGGTGAACCTTCGCCCCCAGTCTGAGGTCCTGAGCTCTCTGGTTCTCCAATCTCCACAGAGGATCTCTAGAGCTCTGTCTTAGTGACCATCTGTGTCACGATTCTCTAAGACAGAACCCAGAAGCAGACCAGGACAAGGTGAGTAAAATGAAGGTGAGTATTTATTGGTAGTCTTGATGTGTAAATTGAATAATCCAGGAGACGGAGCGGCAGCGGAGGTGAGTTGATGAGAGTAAATGGGTTGATCCAATGCAGTCACTGTATCCACCGACGGCCAGGCAAGGGAGTTGAACGTTCCTGGAGAATGACTGTAGACAGAGTAAACGGGAGTGAGTAACCGGCAACAAGTACAGAATAACAAAACAAACTCAGGAAACATGAGGCTGATACGCTGGCACAACATACTGTAATCAAAAATTCTCCCGCCTAGCTTCGTCGCCTGGCAACCAGACAGGGTGCGTTCAGGAACCTCAGACAAAAGACTCCAAAACAAAAAAACAGTCAGCTCAGGCAGAAAACAGACTCAGGAAGCGGGATTCCTGACAATCTGGTTCTTGTTCACCTCCCTGATCGAGGCCTTTCTCTCCCGATTTCTCAGTTTGGCCAGGCGGCCAGCTCTAGGAAGAGTCTTCATGGTTCCGAACTTCTTCCATTTAAAAATGATAGAGGCCACTGTGTTCTTGGGGGACCTTCAATGCTGCATAAATGTTTTGGTACCCTTACCCAGATCTGTGCCTCGATACAATCTTGTCTCAGAGCTCTACGGACAATTCCTTTGACCTCACGGCTTGGTTTTTGCACTGACATGCACTGTCAACTGTGGGACCTTATATAGACAGGTGTGTGCCTTTCCAAATCATGTCCAATCAATTAAATTTACCGCAGGTGGACTCCAATCAAGTTGTAGAAATATCTCAAGAATGATCAATGGAAACAGGATGCACCTGAGCTCAATTTCAAGTCTCATAGCAATAGTTTTAAAAACCTGTTTTTGCTTTGTCATTATGAGGTATTGTATGTAGATTGCTGAGTATTTATTTTATTTAATCCATTTTAGAATAAGGCTGTAACCTAACAAAATGTGGAAAAAGTCAAGGGGTCTGAATACTTTCCGAAGGCAATGTACACATACTGTAAGCAACCTTAGGATATCTTAATGCATCTTGGAAATATAGACCTGTAAACACAGAGAGAGCGATACACTAGGCAGAATTATCAACTATGAATATTTATGATGAATGTAAGCTTAACTTTTTGGTAGACAGCCTTTCATGTCAAAATTAGCTCTCATTCAGTGCTGTATGGCTGTGCCTGACAAAAATACATACAGTTACACAAGTGGGCTGAGACAGTCAAAGGTTTCTCTGTGGATGTAATATGTTCAGCCTCTTGCAATTACATTACCCCCCCCCCACAGAGTTGATTCCAAATCCATTATGGCATCCCAAATCGAATATGGCTGCCTGTATATTTAAATGAGAGACATATTTTAGATGTGTGTACTGTACTTATGTACTTCATACAATTTTTGTGTAATTCAACTATGTTAGGAATCCAATAGGCCTATCATAATTACACTCAAACACCATTGTCTGGATATACTGTAGAAAAGACAGCAGATTGCTTGGCAACACCATGCATTCCAAGTCACGAGCCTTTGAGGATCAAGGAAAGAGAACTCTGGACACACTACCTAGCACTGCAACTTGCAGTATACCAAACTGTGGTATAACTTGTGCCTCCAGGATTGGGCTCTTAAGTAACCTCATTATTTAGAAGTAAGCTTTAATTCATTGCTAGTCCAATACGGCTGCCTGGATTCAACATGACTTTCCTCTGGCTCAGTGCATAAATGTCCACGATCCTGACTGTCTGTCCTGGAGTTGTTGATTTGGTGACATTAGTATAGGTTGGCTGCAACTACACATGACGACAAGCGCATAAGGCAGGTGTTCACTACAATAAACAAACACAACCTGACAGTCAGTGACAAGCAAAAGGCCCCTGAGGATGGTCAAACATAAACAAAGCTGCTGTATGTGATCGTGTATGGTGACTGGGGATTGACTGTGATGACTGGTCTTTGTGCACCATGCTTGATCAGTTCCGCCACCTCGGCAACCCCTTTACTTTCCATCGATGCCCAGGGATCATCTTCAAATGTATATGTGTGGAGCTGTGCAACGTCTCTCATAATCGTGGTCTACGACCTATACTCGAAGTAACCTCCTAGGTCACCCTCACAGGTTCTGTCACTCTCCTTATCTCCTGCTGGGCCTGCCCCAGAACGTAATCACAGCCAGCTACTCACCGTAAATATCGGCCAAATAATCATACCTGACTTAAAAATTATTATACAGGAATATGTATCATCTGAACACCACAACTTTTTACCACATTCAGCATAAAAAAAAACACTGGTCCATTAGGTGTTGGAAAGATCTAAGGGCAGGTCTGTTTGTGACAGCCCTTTCACATTCTCTCCTTCACAACCAGACAACCAACCATTCCACTCCTGGTGTATCCCATGCATAATTCAGGCTAAGATAACATTCCAGTTAGTAAATGGGTCTCGGCCTGCACCCAACTGTTGTAGAAATTAAAACTGATCACCACACAGCCCTGAATACCCTGCCAGTCATGCAGAAAGGATACTACCCTTGTCGCTGCAGCTTGCCCAGAATGACCAGTTAACTGTGCAACCTGGTTAGGCCCCAGAACTACAACCACTACTGACTGTTGTGTCTCCTCAACCTGTTAGGACACACTCATGTCATGCTCACCTCAAAGACTTAGAATCCACCTTGCACACTTAGTTTCAGTGGGGAAAAGAGGGGAGATGTTAGAGCTGTACATATAAGCTACTAGAATGGCTGACTGCTGTATTACAGGTTGATTTCCTGTAACTTGGTTACTCTACTATTTGCTTGTATCCTAAAAAAAACATGAACACACATTGAAAAACGAGTTAGCGTCAGCTATTCAAACACAACAGTGGCATGGCGGTACCACTCATAGTCCTAGTTGTACCAAGAGCAGTATGAAGCATTTTGAAAGACAGAATAACACAATACTAAATTAACCAGGGCAATTTATATGCTGGCACAGGGCACAAAATCCTTCAAGGAACCTTGGACCCCCAAAAAATGAAATTTTAATGTCTGAGCCCACTTGTTGTCCTTAGTGCCGATTACAATAGCCAAAACATCAACAGGTGTGTAACCGTATTTTTGTCAGGCAGGACCATACAGCACTGAATAAGAGCACATTTGACTTGGAAAGCTGTCAATAAATCAGCTACTAAAATGTTAAGCCTACACAATTATTAATAGTTGATATTTCCACCTATTGAATCTCTGTGTTAACAGGTCTATCTTTCCAAGAAGCTTTAAGGTATCCTAATGCTGTTTGTTTGTGTATGTGGGACAGACAACTGTCTATATCAGAGCTTGCAATATCGGGTTACATGAGTTTCTGGCCCATCTCCCCTTAAGCCGCAAATTATTCTGCACTTCTAGAGGTAAGGGGTGTATCACAATATCGATCAACTTAACCACTTTTGCAGATCCATTTTGTAAATGGGAGACATTAGAGATGTTAAAAAAATATGTTTGTTTTGTTCTACCTTGTGTAGGGGTATCTCAAAAATGTACGTGGCGTCAGATCTCTGCTGTTACACAATCACAATCCATCTCAGGTCCCTGTAGAATTCTCTCTTTGTTATGTTATAACAGTATCCCCCACATTCTGAAATTGCATTTTTGTCCCCCCCCCCCAGTTTTATCATTGGAATGTGATACAAAACGAGGCTACAGTGTGCTTTAGGACCATGTGGACGCCTCCGAGCATCGGGTAGGCTGTGTTTATCCGACAATGTTTTTGTTTTGTCCCCCCACTTCTAAAACCAAAGTTGTGCCCCCGTAATAAACAATAATAATACAAAATGTTTAAAAAAAATTCAGGCTGATTTTTTTCTTGTTGCAATTTCTCTGTCATAATAATATATTTGAGTATGTCTGCTCATTGGGCAATGGCTGCTAGGATCATGGATTGGAAAAAAACGATAGGTGGTGTTTAGAAAGTTAGAGAGACCAAAAAAAGGCTTGAGGGCAACGCTGCTAAATGTGTCAAATTAACCCACTTTTTTTTCTAAAAGTTCTGGTTCTGCTGGTCCAAATGCTATGACCTTGTCTGTGCTGAGAAATGATGCTAGGTTTAGCACCGACAGACCAGCTGCTACTGCAGAAGACAGTGCAGTCGAGGTAGGGAGAAAACAGAAAAAGAGAGACACTGACAGATTTAGCCTACTGCTGCCAGTTAATATTCTGGATGTATATCGTATGAAATAGTAGGCTAATTAACACTTAGGCCCAATTTAGGGAAGGGGGGATTCAGGGAAACTCATATGACAGGCACTAACTAGCAATAGCCTAAAAAGTAATTAGATTGGATTTTATAACACATAAGCCAATAGCCATCTATTAGACATTAAATACAGTGCTACTGCTTTTTATCAAATACAAGTCATTATGTATTACAATGAAACACTGAATTAATGCATAATATTTGCTAAATAATCTCTGTTAAAGGTCAATTCAGGGACTGTGTATTTTAAATGTTTATTTTCTTCTGAATCTCAGTTTCTTCAGCCAGCGAGTGGGTCTTATGAGCTGTAGTAATGGCTGACCCTGGTGTCAAATTACATTACACAGCCACTGCAGGCTGGAAAGCACTGCCTATATCCTGTCTATTTCCTTTGATGAAAGGCCTGTCACGCGGCACTGTCAAACGAAGCGCAACGCTGGAAATCTATCTTCATAAACTAGTCCCGGCATCATTCTATGAGAGAGAGAGAGAGAGAGAGAGAGAGAGAGAGAGAGAGAGAGAGAGAGAGAGAGAGAGAGAGAGAGAGAGAGAGAGAGAGAGAGAGAGAGAGAGAGAGAGAGAGAGAGAGAAGAGAGAGAGAGAGAGAGAGGAGAGAGAGAGAGAGGAGAGAGAGAGAGAGAGAGAGAGAGAGAGAGAGAGAGAGAGAGAGAGAGGAGAGAGAGAGAGAGAGAGAGAGAGAGAGAGAGAGAAGAGAGAGAAGAGAGAGAGAGAGAGAGAGAGAGAGAGAGAGAGAAGAGAGAGAGAGAGAGAGAGAGAGAGAGAGAGAGAGAGAGAGAGAGAGAGAGAGAGAGAGAGGAGAGAGAGAGAGAGAGAGAGAGAGAGAGAGACTCAGTCATGGGACCAGGAACCACCAGCCTGAGAAGGGAGACATGAAAGGAAGGTTAGATAGTTACTGGGGAGCTGTAATCTATACGTCGTCTTGTTGACCCTCCGGAGAACCTTGAACAGCCCCATAAACCGGGGGCTCAGCTTCTTGCAGGGCAGGCAGAGTGGGAGGTTCCTGGTGGAGAGCCAGACACGATCACCAGGATGGAAGAAGAGAGTCTTACTGTGGTGGCGATCCGCCTGCTCCTTCTGACAGTGGACGGCGCGCTGGAGTCTCACGTGGTCATCACTTCACACTTCTGCACGCCTGAACCACACGTCTCAGACCACAGGGGCTATGACCCAAGAGGGAGAAATTATGGGTGCATTCAGGACCCTCTCCTGAATCGTAGAGATGGGACAGGGCATCGGCTTTGGTGTTCTTTGAAACTGGGTGATAGGTCAGCGTGAAGTCAAATCTAGTAAAGAAAAGGGCCCACCTTGCTTGGCACGGGTTCAGCCGCATCGCTCTCCGTATGTACTCCAGGTTCTGATGGTCGGTGAGTATGACGAATGGGTCCTTGGCACCCTCCAGCCTGTGTCTCCACTCCTCTAATGCCAACTTCACCGCCAGGAGCTCTCGATCGCCGATGTCATCATTTCTCTGCAGGAGATTATTTCTTAGAGTAATATGCACAGAAATACAATTTCTGGGGATTACCTTGTCATTGAGACAGGACAGCTCCCACACCCACCTCTGAAGTGTCCACCTTCACCACAAAGGGTAGCGTCGAATCAGGGTGTTTGAGCAATGGGGCAGAGGTGAAACGCCCCTTCAGTAGGCGGAAGGCCTTGTCAGCTGCTGCACTCCACACCAACCTATGGGGACCACCCTTGAGGAGAGAGGTGAGAGGAGAGGCGATGGAGCTAAAGTTCCTGATGAAATTGGGGATAGAAGTTGGCAAACCCCAAAAACCGTTGTAACCCCTTTATGGTGGTTGGGACTGGCCATGACTGGTTGATCTGGCTGATCTGGTAGCCTAGAAAGGAAACAGCTTCCTGATGAAATTGGCACTTCTCTGCCTTGACATATAGTTGGTTGGCCAGGAGGCATTCCAGAACTACTCGGACGTGAGCGATGTGATCCTCCAAGGTAACGTAAACTCACCCCATTCCGTACAAATGTGCGCAACCGCGACATTCAAAAGAGGCTACAAAGAAAACTAGTGGGACTGTGTTGACTTCAAAATCTGGGGTGTGAACAACGTTTCTATTCAAGCGTTGATCGACATGGTAATGGCTATATAGTATTGGAGAAAAGTAGAAAAAACTGACCCTCCGTTACATCGTGACGTGTCATGCCGTAACTTACAGCACGCATAAAACAACTATTTCTGTCTTACAATCTCTCTCCACCAGGTGTAGCACTTCTCTCATCGTTTAAAACAAGAAATGGACAGTGACTGGGTAAGGGGGATACCTAGTAGTTTTTGGGGATACCTAGCTGTTTACTTCTGAAGATCACTTTAGCGCCGCCCTAAAAACCCAATTCAAATTCGACACAAACCTTCAAATAGGTATGTAATGACACATTATATAAACTATTTATAGTGTTTTATTTACATTTTAGAGGCGATAAGGTGATAAGTTGGACAGATCAAGTGAAAAAAAGCCGTTTTACCATACATCTCCTCTCCTTCTCACTATCACACATTAGTTTCGCTTCCCCACCCGCCATTTTTAAAAAGACCCGACGGAGCTCATTGCCTTCTTGAATCATGCAGAAACGGGCAGCGTGGATGTCATGTCACTGATTCTGTTGGAAAGGGGAGAAATTGTGCTTTACAATGGTATTGACATTACAGTTGATCTGGAAGTATTACGTTTTTGGGGCGCTAAAATAAGGTCAATTGTACGGACCAAGGCGATGTACAAAAGTGAGTGAGTTTACGTTAGCAGAGATGTCGTCGATATACACGACCACCTGGCGTCCGAGCATGTCCCGGAACACCTCGTTAACGAATGCCTGGAACACAGAGAGCATTGGCTAAGCCAAAAGGCATCACCAAGTACTCGTAGTGACCAGATATCATGCTGAAAGCTGTCTTCCATTCATCCCCCTCCCAGATGCGGATGAGATTGTATGCACTCCGCAGCTCTGTAATCAATACATGGGTGTAATCCTCCATCCTTCTTTGCCACGAAAAAGAAGCCTGCAGACGCAGGAGAGGTGGACGTGCGGATGAATCCCTGTTGGAGCGCCTCATGGATGTACTCCTCCATGGCCTTAGTTTTAGCCACCGACAGAGGGTAGATGCGTCTGCGCGAGGGTGCAGAGCCTGCAAGCAGGTCGATTGCATATTACCTCCCGCAGGTCCTGGTATACCTCCGGGAGGTTGGGCTGAAGGGCAACCACAGGACTCTCAACCGACATGGAACCACCGGGGATGGGAAAGTAGGTCCTCCGGTATTCGGGTTATGGAATTGGAGCCATGGGAGGCCGAGGATGATCTTGTGAGCTGGTGCACTAATAACGAAGAAGGGAATGTTCTCCTGATGGATGGACTCCACGGTGAGGGTGAGTGGTGTGGTGATGTGTCTGATGGTCCCAGAGCCTGGTGGCCGATTTATCAAGGTCTGGAACAGGAAACGGAGAGGAGAGCGGGTATGAGGTGATGTTATGAGAGGAGGCAAGCGTTTTGGTCAATAAAGTAGGCATTTATTTTCTTCTTTGTCTAATCGTACCGGATGGGTAACAATGTAGTTCAATGGTCCATAATAAACCATTTACAGGGCATTTATAAATTGTGTGTTCACCAAGTCTTTTTGCGGTCCCTAATCTAAAGTAAGTGCTATTTATAATACTTAATAAATGTCTGAGTGACCAGTAATAATTTCTCACAAAAAGATTGGCATGCCATTAGTAGACATTCCTGCAGTACCTGCAGTGGCGACTCGTCATTCAGGATAGGTGGGGCATTCCTCCCTTTGTGATGGCTTTAGAAGCTTTGGGGGGGGGGGGGGTGTTGCATATTATTTTGGCATTAATACGTGTCACATATCAGTTTGCAAACAATGTAGAAACTAATATTTGTGTTAATAAAGCTGCATGCAAACATGGTCTCTTTTTTGCTTTCTTGAGTAATGCATCTCCAAAATGCAGGTGTTTCAGCCTAGCTCAGTGCTTTCTGTGGTGGTGGGGCAGCCAGCAGAAAATACGGAGCGTAGCGGTTGGTGATGTTGTCTAGTTGCGCCATGATTGGCTCAGTGTTCTGTCACTCATTGGGACACTACGTCACCTGCAAAACCGGAAAAAAATGGGGAGCGCTCGAAAATTCAAGCCCCTTGGGTGCTGCCATAGATTTAAAATGAGAAGTGCCCATTCAAGAAGGCTCAAGGTCACTGGCCACAGACAAAATGACGTCAAATCACGTTATATCTACCGTAGCTTTGATTGGACTGATCATATCAACATCATACTTTCAAAATCTTAGCTAGCAAGCAGTCATCATCATGAATCAATTTGACAAATTACTGGCAAATCCTTTTCAATCCTTGTCATATGATGAGAAATTATAGCTAAAACATATCGGTGCTCATTGGCCATTGGACATAAACATTACACAACAAGTTGGAAATCGCAAATTCAACAATGATTGGTTGGTAGGAATCAGTGGCTAACTGCAAGCTTTGCAAAGCAATCGTTAGCCTGCTATTCAGTGGAGAGGGTGTGTGGTTTAAGGGTCTCTTAACAATTAACTCGCAACACACCATAGGTCAGAAAAGGTTGAATACATTGGCCGTGCTGTCAATCCAGCATGACTTCTGCCACGTACAATACAGCTGGGAACTCGGGGGGAAAACGAGCTCTGACTGGGAAAATACGTTTTAAACTGTCATCCAATTCGGAATTCCAAGTCGGAAACCCGGGCCTCTTTCTAGAGCTACGACCTGAAGATCACTGATATCATGATTCCTTGTTTTTTCTGAGTTCCCAGTGTTCTTGAAAGCACCATAAATCCAGAGAATGCCAGACTTTGATGACAAAGTTTGATGACAAAATTTGCCCACAAGAAGGACCACTTTCCTGCACCACCTTCCTGTTCAAGTGAGCACAGCACCAAAAGGTGAGTCCAAACATTTTTTATGCTGCTGCATAAATTATTGCCTCTTATTTGCTCGTCGTTTCCTTATGCCATAGTTTGTATATCTCAATTGTCAGTAGAAACCACATTTGTTTAAGCAAGTCAGCCATATCACCTATGTTTTTTAAGGCTGAATGAACTGTTTCACTGCCAGACAAGGCTCCGCTGATAGCCAGATGTAGTAGTGGTAAGGAGTCACTCTATGGTGCTGAAATGAAAGCTCTGCTGTTGGGACAGCTTTATGTAGGTCATAACAGTTTGTGGGCACCGTTTGTCACCATTATAATGCAATTTATGTATTGTTTACTGTTTTTCTGTGTAGTGGCTTTGCTGGCATGCATCTAAAAACATTTTTTTGGAGTTTGCCCCACCAAGATTTACTAAACTCACCACTGAGTACCTGTTAAAAGAATAGTAAGCAGCTCAGGTCATGTTGTAATATTTTGGCTCTATATTATATATGCAATAGTAATTAACCCTTAGGATATATATATCTTTTTTCAACCATTATTTAACTAGGCAGGTCAGTTAAGAACAAAATCTCATTTACAATGACGGCCTACCCCGGCCAAACCTGGACGATGTTGGGCCAATTGTGCACTGCCCTATGGGACTCCCAATCACAGCCAGATGTGAACCGGGGACTACAGTGATGCCTCTTACACTGAGAGGCAGTGCCTTAGACCATCGCGCCACTCGGGAGCCCCATAAGGATAGGGGGGACATGTATGAAATCCAGGAATTTATATTTTCAATATAAGTAGTTAGCCTTACATGATGTATTATGAGCCAATTGTAATCTATTAGGCATTTATTCAGTAAACAGAGAGATACAGTTCAGTTAACTTCGGAGTGATATACAGACAACATTCGAGAACAAGGAGAAGCAAAGACAGACAGAGTGACAGACAGAAAGAGACAGAGTGACAGCAGAGAAGATACAGAGACAGACTGCACAACAGGCAGGCAAGATGCACAGTTATAGTGGTGAGTTGTATCTCCAGTGATGTTTTTACATGTTGTATTTGTCTTTTAAACATGAGCTGGTTAAAAAAAAGGAGGAGGACTATGTTTCACCGCTGACTGGTAAAGTAAAAGTTGCAAGGGGATGTGGGCTGGTGTGGCTAAAATGCCAGGGCTGAATTTGTGTTCCAGTCCGCCCCTGCCTGGCACTCCATGGACTTGTTTTTATTCACTTCCTCTGAGAGTACAAGGGTTGAGAGGAGGGTAGCCCACTCTTTTTACATGATCTAGCCTGGACCGGTTGGAACCTGTACCATACTCAAGAGACACTTCCTCAACAGTGTGCAGTGCACCGGTGCAGCAAGCAACCAAATCCAGACATAGCTGGAAATCCAGCATGACTTCAGTCGATAGCGAGTTACACCAAAAGGGTTCTAGATTCCTGACGTCTTCATATTTCACAATTAGGCTGGCTATCTAGCCTAACTACAGACAGACAGACAGGACGAGAGGGAGAGAGCTAGCAAGGATTGTTACATTGTGTAGCTTACTGGGACAGCAGATATGATGTTCCAAATACAATGTATTCATTTACAGACTGAAAAGTAGTAATTGCTACATAGTTACTGAACAGATGGTTACAGTTCAAAGCTTCTGAATGAGCTATATTGTAACAGAATGTTCACGCGGGAGAAACATTCGATCAAGTCGTAGTAGAGTAGGTGGTGCCCTAGTTTTCATTATTCGGCCTATCTCGAATTTGGTGGCATCTGAGACAACCACGTTGTGTCTTTGGGACGTTGATCTGTGGCATCCACCATCTCATAAACGCCGGTAATAGCGCTTTAATGTTAAAGTTGGACTATCCTTTACTTTGAATTACATGCGTACGGAGGCAGACGTTCTGCGCATATTGTTCAAGTAGCTAGTGTTTATCAGGTAGCCAATGCAGAACCGCGGTTATTGAGAATGGTGCTGACATTCGCACTGTCACGAACATAATATTCTTGGTCACAAGCTTTATTCTATAGATGATGGTTTAATTATTTGATCTGAACCGTCGGAAGGAACTGTATTGACCGTAAAAGTGGAATGGAGTGCCAGAAATCTTATTGAGAAGAGATAACTTCACCAAGATAGTAAGTATGGTATTTTTTTTCTCGCATTTACCACGCTGTAAAAACTGTAAAATCCTAATTTATATTTGTTTGATGTTGATTGTCATAATGTGCGGTTATCCCAGGGTAGTTTATTTAGGCTGTGGCAAGATAATACAAATTGTTAAGGAAACGCACCGTAAATGTTTTAACTCTGGGCACAAGCTGTAGTTGAGTTACAGTTTAAGTTTACCCCACGTTACAGCAAGTCACCTGACCTCAGTCAGACAGCAACAGAAAAATGAATGCGCAAGATCTCTAGAAGATTCTCAAGAGTTTAACATGTGTCTAATAGTTTATATTTCCTAAATGAAATGACTGTAAATATGTTCGATCAGTAGCCTAGGTGTATTCCAGAACTGGTCTCTCTGCTCTTCTCTTTTTTAGACCAGGGCTGTCTCTATACGGTCTACTACACGCTCTCGCCTACAGATCTTCTGCTTTGATTATATGCAAAACGTCTTTAATGATGTCTTACTCTTACTGGGATGTCACCTTGAAGCATTTTTTTTATTAATATTATACTATAGTTATAAATATAGCCTATAGGCTACTAGCCTATAATGTCAAAATATGTATTGATATTACTGTAATTCTTTAGTTCAACTATGAAAGGAAATTATGAATGAAAAAAAATATCATCAAGTTTTATTGGTTGGTAAAGCGTACCATATTTGTTTTAGAATACTGGTAAGGAAAAGTGTATGCCATAAAATCACTCTTAATAGTGTTGTAACAGTTACAAATATTAACAGTAGTGATCATTATCTAGGCTACCTAGATCTAAGCTACCTAGGCAATGTATCTTCACTGTCATAAAACAATTGTAAACATAATTTTTACCGTGGGAGAAAAGGATCAGAGAAGGAAGTGCTCCCACATGTTGAATCTGGGCACAATTACCATTGCTTCTTAAAACGGCACACCAACATCATAAACTTCTCAATGACATACAATAGTTTGTAGACTCAGATGTTTTCAAATTCTTTATAGAGATGCATGAGAGAGAGTAATAAGCCAATGTCATTACTAATGCTGTTTTGTCTTTTATAAGCCACTTTGACATGGAGAGCCAATCAATTTAGTTCATAAAAATAATGGCGTCAACCTTTATTACCTTTTTAACCTTTATAACCATACCAAGTACAAACATTTACCAACAAAAATCGATTTGATTCCAAACAAAAACACACATTTGAAGTGCTTGTTTTATTTATTTATAATTTGATTGTTTGAGAAATAAGTGCTTTCCATACTAGCTAAATGCCCGGTCTTCTTCTATTGCAGGAATGTTTACCATCACTGAGTTAGCATCGCTGAATGACATCCAGCCGACCTACCGCATCCTAAAACCATGGTGGGACGTCTTCATGGACTACCTGGGGGTGGTCATGCTCATGTTGTCCATCTTCGCCATGACGATGCAGATCACAAAGGACCAGGTGGCGTGCCTTCCCTACCTGGAGGAAGCGGAGGAGGCGGCAGGGCCAAACTCTTGTACAACCCAATGTCAGCAAGAAACCACCTCATCAACAGTTAGTATGACGACAGTGCTTGCTACACCAATGGCCACTAAAGATCTACCAGACAGTGCAGTACACGAGATCCACAACACCCAACCCATCGTTGTGAAGCGAGAGAGCAAAATGCAGCAACCTGAGCCCACAGGAATCCAAACCAACTTAGATTATCAGCAGTACATCTTTGTCAACCAAATGTGTTACCATGTTGCCTTGCCCTGGTACTCAAAGTACTTCCCGTACCTCACCCTCATCCACACCCTTGTGCTTATGGTCAGTAGTAACTTCTGGTTCAAATACCCTAAGACAAGCTCAAAGATTGAACACTTTGTGTCCATTCTCGGACGGTGCTTTGAGTCTCCATGGACTACAAAGGCTTTGTCCGAGACAGCCTGTGAGGATTCTGAGGAGAACAAACAGAGACTGACTGGCACCACTTCAGCACCGACACAGGTATCACAGGAAAATAAAGACGAAAATGCTGCCAACACATCTACTCCTATGCTTGGGAATACAGGAGTCAAGTTCTCAGCAGATACGCCCGTTGCTGAGGCACCAAGTATGACTATCTTGGACAAGAAGGATGGAGAGCAGGCCAAGGCTCTTTTTGAGAAGGTGAGAAAATTCCGTGCCCATGTGGAGGACAGCGATTTCATCTACAAGCTCTACGTAGCTCAGACCGTGGTCAAAACGGTCAAGTTCATTTTGATTCTGTCATATACGTCAACTTTTATGGCTGCCATCAACTTTCGCCACAAATGTGAGCCCGATATCAAACACTTAACCGGATATAAGCAGTTCTTTTGTACCCACAACATGGCGTTCATGCTGAGAAAGCTCCTCCTCAGCTACATGGCCCTCATATTGATCTATGGGATGGTGTGCTTGTATTCCCTCCACTGGCTTTTCAGGCGCCCCCTTAAAGAGTACTCATTTGAGAAAGTCAGAGAGGAGAGTAGCTTCAGTGACATTCCTGACGTGAAGAACGATTTTGCGTTCCTCCTGCACATGGTCGATCAGTACGACCAGCTGTATTCCAAACGGTTTGGTGTATTCCTCTCAGAGGTCAGCGAGAACAAGCTGAGGGAGATCAGTCTGAACCACGAGTGGACATTTGAGAAGCTCAGACAGCTTGTGATCCGAAATGCCCAAGACCAGCAGGAGCTCCACCTCTTCATGCTCTCTGGTCTCCCCAATGCAGTGTTTGATCTCACCGACCTGGAAATACTTAAACTAGAACTAATTCCTGAGGTCAGGTTTTCGGCAAAGATTTCCCAAATGACCAGTATGCATGAGCTGCACCTCTGCCACTGCCCTGCCAAAGTTGAGCAGACAGCCTTTGTCTTTCTCCGTGACCACCTCCGCTGCCTTCACGTCAAGTTCACAGACGTCGCTGAGATCCCCACATGGGTTTACTTGTTGAGAAGTTTGAGGGAGCTTAACTTGGTAGGGAATTTAAGCTCAGAACACAACAAAATGATAGGACTAGAGTCCATGCGAGATTTGAAACATCTAAAGACATTGTATCTGAAGAGCAACCTCACCAAGATGCCTTCAAGCCTAACTGAGCTGTCCCCACACCTGATCAAACTGGTGGTGCACAATGATGGTACTAAACTACTGGTACTGAACAGCCTCAAGAAGATGACAAACCTTGCCGATCTGGAGTTGCACAACTGTGAGCTGGAGAGGATCCCCCATGCTATTTTCAGCTTAACCAACCTTCAAGAGCTGGACCTCAAATCCAACAACATTCGCACCATTGAGGAGATCATCAGCTTTCAGCACCTCAAGAGGTTGACCTGCCTCAAACTGTGGCACAACAAAATCATCACAATTCCAGCCTCCATAGGCCAGGTCAAGTGTTTGGAGTCACTTCACCTTTCGCACAACAAACTGGAGACGCTCCCGCCGGCGCTGTTCCACCTCCCCAAGCTGAGGCAGCTGGACGTCAGTCAGAACTCCATCACAGTGATCCCGTCGGACGTGGGTCTCCTGCAGAACCTCCAGCACTTCGCCATTAATGCAAACAAGGTGGAGGTGCTGCCCAAGCAGCTGTTCAGGTGCACCAAGCTGAAGGTCCTGTGTCTGAGCAACAATGGCCTCACCACCTTGCCTGAGACAGTGGGTCAGTTGGTGCAGCTCACTCAGCTGGAGCTGAGGGGGAACAGTCTGGACCGCCTTCCCTCGCTACTGGGGAACTGTCGCCTTCTACGTAAAAACTGCCTCATTGTCGAGGACCACCTTTTTGACACTTTACCCGTAGAGGTAAAGGAGAGCATCAGTCGGGAGACCAATGTGTCCTTTGCGAGTGGCTTATAATCTCTGATATCTTAAACCCTTACGGTAGAGTGATTAACTGAAATGTATATTATAACTCACTGAAGCAATACGCCATGAAATTGAGATGTAATTCACCAGGAAGTAGCCTTGTAGTTTTTGAACTTTTGGGCAAAAACATGGCAGAATGGTCTTCAAGTCAAATACTTCATAAAAGGCATCTGGCAGAAGTAAATTCTTCCATAACATGAATATGATTTGGTGTATTTCTTAAAGGATCCTGTTTTCACGAATTTGATTATATAACTTCAAGCCCATTGAAAAGATATGGGGACATGACCCGGAAGTAAAACGGAAGGGGTGGTTACTTTCACAGGGTATTGAACCACATTTTATTGATTCTAAATTGCACTATATGGTTTGTTCCTTGACACTTTTAACTTAATAAAGTGAGAGAGAATGCTTCTCCTCAACGCAGACTGCAGAGCTCTGTAATCACGTAATGACTTTTTGCAATTATCGTTTCAAAGTAGTATATTTTTCAAATATTTAAGAATGTTCAGGATAAAAAACGCTTTCAGTTGCTTCCTAGGGTATTATCGCATAATATTGTTAACGGGAATTGAATTTTTGACTTATTAATATATATCGTATTAGCTACTCAGGTATAATGTTAACCATGGGGAATAGATTTTCAACCTTAACTGCTGCTATTTCTCAGTGAGGGCTTTAATAAGAAAGGACCATACAGCATGTTTGTCTAAACATTCACTGTCATTATTCACATCACCATTCAATGACAGAACAAATTCTCTCTTTTCAGTAGTAATTCACTTTTATTTAAATAACGTTTCATTCATTTGCTTCAATGACGTCCTGCAGCCAAGACATGGTCTGTCAGCAGAGTGACAGTTGTTGTGTGTTGATAAGAGGTGGGATCCTCAGTCTACCGGGAACTGTTTAAAACTGCTTCGTCACAGTCTTGCCTATGTGATCATACTAAGTTCACTGGGGGAATAGAAGATACAGTCTGAACTTTTACCCCCTCTTGGGGATTACGCTTGAAGTTGGGTGTTCTTTGCACAACCAATATTTGCTTTTCTCATAGATTGTTGAATGTTTTCTATGGATTACACTCGCCTATCACAGACCATACTAAACCTAATTTATTTTTTAAAGATGTGTGATTGAAAAGGGATGAGGTTTGACAAAAGGGAGAGAACAATGGGACAAAGATTGTTATAGCTTGTTTTTCTATGTATTTCTGTACTGTACATGAACTGTTCACATTTGCCACCATACCAAATTACTGATCATACGCTCAAAGTCCATTAATTTATGGCACAATAAAACTAGATTTTAGATACATTTTTCAAATTCTTGTCACTCTCTGTTTCGATGCATTTGTCAATGGTAATTGGACATTAGTTATGGGACCCAGGTCTCACAGCCCACCAACACAACCAACTTGAGAAGATCCAACGATTCCAACGATGTGCAACCTGGCCTTGCAGCCCCCGGAGTCCCGCCATACCTACCTCTGCAGATCCTTTGCACAGAAGCTTGCAAAATCCCAGGATTACAACAAATGGCTGCCTCAGATGAGAGGCCATGTTACTGGCAGATCTACCCGATTCATCTCGGACTGACAGATTCTACAACAGCCCTATGCCTTACTTTGTGAGACTGCTTAATGCTGCTTAACTGTGATATTGTACGCCACTTCAAATATAAATATATATATATATATATATATATATATATATATATATATATATATATATACACACATTATTTTCTGTACTTAATTACATGTTCTGCAATTTAGCTTTTAGCTGAAAATGTGTAAAATTCTAAATAAACCTTAAATATATTATATACAGTATGTACAAAGGTGCTCCTGTGGCATCTAGTCTTTATGCAGTTATAGCTGTATAAAGAATTAGATCATCAGCTGCCGTACAAAATTATTTGATGAGGGTTTGTTATCACATGTGCATTACATTAACTGAATTTCCTTGATCAAGCAAAGGTACAATGTACACAACATATTTAGGGATGATGACATGCCAAAACAATAGGGCAATTTGAATAGGGCAAAAGAAGAAGAAGAATTTGCAACTTTTGAAATACAATCTGGAAGTTAATGCCTGTAATTCTGACAACAGGGCAGATGAGATCAATTCAGGCTCTGCAGAGAACACTATCTTGCCAGTACTTTGGTAATTCAATATCATAGTCAAGTTTAGTTTTGTGTGTGACTTTCTTTATCTCCTTTCAAGGATGATGGCAAAAAATTCCAGCACTTTGTTGGACATTTCCATGCTGCTGCGCCTGGTTACACTTTAATGTCGCTAATAATGGCATTAAAAGCAAGCCACAGATAGCCTGGCATATGGAGATCTCTTGACATTTTAATTCATAGTCTACATACCTTTTACCAGGGCCATTGTGGCTAACAAGTTCAATCATCAATAAAAAGCTGTTGTTTGGAAATTTGGAACTGGAATAGAAATCACTGGTTTCATTACAGAGTAGTCTAAATAGTCTAGCATGATAGGTGGCAGTAATCATTCATAGTTTAGAGCCTAGAAGCAGCTTCTTTGCAGCATCTTCGTTGACTAGCTACAGTCGTGGCCAAAAGTTTTGAGAATGACACAAATATAGATTTTCACAAAGTTTGCTGCCTCAGTTTGTATGATGGCAATTTGCATATACTCCAGAATGTTATGAAGAGTGATCAGATGAATTGCAATTAATTGCAAAGTCCCTCTTTGCCATGCAAATGAACTGAATCCCTTAAAAACATTTCCACTGCATTTCAGCCCTGCCACAAAAGGACCAGCTGACATCATGTCAGTGATTCTCTCGTTAACACAGGTGTGAGTGTTGACGAGGACGAGGCTGGAGATCACTCTGTCATGCTGATTGAGTTCGAATAACAGACTGGAAGCTTCAAAAGGAGGGTGGTAATTGGAATCATTGTTCTTCCTCTGTCAACCATGGTTACCTGCAAGGAAACACGTGCCGTCATCATTGCTTTGCACAAAAAGGGCTTTGCAGGCAATTTTATTGCTGCCAGTAAGATTGCACCTAAATTAACCATTTATCGGATCATCAAGAACTTCAAGGAGAGTGGTTCAGTTGTTGTGAAGAAGGCTTCAGGGCACCCAAGAAAGTCCAGCAAGCGCCAGGACCGTCTCCTAAAGTTGATTCAGCTGCAGGATCGGGGCACCACACCAGTAATGTGCTTGCACAGGAATGGCAGCAGGCAGGTGTGAGTGCATCTGCACGCACAGTGAGGCGAAGACTTTTGGAGGATAGCCTGGTGTCAAGAAGGGCAGCAAAGAAGCTACTTCTCTCCAGGAAAAACATCAGGGACAGACTGATATTCTGCAAAAGGTTCAGGGATTGGACTGCTGAGGACTGGGGTAAAGTAATTTTCTCTGATGAATCCCCTTATCAATTGTTAGGGGCATCCGGAAAAAAGCTTGTCCGGAGAAGACAAGGTGAGCTCTACCATCAGTCCTGTGTCATGCCAACAGTAAAGCATCCTGAGACCATTCATGTGTGGGGTTGCTTCTCAGCCAAGGGAGTGGGCTCACTCACAATTTTGCCTAAGAACACAGCCATGAATAAAGAATGGTACCAACACATCCTCCGAGAGCAACTTCCCCCAACCATCCAGGGACAGTTTGGTGATGAACAATGCCTTTTCCAGCATGATGGAGCACCATGCCATAAGGCAAACGTGATAACTAAGTGGCTTGGGGAACAATACATTGATATTTTGTGTCCATGGCAAGGAAACTCCCCAGACCTTAATCCCATTGAGAACTTGTGGTCAATCCTCAAGAGGCGGGTGGACAAACAAAAACCCACATCCATCAGTCAGGATGTGGCCCAGAAGTTAATTGACAGCATGCCAGGGCGGATTGCAGAGGTCTTGAAAAAGAAAGGTCAACACTACAAATATTGACTCTTTGCATCAACTTCATGTAATTGTCAATAAAAGCCTTTGACACTTATGAAATGCTTGTAATTATACAATTATACTTCAGTATTCCATAGTAACATCTGACAAAAATATCTAAAGACACTGAGGCAGCAAACTTTGTGAAAATTAATATTTGTGTCATTCTCAAAACTTTTGGCCACGACTGTACTATCACATAGTAGCAAAATCCTGCTCCCACCCATAGAGAATGATAGAGGCCTCTAGTGGCCATAAGGACGTTTTAGCATGTGCAGCACTATGGAGGGCTTCCACCATTTTTATGTAGTCAGCTGGGTGGAACTTCCAACTTCATTGGCTGATCCCTCCTGGTGACCCTGTTGGAGTCATGTCCAATTGGGTCATCAGGAGGGATCAGCCAATCGTGAAAAATCAAATGGACTACTTTAAAATGGAGATTGCCTCAATTCACTTAATTCACCCGACATGACACGTCACTTCCAGCTGAATGAATGGGAAACAGAGGCCGGAAACCTAGGCAACATAGTCAAAAGTTGTACTGCTGCGTCCCTGGATGTAACTCCTACAAAAGGAGGGAGTGATGCAGAGAATGAACTTTTCACAGTTTCCCCAAAGACTGCAATCCGACGTCAATGAGTGGTGAAAATAAAGAGAGTTGTCAAACCACATTATAAGGCAAGTTAAGATTTTTGAATTTAATGTTGCTAGTTAGCTTAGCTAGTTAGCTAGCTATCTACTGACCAGCCAGGCTAACAGCACAGCCACCAGTTAGTTGAGAAATGCTAACATTGGTTAACTTAGTACCTATTTTTGCATCTCTAACCAATATAGGAAGTTATAATGCTTGATAACTAAACTGGATCAATATTTCCCTACACAGTTAACTGACAACAACCAAAGTGTGTTCAAAACACTTTGTTGTGGACTCCTTTTTAAAGACCATAAGTGGGAAACGGATGCTAAAGGAGCAGGTTGTGTCGACTGTGTTCACCTGGATGTTCACCCCAAAGCCTGGCAGGAAGACCATCATCAGAAAAGCAGCAAGGTAGGCCTTCTAGCGTAGCTTACCCCTAAACGAGCTAACTACTAGTTTATTAAACAACTTGTCAGGTAGAATCATTAATCAACTGTAACTTCTTTTTTCTGTTTTACAGTGAGGCTACCCGTCATGGAAAGGATGCACCTGCTGAGGAGCCAGATGAGCTAAGGTAGTTGTTTATTATTACATATGTATCTTTTCTGTAATTTTCAATAGTTCATACCAGGTATATGTAACCGAATCTTGTATCTACAGTGACCCACTGGATCAGGATCCTCAAGCTGAGAACATGGCTTGCCAAATCATGGTCAGGTATAAACTTGCTATCTGAACTTCAGTCACTTTAGTGTTTTTGTGAGTTTACAATATTTGGTTTAACCTCGGTCACTAGCTCCCATTTACAATCATTCACAATGAATACATCAGTATCTGCCCGTCTACTCTACATAAAGGCCATGCAAGTTCATTTTGAGTTGTTTTTCTGTAAGCGTTCTACTAACAGAAAAGGAACATGTATTCATTTGCATGGCCTGTACTTGGAATAGAAGATGTAGAGCTGATAGTATTTATTTTAAGAGCATATAGATGGGCTTTTAAAGCAGCTTGAAGAGGCACGCAACGAGTTCGCTCGTCAAGCCGAGGAAATTGTGAAGCCTCAGGCAAACCACTTCCTCCTTCAATGCTTCCTGTGTGACAAGAAGAACAACACATTTTACACGGGATTTAGGGACTACAGTACTCTAAAAGGTGTTTTTCTGGCATTACACCCAACAGCAGAGACCATGGTTAGATGGAGTCAGGTACAGCGCTTAAACAAAACAGATGAACACACACTTAGAGTTGGAATGAGAAGCTTCCTTATTTTCCCACCCTCGTTTTGGCGTCATTCAATATGGCTGCTAGCTGCATTAAGCTAATGGCGCTGCCAGTGCTTTCACAGATGTTATAAATGGCACAGATATAAAAATGTGTTCTCTGTCTGTCTTTATGCTGCTTAGACCTCTGGTCCACACTCCAGTCCTGTTGGTGGCGGTAATGCACTTTAAAGTTGGTTGCCAACTGCCAAAAAAATACACAGAAGAAGAAAAATAATCTCTATACTTCCACCTCCGTGCTCCTGCAGGGAGAAATTGAAAGTGGTGTTGTCTAATGTAGTTTATTTGTAGCATGAGGAAAGCTTGCTAGACTTTTAGCCACCTGCAGCCACGTAAACGAGACAGTAATGGAATAGAAATATGAATATCCGTAATGCTTCGATCCGCAACTACGATGTTGAAGGGACATTGGGCACATAATGTTGTTAGCTAGTTAATCAAAAATTCTTAAAAGCCATGTAGTTGATGATAAAGATGTCGATAGTTTGTTTTTTTTCGTTGAAAATGCAAACATGCCAGCAAAAATAATTAATACAATAACATTAACTGTCAGCTAGCTAGTTATTATTATGAATGGCCAGCTAGCTAACGTAAACTATAGTCAGCACCGGCCTGTACCCTACCTGCATTAAGCTCTCTCCTGGCCCCTTAAACTAAATCTGAATTTGTCCTGCTAGGTGACCTAAACTGGGACATGCTTAAACCACCTTAACATGTCCTAAAGCAATGGGACTCAATAAATCTTTCTCAGATTATTACCAATCCCACAAGGTATGACTCCAAAACCCCAGAAAAGGCTACTCTCCTCGATGTTATCCTCACAAATAATCCTGATAGGTATCAGTCTGGTGTTTTCTGTAATGACCTTAGTGATCACTGTTTTACAGTGTCACGTGTGGAGGACCAAGGCGCAGCGGGTTGCGTGCTCATCATTATTTTATTTATAGGTGAACACGAAAAAACAATAAATAAAGAACGACAGTTTCGCAGGCTATACACAGCAATGCAAAAACAATCTCCCACAAAGGGACAGGTGGGAAAACAGGCTCCCTAAGTATGACTCTCAATCAGAAACAACGATGTACAGCTGTTCCTGATTGAGAGCCACACCAGGCCAACAAAGAAATACACAACATAGAAACCCTAGAATACAAAACAAGAACATAAACCAAAAGCCCCGGAACACATAAATCCAACACCCCTCTACATACACACACACCCCGAACCATATAAAACAAATACCCCTCTACCTAAATACATAGCCCAAACCACATGAAACAAACACCTCCTGCCACGTCCTGACCAAACTATAATAACAAATAACCCCTATTACTGGTCAGGACGTGACATACAGCCTGTGTTCGTAATGGCTCCTCAGTGAAACTGTCCTGATTTGTCATAGACGCTTGCTAAAAAACTTTCATGAGCAAGCCTTTCTTCATGACCTGGCTTCTGTAAATCGGTATAGAATCAGCTTGATCCTCTCTGTCTAGGAGGCTTGGACCTTCTTTTTTGATATTTTCAGTGATATTGTTAACAAACACACCCCCATAAAGAAAATGAGAATTAAAAACAGGTTCAGACCCTGGTTCGACCGTGGTCTTGCAGAGTTACTCCACCTCAAGAATTGCATTTGGTGAAGGGCTCAGCACTCACATACTCAGGCTGACTTGCTCTCGTTCAGACAAATGACAAATAAGTGCACTCGGGCTATCCGGAAGGCCAAAGTTAGTTACTTTAAGGAGCAGTTCTCTCTCTGTGGGTCTAACCCCAAGAAGTTCTGGAAAACGGTTAAAGACCTGGAGAATAAACCCTCTTCCTCACAGCTGCCCATGTCCCTTAAAGTTGATGATGTGATTGTTACTGACAAGAAGCACATGGCTGAGCTTTATAATCACCACTTCATAAAGTCAGGATTCCTATTTGACTCAGCCATGCCTCCTTGCCCATCCAACGTTTCCTTATCTCCCACCCCTTCTAATGCGACTAGCCCCGATGCCCCTCTCTCTTTTTCCCCCACTACAAAGTTTCTCCCTGCAGGCGGTCATTGAGTTCGAGGTGCTAAAGGATTAAACTTGACCCCAAAAAACATCTGAATCAGATGGTTTAGACCCTTTCTTCTTTAAGGTTGCTGCCCCTCTAATCGCCCAGTCTATCTCTGACCTTTTTAACCTGTCTCTCCTCTCTGGGGAGGTTCCCATTGCTTGGAAGGCAGCCACGGTTTGTTCTTTATTTAAAGGGGGAGATCAAGATTAATCTAACTGTTATAGGCCTATTTCTATTTTGCCCTGTTTATCAAAAGTGTTGGAAAAACTGAATTAACTGACGGGCTTTCTTGATGTCTATAGTATTCTCTCTGGTATGCAATCTGGTTTCCGCTCAGGTTATGGATGTGTCACTGTAACCTTAAAGGTCCTAAATGATGTCACCATTGCCCTTGATTCTACCCAATGTTGTGCTGCTATTTTTATGGACTTGGCCAAAGCTTTTGAGACGGTAGACCATTCCATTCTTGTGAGTATTGGTGTCTCTGAGGGGTCTTTGGCCTGGTTTGCTAACTACCTTTCTTAAAGAGTGCAGTGTATAAAATCAGAACATTTGCTGTCTCAGCCACTGCCTGTCACCAAGGGTGTACCCCATGTCTCGATACTTGGCCCCACGCTCTTCTCAATTTACATCAACAACATAGATCAGGTAGTAGAAGGCTCTCTCATCCATTTATATGCAGATGATACAGTCTTATACTCAGCTGGCCCCTCTCCGGATTTTGTGTAAAATGCTCTACAACAAAACTTTCTTAGTGTCCAACAAACTTTCTCTGCCCTTAATCTTGTTCTGAACACCTCCAAAACAAATGTCATGTGGTTTGGTAAGAAGAATGCCCCTCTCCCCACAGGTGTGATTACTACCGCTGAGGGTTTAGAGCTTGAGGTAGTCACCTCATACAAGTACTTGGGAGTATGGCTAGATGGTCCTTCTGTCAGCACATATCAAAGCTGCAGGCTAAAGTTAAATCTAGACTTGGTTTCCTCTGTCGTAATCGCTCCTTTTTCACCCCAGCTGCCAAACTAACCCTGATTCAGATGACCATCCTACCCAGGCTAGATTACGGAGAAGTAATTTATACATCGGCAGGTACAGTTCCACTCTAGCGGCTAGATGTTCTTTACTATTCGGCCATCAGATTTGCCACCAATGCTCCTTATAGGACATCACTGCACTCTATACTCCTCTGTAAACTGGTCATCTCTGTATACCCGTCGCAAGACCCACTGATTGATGCTTATTTATAAAACCCTTTTAGGCCTCACTCCCCCCTATCTCAGATATCTACTGCAGCCCTCATCCTCCACATACAACACCAGTTCTGCCAGTCACATTCTGTAAAAGGTCCCAACAGCACACGCATCCCTGGGTCACTCCTCTTTTCAGTTCGCTGCAGCTAGCGACTGGAATGAGCTGCAACAAACATACAAACTGGACAGTTTTATCTCAATCTCTTCATTCAAAGACTCAATTATGGACAGTCTTACTGACAGTTGTGGCTGCTTTGCGTGATGTATTGTTGTCTCTACCTACTTGCCCTTTGTGCTGTTGTCTGTGCCCAAGAATGTTTGTACCCTGTTTTGTGCTTCTACCATGTTATGCTGCTGCCATGTTGTGCTTCTACCATGTTGTTGTCATGTTGTGTTGCTACCATGCTGTGTTGTCATGTGTTGCTGCCATGCTATGTTGACCTGCTACCATGTATTGTTGTCTCTCTTGTCGTGATGTGTGTTTTGTCCTATATTTTTATAAAGGTAAAAAAAATAAAGGTTAAATAAAAAAATGATGTATTGTGTTTGAGAGGATTCACTTGGCTAATATAATTTCTTTATTCGAGTACAGCATCACACCAACCCAGAAAAGTGGAGGTAGGTCTACATAGCTTTGGTCCAATATTGGCAATACATTGGCAATACCTGTCTGATATGGACAGGAAACCCGATTACTTAATGATTGCCTACAATGTGTTATTGTTAATCACTTCAATAAAGAAAGCACATTTTATTCCACACAGAAACAACCCATGGTTATACCCACCACACAAGACATTCGACTGTAAGCCCAGCATCTTACAACTCTCAGTAAACAAGCAACTCAGAAAAGTAACATATTCACTTTTGCTTTTGATGTACCCATTCTAAATGTATCAAGCAGAGGATCTCCTGCAAAATGTGATTTAGACTTGTTTGGAAAATCGCTTGGTATATTAAATAGCTATTGAAGACACGGCCTAGTTCTAGTGTAAGGGAACACCCCCCTGAAATGGACAAAATATGTATGTAAGGCCTCCTTAAAAGTGGTACCATATACTGTAGAAATGTGGAGACCTGAAAATCGTGAAATACTTGTTGTTTTCTCCAGGGCTGAGCTCTACGACCTGTATGACCCTGGCTCATCATCAGACTCATCAGTGGAGCCTTCCAAAGACAGGGAAGACCATCACAGACAAAGAGTCATTGGACGGAGCAGCTGCCTGAGTACTGGATATCAAGGCTCCGCTTCAGTAGCTGGGCATCATGAAAGCCTCATCTGGGACTTGTCATAATCTTGTTCTGTCACCAGACATGAGCAGTCGACCCATGGCACCAGACATGAGCAGTCGACCCATGGCACCAGACATGAGCAGTCAATCCATGGCACCAGACATCAGCAGTCGAGCCATGGCTCAAGCCATGACCACCCAGCCTGGCCATTGCCCACGACAGAAACGACACTATTCCCCCTCAATGCATATGGGGGGCGGGGGAAAAATGGGAGAGAAATGTCCACAACCACAGTACCTGACAAAGTGGTAAGAGGTTCAGCGGTTCCCTGCAGTCAGGTTATTACTTGGGGAAAAGTGTCAAAACATGTTGCTGAGGCTTGCGTCGGTGCTGCGTTGTGAGGTACAGTCGAAGTCGGACGTTTACATACACCTTAGCCAAATACATTTAAACTCAGTTTTTCACAATTCCTGACATTTAATCCTAGTCAATATTCCCTGTCTTAGGTCAGTTAGGATCACCACTTTATTTTAAGAATGTGAAATGTCAGAATAATAGTAGCGAGAATGATTCATTTCAGCTTTTATTTCTTTCATCACATTCCCAGTGGGTCAGAAGTTTACATACACTCAATTAGTATTTGGTAGCATTGCCTTTAAATTGTTTAACTTGGGTCAAACGTTTCGGGTAGCCTTCCACAAGCTTCCCACAATAAGTTGGGTGAATTTTGTCCCATTCTTCCTGACAGAGTTGGTGTAACTGAGTCAGGTTTGTAAGCCTCCATGCTCGAACACGCTTTTTCAGTTCTGCCCACAAATTTTCTATGGAATTGAGATCAGGGCTTTGTGATGGCCACTCCAATACCTTGGATTTGTTGTCCTTAAGCCATTTTGTCACAACTTTGGAAGTATGCTTTCTCCAAAAAGTACGATCTTTGTCCCCATGTGTAGTTGCAAACCGTAGTCTGGCTTTTTTATGGCGGTTTTGAAGCAGTGGCTTCTTCCTTGCTGAGCGGCCTTTCAGGTTATGTCGATATAGGACTCGTTTTACTGTGGATAGCGATACTTTTGTACCTGTTTCCTCCAGCATCTTCACAAGGTCCTTTGCCGTTGTTCTGGGATTGATTTGCACTTTTCGCACCAAAGTACGTTCGTCTCTAGGAGACAGAACGCGTCTCCTTCCTGAGTGGTATGATGGCTGCGTGGTCCCATGGTGTTTATACTTGCGTACTATTGTTTGTACAGATGAACGTGGTACCTTCAGGCATTTGGAAATTGCTCCCAAGGATGAACCAGACTACAATTCTACAACAACAAAAAATTCAGAGGTCTTGGCTGATTTCTTTTGGTTTTCCCATGATGTCAAGCAGAGGCACTGAGTTTGAAGGTAGGCCTTGAAATATATCTACAGGTACACCTCCAATTGACTCAAATTATGTCAATTAGCCTATCAGAAGCTTCTAAAGCCATGACATAATTTTCTTGAATTTTCCAAGCTGTTTAAAGGCACAGTCAACTTAGTGTACAGTCGTGGCCAAAAGTTTTGAGAATGACACAAATATTAATTTTCACAAAGTTTGCTGCCTCAGTGTCTTTAGATATTTTTGTCAGGTGTTACTATGGAATACTGAAGTATAATTACAAGCATTTCATAAGTGTCAAAGGCTTTTATTGACAATTACATGAAGTTGATGCAAAGAGTCAATATTTGCAGTGTTGACCCTTCTTTTTCAAGACCTCTGCAATCCGCCCTGGCATGCTGTCAATTAACTTCTGGGCCACATCCTGACTGATGGCAGCCCATTCTTGCATAATCAATGCTTGGAGTTTGTCAGAATTTGTGGGGTTTTGTTTGTCCATCCGCCACTTGAGGATTGACCACAAGTTCTCAATGGGACTAAGATCTGGGGAGTTTCCTGGCCATGGACCCAAAATATCAATGTTTTGTTCCCCAAGCCACTTAGTTATTACTTTTGCCTTATGGCAAGGTGCTCCATCATGCTGGAAAAGGTATTGTTCGTCACCAAACTGTTCCTGGATGGTTGGGAGAAGTTGCTCTTGGAGAATGTGTTGGTAGCATTCTTTATTCATGGCTGTGTTCTTAGGCAAAATTGTGAGTGGTCTTAGGATGCTTTACTGTTGGCATGACACAGGACTGATGGTAGCGCTCACCTTGTCTTCGATTGCCCCAAACAATCGGAAAGGGGACTCATCAGAGAAAATGACTTTACCCCAGCCCTCAGCAGGCCAATCCCTGTACCTTTTGCAAAATATTAGTCTCTCCCTGATGTTTTTCCTGGAGAGAAGTGGCTTCTTTGCTGCCCTTGTTGACACCAGGCCATCCTCCAAAAGTCTTTGCCTCACTGTGCGTGCAGATGTACTCACACCTGCCTGCTGCCATTTCTGAGCAAGCTCTGCAAAGCATTGATGACGGCACGTGTTTCCTTGCAGGTAAGAGGAAGAACAATGATTCCAAGCACCACCCTCCTTTTGAAGCTTCCAGTCTGTTGTTCGAACTCAATCAGCTTGACAGTGTAACATCCGTTGTTGGAATGAGACCAAGGCGCAGCGTGGGTTGGGTTCATCATACTTTAATATAAACGGTGAACCAGCAAAAACCAAAACAAGAAGCAATACAACGAACAAACAGTTTCGCAGGCTTCTCACAGCAATGCACAAACAACTTCCCACACCAGACAGGTGGAAAAAGGGCTACCTAAGTATGGCTCCCAATCAGCGACAACGATGTACAGCCATACCAGGCCAAAACACAGAAATACAAAACATAGATAGGGAACATAGAATGCCCACCCCAACTCACGCCCTGACCAAACCAAAATAGAGACATAAAAAGGAACTCTAAGGTCAGGGTGTGACAGTACCCCCCCAAAGGTGCGGACTCCGGCCGCAAAACCTAAACCTATAGGGGAGGGTCCGGGTGGGCATCTATTCGCGGTGGCGGCTCAGGGGCGGGACGCAGACCCCACTCCACCACTTGCGCCTCCAAAGCAGGGTCCCTCGCCGCCGACCCTGGCGGGCAACTCTGGCTGTTCCGGACAGGCGGGCGGCTCTGGCGGCTCCGGACTGGCGGGCGGCTCTGGCGGCTCCGGACTGGCGGGCGGCTCTGGCGGCTCCGGACTGGTGGGACTTGCAGTAGGCCTGGCTCTGGGCGCAGGCACAGGACTCACCAGACTGGGGAGACATGCAGGAGGCCTGGCTCTGGGAGCAGGCACAGGATAGACCGGATCTCGAAGATGTACTGGAGGTCTGGAGCGCACAGCCTGCACAACCCATCCTGGCTGGGTTGTAACTGTAGCCCTGCACGGGCGGAGTGCTGGCACAGGGCGAACAGGGCTGTGCTGAGGACTGATGCCTGCCGTGCGTAGAGCAGGCGCAGGGTAGCCTGGGCCTAGGAGATGCACTGGTGGCCAGATGTGCTGCGCAGGCATACTCCTTCCTGGCTGGATGCCCACTCTAGCACGGCACTTGCGGGGAGCTGGGATGTAACGTCCCGGGCTGTGACCGCGCACCTTGGACTCCAGACCAAAGGACACATTTCCACCAGTCTAATGTCCATTGCTCATGTTTCTTGGCCCAAGCAAGTCTTCTTCTTATTGGTGTCCTTTAGTAGTGGTTTCTTTGCAGCAATTTGACCGTGAACCATGACCTCTGAACAGTTGATGTTGAGATGTGTCTGTTACCTGAGCTCTGTGAAGCATTTATTTGGGCTGCAGACTGAGGTGCAGTTAATTGCCGATTTCTGAGGTTGGTAACTCTAATGAACTTATCCTCTGCAGCAGAGGTAACTCCTTTCCTGTGGCGGTACTCATGAGAGCCAGTTTCATCATAGCGCTTGATGGTTTTTGCAACTCCACTTGAAGAAACTTTCAACGTTTTTGAAATTTTCCGGATTGACTGACCTTCATGTCTTAATGTAATGATGGACTGTCATTTCTCTTTGCTTATTTGAGCTGTTCTTGCCAGGATATGGACTTGGTCTTTTACCAAATAGGGCTATCTTCTGTATACCAACCCTACCTTGTCACAACACAACTACAAAGCCTGAAAATATGGCACTGAAAGAGAGGGCATTCTCGCTTCTAGTCCTTAGGAAACTTTGCAGTATTTCGTTTTTTTCTCTGTATTGTTTCTTACATTGTTAGCCCTGAAAATCTTAAGTGTTATTATTTACAGCCGGGAAGAACTATTGGATATCAGAGCGATGTCAACTTACCAGCACTACGACCAGGAATACAACTTTCCTGAAGTGGATCCTTTGTCTGAACTACCCAGGGCATTTTAACTGATTCCAGAGGCTGACCCAAAACAACGCAGCTGGAAAAGAGAAAGACAGAGGCGCGCCCACCACCCACCGCTTCCGAGTATATTACTCGCTAATGTCCAGTCTCTAGAGAACAAGGTTGACGAAATCAGGGCACGGGTTGCTTTCCAGAGAGACATCAGGGATTGTAACATACTCTGTTTCACAGAAACATGGCTCTCTCAGTATATGCTGTCGTAGTCGATACAGCCACCTGGATTCTTTTCGCGTCGCGCCGACAGGAATAAACATATCTCTGGGAAGGAGAAGTGTGGGGGTGTATGTTTCATGAATAACAACTCATGGTGTAATTGTAACAACATACAGGAACTCAAGTCCTTTTGCTCACCTGACCTAGAATTCCTCACAATCAAATGCCGGCCATATTATCTCCCAAGGGAATTCTCTTGGGTTATTGTCACAGCCGTGTATATCCCCCCTCAAGCCGATACCACGACAGCCCTCAAGGAACTTCATTGGACTTTATGCAAACTGGAAACCATATATCCTGAGGCTGCATTTATTGTAGCTGTGGATTTTAACAAAGCAATTTTGAGAACAAGGCTACCTAAATTCTATCAGCATATTGACTGTAGCACTCGTGTTGGAAAAACCCTGGATCACTGCTACTCTAACTTCCGCAATGCATACAAGGCCCTCCCCCGCCCTCCTTTCGGAAAATCTGACCATGACTCCATTTTGCTCCTCCCTTCCTATAGGCAGAAACTCAAACAGGAAGTACCCGTGCTCAGGACTATTCAACGCTGGTCTGACCAATCAGAATCCACGCTTCAAGATTGTTTTGATCACACGGACCAGGATATGTTCCGGTTAGCCTCAGAGAATAATGTTGACGTATACGCTGATTCTGTGAGTGAGTTTATAAGGAAGTGTATAGGAGATGTTGTACCCACTGTGACTATTAAAACCTACCCTAACCAGAAACTGTGGATAGATGGTGGCATTCGTGCAAAATTGAAAGAGTGAACCACCGCATTTAACCATGGAAAGGTGACTAGGAATATGGCTGAATACAAACAGTGTAGTTATTCCCTCTGCAAGGCAATCAAACAAGCAAAATGTCTGTATAGAGACAAAGTGGCGTCGTAAGTCAACGACTCAGACACGAGACGTATGTGGCAGGGTCTACACACAATCACGGACTACAAAAGGAAAACCAGCCACGTCACGGACACCGACGTCTTGCTTGCTTTTCAATCTCTCCCTATCCCAGTCTGCTGTCCCCACATGCTTCAAAATGGCCACCATTGTCCCTGTACCCAAGAATGCAAAGGTAACTGAACTAAATGTCTATCGCCCCGTAACACTCACTTCTGTCATCATGAAGTGCTTTGTGAGACTAGTCAAGGATCATATCACCTCCACCTTACCTGTCACTCTAGACACACTTCAATTTGTTTACCTCCCCAATAGGTCCACAGACGATGCAATCACCATCACACTGCCCTATCCCATCTGGACAAGAGGAATACCTATGTAAGAATGCTGTTCATTGACTACAGCTCAGCATTCAACACCATCGTACCCTCCAAGCTTATCATTAAGCTTAATAAGGCCCTGGTCTCAACCCCGCCCTGTGAATTGGGTCCTGGATGTTCTGAGGGGCCTCCCCCAGGTGGTGAAGGTAGGAAACAACATCTCCACTTTGCTTATCCTAAACTAATACAGAATACCTGTTTTACTTGAGTGTGAAAGAGCCATTAGATATCAAGTAGTTGGGGACTTGTAGTCATTTTTGTTTTATGTGGAAAATGTCATGCACAAACACCCATCTTTAACTGTGGACTTTTTTTTCCAGTTGGAAAGTATTTCAATAGATATTATTGAATGCAGAGTAGCGCAAATCTTCAGCTCTACGGATTGAATCAAGCCCCTAGTTAATGGATGACAGCAATCTTTCCATCAATAGCTGCGTTTACACAGGCAGCCTAATAACGATCCTTTTGCCGCTAATTCAGGGTTTCCCTAACACGGTCCTTGGTGTTTGCCCTAGCACTACACAGCTGATTCAAATAATCAACTAATCATCCAAATTTGATAATTATAATTACAAACAGCTGTGTAGTGTTAGGGCTAAAACCAAAACTTGTGCACCTTAGGGTCCTGAGGACCAAGTTTTAGAAATGCTGCACTAATTGGTATTTTGACCAATCAGATAGTTATCCAATAATTGGGCAGAATAGGGCTGCCTGTGTTAAATGTAGAGAGCGAAATTGCCACGAGTAGCATCGCAGCTATTGAGATGAGTGAGATGCAAGACTTCTGTGCATGGGACCAAAACAGCTGAGAAGTTGAGCCTCAATTTAGCTGTTGCAGAAATCGACCCACTATGCTGTTTACTTCCTGCATCTATGTCATATAGCCGAGTCTACCTGTAACGCAGCCATAGACAAACTATACTGAACAAAAATTTAAACGCAACAATTTCAAATATTTTGCTGAATTACAGTTCATATAGGAAAATCAGTCAATTTAAATAAATAAATTAGGCCCTAATCTATGGATTTCACATGACTGGGCAGGGGCGCAGCCATGGGTGAGCCTGGGAGGGCATAGGCCCACCCACTGGGGAGACAGGTCCAGCCAATCAGAATGAGTTTTCAGAAATAGTCCTCAGCACCCCATGCCCCCTCAGACGATCCAGCAGGGGAAGAAGCCAGATGTGGAGGTCCTGGGCTGGCGTGGTTACACGTGGTCTGTGGTTGTGAGGCCGGTTGGGCGTACTGCCAAATTCTCTAAAACAACATTGGAGGTGGCTTATGGTAGAGAAATGAACATTAAATTATCTGGCAACAGCTCTGGTGGACATTCCTGCAGTCAACATGCCAATTGCATTCTCCCTCAGAACTTGAGGCATCTGTGACATTGTGTTGTGTTAAAAAAAACTGCAGTGGCCTTTTAGGTGCACCTGTGTAATGATGTTTAATCAGCTTCTTATCAACACCTATCAGGTGGATGGATTATCTTGACATAGGATAAAATGCTCACAAACAGGGATAAAAACACATTTGAGAGAAAAAAGCTTTTTGTGTGTATGGCAGTGGTGGAAAAAGTATCCAATTGTCATACTTCAGTTAAAGTAAAGATACCATAATAGAAAATGATTCAAGTGAAAGTCAACCAGTAAAATACAACTTGAGTAAAAGTCAAAGTATTGGGTTTTAAAAATACTTACAGTATCAAAAGTAAATTACATTGCTAAAATATACTTAAGTACCAAAAGTAAAAGTATAAATCATTTCACATTCTTTATATTAAGCAAACCAGACAGCACGATTTTCTTGTTTTATTCATTTACGTATAGCCAGAGGCACACTCCAATTTACAAACAAAGCATTTGTGTTTAGTGAGTCTGCTTAAGTAGTACTTTAAAGTAGTTTTACTGAAGCACTTCACACCACTGGTGTATGGAACATTTCTGGGATCTTTTATTCAGCTCATGAAACATGGGACCAACACTTTACATGTTGCGTTTATATTTTTGTTCAGTACAACAGTGGGCCACTGCTAAAGAAAACACCAACAGGTCAATCCAGATGACAAAACCATAGTTTTATTTAGAACGTCAAAAAATTGTTTCAGCATAATATCGGTATGATATACATTTAAGCAAATTATTTAAAAACATTAAATACAGGTGACAGTTATTCATGAAAGGCAGCAACAATCCACGCTGTGACATCATCGAGAACACAAACTGTGACTGATAAACCCTATTCATTTAGGAGTTTGAGTTAATATGCAGATAACTGCTGTCTGTGACACTCTCACCCCCCCAAAAAAAGCCATCTGTGTTTTGAACCTTAAGTTCTGTGATTAACTCACACGCCATACTTACCGATATTGATAGTCATCAACTAATCCTCAGGCAGATTTCCTATCCATTTTTTTTACCCAGAATCCCCTCCACGCATAAACAAATGGTAGCAATATGATCATGAGTTGAATACAGAAGAGGATTGTATTTGTCCCATTTTCATGTGTAGCATAAATGTAAATATATTATTATACAGATAAAGGGTGCTCCCAAACTGGACCAAATGGACAGAGAATTGAATAATCTGAGGTAAGAGTTGTCTCTATTGGAAATGGCTTCCACACTACATTACTGCATAAACACAAGAAAACAGTCAGCCCACATGGAATCATATTCCTAACATGGGACATTTAAAATGCTGATAAAATGTAACAATATACCAAAAATAAAAATGTGTTGTAAGAGATTAGGTAGTCAAACTCCTGAAATTGTGTGTTGTAGTAGTGGCCATTTTTTTTCTTCAATTATGACTGTATAAAATTGAAGGAACATCCCATGTACAAACACATACACTCGGCTGAACCAAAATATATACTTTTTTTAAAACCTTGGCTTAGGAGGCAGTGTGAGTTGCCAGTGACGGGGTCTGTCTGTCAGAGGTGGGGTAGGACGGGTCCCTGGGCAGTGAGGTGACCTCCCTCATGCCTGCTCCTGTGTGAGGGACACTGGCATTCATAATGTGCCTTTGTAGATGCTTTATCCAGTCCTCCTGGACCGACAAGGGGCCCTGGAAGACCAGGTCACAGAATCTGCAGAGGATCCAAACACAATAAGACCCCCCCCATTCAGAAGTGGGCCTCAAAGACACTTAGATGCTTCAACCAACTCTTTGAAAGCAAATATCTTTGGTCAGCTTAACATTCCTTTTAAAGCATCACTACAAATAATGCATTGAATAGAGCTTCGCCCCAACTTAAAATCTGAGTAGTAAAAATGTAAATGAATAATACAATAATTTACACCAATGGCATAGACAGTATGTGGTCAAACTTTGTGGCATATAAGATGAGGTACAGAGTACCTGCAGGTTAGTCTATACATCTCCTCCGGTGCGTGTGGCATAGTGGGGGACATCTTCTTCTTGGAACCAGGCCTTGATCTCTGCCTCCTTTGTTTACAGTCATACGCTGAAACATTAAGAACAGGGCAGAGCAATAGGCTCAGGTAAGTTCAGTCTTGACTGGTGACCATGTGTGCACTTAGGCAGGGAGTCTGTGTGAGGCAGTGACATTAAGGAAATCATTGTGTTCACTGTACAGTAGTAAGGCTGTAAGAAATGTGCAGTAGTGATGTTACTTTGTGAACATCTGCCGCTGATGACGAAGGCACTTACTTGTTCCCTCCAGCAAGGCAGTGCTCTTTCGTTTTGCGTATGCCCGCAAGTGATTGGACAGACTAACACCGCTATGGAAGGTTGCCTTGCAATGGACACACACCTTCCTGTTGAATTCACCTTTCTCTGTGAAACAATATTGAATGAAAATCAAGTCACATTTTTGACCACATCGGCAATGGTTTTGCACGCAAACATAATCCATTTGGCATTCACATCTTTCATGCTAATATTTTGTCTTTGGTTAACAGCCCTTTATCCCAAACTTTACATTTAGCCTTGGTCTCACCCGATGTAGAGTTTGAGAGTGTTGAGTTGACTTGTGCTCCTCTACTGTACTCGCTGGTGGAGGAAACTGCCAGGGCGCTTCTTGCCGTTTGAGATGAAGTCCTCAACTTCGAGTCCTCCTGACACTTCCTCTTCTTCAGAATTCCTATCAAGGCACTCGAGAGTGAACCCTTTACCTCCAACTTAGTCTCTGCCTGTTTCTTATCCAATGTTTCCCCTGATAGAGAATACATGGGCACCAGTGGTTTGGCATTGTTGTAGAGGTTCTGAATGGGATTCTGTTTAGGGGGTGTCAGGTGATTAGAGGTGACCTGCTTTGAGGGGATTCTGGAATGGGAGGGGATCCGTTTCTTGCCCAGAATCTGCAGAGCTCTCTGGAACTCTCTCTTGTCACGCATCAGCTCCCGGAGCAACAACATTGGGGACTTGGACTTAGTGGCAATGGTTTTTCCGAGCCGTTTCAGATGGCCCCGAACATGGTTAGATAGCCCAGTCTTATTATCAAATGAGTCCCCACATAGTGGACAGGAGTGCCCTCGGACAGGAGCGCCCTCAGACTCAAACTTGGGTGCTGAAAACATAGCAACACAGCAGAAATAATTGGTCAAAACATTCTTTGTATGCCAAGGAAATTAGTACCCATCCCCATTCAAAATGAAAGACAAAAAAAACGAATTATTGAGTAATGTTTTCCACAAGTACATAGAGTAGCAAGCCAAATATTATAAGTAACCAGCCAGGTTCCCTGGGCATGAGGGCGAGGAGTTTTTGCCGAAGGGGCTCTATTTTGGCGGCCTCTGGTACATTCTAATGTCTTGATTCCATCCGAAATACACAGCGAAATTAATGAATAGTTTGAGTTTACCTCTCATATTGGGAAAATGTGTTGTGGTAATGTGTATTAAGACTTTACAATTGAAATGACTGAAAGTGTATTGTAGGGTGTCCAATCAAAAACGCATATTTTGAACAATGGTTCAAATAACATGTTAATTGTGTAGATAATCCTCTAAGAAAACAAATGGTCCAAACCTTGTGTCTCTTATCATAATCTGTTAAACCTATTGGAGTTTTTACCCTTATAGAATGGTCAAAATTAGGGTGCTTAAAACAATGGAGAACACAGAAAAAAAAGTGGTCATAAATCAGGAAAATAGCATGGCATCAGCTAGGCTGGATGCTGTGTGAGAATTAAGGTTACAGACAGGTTCACCATTGAACTCGTCATCTTTCTTCTCAAATCCGGAGGACATAAAACAATATATAAAAAAGGTAGGCAAGATGATGATTTTGAAACAAGACGTAGTATTTTCCATATTTTAGTATACGCTGTTCATATTAATGCGATGTTCCTGTTATTTTTCAAAGACGTCTCCCAAAAACAAGCGTATCTCTACGAAATGTTAACGTGTGTACCCCACGCTTTTTATTTTCAATGCCTTTTACATTTAATTCAGCTTGTGTCATGCTAATTTTGCTATTTGCGACCCGCGGAAACAACTTGGAAGACACGACCACAAAATGTGAAATCCTCAAATCTCTTTACATTCACTTACAGTTTTACTGCAATATATGCATTGCCGCAATGTTTGTTCTTCAAATTATGTATTTTATTAAAACTGAAAAATGAAGTAAATAGCCCACATCTTGAAAAATGTGTTAAAGGTTAAAATGATCAAATAAAAGGGTTATATCAGTCTTAAGTATTATATCTTTCTGATTTAACATAGCCTAAATGTATTTAAAATTATTATAAAAGGTAGGGACCTATAAAATCTGTTTTATTTTTTGTCCGATTCCATTTTCTCTTGTTTTTCCAGATTTCTGGTTTCCCATTTTTTCGCTCTCAAAAAATCACACTACTAGAAAAACAACAGAATTGGAGTCCACTTTTGAGGTCTGCGAAAAATCTTAGAAATTGATTTTTGGGTGTAGTTACCCTTTAATTCAAGTGTGCACCGAGCAAGAGGCTGTTGTTAAGCTGTGTTTTTATAGTGCACATGTGATGGTAGAGTTTGCAAAACAAATAGCCACTAGATTATTTTCATCAATCATGATATCAATCTGCCAGGTAAGCATAGGCTACTTTGTAGTTAACATTTAATTGAGAAGGTTTTTGGGAAAGCCTTTCAATCTACCAGAAGACTGTTTTCATTAGCATCATCGCTAATGTCTATACAAAGAGTTAGACATGCGTACTGCGCACGCACACGCACCCACACACGGGCATTCTCGTTGCCTCTTCAGAAAGTTGCAGGAAATACGAATCACTCATGCATTCTGTTCATGTCCTATGATAAACTTGGGAAAATTAATACATTTAGCGGTGTTAGGGAAGCTACTCTGAAAATAAACTCAGCAAAAAAAGAAACGTCCCCTTTTCAGGACCTTATCTTTCAAAGATAATTCGTAAAAACCCAAATAACTTCACAGATCTTCATTGTAAAGGGTTTAAACACCGTTTCCCATGCTTGTTCAATGAACCATAAATAATTAATGAACATGCACCTACGGAACAGTCATTAAGACACTAACAGATTACAGACGGTAGCCAATTAAGGTCACAGTTATGAAAACTTAGGACACTAAAGAGGCCTTTCTACTGACTCTGAAAAACACCAAAAGAAAAGATGCCCAGGGTCCCTGCTCATCTGCGTGAACGTGCCTTAAGCATGCTGCAAGGAGGCATGAGGAATGCAGAGGTGGCCAGGGCAATAAATTGCAATGTCCCTACTGTGAGACGCCTAAGACAGCACTACAGGGAGACAGGACGGACAGCTGATCGTCCTCGCAGTGGCAGACCACGTGTCACACCGGCACAGGATCGGTACATCCGAACACCACACCTGCGGGACAGGTACAGGATGGCAACATCTGCCCGAGTTACACCAGGAACGCACAATCCCTCCATCAGTGCTCAGAATGTCTGCAATAGGCTAGGAGAGGCTGGCCTGAGGGCTTGTAGGCCTGTTGTAAGGCAGGTCCATACCAAACATCACCGGCAACAACGTCGCCTATGGGCACAAACCCACCGTTTGGTGGGTTTGGACCAGACAGGACTGGCAAAAAGTGCTCTTCACTGACGAGTCACGGTTTTGTCTCACCAGGGGTGATGGTCGGAGTCGCGTTTATCATCGAAGGAATGAGTGTTACACTGAGGCCTGTACTCTGGAGCGGGATCGATTTGGAGGTGGAGGGTCCGTCATGATCTGGGGCGGTGTGTCACAGCATCATCAGACTGAGCTTGTTGTCATTACAGGCAATCTCAACGTTGTGCGTTACAGGGAAGACATCCTTCTCCCTCATGTGGTACCCTTCCTGCAGGCTCATCCTGACATGACAATGCCACCAGCCATACTGCTCGTTCTGTGCGCGATTTCCTGCAAAACAGGAATGTCAGTGTTCTGCCATGGCCAGCAAAGAGCCCGGATCTCAATACCATTGAGCACATCTGGGACCTGTTGGATCGGAGGGTGAGGGCTAGGGCCATTCCCCCCAGAAATGTTCGGGAACTTGCAGGTGCTTTGGTGGAAGAGTGGGGTAACATCTCACAGCAAAAGCTGGCAAATCTGGTGCAGTCCATGAGGAGATGCACTGCAGTACTTAATGCAGCTGGTGGCTGCACCAGATACTGTTACTTTAGATTTTGACCCCCCCCCTTTGTTCAGGGACACATTATTCTATTTCTGTTAGTCACATGTCTGTGGAACTTGTTCAGTTTATGTCTCAGTTGTTGAATCTTCTTGTGTTCATAGAAATATTTACACGTTAAGTTTGCTTAAAATAAACACAGTTGACAGTGAGAGGACGTTTCTTTTTTTGCTGAGTTTATTTGTGTGTCCAGGTTAAACGTGGGACGTCCCTCATTATAAACAGTCGGTTAAATTCATGGTTATTGCATCATTTTCAGATCTATTAGAAGTGATTAATAGATGGAACAACAATGTAATTTTACCAATTCACTGGCCAGAGATCAGGGCATTCATCAGCAAAGACGCAGTGCAAGCTGATAGTATTTTGGACAACCAAATTGAAGTCAAATGTTATTGATGAAATCGAAGTGTGTCAGCTGTACGTTGATTTGCGATTCATAACTTACATTTTTACCGGTACTACCAGTAGTAGGCCAACCGATTACACCACGACGGAATGCGTTTGAAGTGATGATGCGCCACCAAGAACAGCTATCATGTCCAGCAAAGTACATCGCCAGTGGGACGCACACACTTCGTACAGATCAGCAGGTGGGGGCTCTTCGTGGCAGCCGAGACAATCGAAGGAGGATGCGGTGAGCATAAAAAGGTTACTGGGCTCAAATTTAGTCACGCTTGATCTATATAGATCGATGCTTCTAATTGTGCATGTTATAAACCACTTTTTTTGATGATGATAGAGAATAACCTAATGGCTGGATTTATTGATTTTTCCCCCCAATGCTTAATTTAGATCAAGGAAAATAAAGGAAAAAGAATGGAAAATAGTACCTTTTTTCAGTTGTATTGCACCCATCTTTCGACGGATGCGAGGTTTCCTGTCTTGAGAAGCCACCTGCTCTCGTGATACCACATGGCGTGCATTGTAATTCAGTCCAACTCTATGCAGATGCCCTCTCACGTGATTGGATAATCCCACACCTGACTCGAACTCTGCAGGACAGTAAGGACAGGTCTTCCGCTCCCCACCCCCTTCTGAATCAGCATCTAAAAAGGATTCACTTAGTGGCACCGAGTTGGGCGCAAGGTTCTCTCCAAAAACCTGTGTTTCTAAGCACTCTTCCTTGACAACAGGCTTCTGCTGAGAATTCCTGTCTTGACCTTTCTCAAACAGGTCTTCATAGGTTCCAAGGACTCCTTTCATAGACATTCTTCTGCTAAAGGAATTACCAATGTATGGTTTCTCTTGCTTGATTTCACTTTTAGCGAGAATTTTATTGGTGGCATTTGTGGTGTCATCACTATACTGAAAGACATCCTTATTATCACTGTCTTCCATCTCCTCCACCATATTTTGCATTTTCTGACTTTGCAAATGTTTCGGTAAAATTAAGTAAGAGTCCTGGTCAATAGTATTGCGATAAGGGGTGGACATTTTTCTTTTGGAAGGTGATTTTTTCATAACTGGCATTTCTACGACAAGTTTAGAGACATGCTTGCTGTTGAGGTCTGCACTATTACCTTCACTTATACTGGAATCACAGCCAGAATTTAAGATATTATTCTCCAATTTAGATGCCAATAAATGTTTGTGGCCATTTGAAGAAGAAGTTGGATTTTCTGAAATTCCTGACAATGTTAGTCCAAAATCATGATTATGGTCACCATTTGTGCCCTCGACAAAAAAAAATCCTGTGGTGACATCATTTTTTTCATTCCTCTGCTTGCCACGTCTTTGTCGAGACAATAGATTATTTATTGACTTGTCAAGTTTTGACTCTGTGGTTTGAGACTTGAAGCCTCTTTGCGCTCTGTGAACTACCTTATCCTTTTTGAAAAGATCAGAAATGTCATTTGAATCACAAGGAAAATCTGTTCTTTTTCTGAAAGCCAGTTTTTTCACAGATAATTTTGATGTCAGCTCTGAAGAAAATGAATTTACTACTGTGGGTTTCCTAATGGGGAAGTGCTTCTCAGAAGGCGATTGTGCATCCTCATTTCTATCTCTACTCTGGAAAACGTCATATTCCTCGTATGTCTGATTATGACGAATCTCAAGATGATTTTTAAAGATGTTTTTGCTTGAGGTGCCATAAGAACAATGGTTACAGGAGTAGGAATGAGGTGTTTTATCTTCCTTTGACCTAAACACTCTGGGTTTATCTGGTTCGTCCAGGTTTTTACAGAGACTGTGTTCTTTGTTCATGTGTCTCTCAAGTTCCAACACAGTCACAGCCATATAGTTACAATTCTTACAGTCATAGTACCGCTTGTCCTTCTCATGAGTCTTGGCATGTTGAACAAATGTATTCGGACAATTTGTTCCAAAAGTGCACTGGGGGCACTGTAGCCTTGCATCTGTGCCTTCATCCTTCAATTCATTCATGCCCTTGATCTCCTCCATGAGTCTCTCTCTTCTCTCCTGGTGAATGGTCATGTGACGAAGGAGAGAATTGCGAAAGCGGAACGACTGTCCACACTCTCTGCATATAAAAGGCTTTGGAATGTTGATCAGACTGGGCGGATCTGTGTGAGTCCTCATGTGCCGGTGCAAATGGTTCTTCTCTTTGAAATTGATGTTGCACTTTGTGCAAGGAAAAAACAATGGCTCCTCCTCTGAACAAGAGTCAGTCAGCAGTTTCCCTTTCAGTGTTTTAAGCCTGTGAGCTACGCTTTTCTCATGTGGATTTCTTGCAGGCGCGTTGAAAATAAGTTGCTTGATGGCCTCTACAGTTCCATTGGGATATGGTGCTTTCTTCCTTGTCAGTGATTGAGGTTTGCAGCGTTTTCTCAAGGATTGGACCTTGTTGATGGGAACAGGGTCTTCTAGATCCTCCTCATCAAATACGCCCTTTGTTGACTTGAGGCTCAAATCAGAGAACAGTTCCTCTGAGGGATCTACCATGACCACCATGTCCATTTTGCGTTTCCTTCTCCTTTGGCTGTTTGGGGGAGGATCTGCCGTTGGTGGCTCTTCCATGGGAGAATCATCGTGGTCGTCCCACAGAAACTGCATGAATTCTCTCTGAGGGTCCCAGCTCAGGGGACCCTCATAATTATCCATTGAGTTCTCTGAAGATTCTACATCGAAACCCCATATCCCTGTAGTGTCAATGTCCTGCACAGTCTTCAACTGAGTAATACTCTTTTCCTCCTCCTTTTCTGTTGACAAGCTGTTGAGTTCATCTGATTCGAAGGCCTGGTGTAAAGGTTCATTCACAGACAACGCATTTGTGTTTGAGAGAACATCAAGGACACTGCTATTTTCTCTCAGAGGAGAAGTCTGAGATCTGTCCAATGTTTCTATAAACAAGGGCGTCTGATTTCTCATTAGATCTTGAAAGAGATCTAAAGGGTCAATCACAGGATCTGCATCTTTCTCTTCTTCATCAATACCGGTCAGATCAGACATTTCTGCAGCTGAACTCTAGGAAAGAAAAAAAAAACAGAGCAGAAAGTTGTTTACTTTGCCCATCAAACATCTAGCTGGCTACCGTTGCCAAATATGGTACCTCTCCTTTAAGAACTCTACCACCACCAGTGGTGCCTGCTGTTGGTGCACAGCAAAAAATACATTACTTCTGGGAGCTGCTGCAAAATATGATCTCAATTGTATTTATGTACAGTACCAGTCAACACTTTGGACACACCAACTCAAGGGTTTTTCTTTATTTTGACTATTTTCTACATTGTAGAATGATAGTGAAGACATCAAAACTATGAAATAACACATATGGGATCATGTAGTATTAAACAATCAAAATATATTTGAGATTCTTCAAAGTAGCCTCCCTTTGCCTTGATGACAGCTTTGCACACTTTGCATTCTCTCAACCAGCTTCTTCCCTATATACATCACTGGATACTTTAACCTCTCTTGGGTAGGGGGCAGTATTTTCACGGCCGGATGAAAAACATACCCAAATTAAACGGCCTACTACTCAGGCCCAGGAACTAGAATATGCATATTATTAGTAGATTTGGATAGAAAACACTCTGAAGTTTCTAAAACTGTTTGAATGATGTCTGTGAGTATAACAGAACTCATATGGCAGGCAAAAACCTGAGAAAAATACAACCAGGAAGTGGGAAATCTGGTTCTTGTAGTCTTTTCAAGTCATTGCCTATCTAACACACAGTGACTTAGGGTTCATTTTGCACTTCCTAAGGCTTCCACTAGATGTCAACAGTCTTTAGAACCTAGTTTCAGGCTTTTGCAGTGAACAGAGAGCAAACAAGAAAGCCGGGAAGTTGGTGACTCAGAAAATGACATGAGTTCTGTGGCGCGCATTCACGTGATGAGGCATCTGTGTTCCAAAACATTTTTCAAGACATTGGAATCGTCCGGTTGGAATATTATTGATGTTAAAAAGGCCCTAAAGATTGATGCTATACAACGTTTGACATGTTTCAACGAACGTAAATAGAACTTTTTTGGGACTGTGTCATGAAATTTTGGGCGCGCTTCCTACATTTGGAGTAGCTTACTGAATGCACAAACAACAAGGAGGTATTTGGACATAAATTATGGACTTTATCGAACAAAACAACATTTATTGTGGACCTGGGATTCCTGGAAGTGCCTTCTGATGAAGATCAAAGGTAAGTGAATATTTATAATGCAATTTATGATTTTAGAATACTCCAAAATGGCGGGTATCTGTATTGCCTGGTGTATGTTTCTGAGCGCTGTACTCAGATAATTGCAAAGTGTGCTTTCCCCGTGAAGCTTTTTTGAAATCTGTCACAGCGGTTGCATAAAGGAGATGGTTATCTATAATTCTTTGAATAACAGTTTAATATTTTATCAACGTTTATGATGAGCATTTTTGTAAATTGTTGTACTGATTCACCGGCAGTATTGGAGGCAAAATATTTTCTCAACATCACGCGCCAATGTAAAATGCTGTTTTTGGATATAAATATGAACCTTATCGAACACAACATACATGTATTGTGTAACATTAAGTCCTAGGAGTGTCATCTGATGAAGATCGTCAAAGGTTAGTGCTTAATTTTAGCTGAATTTCTGGTATTTGTGACCCCTCTCCTGCTTGGAAAATGGCTGTGTGGTTTTTCTTGTGTTGTACCTGTCCTAATCTAACTTTATGCTTTCACCGTAAAGCCTTTTTGAAACCAGACAATGTGGTTGCATTAAGGAGAAGTGTACCTTTAAAATGGTGTAAAATAGTCGTATGTTTGAGAACTTTGAATTACGACATTTTGTTGTTTTGAATTTGGCGCTCTGATTTTTCACTGGCTGGTGAATAGTGTGAACCGTCCAAGAGAGGTTAATAATGGAACACTAGTCACTAATAGTGTTTACATATTTTTGCTTTACTCATATGTATATACTGTATTCTATTCTACTGTATTTTAGTCTATGCCACTCCGACATTGCTCATCCTAATATTTATATATTCCTTAATTCCATTGTTTTACTTTTAGGTTTGTGTGTATTGTTAGATATTACTGCACTTTTGGAGCTAGAAACACAAGCATTTCGCTACACCTGTAATAACATCTACTAAACATGTGACCAATAAAATTTGATTTGATGAGGAAGTCACCTGGAATGCATTTCAATTTACAGGTGTGCATTAAAAGTTAATTTGTGGAATTTCTTTCCTTCTTAATGCGTTTGAACCAATCAGTTGTGTTGTGACAAGGTAGGGGTGGTATACAAAAGATAGCCCTATCTGGTAAAAGACCAAGTCCATATTATGGCAAGAACAGCTCAAATAAGCAAAGACAAATTACAGTCCGTCATTACTTTAAGACATGAAGGTCAGTCAAGCCGGAAAATTTCGCAAAAACCATCAAGTGCTATGATGAAACCGCCACAGGAAAGGGAGACCCAGAAATCACTTTGCTGCAGAGGAAGTTCATTAGAGTTAACTGCACCTCACAGGCTAACCACACCGCTCGCGTGTTATTCAATTATTGCACCCACATTGCTCGCGAGCATCTGCGTTGCCAAGGGCTAAAATAGAAATCAGTTCTATTTCTGACGCATATCGCACTGCAAGTCCTGCCTCTCCCATCTCCTCATTGGTTTATAGAAGCAGGTACCCACGTGCCATCTCCTCATTGGTTATACCCACGTGGGTGACTGAAAGACGGATGAGGTCGGTGGCGGTAATGCACCTAATTTATGAAAGTTGCCAATCGCAATATAAAGTCAAGAGAAGAAAAAGCCTGGAAGGAAGAGAGATGACTAGAAACAATTCGGTTGACCGTTTTATGTGTGGATTAATTGGTGGAGTAGAGGACCTTGTGCATTTCAGGTAAAATAACTCAATGTTTATATTCTAAGACAAATTAGCTAGCAACAGCAAGCCAGCTAAATTGGACAAATTAGCTAGCAAGTGCAAGCTAACTAGCTAAATTGCCATAAATGTTTAATGCATTTTGACCTGTCCCCAAATTAATATAATTGGTTCAGAGATTGTTTTGATGTCGTGATCACGTTTGGTGTGGGTGGACAAAATACATTTATCCACGATGGCGCACGCGCACAGCCGGTTTGGGTTCCGTGTCAGATTGCAGCCCCAATAAATGCTTCAGAGTTCAAATAACAGACACATCTCAACATCAACTGTTCAAAGGAGACTGCGTGAATCAGGCCTTCATCAAATCAAATTGTCACATGCGCCGAATACAACAGGTGTAGACCTTACAGTGAAATGCTTACTTAACTGCATTGTTGGTTAACGGCTTGTAAGAAAAATACCCCAAAAAGATAAGAAATAAAACAAATAATTAAAGAACAGCAGTAAAATAACAAGTCAGGCTATATACAGGGGGTACCGGTACAAAGTCAATGTGCGGGGGCAGCGGTTAGTCGAGGTAATTGAGGTAATATGTACGTAGAGTTATTAAAGTGACTATAAATAGATAAACAGAGTGGCAGCAGCATAAAATAAGGGGGGGGGGCAACGCAAATAGTCTGGGTAGCCATTTGATTAGATGTTCAAGAGTCTTATGGCTTGGGGGTAGAAGCTGTTTAAAAGCCTCTTAGACATAGACTTGGCATGGTCGAATTGCTGCAAAGAAGCCACTACTAAAGGACACCGTGAAGCATGGGGTGGTGGTGTGATGGTGCTTTGCTGGTGACACCGTCTGTGATTTATTTTGAATTCATGGCACACTTAAGCAGCATGGCTACCACGTCATTCTGCAGCAATACGCCATCCCAACTGGTTTGCACTTAATGGGACTATCATTTGTTTTTCAACAGGAAAATGACCGAAAACACACCTCCAGGCTGTGTAAGGGCTATTTGACCAAGAAGGAGAGTGATGGGGTGCTGCATCAGATGACCTGGCCTCCACAATCACCCGACCTCAACCCAATTGAGATGGTTTGGGATGAATTGGACCACAGAGTGAAGGAAAAGCAGCCAACAAGTGCTCAGCATATGTGGGAACTCCTTCAAGACAGGAAAAGCATTCCTCATGAAGCTGGTTGAGAGACCAGCTTCATTGAGAGAGTGTGCAAAGCTATCATCAAGACAAAGGGTGGCAACCTTGAAGAATCTAAAATATATTTTGATTTGTTTAACACTTTTTTGGTTACTACATGATTTCATGTGTTATTTCATAGTTGAGGTCGTCATTATTATTATTAGAGAATTGTACAAAATTGTAAAAATAACAAATCCCTTGAATGAGTAGGGGTGTCCAAACTTTTTACTTGTACTGTATACTGAACAAAAATATAACATGTAAAGTGTTGGTCCCGTGTTTAATGAGCTGAAATAAAATATCCCAGAAATGTTCCATATACACAAACAGCTTATTTCTCTAAAATGTTGTGCACAAATTTGTTTATATCCCTGTTAGTGAGCAATTCTCCTTTGCCAAAATAATCCATCCACCTGACAAGTGTGGCATATCAAGAAAATGATTAAACAGCATGATCATTACATAGGTGCACCTTGAGCTTGGGACAATAAAAGGCCACAAAACACAATGCCACATATGTCTCAAGCTTTAAGGGAGCGTGGAATTGGCATGCAGACTGCAGAAATGTCCACCAGAGCTGTTGCCAGAGAATTGTATGTTAATTTCTCTACCATAAGCCACCTTCAATGTTGTGTTAGAAAATTTGGCACTGCGTCCAACCGGCCTCACAACCGCAGACCAAGTGTATGGCGTCAGGTAGGCGAGCTGTTTGCTGATGTCAGAGTGCCCCATGGTGGCAGTGGGGTTATGGTATGGGCAGGCATAAGCTAATGACAACAAACACAATTGCATGTTATCTATGGCAATTTAAATGCACAGAGATGCTGTGACAAGATCCTGAGGCCCATTGTCGTGCCATTCATCCGCCTCATGTTTCAGCATGGCCCCATGTCGCAAGGATCTGTACACAATTCCTGGAAGCTGAAAATGTCCCAGTTCTTCCATGGCCTGCATACTCACCAGACATGCCACCCATTGAGCAAGTTTGGGATGCTCTGGGTCAACGTGTACAACAGCGTGTTCCAGTGCCCGCCAATATCCAGCAACTTCGCACAGCCATTGAAGAGGAGTGGGACAACATTCCACAGGCCACAATCAACAGCCTGATCAACTCTATGTGAAGGAGATGGGTCGTGCTGCATGAGTTAAATGGTGGTCACACCAGATACTGACTGGTTTTTTGATCCACGCCTCTATCTTTGACCAACAGATCCATATCTGTATTCCCAGTCATGTGAAATCCATAGATTAGGGCCTAATTAATTTATTTCAATTGGCTGACTTCCTTATATGTTGCATGTTGAGTTTATATTTTTGTAGATAAGGATCACTTTTGATATTGTAAACACTTTCACAATGGAGAAGAAATCTACTGTTATTTAGCCTAGTTGTAAATCAAATGACTGGTTTACAGAAATGTTTGATATGTTGTTGGATTACATTTCATATATAGTGCCTCAACCTGAATTTAAAAAATTTATTAAATTGCACTTTTGTCACTGGCCTACACACAATACCCCATAATGTTAAAGTGGAATTATGTTTTTCGAAAATTCTACAAATTAAATTAAAAATTAAAAACTGAAATGTCTTTAGTGACCAAGTATTCAACCCCTTTGTTATGGCAGGCCTAAATACATTCAGGAGTAAACATATGCTTAACAAGTCTCATAATACACTACATGACCAAAAGTATGTGGACACCTGCTCGTCACACATCTCATTCCAAAATCATGGGTATTAATATGGAGTTGGTCCCCTCTTTGCTGCTATAACAACCTCCACTCTTCTGGGAAGGCTTTCAACTAGATGTTGGAACATTGCTGCAGGAACTTGATCCATTCAGCCACAAGAGCATTAGTGAGGTCGGGCACTGATGTTGGACGATTAAGCCTGGCTCGCAATCAGTGTTCCAATTCATCCCAAAGGTATTCGATGGGGATGAGGTCAGGGCTCTGTGCAGGCCAGTCAAGTTCTTCCACACCTATCGACAAACCATTTCTGTATGGACCTCGCTTTCTGCACGGGGGCATTGTTATGCTGAAACAGGAAATGGCCTTCCCCAAACTGTTGCCACAAAGCTGGAAGCACAGAATCGTCTAGAATGTCATTGTATGCTGTAGCGTTAATATTTCCCTTCACTGGAGCTAAGGGGCCCAGCACGAACCACGAAAAACAACCCCAGACCATTATTCCTCTTCCACCAAACTTTACAGTTGGCACTATGTATTGGGGCAGGTAGCATGCTCCTGGCATCTGCCAAACCCAAATTCGTCCATTGGACTGCCACATAGTGAAGCATGATACATCAATCCAGAGAAAGTGTTTCCACTGCGCCAGAGTCCAATGGCGGCAAGCTTTTGTTCGGTACTGTTACATCGCTGGGTTCTTCTTTTTGTCATGCTATGCCCTTGCATGGTGAGGAGGATGTCCCTGGCCCCAACGATTGCATACCGCAGGGTAGATTGAAAAATTCAGAAAGTGGATGTTTTAGATAGGCGAGACGAGTTGGTTAGTCTGATTGAGTTTTCCAGTTTTGTTTTCTGATACGCCGACACGTACAAACTTGATAGAACACGATATTGGCGTTGGGGATGCTGACCTCATCCGTCAGCGGTTCTATAGTTTGTTCAGAGAAACAGCGTTGTCTGGATGCTGAGATCAGGTACATGCTGGAGAGTGATATTGCAGAGCCTTCTTTCTCCAGCTGGGCTTTTCCCTGTATCTTGGTCAGTAAACCGGATGGGACAAACACATTTTGTACGTACTACCGTAAGGTAAATGGTGTCACTAAGCCAAATTAATTTCCTCTTCCTCGGATGGAGGACTGCGTTGATCAGGTCGGAGTAGCAGTTTGTGAGCAGGTGCCACTGACGCGTAAGGCACGCAAAATCTCTGCCATTATTACACCCTCCGGTCTGAACTCGTATTTGGTTAAGAGTTTCGGCCAGCGGAACGCACCTGCCACTTTACAGCGCCTTATGAATAGGGTTGTTTCCGGTCTGGTCGGGGGCACTGTTTGTCTGGACGATGTATTGGTTGAAGCAGATACTTGAGGAGCATCTGTCCCGTATTCAAGCCTTGTTCGACCTCCTGGCTGCGGGTCGCCTCACTATCAACTTGGCACAGTGGGAGTTTGCTCAGGTGACAGTTACGTACCTTGGTAAGGTAGCTGGGCAGGGTGAGGTGCGCGTCCTGTTCGGGCTAAAGTGGTAGCTATTTGTGCTTTTCCACCGCCAACCACTAAAGAACTGATGCGTTTCTTGGGAACGATTGGTTATTATCGTTGTTTCAGTAGGAACTTTTCTACCATAGTCGCTCCCCTGACAAATTTGCTGAAAGCTAAGTCGGTTTAAGTCTGGTCTCCTCTCTGTCGCAGGCTTTTGATGACGCAGAGAGGCTGCTTACCTCACCTTCGGTGCTGGCTGCTCCTCGCATGGCTTCGTCATTCCTCTGCAAATCAGGTCGGGGCAGGTGCAGTCCTGATGCAAGCAGATGTGTCCAGTGTTAAGAGGCCCGTTAGTTTATCTTCAAAGAAGTTTAACTGTTATAAGTTGAACAACTCCGTGGCGGAAAAAGAAGTGCTAGCACTCATATGGGCGCTACAACACTTTGAGGTGTACATCAGGTCGGGTGTTGTACCTAATGTGGTCTACGCCGACCATAACCCTCTCACCTTGAGGTCTATGATGTGTCCTAACCACAGGTAATGAGATGGTGTTTGTCTTTATGGGCATTCCATCTCGATGTGCTGCACAACAGGGGGTCTGATAATGCCGTTGCTGACGCTCTCTCTCGTGCACCCTGTTCCTGAACGTGTCTGGAACCTATTGATCAGTGGACATGCATTTTCTTATGCGTGTGGTCCCAGAGTTGTGACGTATGCGTGTCATTTACGTGACCAGCTACTGCTTATTTTGTGTTTGTGTTGTCCTGTCTTCGGTTCCCTGCTGTCCTCATTTCCCCTCCCCCTCTTTAAGGTTGCTTCCTGTGCACATAGGTTGCTGAGGTCTGGGGAGGACAAGGTATTTTGTTGGTGTTATATATATATATATATATATATATATATAGTTGAATATTTACATTTCTAGTTTTTTGGTTGGTGTGGTGTTCCAGTGTCCTTGGTGTTCCCCGGTTTTATGAGGGGTGACGAATTCTTTCTCTCTGCTCGTTTTCTTAATAGGATGTCAGTGGGCGGAGCTGGGAGGGTCGTCAGCGAAATGGAACACTTCTGGGCTCAGGTGTGTCCCGGGGATAAATACACCTTTCCCCCATACATCAAGGAGACTCTCTCCACGCAGACGCGCTTATTTTTTGGTTGCGGCATTTTGGGGCTTCTTTGTGTTCGTTTGTTTTGGCACCCCTCATTATCACCATCTATGCACGCATCTACTCACACACACCATTGTTACTTGTATATAGTTTTACCTCCACGTTGTCTCCCTCGTTAAGGGTTACGAGCCGGTTGGTAACAGTAGTAATGAATAAATTGGCAAGATTTCTTTAAACTGACAATTCTGTGAAATGTCTTGTGCAAGCTTGACACAATACCTGTTTAGCAAAGGTTTCAACGAGAGATGATTCAGCTAGGAGCTTGCAGGGATCTGTAGTCTTGCATGATGTCTTCCTTGATGTTAATGAGCATTTCGAATCTGAGAGTAAATACACCCAAATATATTGATAAGTCACCCTGTCCAAGAGATGGTTATCAAAACGTCACGCCAGTGTAAGCCTACACAAAACACAGACCTTATTTTAAGTGTTTCTAAAATCCCCTATGGGAAAAATGAATGGTGGAAAAACAATTTCCCTCTTTGCCCGCTAGGTTTTATGGGTATTATGACACCTCCACTGTGGGGCTCTATACACCCCTGGTATGCATCCCATGAGGGTTTGAATCCCCACAACACTATATACAGATACATTTTTAATATAAAAAAAAAGAAGTAATTTCTCATGTACATGACGACAGCACGGTGAGCGGGCTAAATATGCCCATTTAAGGACACCTGTGAAGCAAGCCATAAATGCATGCATGTCACAACATATATCTTATAATAAAATGCTAATCGGTCACCCCTTGCTCAAGACCAATGGGTAACGTTGTTGATGAGCAGTTGACAGTTATGCGTTCTATAGTAAACTTTCTAGCTATGCGTTGCAGAACTGTAGCCCAGCTATGCCAAAACAAAGCGCAACCTTTACACTCGAGCACCAACATAGTTCCTCGAGCCCCATAAAGATCCAAGGGTGCTTTATTTCTCTTTAAATCTTCCTGTTGTTGGACGCTTGTAATAGCCTAACGTTACCCAGTCCATAATGTCCATACCAAAACAAAAACCTCCACCAAAACTACACAAAAAACGCCGGACATGTTTGAGCAATACCGAGAGGTGACAATATTGTTAGAGAAGACTTGAAACGTTACCTTTGAACGGTGTAAATGCAAACGATAAGCACTTCAGTCGTTGCATTGAATTATTGTTCACTTTCGTCTTCCATCCATTTCACAGTCGCCATTTTCCTTGGTCTACGTAGGTTAAACCATTTTTTTGAGAGGGAATACAAGAACGACACAAATGCATTAATGAGTGCACTTTTTAATCGCACAACATTTTTTCCAGTGTAGAACTAGGGATATAATATAACATTCACAATGTAAGTAATCATTTCATTATACTTCCGTGATCTTTCATAAACTTTTTGTCACCGTGATACGCTTCCCCCGCAAGTGAAAGTGGTTTGTCCCAGATAGGCTGCATGAAAAATCCCGAGTTGATGATCATCTACCTAGTTTATTATAGGTAGAAGATTGGGTGGACGCTACTGATCGCCGGTTTGAAATGGTTATTTTATTAAAATCGAATACATTGACATGTTAGATGGCCATTTCCATTCAATGTATATATACACACACACACGTCTCTTTTTTTCTCTGTCTGGATCACATTTGGGTTTGTGAACACCTTGCGGATACAGTTATAGCTACTCCACAGTCATAGTAGCACATGATTACTGGCAATCAAGATAAATATTTACTCCCAATGTTTGATATTTTTTGTTTGTTTTACACAATTACACAGCCTCTTTATCCTCGATGTGTAGTAACGTGTCAGCTAGGCTACGGTTGTGAGCTCTTACCTGTTAAACATTGTAATATTTTTTTCCACTAATTCCCCCCCACTCATCGTCTTATAGGATATTCAAATAACGCATAACATCTTCATGTACCTTTTTATAGCCAACACTCAATGCATGTTGTTTTGAAACCTGCCAGTCGTTTTTGGTGTCAAGAGGCAGCCGCAACGCGCGGCACACCAATCGATCAGCTGGTCTATGGCTTAGATATCTAGCTAGTTGTCAAATACATAAACGAACGGTCTATCGAGCAGCTTGATTCGAAATAGATTTTTACAATACATTCATTATTTTTGTGTTAAAACGAAAAAATGCTAATAATGTTTTGAGTTGCCGACCAATCTGAGCTGGCAAACCTATCTTCACAGATATAACAATAAGACAGATATTTCACCGGATGTATAAATGTGAAGCGTCCGCTTGGCGTTTCCACTCTTTACCAAATATGGTAGTGAGAGGAAGCTCACTGGCCGGCAGTGGAGAAGATGGAGCGAGATGGATTTTGGCCGACATTCTGCACATTTTCTCATCGATGAAACATTTTATCTCAATACAGTTTTCTGCTCCCAAAACTAGAATATGTTATGAACAAGGTGGATTAAGTTTTTAAAAATCGCGCTGTTTATAAGGGGTGCAAAGGCGAGTTGAATTATTGCACACGCGCACTTCACAGAGGAAGCGTCACTAACGGAAATATGCAGATGAGCTAGAACGCGCCAATAGGATCTCGCTAGATCGTGCTTGGTTCTGCCCACCTCTTTTCTTGTTCTGCCCACAATTACTCATCAGTTCCCGTTGGAAACGACAGGCTGTGGTCTATCTTGGTTTAGTTATAGAAATATTTGCTATCTCCCTCGAGCAAAGAGCGGGTATCATCAGCGTCTAGGCTCGAGACTAGTTAGCTATAGTAGTACTCCCACCGAAACAGGTAGGCAAAAAATTATTTTAATTACTTGAATTATCTATTTACACGCCACCCATCAGTTTGAAATATAATACGAATTAACAGGCTGTCATTCTTATGGTCATATAATACACTTTTATATTTTGTCAAATAAGTCGCTTAACTACATGAAAATGAGCCAACTTGCCTGCCTAGTTAGCTAACGTTAGCTTGCTAGCCATTTCCATTAGTTACCACAGCCACAAAGTCAAAATATTGTAAAGATTCATGAAAACAAAAATGTGCTTTTTGGTCTTAATTTAAAGTCAGGGTTAAGCATAAGGTCAGCAGTATGGTTAGGTTTAACATCTAATTTTAAGAAGATAAATTGTAGAAATAGGCGGTGTTTTACTTTGTGGCTGTGGTAACTAGTGACGATCCTTGCTAGTCCTGACCAAGAGACTGCCATCTTGCGTTGATCTGGTGTAGGGGTTTCAACACCTTAGGCCTTTGCACATTTTTTGTTTTGGCTTTACAGTATGTTTACAATTAAGATATTTTATGAGGTCTAGTCAGGCTACTGACACATGTTTTACCTTTCTTACAATCTCTCCCAGTTGCTGCAAACCTAGGCAGTACCTATAAAGACTTTCCTGTTGTGGCAACATTGTCTGTCTCCTTGGTGCCCTGAAATGCCTGTCGGTGTCTGCTGCATACAGTGCGTTCAGAAAGTATTCAGACCCCTTAACTTTTTCCACATTTTGTTACGTTACAGCCTTATTCTATAACGGATTAAATACCCCATAATGCCAAAGCAAAAACAGATTTTTAGAAAAAACAAAAATACCTTATTCCCATAAATATTCAGAGCCTTTGCTCTGAATACTTTCCGAATGCACTGTATACCGTGATTACATCTAACTTTGTAATTCTACAGATGACTGTTGCATAGGCCTACATGACCTAATGAGATGTTGGACTCAGAAGACTGCACTTTGTCCCTGGATAACCTGTTCTTTGAGAGGCCAGTTGTCCACAAAGTGTGAGTCGTCAGAAACAACCTGCATCCCACAGTCATGCCCCACTAGATTTGTATTTAGCAAGAGTAAAGTTCCTAGCCATGTTAAGCATTGCTTAACCCTTTTCCTGCCTTCCTCCCGTCTCCAGAAAGCCACTTTGTCAAGAGCAGAGTTCTTGGCAGTTGGAACCTCCTCTGTCCCTCTCCCAGATCCCAGCCACTCAGGACATCCAGAAAGAGGCAGAGGGTCTTTCATCATTCAGTAAGTGGCATTTGAAGTGATTAAATCATTTTAGTAAATTCAGTCAATACTGTAAGGGCCAGTTTCCCGGACCCTGACTAAACCGAGTCCTGGACTCAAATGCACTTTCAATGAAAATTATATTTTGAAAAGGATTTTTAGTTCAAGACTAGGCTTAAACTGGGTCTTGTTTTAAGTCATGTTCCTTCCTGTCTATCAAATCCCTTTCTGACCATCTCCAATGCAGGTTTCTCTCAGAAGCCCAACAAATTCCTTCCCCCTTTGAAAAGAGCAGTTGACGGTGATGGTTTCACTCCCAAGAATAACAAATTAAATCAGAATACCAGTGATGGAAGAAAAGAACCTGAGGCACAGGGCGGGTGTGCCCTTTGGGCTCAGGAAGACTTCATGAATAAATCCCAGGATACCACAAAGGTTAGAAGAGGTCAAACTAAAACCCCACAGGAGTCTGGTCATGCACTGGAGCAGAAACATTTCCCTCAGGAGTTCAGCCAAAGCCCACCTCTACAGAGAAGGTAAGCCGTTCAAATGAAACTAATGAGTGTGCATACTGTGCGTTCAGAATACATAGTAGATGTCAGTGTCCCCCATCACGTCTTCGTCAGATACTATTGTTTTGAAATGTAATGGTGTCTGTCAGAGCACGTCTGAAATGGCACCTTCTTTATCAAATACATGGCTGTACTAGTTACATCATGATATGTGGGATATCACTGTAAGCACTTGTGATCTCTCTACCTATAAATTAAATAATCTCTTTGTCGTTACAGTTTGTTCAAACCTCCCAGTGGTCAGGTGTTGAACAGCAGCGCAAACTCAAACAGAGGCCTCAACCAGGCAAGACCCGGAGTGCAGCAAACCTTCGACCAGGTTTCTATGGCGACAGAGCCTTGGCTGGCAAAGCAGTCGGCAGCAGGCCCCGGACCCCTCACCGGTCTGGGCCCGCCTACAGCCCGGGGACCACCACAGAAGACACAGGACAAGGGCACCAAGAGGGCTCATGTTCTCCCCATGACACCCCAACCCCTTCACATACAAAGTAGTACCGCACAGACTGAACCTAACACCATGTCTGTGTTTATATATATAAATCATATACATATTGCTATGATGAGGTATTGTAGCTGAAGAATGTACTCAGATGTAATGGTCATGGCAGCAGCCTGTCACTGTTCGTTAGAGCTTGATGCGGTGAAATGAGGTGAGCGCTACCCAATAGCCCTCTTTGCTGTAATGACAGAAAAATACCACTAAGGGGTGGACAATATCTGCCATTTTGACTGTGGTTGGGTTATCACTGTCGGTGTGAATGTAAAATGAGATGTCTATGGATTTGTTTTCATATTAGGTACTTTTGGGCCTGGGATACTCCGACCAATCTCCGAAATCCGTATCCTTTCGCATCTGTTTTATCATCAGTAATAACGCAAGGAATGAAAAGTTAATGAATGCTTGATTGATGCATGCTTGATGATGACTACATGAAATCTAGGGAACAATTGTGGGTTGTTTGTTGGGTGTCCTTAATCAAATGAACACAGCTGCTAAATTTAGATCGGTCTTCAAAGAGTTCCCTTACTTCAACTACGTTCAATCAAAAGCCCTAGATGACGTAAGCATTCCGAATTATCATCCAATTAAGAACCGTAACAGCAAAACAGTCTCCTTGAGACATTTTTATGAGCCATGTATGTTTTGCAGGTTCTATACACGAGTAAGAACTTTGTGGCTTGTGCTCCTACGGGCTCTGGTAAGACTGTGCTTTTTGAGTTGGCCATCATCCGCCTACTGATGGAGACCACAGAGCCCTGGAGAAACGTCAAAGCTGTGTACAGTAAGGCCCTCCAATTACAGTACTTAGTATCCTTCTCAAAAGCACTAGGTAAAAGCACTAAGACATTAAGAGCTGATTCATGCTACAGTATGGGTTAGCCTGTGTGCAGTCTTGATATCTGGTTTGTTGCTTACATGTTGTAAGTCATTTATGACCTGACTACACCCATACATTCTACGTGTTCAAAATGTAAATTTATAACATTTTATAAAATGAAACTGCATGATGAGATGGATTGATTGTGAATGCTTCTGTCGTCTTCAGTGGCCCCCATCAAAGCTCTATGCAGCCAGCGCTTTGAGGACTGGAAGAAGAAATTCGGGCCTCTGGGCCTGAGCTGCAAGGAGCTGACCGGAGACACAGAGATCGACGACTTCTTTGAGATTCAAGACGCCAATATCATCATGACCACACCTGTGAGTGACTCTGTATCCCAGTGTACAGTATACAGTGACACTGTATCCCAGTGTACAGTATACTGTATGTCGCATAGCCTGTCACTGGCGGACATTTTTATTTGTGTGTAATATGTAGCGCAATGAGGTGGCTGATCCTGTGACCATAGCAGACGTGATTTCCATGTTGCAATAGGGGTTTGTTAGTGATGCGAGGATGGATCAATTCAGTTGTATCGAGAGAATTCATGACCTACTGTCAAATTACCTAGTGACCTTATGGGTAGAATCTTCAGAATATTTGTCATAATTTCATAATTAGTAAAAAAATGTTTTTAAACTAAATGAAAATCCAGTGTTTCTATGTTAAACGGTTTTATTATATTTCAGTCTTCTGTGATGTGTAATATTGGGATGGGAACTCAAAATGGAATACATTTCAACTCTATATCTGTCATGGTACAGGTGTTTGTTTAAGCCCATAACCATGTGTGTGATGTGTATACTTTTGTTTCAAAGTAGATTTGTTTAAGGCTACCAAGAAACACTCTGTGTGACCCAGATTTAACCCACTGCAGTAAAAGGTTAACACTTTATTAACCAGTTCATGATAAAGCACAGACACATTTCTCTGTTTCTCCCAGGAAAAATGGGACAGCATGACGAGGAAGTGGAGGGATAACTGCCTGCTGCAGTTGGTCCAGCTTTTCCTTATTGACGAGGTCAGTGGATACATTTTAGTATTTTATGTTCTGTTCAAAATTCCCTCAGGTAGGACTGCAACCATATACAGTACTTGACCAAATAACACTCTGAAACAGCTTGGATAGAGTGAAATATTCTTTCCCAGATTCTGATCTATAGAGGGCTTGCAGACGCGTCATGTTGGAAGACCAAAGTCAGTCTGATGGAAGTCCTCCAATCGTCCACATGGCTGGCTACGTTTTGCTACCACCGGAAACGTTGGGAATATTGCCCATTATTTAGTTTGTCTAAGGACCTAGAAAACGAAGGCAGTGGGAGAACCTATTCAAGTAAGTAAATATATTTCGAAAATGATCGAAAACGATGTATTATTAGCTAGCTTGCACCAGAAACTTAGTGAGCTGCTAACGTAATGTTTGCTACGGTAGTTAGAAAACTTTACATACTGTATAGCTAGTTAAGTGAATTAAATATAACCAGTTTGCTAACTTCATATTAGCTAGTTAGCTAGGTATTGTGATGTATTTATTGTTGTAACTCTAAATGTATTTGTAGCGAGGTAGCTAGCCAACAGCCATGGAATAGGGTGAAAGGATTAGCTATCAGTCGCTGCTGTCAGAGAATGGAGAGTAGGCTACTCTGGATAGGGCAGGTACCTTTGTGGGAGGACATTTTGAAAATATTCTCCAGTTCCAGTCCCCAGCGAAAAAAACGAAGTACATAGAGATATATCTACATAATATTCAGTGGTGTCTAATTTGAGGATAATGCAGCCTGTTATTTTGTAATGTCTTCCGTCCTTAGGTACAGAGAGTTGTGAAACCCTGTCTGCAGATGAAGAGGTCCCAAGAGAATAAGGGGACATCCTTGTATACCATGGATTATATGTGTACCTATGTTCGCAAATTTAGTGAACAAAAATACAGTTTAAAAGTCACACAATGTATAAACCTATTACAACTGGAGCAGGCCAACCCTGCTGGGTGTGCAGGCTTCTGTTCCAGCCCAGCACTAACACACCTGATTCAAATCTAATTTTATTTGTCACATACACATGGTTAGCAGATATTAACAATTCCCCAACAAGTACCTAATACACACAAATCTAAAAGGGTGAATGAGAATATGTAAAGGTAAGTATATGGATGAGCGATGGCCAAGCGGCATAGGCAAGGTGCAATAGATGGTATAAAATACAGTATATACACTACCGTTCAAACGTTTGGGATCACTTAGAAATGTCCTTGTTTTTGAAAGAAAAGCACACTTTTTGTCTATTAAAATAACATGAAATTGATCAGAAATACAGTGTAGACGTTGTTAATGTTGTAAATGACTATTGTAGCTGGAAATAGCTCATTTTTGACTAAAGAAGGAATAAAACTGGCCTTTAGACTACTTGAGTATCTGGAGCATCAGCATTTGTGGGTTCGATTACAGGCTCAAAATGGCTAGAAACAAATAACTTTCTTCTGAAACTTGTCAGTCTATTCTTGTTTTGAGAAATGAAGGCTATTCCATGCGAGAAGTTGCCAAGAAACTGAAGATCTGGTACAACGCTGTGTACTACTCCCTTCACAGAACAACGCAAACTGGCTCTAACCAGAATAGAAAGAGGAGTGGGAGGCCCCGGTGGACAACTGAGCAAGAGGCCAAGTACATTAGAGTGTCTAGTTTGAGAAACAAACGCATCACAAGTCCTCAACTGGCAGCTTCATTAAATAGTACACGCAAAACACCACTCAACGTCAGTGAGTGAAGAGGCGACTCCGGGATGCTGGCCTTCTAGGCAGAGTTCCTCTGTCCAGTGTCTGTGTTCTTTTGCCCATCTTAATGTTTTATTTTTATATGACTTTTTCTTTGCAACTCTGCCTAGAAGGCCAGCATGTCGGAGTTGTGTCTTCACTGATTTTGAGACTGGTATTTTGCGGGTACTATTTAATGAAGCTGCCAGTTGAGGACATGTGAGGCGTCTGGGGTGCTCCCTCTGCTGTTTCCTGAAGTCCACGATCATCTCCTTTGTTTTGTTGACGTTGAGTGAGAGGTTGTTTTCCTGACACCACACTCCGAGTGCCTTCACCTCCTCCCTGTAGGCTGTCTCGTCGTTGTTGGTGATCAAGCCCACTACTGTTGTGTCGTCTACAAACTTGATGATTGACTTGGAGGCGTGCATGGCCACGCAGTCGTGGGTGAACAAGGAGTACAGGAGGGGGCTGAACACGCACTCTTGTGGGGCCCCAGTGTTGAGGGTCAGCAAAGTGGAGATGTTGTTTTCTACCTTCACCACCTGGGGGCGGCCCCTCAGAACGTCCAGGACCCAATTCACAGGGTGGGGTTAAGACGCAGGGCCTCCAGCTTGATGATGAGCTTGGAGGGTACTATGGTGTTGAATGCTGAGCTGTAGACGATGAACAGCTTTCTTACATAGGTATTCCTTTTGTCCAGATGGGATAGGGCAGTGTGATGGCGATTGCGTCGTCTGTGGACCTGTTGGTGCGGTATGCAAACTGAAGTGGGTCTAGGGTGACAGGTAAGGTGGAGGTGATATGATCCTTGCCTAGTCTCTCAAAACACTTCATGATGACAGAAGTGAGTGCTACGGGGCAGTAGTCATTTAGTTCAGTTATCTTTTCCTTCTTTGGTACAGGGACAATGGTAGCCATCTTGAAGCATGTGAGGACAACAGACTGGGATAGGGAGCGATAAACACAGTATCAATGTATCGAACCTAGTTAGTTAATAATCAAGTGTGCTATTGCTGGCCTGGAACAGAAGTCTGCTCACCCAGTAGATCAGGGGTCAGTGGAGCGAGGTTAGCCACTTCTGGTATTGACTTTTTTTTGTTCCCTTGAAATTCTGCGTTAATAGTAATAGCCTGCTTGTTACTAAAATGTCAAACCTTTACATACGAGTTAGCTTACTTGTACACTTTGAAATTATATGAAATAGTGTTGATTCTTTGAAGTCTTTAAAGTTGTTTTAATTGTTAAGTTAACTATTATTCAAGAATAACTAGTGTCGAGGTTGATTAGTCACAGATCACAATCCTGCAATAAAGAGGGGAGGGGACTCTGTGTCTAATTTGTGTTGTTTCTGTTTTATTCTCAAATTAACAGTACCTTTTTGTTCAGTCATAAGCTCTCCAATTAGTTTTATTTGATTGTCATAATTTTTTCAGGATATGTGAACCCATTTTTTTTAGCTGATAATGTCATGCAGTGCCAATGCAGCCATATGCCTACAGCAGTGGTTCCCCAACTCCAGTCCTTAAGTACCCCCAACAGCACATATTTTTGCTTTAGTCCTGGACAAACATACCTGATTCAATTCAATAGGGCCTGATGATTAGTTGAAATAGGTGTGTTTGTCCGGGGCTACAAAAAACGGTACTGTTGGGGGTACTCGAGGACCGGAGTTGGGAACCACTGGCCTACAGTATGATGGCATTAGCCATATGGGCATTTGCAATGCACCCCTTGACATTTTGCATTTGAAGCAGAGAATAGCTTAACTCACACATTGTTTACATATTGTTCAGCTCTTTGTTCTCAATTGAAAAACAATACCAGTAGACAATGTATGAAGCTAATCGGTTACACTAAATTTTGTACATGCCTTGCGCTGTGCAAATCCAACCAGTGTGCAAATCCAACCCTTGTAATCCCGGTGGAAGCAGATAATGGGATCCTTCGCTTCAAACACACACAACTACTACCACCAAGTTCAATGCCAGATACTTTTCTCCCAGAAGGTCTGAGTGGCTACCACAGCAATTACATTGTCTCTGCTAAATGTGTTTAAATTGTAAAATAAAGAAAATAGTTGGGCTATAAGAAATATTTTTTATTCAATGGGGCTAGTCAAAAGCATAGACGACAACGCTTTTCATTTCACCCATACAACAATACAGCCTATTATTAAAGTACAGTATGTTTACAATATCATAAACAGTATTTTACACCTTCCAAATGACATTTTATATATCCATATGGTCTAAGGAGGCACTTTTGTCATGACGACAATGAGAAGGCGCTCTCTACTCAAATGGCACAACGGATTAATTGAAATTGTCCAAAGCACAGCATATGACAACCATCTCGTATAACTGAGGGATGTTTCCTAAAGTAGTAGACGCTGATGCTGCTGCAGCATTGCTCATCTTCACAGTGGGAATCCAGTCGATGTGGGTGTCTTGATAAGAGGTCAGCTGTAGTACATAAACCAATTAAAAGCACTCCTGATGTTAGAATGGCACTTATTCAGGTCACCTATACCACCAGGGCTCTTAATTCATTCAGGTGTTTTAGTGTCACGTAAAGATTAAATCTATTGTTGGGATGGAACAGCCAATAGTCAACAGGCAGGTTGTCCTATCCCATTGAGGCCTCTGTCCTATGCTGTAATGTCCATACATTTTCCCTCTTATGAGTAAAGTTCTCAACCAATTATCATTAGGTTATCTTATGAATATATAATAACCACTGGAGTTATTTTGGTCAATAATTGTCCTCCAGGCTATATGGACATCATATGTTACAATTTGCATCTCCCCTTTTCATGGTTATGGCTAGAAGGGATCAAGCTTTTGTCAAATTAGTGTCATATTCTAGATTACATGGTTGCATTCGAGACGAGGTCGTTTTTCTTGATCTGTTGTCAGTAGAGTAAGCCATCGTATCAAATAATATTCTGCTAATGTCTCCAGTCATATAAAGTGTAGAAGAATTGCATCAAATGTTTATCAAAGGCCACATTTTCCGGTGCTAAGTGTTTATTTATAGCCTAAATTATCACTATCCAATCTACTCATCACATTAGGAATAGTATACTTACAATAGTCTGCAAATGCAATGATAGAGGCATGCAATCATTAGTTATAAAGGTGCCTTTTTATGGTGAAAAAAATGGCTTCCCCAAAACGTGAAACTCACTCTACACATGCTAATAGCTAGACTACAAGCTAACTAATTAGCTACTTTTGGCTAACTTAGTGTTGTTAACACCTGGATAGCGTAACAGCTAAACTAAATTCGAAATTGATCAGACTTGATTTACCAGTGATGAAATGATCGTAGCAGACCCTGTACTGATAGCTGTCTGGATTCAGGTATTGACGGGGGAAAAGTTTTTTTCGCATTTCTGACAGTTGTTGAGTCTTATCTAATTGGCATAACCAATGGCGTTTCATGATTGCGGGGAATCTGCAAACATATTTTTCCCCCGTTGTCTTTCCTGCCTTGTTAGAGCAGCCAACTAATCCACAGAAAATGACCGTGGTGATGAATAAACTAGTTTTAGGCACTGTTATCATGCAGTTTGGGGTAGCAACTCGGCTGTTGATGGAATCTTCCAATATAGCCGCTAGTAGACATCGTATGTCAACTGCAAGCCTTCTATTGTGGCTTGTGTGGTTCAGCGGTTAAAACCACGGACCCCAGCACACATGTACAGCCTGCATAACCAGACGTCCTACTGCCCTTTTGACTCGCAATCTCTCCTACCTTTACTGTCTCCTCTTCAATGTCCTATAGAAAATTTTTAAATAAAAAATGGTGATCTATTGTTTCTTGATTTGTCATTGTACTGAGCATATCTGTCTATTATTGTGTTATACATGTGTTACATTGACAACTAAATATAATCTATCTGGGCTCTGTGTTTCTAGGTGCACGTGGTGAAGGACCCAATGCGTGGAGCCACACTAGAGGTGGTGGTGAGCAGGATGAAGGCGGTCCATGCCTACCGTGCAGTAGAGAACCCTCAGGAGGACCTCTCCATGAGATTTGTGGCTGTCTCCGCCACCATCCCCAATACCAAGGATGTAAGTGGCTGAGGGTCAAAGAGGGGGGATGTCACACTTTGGCCATATGCAAATACTCTAAAGAGACTTCCTTCACTATAGTCATTCTTTCCCTTTCTGTTCATCATTTGCCATTCCGACACATGCATCTCCGTGTCTTGTTATGTTGTTATTGTGTCCGCAGTCCTGTCTCCTTCAGAAAGAGTAAGGGAATAGGAAATGGGGAAGGCGGGAGCTCGATAGTATTGCTAGTTACTGATTATCATTACATTTGAAATTACTTCTTACTGTGTTCAATGGTTTGGCATGGCAGATAGCAGACTGGCTGTGTGACGACAGAGACCCTGCTACTTGTCTGGAGATGGATGAGAGTCACAGACCGGTGAAACTGAGGAAAGTAGTGCTGGGTTTCCCCTGCAGCAGCAACCAGACTGAGTTCAAGTTCGACCTGTCACTCAACTACAAGATGGCCAACATCATCCAGACCTACTCGGACCAGAAACCAACACTTGTTGTGAGGAACTCTTTTTGGGTCTCTGAAATGTAGACTTGACCAGTACCTTATTTATACGTTTCAGTAAGTATTGCCATTGTTAATATTTCACACATAGGATTATATATTTTTTTAAACAGTTTTGTTCAACAAGGAAAGGAGTCCAGCAGTCGGCCACTGTTCTGGCCAAGGATGCCAGGTTCATCATGAGTATTGAGCACAAACAAAGGTTGTGCTACTTCCCTTTTCATTCTTTACATATGTACAGGTATTCAATACAAATTTTCTGCTGTTTAGTTTGATCTGATTGATTCGATGGAATCCTCTGTTTGCAGGTTGGTGAATTATGCAAACTCTCTCCTGGACTCAAAACTCAGAGGTCGGTGGAGAATTTATATTAATTTATATTCCTTCTCTTCTGTACCATGTAGGCAAACATTGCTCATTGATTTGAATGTAACTATTTTTGCGTTAGAAATGTGAAATTACTAGCCCAGTGTTTTCTCTTTTCCAGACTTGGTGTTGTTTGGGGTTGGTTTCCACCACGCTGGAGTTGACGTGTCAGACAGGAAGCGGATCGAGGAGGCCTTCAACATGGGAGACCTGCCTGTGCTGTGTGAGTATCTGTGTAGTTCCATGAATAGAGTACATGCTAAAACAGTTATAGAGTTGAATTGCTGTTCACCAGACACTGGGAGATTCATTCACCTTTCAGCAGGACAATAACCTACAACACAAGGCCAAATCTACAGTGGAGTTGCTTACTGTCACGATATTCTCCTTCGTCTGAAGATATCTCAAAATCACTGTCAGAAAAAGTGGACCAATACGCAGCGGATTGCGTGCTCAACATCATTTTTAATTTAAATTATGATGTACACGGACAAAACAATAAACACGAATGAAACGGTGACCGTTTTACAGGCTATACATAAATCTAGCAGTGTAAAATAAAACAACCCACAACCCCAAGAGAAAAACACACACCTAATATATGACTCCCAATCAGGAACAACGATATCCAGCTGTTCCTGATCGGGAGTCATAAGACTAACACAGAAACAGAACAACTAGAAACTACATACAACACACAACTTCTGCCACGTCCTGACCAAATACTAAACAACTACTCCCTCTGCTGGTCAGGACGTGACACTTACCAAGAAGACCGTGAATGTTCCTGAGTGGCCGAGTTACAGTTTTGACATAAATCTGCTTGAAAATCTATGTCAAGACTTGAAAATGGTTGTCTAGCAATTATCAACAACCAATTTTAAGAATTTGGGAAACAATTATTGCCAAATATTATACAATCCATGTGTGCAAAGCTCTTATTAGAGACTTACCCAGAATGAGTCACAGGTTTAATCGCTGCTATAGGTGATTCTAACATGTTTTGACTCAGCGCTGTGAATACTGATGTAAATGAGATATTTATGTATGTAATTTTCAATACATTTGCATACATTTAAAAAACCGTTCACTTTCTCATTATGGGTATTGTGTGTAGATGGGTGAGGAAAAAACATATATTTAATCCATTTTGAATTCAGGCTGTAATACAGGAAAATGTGGAATAAGTCAAAGCTGGTTCTACTCTTTTTGGCAATTTTCTGGTGTTTTGTGGTGGAAAACTGAGCGTGTCGAGAATAACACGTCCCATAGATAGATAGGCTAGAAATGCTTTTACACACAACAAGCTTCACAAGGGGATTATGGCTGGTTTCAGATGATAACTGTAACCCTGTTACGGTCAATCCAGTTAGTTTCTTACTGAAGTCATTTTATTTACCCCTTGAGACGGGAAAACATGTTTTTTATGAAGTTGAACATCTGCTCTTCATGAGAGAATGTTAAAATGACATTAAATGAATAGGTCTTTTTTGTATGAAGTTACACTACGTAAAATGTACTCTATTCGTGGAACGACCATTCTATCCTCCATTACAGGCCAACCATATGTGTTACTCGTCACAGTCATGCCAGTATAGAGGGTTTAATAAAGATTAGTGTCAAAATATACTGTGGATGTGGCTAAATATAGAAAAGCTTTTCGTTATCTCAGCCTATATTTAGTGCATCCTTTACCAACAATCTTCCTCCATACTTCAGGATCAGAAACATTATTGACCTTAACATTGTCATGGCACATGTTTATGTCATATGAAATACCAAAGAAACATTGTGTGAAGTTATTGGGGAAATGTCTCAGTTACAACTAGCACTCTGGCGATGGGGGTGAACCTGCCAGCCCACCTGGTGGTAATCAAGTCCACCATGCACTACATCGGGGGCGCCTGTGAGGAGTACAGCGAAGCCGACATGCTGCAGATGATTGGCCGAGCAGGCCGGCCACAGGTATGGAGCACAGATGAACCCTCAAGTAGTCCCAGACTCCCAGCATGCTTAGCTCGTCAGTGTACTGTAGGAGTGCCCAGTCTTAAAACAGCCCCATAGCCTTATTGCACCTTTTCCGTTGCTTTGTGAACTGTTTGTGTACCGCTCGCAAAAAGCATAACCTATCTACAGCTTTGCCTTCGATGTCTCCTCTCTAGTTTGATACATCAGCGACCGCAGTGATCATGACCAAGACTCAAACCAAAGACAAGTACATGCAGTTCACGAATGGAGCGGAAATCATCGAAAGCAGGTATGGGGACATTACATTTTCCAAGACCACCAAAACCTCATTCGACTTAATTTTGGGTTACATGAATTTACAGTTGAAGTCGGAAGTTTACATACACTTAGGTTGGAGTCATTAAAACTCGTTTTTCAACCACTCCACAAATTTCTTGTTAACAAACTATAGTTTTGGCAAGTCGGTTAGGACATCTACTTTGTGAATGACACAAGTCATTTTTCCAACAATTGTTTACAGACAGATTATTTCACTTATAATTCACTGTATCACAATTCCAGTAAGTCAGAGGTTTACATACACTAAGTTGACGGTGCCTTTAAACAACTTGGAAAATTCCAGAAAATTATGTCATGGCTTTAGATGCTTCTGGTAGGGTAATTGACATCATTTGAGTCAATTGGAGGTTTACTTGTGGATGTATTTCAAGGCCTACCTTCAAACTCAGTGCCTCTTTGCTTGACATCATGGGAAAATCAAAAGACATCAGGCAAGACCTCCACAAGTCTGGTTCATCCAATTTCCAAACGCCTGAAGGTACCACGTTCATCTGTACAAACAATAGTACGCAAATATAAACACCATGGGACCACGCAGCCGTCATACCGCTCAGGAAGGAGACTCGTTCTGTCTCCTAGAGATGAACTTACTTTGGTGCGAAAAGTGCAAATCAATCCCAGAACAACAGCAAAGGACCTTGTGAAGATGCTGGAGGAAACAGGTACAAACGTATCTATATCCACAGTAAACCGAGTCCTATAATGACATAACCTGAAAGGCCGCTCAGCAAGGAAGAAGCCACTGCTCCAAAACCGCCATAAAAAAGCCAGACTACGGTTTGCAACTGCACATGGGGACAAAGATTGTACTTTTTGGAGAAATGTCCTCTGGTCTGATGAAACAAAAATAGAACTGTTTGGCCATAATGACCATCGTTATGTTTGGAGGAAAAAGGGGGAGGCTTGCAAGCCGAAGAACACCATCCCAACCTTGAAGCACGGGGGTGGCAGCATCATGTTGTGGGGGTGCTTTGCTGCAGGATGGACTGATGCACTTCACAAAATAGATGGCATCATGAGGAGGGAAAATTATGTGGATATATTGAAGCAACATCTCAAGACATCAGACAGGTTGTTAAAGCTTGGTCTCAAATGGGTCTTCCAAATGGACAATGACCCCAAGCATACTTCCAAAGTTGTGGAAAAATGGCTTAAAAACAACAAAGTCAAGGTATTGGAGTGGCCATCACAAAGCCCTGACCTCAATCCCATATAACATCTGTGGGCAGAACTGAAAAATCGTGAGGCCTACAAACCTGAGTTACACCAGCTCTGTCAAGAGGAATGGGCCAAAATTCACCCAACTTATTTTGGGAAGCTTGTGGAAGGCTACCCGAAACGTTTGACCCAAGTGAAACAATTTAAAGGCAATGCTACCAAACACTAATTGAGTGTATGAAAACTTCTGACCCACTGGGAATGTGATGAAAGAAATAAAAGCTGAAATAAATCATTCTCTCTACTATTATTCTGAGATTTCACATTCTTAAAATAAAGTGGTGATCCTAACTGACCTAAGGCAGGGAATTCTTACTAGGATTAAATGTGAGGAACTGTGAAAAACTGAGTTTAAATGTATTTGGCTAAGGTGTATGTAAACTTCCGACTTCAACTGTATATGATACTTGTGAAGATGATGGTGATGATGATGTCCTATTGTTTGACCACAGCCTGCATACCCACCTGGTGGAGCACCTGAACGCTGAGATTGTCCTCCACACCATCTCAGACGTCAACATGGCCCTGGACTGGATCCGCTCCAGCTTCCTCTACATCCGAGCTCTGAAGAACCCCAAACACTATGGTCAGTGGAAGGAGAGACACACTGGACAGACCCCGGTCTCTATTAGTATTATCCAGCAAATGTACAGCATGGATACAGCATTGGCATGGATGCTAGTCTATTACATTACCGTTATTAGCCTGTGCTTACATCTCACAACATGGTGTCAAACAGTTGCTCAAAAGACATGAGGACATACAGTACCAGACAAAGTTTGGACACACCTACTCATTCATGGGTTTTTCTTTATTTTTACTATTTTCTACGTTGTAGAATAATAGTGAAGACATCAACACTATGAAATATCACATATGGAATCATGTAGTAACCAAAAAATGTGTTAAACAAATCAAAATATATTTTATATTTGAGATTCTTCAAAGTAGCCACCCTTTGCTTTGATGACAGCTTTTCACACTCTTGACTGGTACTGTACATGAGGAGAAAACAACTTACGGTCCTTTGCGCTTTATGCAGGCTTTTCCACTGACTTGGACCGATGTGGAATCGAAGCCAAATTGCAAGGTGTGGCATTGCTGTTTTTTTCTTTGTTATATGGACTTCTTATCTGAAAAGATAGAATATCTCCATCATGATAGCATTTGTGTGACTGAAGAATTTCTCTCCCCATCCTGCTTCAGAGCTCTGTCTGAAGAACTTGAATTCCCTGGCCTCCATTGGTCTGATATCCATGGATGAGGATGTTAACATCAAAGCTACAGGTTGAGAGAGGCTGACCATTTTGGTTCAAGAGGCTACTATGGCCATTTACTGTTTTGTTACATTGTTTATCGTCAGACGCGTAAAACAACTTACAAACCCTGTACCTGTTTGGTGTTATTCAATGATACAGATGGATGTCTCCTTAATCTCTCGTGGACAGACTAGGTAAACTTAAATGGCACCGTAGACCTGTCATGATACAACAGGATGCGTGAGATCGAGCTGCATTCGTTCCGGGGCTTGGGTTTTTCATCACTGGTTATTTGGACAAATCACGATTTCGCAGGTGTTGGCATATTTCGAATTTCGTCAGGGGAAGGGGACATTTGACCCATAGACTTGCCCGAAACTTGCATGTGCTTTCCAGCATCCCAAAGCCGTTAATTGAAATCTGTTATTTTCTTGACGTGTAACTGTGTTCATCCCGTACAGAGGCAGGCAGGCTGATGGCAAGGTACTGTGTTGCGTTTGACACCATGAAGCAGTTCAGCAAGGTGACTGGCACTGAGACCTTACCTGAGCTGGTAGGTATACCGTAACACTGTAGCGTCTCTCATTATGCACATACACTGTTTATATTGAGTTTCTCTATTGTGTTTGTTGAGTTTGTGTTGTTCGTTACAAAGGAAAGTTGAATTGATGAGTTGAGTAGATTCTGTATTCCACTCAAATGGAAGCTGGGTCTTCTTCACACAGATAGAATTGATGGCGAAGGGCAGAGAGTTCACTGACGTGCAGCTGAGAGTGAACGAGAAGAGAACCTTGAACACGTTGAACAAGGACAAGAACAGGATCACTATCAGGTTATAGTGGAATTCAATAAATGATATTCAAATAAAATGCCCTGAAGGTAGTGTAAATGCTGCTATCTGGGCTTTTGTTCATCCAGGTATCCCATGGAGGGAAAGATCAAAAACAAAGAGATGAAGGTGAACTGGTAGGTCAAGCAGAGAACCCTACATTGTACCAACATGAGAAAATGGAGGGTGACATTGGAGAAGGCCATGTATTCTCTTTGGGTGAATCTCAAAAGTCCTTCCTTGAACCTTGGGTCTTTTCCTCCGTTGCGTTTTGAGGCGGAGACGAGGAATTAGGCACATGAGGAATCAAGGAAAGACCTTTGAGATTCATCCCTTCTGTCTCTCTACCGGTCTTCCCCCTCAGTTTGATTCAAGCCCAATTTGGCTCCATTCCAATCCAAGAGTTTGGACTTGCACAGGACACAGGGAGAATCTTCAGAAATGGAGTCCGAATCAGCAGATGTAAGTCATCAATCACTTCACATTAACAGTAGATGATTAGCAGTGAGCCTCATCTGACAGACAACCTTCGCTTGAAAAACACTCTTCAGTAAGATAGTGTCTATGTGTTTTGAACTACATTAGGCTTGGCAGAGTTCCTAAACCAGCGCTCCAAGACAGGCTTCTCTGCTCTACTCAACTCCCTGATACTGGCCAAGTGCTTCAGGGCCAAGCTGTGGGAGGACTCTCCTTACGTCTCAAAGCAGCTGGAGAAAATAGGTAAGGAGACATAGAATACTGTCAATGAATACAGAACGTGTGTGCAAAATACTGTCAATGCTTGTAGAACAGTAGTAGGTTATCCTACTGTTGCTATGAGACCACAGGAGGTTGGTGACACCTTAATTGGGGAGGACGGGCTCGTGGTAATGGCTGGACGCGGAATAATGGAATGGTATCAAATACAGCAAATGCATGGTTTCCACGTGTTTGATGCCAGTCCTTTCGCTCCGCTCCAGACATTGTGAGTTTTCCTCCCCTCACCAGCCTCCACTGTCAGACACCGCTTTTACAAACGGAGTGGCTGCGGATCCGACTTTTTTTTTCTCCTGCGCATTTGTATATTCTCAACTTTACGCACAGAGAACAGGCTACTCAGGCGAATGGGTCTTGTTTAATCAAGCTAGATCAAAGCCGAATCAATGTCTGCAAGGTCACATAAAGATAGTATTCTACATAACAGAATCCAACATAATAGCATAGTGTAACATTACTGGAAGACTGTAAGCATTTTCTCTCGTGTGGCCAATACTCGACAGCGCGGCAATACTAGGAAAATACACAGGTCTGTTAAGCTAGTTTGTTAACGCCATCTGCTCTGGAATTCGCTCAATTCAAATGGTCGGTATGTAGATGCCGGATCCGCAGCCAAGGCCTTTTAAAAACCCATTGACCAACTGATTTTATTCCCAGACAAATGAAAGTCATGAAAATTGCTGTAACCATAGACATATGATGACACTGAGATTGAGATGCTAAAAACTGAGATTTTATTTATAATATAATTTTATATATATATATATATATATATATATATATATATATATATATATATATATATATATGGCTGTAACAACACAGATAACACAGATATCTGATCCAGGGTTGTCTCTGTCGACGGCCATGGTGAACGCTGGGCTCACCACCTTCAACAAGATACTGCAGACCAACGCCAGGGAACTGGAGCTGGTGAGAATAGCATGAACTGAGAATGACTGTAACTACAAAGTCATTAAACACCACTGTTGTCTCTATCTCTAAATGGTTTATTGACATTTCCCCTGAGACCAACATGCAGTGTCATGGCTTTCGATCAAATCAGTCAATTAAATGTTTTGCTTAAAGACCTTTTTACATCGACAGTTGTCACAATGTGCTTTCACGTACAATAAAAGCACATATTTGTTGTCTGTTTATGTTTTCTAGATTGTCAACAGACATCCTCCGTTTGGAAACCAAATCAGAGACGCTGTCATCAATCTACCCAAGTACGAAGTTAGTTTGGAGCAGGTAAAAAGTTTTGCTTTGGTTTAATTGTAGTTTGAACGGAAATGGTCATCAAGATGAATCGTTATAGAAATATTTGGTAGCAGGACGTAGCAGAATATGTTCCATACTTATATCATTTAATATCAATGAATACATCTCCCCAACAAGTTTAATTTCGTGTTTATTTTTCACGTTTTAGCTTCCAAGATACAACATCGCCACCGCAGAGATTGTCGTGACCGTGAATGTGAAAAACCACGAACAGCTACTGTCAAAGAGAACCACTCATGACCACCACTATGTCACAATGATCATCGGGGACTGTGACAACAACGTGGTCTTCCTGCAAAAACTCACGTAAAGATTAGGACTGGCATTTCCAGAAATGTCGTCACACACAGACACGACCTGATACACACATGCATAGAGACACACTTTACCTAAAGCTTGTAGGTAGAGACAGAACATATTAAAAGTGTATTATAAAACATTTTAAAGGGTCGTACATGCTTATAACAAGTTAGAAAGCATTGTACCTGCAGGCTTTAAGTCAAATGTTACCGTCATACACTCATACAAGGAAAAGAGTGAAGGGAAGAGAGCAGAAGAGTGGGAGAACAAGAAAGGGAACGAAATATGTAAGGGAGAGCGACTGTATTGTGTGTTCATCCAGAGACTTGATGCTGTTGAAGTCGGGAAACTGGTCAAAGAAGATTGAAGTGGCAAAAGCCTTCAAAGGAGAGGAGATCAGCGTGAATCTAATCAGCTCAGAATACGGTCAGGCAGTTAACTGTCAGGATTTTATGTTTGTTATTGTTCAAAATACATTTGTACAAACTACATAAAACTTCTAAAAGGCAGTTTAAGTCAAATTAAATTGTTTCAGTGAGAATTGTAAAAAGTAAGAATATACACCTCCTTCTATTACCTACTTTGAGATCTTCCTCTCTGCAGTGGGGTTGGACATTCAGCAGAAGTTTAGTGCCTTCTACTCTGGACCAAAGAGGTACGGAGGTGAAGCACTCACACCTGAGCAACGTGACACGATGCAAATAGCACAGGCTAACGCTCAGAGATCACAGGGTGCAACACAGAGAATACAGCCAACAGGCCAGCAAACACAGGCTACGGCACAGAAGAGAAACTCCACATCCACAGAAAAGGGTAGGCTGATTTTACACCAAACATTAGAATGCTTTGAGCTATTACTAAGTTGTACTTGCAGACTCACAGGACTGTTTTTGTTGTTTTGAAACAAAATTTGCTATATCTTTTTTTTTCCTGCTGAAATTCTGGTTCCTCACAACCAGTTCCAGGCAAAAGGCAATGTAACCACTTCTGCAAAAACAAGGATCAGTGTGGCCACGACTGCTGTGAGTCAAATTTTTAGTCCTCAAAAACTGTCCATTCCATTTCTCAATTGACACTTAGAATAATTAAAATGTTTGATTAAAGTATTATAGTGTACAGTGCCTTCAGAAAGTATTCATACCCCATGACTTTTTCCACATTTTGTTGTCTTACAGCCTGAATTCAAAATTGATTACATTCATTTTTTTCTCTCATCGATTTACACACACTACCCCATAATGACAGTGAAAATATGTTTTTAGACATTTTTGCAAATTTATTTAAAGTTAAATACAGAAGTGTTCACACCCCTGAGTTAATACTTTGTACAAGCACATTTGGTGTCAATTACAGCTGTGGGTCTTTCTGGGTGAGTTCTAAAAGCTTTCCAAACCTGGATTGTGCAACATTTACCCATGTATTATTTTCAAAATTCTTCAAGCTCTGTCAAATTGCCATAGATTTTCAACTCGCCCACTCAGGAACATTCACTGTCTTCTTGGTAAGCAGCTACAGTGTAGATTTGGCCTTGTGTTGTAGGTTATTGTCCTGCTGAAAGGTAAATTCATCTCCCAGTGTCTGGTGGAATGCAGACTGAACCAGGTTTTCCTCTAGGATTTTGCCTGTGCTTAGTTCTTAACGATTACAAGCATACCCATAACATGATGCAGCCACCACTGTGCTTGAAAGGTGGAGAAGAGGTACTCCCTAATGTGTTGTATTGGACTTGCCCCAAACATAACACTTTGTATTCAGGACAAGAACTTAATTGCTTTGCCACATGTTTTGCAGTATTACTTTAGTGACTTGTTGCAAACAGGATGCATGTTTTGGAATATTTGTATTCTGTACAGGCTTACTTCTTTTCACTCTGTCAATTAGGTTAGTATTGTGGAGTAACTACAATGTTGTTGATCCATCCTCAGTTCTCTCTTATCACAGCCATTAAACTCTGTAACTGTTTTAAAGTCACCATTGGCCTCATGGGGAAATCCCTGAGCGGTTTCCTTCCTCTCCGGCAACTGAGTTAGGAAGGACACCTGTATCTTTGTAGTGACTGGGTGTATTGATACACCATCCAAAGTGTAATTAATAACTCACCATGTTCAAAAGGATATTCAATGTCTGCTTTTTTTATTTTTACCCATCTACCAATAGGTGCCCTTCTTTGTGAGGCATTGGAAAGCGTTCCTGGTCTTTGTGGTTGAATCTGATTTTTAAATTCACTGCTCATCTGAAGGACCTTACACATAATTGTATGTGTGGGGTACAGCGATGAGGCAGTCATGTTAAACACTTACTGCACACAGAGTGAGTCAATGCAACTTATTATGTGACTTGTTAAGCACATTTTTACACCTGAACTTATTTAGGCTTGCCGTAAGAAAGGGGTTTAATACTTATTGACATATTGAGTAAACTTTTATAAAAACACACAGTCATTCCACTTTGATATAACGGGCTATTGTGTGTAAGCCAGTGACAAAAAATGTAAAATGAATACATTTTTTATTCATGCTGTAACACAACAAAATGTAGAAAAGGTCAAGGGGTCAACTTCCTGAAGGCGCTGTATTTTCATTTCCTAATTGTTTCCCAGGTCAAAATGGAGTGCCGGTGGTTCTGAAGAGGCCTATGAATCAGCATTCGAGTTTCTCTTCCTACCTCCAAGACTTGAAGACCAGGAGTGACACACTGACGGAGACTCCAGTCAAACGCCTCAAAGTGAGAGAACAACTGACAAGAACTGCAGAAGTCCTTTAAAATATAACCCCTTTGAGCTGAATTCTAACTTAAGAGACTCACACAAGACTCATTCATACTTTGGCTTAAATCGTGCATTGAAATCAAAGGCGTGACATGTTTTAGCTTTTTTTATGTTTTTATGTGTCAACTGAATTTGTGTTTTGTCTGCTTGTTGCTTGTTCCTTTAGATGAGAATGAGTGGTAGGACTGGGACTACGAACATTCAGCAATTTTCTTATACGCCTGCTGCTTGCAGGTACATACACTCTTTTTCCACATCCAACACATACAGTTCATCAGGTTGAAGTTAATTGATTACCAATGCAAACTGTATCTGACACTGCCCTCATCTTTTCTTAAAATGTTTTGAAGTTATGTAGGTAATCATTATGGTGCTTCAGCAATACAACAGAGTGTGGAATCAGCTGAGGACTTTGCAACGCCCCAAGAGATGGCATATCTTGAGAACTATGACCATGGTATGTTTAGTATCAGAATGCTTCTAGAGCAGAGATGGGCAACTTTGATGGGGGTGGGGGCCACAAAAAATCGGAACTCATCATGAGGGGCCGCAGTGGCTCGTGGGTCTGCGTACCCTCATCCATACCCACACATGCAGTCAGAGCTGGCCCTAGCCTTTTGGGGTCCCCAAGCAACATTTTGTTTGGTGGTACCTCACCATACCTTGCTAGCAAAAACATTTTAGTGCCCCCCCCCATTGACTGTGAGATCTTTTTTTAAGTTTTAGAGTTAATTTCCTGCAATCCTACACATTTTGCCATATACGTAGAGAAATATTTAGAGTTTTTAATACGATATCTGAGTGAAAGTAACTAGCAAAATCAATGGGGCCCCCCGGTGGGTAATTTGACCATGATTACTACAAGTTTAGATAGCTTTCCTCTAACTTACCAATCTATACTGAACAAAAATATAAACACAACATGCGACAATTTCAACGATATTAGTGAGTTACAGTTCATATAAGGAAATCAGTCAATTGAAATAAATTCATTAGGCCCTAATCTATGGATTTCACATGATTGGGCACGGGCACAGCCATGGGTGGGCCTGGGAGGGCATAAGCCCACCCACTTGGGGGCCAGTCCCACCCACTGGGGAGCCAGGCCCAGCCAGTCAGAATGAGTTTTTTTCCCCACAAAGGGCTTTATTACAGACAGAAATACTCCTCAGTTTCATCAGCTGTCCGGGTGACTTGTCTCATACGATCCCGCAGGTGAAGAAGTCCTGGGCTGGCGTGGTTACAGGTGGTCTGCGGTTGTGAGGCCAGTTGGACGTACTGCCAAATTCTGTAAAACGACATTGGAGGTGGCTTATGGTAGAGAAATGAACATTAAATTCTCTGCCAACAGCTCTGGTGGACATTCCTGCAGTCAACATGCCAATTGCACGCTCCCTCAAAACTTGAGACATCTGTGGTATTGTGTTGTGTGACAAAACTGCACATTTTAGTGGCCTTTTATTGTCCCTAGGACAAGTTGCACCTGTGTAATGATCATGCTGTTTAATCAGCTTCTTGATATGCCACAAGTGTCAGGTGGATGGATTATCTTGGCAAAGGAGAAATGCTCACTGACATGGATGTAAAAAGAATGTGTGCACAAAATGTGAGAAACATTTCTGTGATCTTTTAATTCAGCTCATGAAAGATGCGACCAACAATTTACATGTTGTGTTAATATTTTTGTTCAGTATAATTTTTTTTTGCTTTCAGTGACTGACATAACAAGAGAATAGCTGCTGATGCACAACCAAATTGCACCTTGTGTATTCTACAATTGTAACTCTTTACTATTTATATTTGACTACTTTTACTTCACTACATACCTAATGAAAAGAATCTACTTTTTACTACATACATTTTCCCTGACACCCAAAAGTACTCACTCATTACATTATGAATGCTTAGCTGGACAGGAAAATGGTCCAATTCTCGCACTTATCAAGAGAACATCCCTGGTCATCACTACTGCCTCTGATCTGGTGGACTCACTAAACACATGCTTTGTTTGTAATTTATGTCTGCGTGTTGTATTGTGCCCCTGGCTATCCGTCAATAAAAAAACAAGATAATGGTGCCATCTGGTTTGCTTAATATAAGCAATTTGAAATTATTTATACTTTTACTTTTTATACTTAAGTATATTTTTGCAATTACATTTACTTTTGATACTTAAGTACATGTATATTTAAAACCAAATACTTTTAGACTTTTACTCAAGTAGTATTTTACTGGGTGACTTTCACTTTTAATTGAGTAATTTTTTAAAAAGAAATCTTTACTTTTACTCAAGTATGACAATTGGGTACTTTTTCCACCACTAGTATTCTATCTCTCAACATATTTCTATGAATTATTCATTTTTGGGGGGAAATTGATCGACAAAAGAGGGGCCATGCGGGCTGCCAGTTTCCCATCCCTGTTAGAGGCTCGTACCTCCATTCACATTCTATACAGCAGTGTGGAAAAGTAATGGTAGTTAACTTGAGAGGAGTAACTGAAAAGATATCTCTCTACAGAGTATAATGACTACCTGGAAGACATATATCAGACAATGGGAGAAGAGGAACCACCACCTATTCAAACCCCTACAGAGTCACAAAGTAGGACTTCTCAGTTACTAAAACTATGTCATACTGTATTTTTTTTTTTTCAAGACTTGATTCCAAGTCGTACACCCTTGTAGATTCAATACTGTTTGCACATACTATTTTCGAGTAGACCACTTACTTCAAACACTGCAAACAGACATACATTTTATATCAACATCTCATCTCTCAACATTAATCAACATCTATGTTTTCAGGGACTTCAATGTGGAGGAAACCCAGTGCCTACAACAGAGGGTCACTCAGTCACAGCATCCCCCAAACCGATAGCATGGGTTACCACCAAAGTAATTTCCCCCTTCAAAACCAGAGTAGGGGTTACCCTCAGAGTCACAATACCCCCCAAAGCCAGACTAGCGGTTACAGCACTCCCCAAAGCCAGAGCAGGAGTTACTCTCCGAGTCCCATCATAGACTTGACCGATGACAGTGGCTTCCTCTTGTCGTCACACACCCCCAGCGTGACCTTTGACCTGGGAGACGAATGGGATGATTTTGACGACGACAACTTAGTTCACGCCAGTGAGACATCATGCACCACTGTAGCTAAAACTCAGGGGATGGACCGTGACAGGCTGAAAGGTATTCTACTACAGAACATCCAGGGTTGGAGTCAATTTCATTTAAATTCAGTCAATTCAGGAAGTAAACATTCATTCCAATTCTTCCTCATTGAAAATAATTAAGAAACATTGGAATTGAAATCAAAATTTCACTTTACTTCCTGAACTGACTGAATTGAAATAGAATTGACCCCAACCCTCTGTTCATCAATTACAGTTTGATTGGTAATTTTGATCTGATCTTCAATTAATTATGAAATGATGGAAACGTGTTTTCAGGTCACTCAACACCACTACCATCCACTTATGTACAACCCAAACCCCGCTTCACTGTGTCCAGTGCCCCACTCAGGTGAGTTCAACTTGTACCAAACTTCACTGTGTCACAAGATGTCAAACCACTGTCATTACACTGAATTAAATATCTATTATCTTTGCCAGCAGGCTAAATTTAGCATGGGACGTGATAGTGATGTTATTTCCCGGTTGTATGCCAACCAGTTTCTGGTTATAGAGATGTCAGCAAGTAGAAACTTGGTTATTGTTGTACAGATGTAGGATCTTAATTTGAGCCAGTTTGCTACAGCAGGAAAATAATCCTGCAGCAACAGGAAATGTGAATTATGTGGATTATAATGAATGCATTTTTTTTGGAGAGTTGATACATTTTTCATAAGGGGAAATCAAATCTGAAATTTGTAAGTGGAAATCACTAACTTCAGAAGCCTTTTTAATCCTCAAATACACTACTAGTTTTACATTTCAAAGTTCTCCTGCAACACGGCGATCAAATTAAGATCCTATATCTGTAAATACTTGATAAATGTGTCCTAAACCAAATGATTATCAATATAAAATGTCATGTTTGATTTGTGTGTCCCAGGTCAACCTCCCCAGTTGTTCCTCAGATAGCAGTTACTAGTCTCTCAGTCAGACCACATAACCTCCAGGCTTCTGCTCCCTGGAGCGACTCTGACAACAAGGCCACAGTGAGTTACTAACTACCCCTAGCAACTCAGTTGACGTCATCTCAATGCTGAATCTGACGTCAAAATTATACTGACAACAGACAAAGCCAAGGCTTTTGTTATGATATAGAATGAAAGTACGTTGTTTTTTTTATTTAAAATCATGTGATTTGTGTGTTTTAGCCCATTTGTTTCCAAACACATTGGAAAGGTAATATTCTCCCTCTGCAGAGGACATTCAGTGAACCCTCTGTGAAAGCACCCTCCATCCCAAAACAGACTGATACAAGCATGGCTCCGCTGGGAGGACAGTTTGATTTCTTCTCAAAGACGACTACCCCAAACAATGACAATGTGACTGGCAAAAGGTAAGGAGGAACTATAGAGAAAGAATACTTAATTTCCTTTACTTTTTATCAATATATCTTGTAAGCAGATTATGCATTAACTTGATATCATTGATAGACAGCGTGATTCCTCATCATTGCAGGCTCCAGGGAGAGGACAACAGCAAGGAAGTGGAGGCATTCATGGGTATATTTGATGGACTATTTTAGAAGTGTTTATAGTTGGATGGACGGGTTCCATGGCAATGTTTCATGTTACTGTGTATGTTATACTTTATTTCTACTGTTTGTTGTTTGAGATGAACTGTTGATCCTATTTGAAAATGTTGCTATCATTCAGGAGTAGGAACATTCAATCATCATTAGCAGGTGGTCTAAAAAGGATTACAAAAAAGTATTATATCTATGTACTTAATTTAATAAACACAATATTTATTCAGAGGAAGTCTGAGGGGATTATATCTGAATATTATCATTTTTATATTGATATCTAGAAAAGTATCAAACCTGAAAAACATGTGTGCGTGGACAATCCTAAGGGTGGAGTGTTTCAGCATGATATAGGTAAAGTTTAATGTGGTTAGGGGGGCTGGCGAGTGGTATTTCTTTTTTGGGGGGGGGGGTTAGAAGTTAGTAAGGAATTATTTGGTTTTGAATTTTATTTTCATGGTTGTATAGAATTGGGCAGATCATGATTGTTCGTACACAGTGGCGATTTTAGCATATAAGTCTTGGTGGGGAAAACTCCATTTAAATTTTTTGTTGTTGTTGATGCATGCCAGCAAAGCCACTACACAACACTAAACAATACATTAATTGCACTATGACGGTGACACACAAACTGTTAGAGCCTACGTAAAGCTGTCCCAACAGCAGAGCTATCTTTCCAGCACAATGGAGTGAATCCTTACCACCGCTACACCTGGCTATCAGCGAAGCCTTGTCTGGCAGCAAAACAGTTCATTCAGCCTCATTTACTGCCTTTTTTTAAAACATAGCTGATATGGCTGACTTGCAACAAGTGTGGTTTCTACGGACAATTGAGATGTACAAACCTTGGCATAAGGGAACGATGAGTGGATAAGAGGCAATACGTAATTTCGATTAAGACATTAATGAGCGAGCTAAGACGGACGTAGTCAATGTAACTATTCGTTCAGCACTTTTGAAATATACAGTCACAAAATTCAGAACATGGGGCATTCTTACAGTATTCTCACTGTAACCGTAGGATAAGTAAAGGGAGCATATAAGACGACAATGAAAGCTCTTACAATATTCGATGATGACATTTCTCTAAAACAGGCTATATGATACGTCAGAACAGTAGACAGGAAAGGGACCAAATTATTAGGGTGAGGCACATGGGCTACTGACAGCTTACTACACAACATACACTTAGTATTACTTTCTTAACGTATTACTTTCTTAACTACAGTATACATATCCCCTTCGCATATTACATCATTTCTGCAGCAGCATATAAGACATTTTTGGACTCACCTTGTTGTGCAGTGCTCACTTGAACAGGACAGTGGCGCAGCGGTCATTCTGGTGGTCAAATGTTGTAATCAAAGTCTGGCATTCTCTGGATTTATGGTGCTTTCAAGACAACTGGGAACTCGGGAAAAGGTTGCTTTAGAAAGAGGCACAAGTTCCCTTGGAATTCCGAGTTGGATGACTGTTCAAGAGCTCGTTTTTTTCCGGGTTCCCGGTTGTTTGAACTCACTGAAGTCTGAGATTTTCCTGTTCTTAGTTTTTCAGTTGTTTTGAACATGGCAGAAGTCATGCAGGATTGACAGCATGGCCAATGTATTTAACATTTTCTGGCCCATGGTGTTGCATGTGAATGTTTATCCTTTTAAGCTTGGAAAAGATACCCTTAAACCCAGACTTGGACCACACACCCTCTTCACTGAATAGCAGGCTAGTGATTGCTTTGCAATGCTTGCAGTTATCCACTGATTCCTTCCAAACCACTCATTGTTGAATTTATGATTTCCAACTTGTTGTATAAGCACCGATACGGGGCGGCAGGTAGCCTGGTAGTTAGAGCGTTGGGCCAGTAACTGAAAGGTTGCTAGATCGAATCCCTGAACTGACAAAGTAAAAATCTGTCGTTCTGCCCCTGAACAAGGCGGTTAACCCACTGTTCCTAGGCCGTCATTGTAAATAGGAATTTGTTCTTAACTGACTTGCCTAGTAAAATAAAGGTAAAAAAGAAAAAACAAATCTATGATTTCTCTTCATATGACAAGGCTTGAAAAGGATTTGCCAGTAGATTGTTGACTTGATTCATGATGATGACTGTTTTCTAGCTAAGATTTTGAAAGTATGATGTTGACATTTTATCTGTGGCCAATGACCTTGAGCCTTCTTGGATGGGCACTTGTAATGTAAATATATGGCAGTACCCAAGGGGCATGAATTTTCGAGCTCTACCCGTAGATTTTGCAGTGACGTAGTGTCCCCATGAGTGACAGAACACTGAGCCAATCACGGTGCAACTAGAGAATATTACCAACCCCTACGCTTCGTATTTTCTGCTGGCTGCCCCACCACCACAGAACGCACTGAGCTAGGCTGAAACACCTGCATTTTAGAGCTCTATTACTCAAGAAAGCATCAAAGAAACCATGTTTGTATATGACTAAATTCACTTTTCTTTTTTTTTATTACATTGTTTGCAAACTGTTATGTGACACGTATTAATGTCAAAATAACATGCAAATATATATTTATTAATTTTTTTAGCTAAACAGGTGGGGCTCAAAACATCTGAGTGAAAATCAATGGGGGTCCCCTGTCCATAATTACTACAAGTTTAGATAGCTGGCCGCTAACTTACCAATCTATACTGAACAAAGGTATAAGCGCAACATGCAACAATTTCAACTATTTTACTGAGTTACAGTTCATATAAGGAAATCAGTCAATTGAAATAAATTAATTAGGCCCTAATCTATGGATTTCACATGAATGTCACGTCCTGGCCAGTATAAGGGTTAATTAGTATTGTAGTTTGGTCAGGACGTGACAGAGGGTATTTGTTTTATGTGGTTCAGGGTGGTGTGTTTGGTTAAAGGGTGTTTGATTTAGTATTTCCGGGGTTTTGGTTTATAGTCTATGTTTATGTATTTCTATGTCTAGTCTGGTGAGTGTGTTTCTATGTTGTGTTGATTGGGGTTGGGACTCTCAGTTGAAGGCAGGTGTTGTCTATCTGCCTTTGATTGAGAGTCCCATATATTAGGGTGTGTTTGTGGTTGTTATTTGTGGGTGATTGTTCTGTGTGTAAGCCGTATGCTTTACCAGACTGTTTGTAGTTGTTCGTTCGTTTCGTTATTTTGTATGTTCATTTTTGTAGTTAATAAAAATCAAGATGAGCATACACGTACCTGCTGCGTATTGGTCCTCCTTCACCGACGACAACCGTGACAATGAATGGGCAGTGGTGCAGCCATGGGTGGGCCTAGGAGGGCATAGGCCCAGCCACTTGGGAGCAAGGCCCACCCAATCAGAATGAGTTTTTCCCCACAACAGGCTTTATTACAGACAGATATACTCCTCAGTTTGATCAGCTGTCCGGGTGGCTGGTCTCTTACGATCCCGAGCGTTTCTCCATTGCCAAGATAATCCATCCACCTGACAGGTGTGGCATATCCAGAAGCTGATTAAACAGCATAATCATTACACAGGTTCACCTTGTGCTGGGGAACAATAAAAAGGCCACTCTAAAATGTGCAGTTTTGTCACAATGCCACAAATGTCACAACTTGAGGGAGCATGCAATTGGCATGCTGACTACAGGAATATCCAACAGAGCTGTTGCCAGAGAATTAAATGTTAATTTCTTTACTATAAGCCGCCTCCAACATCATTTTAGAGATTTTGGCAGTACATCCAACCGACCTCACAACCGCAGACCATGTGTAACCACGCCAGCCCTGGACCTCCAAATCCGGCTTCTTCACCTGCGGGATCGTCTGAGGGGGGGGGGGTGCTGCTGAGGCGTATTCCTGGGCCTGGCTCCCAAGTGGGTGGACCACCCAGTCATGTGAAATCCATAGATTAGGGCCTAATGAATTTATTTCAATTGACTGATTTCCTTCTATGAACTGTTGTTCAGGAAAATATTTCAAATTGTTGCATGTTGCGTTTATAGTTTGTACACTTAAGAGTAAAAATAGAGCAAACTTTTTTATAGACACAACTACAAACTTCAAGAGTTGGTTTGATGGGTTTACTCCAGTTGTCATCGTCCTCCCCCTTGCATAAATGTTATTTATTTAAAACAAATCTGACATTCACATTTTACAATCATAAATAGTTAACATAAATACAATTCAACTTTCACATCAATACGTTCGAGTTCATAATTACATAACATGATTTAATAGTGTCCATGGAAGGTTTTAGAGTCCATCTTATTTGTAGTTCCATTTTGACAAAAAGTTGTTTTTATAGTCATAATGCATCTTGTTTCCCAAAGTATACTGTACCCAATATTATCCACCATAGTTATTTAGTAATGTTAATGCATATTATTGTCCACAATAATTATTTAGCAATGTCATCCATGTGAATATCTAAGAAACTGTGAAAGACAGACTTGTGATTTATACAGTGGGGAGAACAAGTATTTGATACACTGCCGATTTTGCAGGTTTTCCTACTTACAAAGCATGTAGAGGTCTGTAATTTTTGAAGGTACACTTCAACTGTGAGAGACGGAATCTAAAACAAAAATCCAGAAAATCACATTGTATGATTTTTAAGTAATTAATTAGCATTTTATTGCATGACATAAGTATTTGATACATCAGAAAAGCAGAACTTAATATTTGGTACAGAAACCTTTGTTTGCAATTACAGAGATCATACGTTTCCTGTAGTTCTTGACCAGGTTTGCACACACTGCAGCAGGGATTTTGGCCCACTCCTCCATACAGACCTTCTCCAGATCCTTCAGGTTTCGGGGCTGTCGCTGGGCAATACGGACTTTCAGCTCCCTCCAAAGATTTTCTATTGGGTTCAGGTCTGGAGACTGACTAGGCCACTCCAGGACCTTGAGATTCTTCTTCTTATGGAGCCACTCCTTAGTTGCCCTGGCTGTGTGTTTCGGGTCGTTGTCATGCTGGAAGACCCAGCCACGACCCATCTTCAATGCTCTTACTGAGGGAAGGAGGTTGTTGGCCAAGATCTCTTGATACATGTCCCTTCCATCCTCCCCTCAATACAGTGCAGTCGTCCTGTCCCCTTTGCAGAAAAGCATCCCCAATGAATTATGTTTCCACCTCCATGCTTCACGGTTGGGATGGTGTTCTTGGGGTTGTACTCATCCTTCTTCCTCCAAACACGGCAAGTGGAGTTTAGACCAAAAAGCTCTATTTTTGTCTCATCAGACCACATGACCTTCTCCCATTCCTTCTCTGGATCATCCAGATGGCCATTGGCAAACTTCAGACGGGCCTGGACATGCGCTGGCTTGAGCAGGGGGACCTTGCGTGCGCTGCAGGATTTTAATCCATGAAGGCGTAGTGTGTTACTAATGGTTTTCTTTGAGACTGTGGTCCCAGCTCTCTTCAGGTCATTGACCAGGTCCTGCCGTGTAGTTCTGGGCTGATTCCTCACCTTCCTCATGATCATTGATTCCCCACGAGGTGAGATCTTGCATGGAGCCCCAGACCGAGGGTGATTGACCGTCATCTTGAACTTCTTCCATTTTCTAATAATTGCACCAACAGTTGTTGCCTTCTCACCAAGCTGCTTGCCTATTGTCCTGTAGCCCATCCCAGCCTTGTGCAGGTCTACAATTGTATCCCTGATGTCCTTACACAGCTCTCTGGTCTTGGCCATTGTGGAGAGGTTGGAGTCTGTTTGATTGAGAGTGTGGACAGGTGTATTTTATACAGGTAACGAGTTCAAACAGGTGCAGTTAATACAGGTAATGAGTGGAGAACAGGAGGGCTTCTTAAAGAAAAACTAACAGGTCTGTGAGAGCCGGAATTCTTACTGGTTGGTAGGTGATCAAATACTTATGTCATGCAATAAAATGCTAATTAATTACTTAAAAATCATAGTTATTTTCTGGATTTTTGTTTTAGATTCCGTCTCTCACCGTTGAAGTGTACCTATGATAAAAATTACAGACCTCTACATGCTTTGTAAGTAGGAAAACCTGCAAAATCGGCAGTGTATCAAATACTTGTTCTCCCCACTGTATATACAGTGCCTTCAGAGAATATTTATTCAAATTTGTACAAGTTAATTAGAAGTGAAAACCTGAAATGTCGAGTCTAAGTATTCAACCCCTTTGTTATGGCAAGCCTAAGTACGTTCAGGAGTAAAAATATGCTTAACAAGTCACATAATAAGTTGCATGGACTAACTCTGTGTGCAATAAGTGTTTAACATGATTTTTGAATGACTCTCACATCTCTGTACCCCACACCCAGAATTACCTGTAAGGTCCCTTAGTCGAGCAGTTCATTTTAAAAACAGATTTGTCACAAACCTCTTCGTCAGAAGATATGTTGAAATCACTGTCGGAAAAAGTGGACCAATATGCAGCGGATTGCGTGCTCATCATCATTTATTTTCAATGTGAACACGAGGAAAACCAATAAACAAAACTCACGACAGGAACAGTGTAGCAGGCTAAACAAAAGCAGTGCTAACATACAACTACCCACAACTGACAAACAAAACACACACCTACTTATAGGACTCCCAATCAGAGGCAACTAGAAACACCTGCCTCCAATTGAGAGTCCAGCAACCAAACCTGCACATAGAAAACTTAATCTAGAACCTACTCATACTAAAACATACACCACAAAACCCCGGAACACATAAATAACACACCCCTCTAAGCTATACACAAAAAAAAAACACCATACAAAACAAACATACCTCTGCCACGCCCTGACCAAATAATACAAATAATCCTCTATACTGGTCAGGACGTGACAAGATTCAACCACAAAGACCAGGGAGATTTTAATGCCTCGCAAAGAAAGGGCACTTATTGGTAGATGGGTAAAAATTTAAAAAAGCAGACATTGAATATCCCTTTGAACATTGTGAACTTACTAATTACACTTTTGATGGTGTATCAGTCACTACAAAGATAAAGGTGTCCCTTCTAGCTCAGTTGCTGGAGAGGAAGGAAACCGCTCAGGGATCTCACCATGAGGCCAATGGTGACTTTAAAACAGTTACAGAGTTTAATGGCTGTGATAGAAAACTGAAGATGAAGCAACATTGCTAACCTAGCTGACAGAGTGAAAAGAATGACGCCTGTACAGAATAAAAATATTCCAGAAAATGCATCCTGTTTGCAATAAGGCACTAAATACTGCCAAAAATGTGGCAAAGAACTGAACTTGGTCCTGAATACAAAGCACTATGTGTGGGGGAAATCAAACAACATATCACAGTGCCACTTCCTATTTTCAAGCATGGTGATGGCTACATCATGTTATGAGTCATCGGCAAGGACTAGGGAGTTTTTTAGGATAAAAAGGAAAGGGAAAGCACAGAGGAAAACCTGGTTCAGTCTGCTTTCCAACCGACACTGCAAGACAAATTCACCTTTCAGTAGGACAATAACCTAAAACACAAGGCCATATATACAGTTGAAGTCGGAAGTTTACATACACCTCAGCCAAATACATTTAAACTAAGTTTTTCACAATTCCTGACATTTAATCCTAGTAAAAATTCCCTGTCTTAGGTCAGTTAGGATCACCACTTTATTTTAAGAATGTGAAATGTCAGAATAATATTAGAGAGAGTGATTTATTTCAGCTTTTATTTCTTTCATCACATTCCCAGTGGGTCAGAAGTTTACATACACTCAATTAGTATTTGGTAGCATTGCCTTTAAATTGTTTCACTTGGGTCAAACGTTCCAGGTAATTTTGGCCCATTCCTCCTGACAGAGCTGGTATAACTGAGTCAGGGTTGTAGGCCTCCTTGCTCGCACATGCTTTTTCAGTTCTACCCACACATTTTCTATAGGATTGAGGTCAGGGCTTTGTGATGGCCACTCTAATACCTTGACTTTATTGTCCTTAAGCCATTTTGTCACAACTTTGGAAGTATGCTTGGGGTCATTGTCCATTTGGAAGACTCATTTGCGACCAAGCTTTAACTTCCTGACTGATGTCTTGAGATGTTGCTTCAATATATCCACATACATTTCCTGCCTCATGATGCCATCTATTTTGTGAAGTGCACCAGGCCCTCCTGCAGCAAAGCACCCCCACAACATGATGCTGCCACCCCCGTGCTTCATGGCTTGCAAGCCTCACCCTTTTTACTCCAAACATAACAATGGTCATTATGGCCAAACAGTTCTATTTTTGTTTCACCAGACCAGAGGACATTTCTCCAAAAAGTATGATCTTTGTCCCCATGTGCAGTTGCAAACCGTATTCTGGCTTTTTTTATGGCGGTTTTGGATCAGTGGCGTCTTCCTTGCTGAGCAGCCTTTCAGGTTACGTTGATATAGGACTCGTTTTACTGTGGATATAGACACTTTTGTACCCATTTCCTCCAGCATCTTCACAAGGTCCTTTGCTGCTGTTCTGCGATTGATTTGCACTTTTCACACCAAAGTACATTCATCTCTAGGAGACAGAACGCGTCTCCATCCTGAGCGGTATGACGGCTGTGTGGTACCATGGTGTTTATACTTGCGTACTATTGTTTGTACAGATGAACGTGGTACATTCAGGCGTTTGGAAATTGCTCCCAATGATGAACCAGACTTGGATGTCTACACATTTTTTTCTGAGGTCTTGGCTGATTTCTTTTGATTTTCACATGATGTCAAGCAAAGAGGCACTGAGTTTGAAGGTAGGCCTTGAAATAAATCCACAGGTACACCTCCAATTGACTCAAATTATGTCAATTAGCCTATCAGAAGCTTCTAAAGCCATGACATAATTTTTGGGAATTTTCCAAGCTGTTAAAAGGCAGAGTCAACTTGGTGTATGTAAACTTCTGACTCACTGGAATTGTGAAAGTGAATTAATAGTGAAATAATCTGTCTGTAAACAATTGTTGGAAAAATTACTTGTGTCATACACAAAGTACATGTCCTAACCGACTTGCTAAAACTATAGTTTGTTAACCTCTATGGGACCCCTTCCCGTTCTCATCCCGGTAACGGGATTGCTTGACAAGATAGCAAAAATCTAATAATTTCAATTTCTTAAACAATCAACTATTTTACACCATTTGAAAGATAAACATCTCCTTAATCCAACCACGTTGTCCGATTTAAAAGAGGCTTTACGGCAAAAGCATAAAGTTAGATTATGTTAGGACAGTACATTGACAAAACATTACACACAGCTATTTTCAATGCAAAGACAGGCGTCACCAAAAGCAGAAAACCAGCTAAAATTATGCACTATCCTTTGACAATCTTCATCAGATGACACTCCTAGGACATTATGTTAGACAATACATGCATTTTTTGTTCTATCAAGTTCATATTTATATCCAAAAACAGCATTTTACAATGGCGGTGATGTTCAGAAAATATTTAGCCTCCAAAACTGCCGGTGAATCTGCGCTACAATTTACAAAATTACTATTCGAAAACATTGGTAAAATATAATATTGTTATTCAAAGAATTATAGATTAACATCTCATGAATGCAACCGCATTGCCAGATTTCAAAATAACTTTACTGGGACACTTTGCAATAAACGAGGTACTATGCTCAGAAAAATAGGCTAGGCGATACAGGTTAGCGCCATCTTGGAACCATCTAAAATCAAATATACTATTGTAAATATTCACTTACCTTTGATTATCTTCACCAGAAGGCACTTCCAGGAATCCCAGGTCCTCAACAAATGTAGTTTTGTTCGAAAAAGTTCATAATTTATGTCCATATAGCTCCTTCTTGTTAGCACGTTCCGAAGGCTACTCAAAATGTACGAAGCGCGCGGGACTTGTCGTCACGAAAGTGCAAAAAAATATTATTTACGTTCGTTCAAACATGTCAAACGTTGTATAGCATAAATCTTTGGGGCCTTTTTCGATTAGAACTTCAATAATATTCAAGGCGGACGATTGCATTGTCTTACAAAACGTTTCGGAACGAGAGAGTACCCACGGGCACGCGCATCATAGTAGTTATGGCCCTCCTCCTATGACAAACTTTCCAGACCTCTCGTTCGGTCAGTTTTTACAGGAGAAGACTCAAACCACTTTGTAAAGACTGTTGACATCTAGTGGAAGCCGTAGGAAGTGCTACATGAATCCTAATTTACAGTGTGTTTCATAGGCAAAGGCTTGAAAGTGATTCCACACATCAGATTTCCACTTCTTGTTAGGGTTTCTCTCAGGGTTTTGATTGCCATATGAGTTATGTTATACTCACAGACACCATTCAAACGGTTTTAGAAACTTCAGTGTTTTCTATCCAAATCTACCAATAATATGCATATCCTAGCTTCTGAGTTTGAGTAGGAGGCAGTTTAATATGGGCACATATTTTTCCCGAAATTGTCAATACTGCCCCCTAGCCCCAACAGGTTTTAACAAGAAATTTGTGGAATGGTTTAAAAAAGAGTTTTAATGAGTCCAACCTAAGTGTATGTAAACTTCCGACTTCAACTGTACACTGGAGTTACTTACCAAGACGACATTGAATGTTCCCGAGTGGCCTAGTTACAGTTTTGACTTAAATCTGCTTGAAGATTTATGGCAAGACTTAAATGGTGGTCTAGCAATGAACAACCAATTTGACAGAGCTTGAAGAATTGTTTTAAGAATATGCGAATATTGTACAATCCAGGTGTGCAAAGGTCTTAGAGACTTACCCAGATAGACTCACAGTTGTAATCACTGCCAAAGGTGACTAACATTTATTGACTCTGGGTTGAATATTTATATAATCAAGATATGTCAGTTTTATTTTTCCTGAATTATTTACAAATGTTATAATTTTTCTTCCATTTTTTGTAGATCGTTGACAAAAAATGACAATTAAATCAATTTGAATCCAACCTTGTAACACAAAATGTGGAAAAAGTCAAGAGGTGTGAATACTTTATTTTATTTAACTAGGCAAGTCAGTTAAGAACAAATTCTTATTTACAATGACGGTCTACCAAAAGGCCTCCTGCGGGGTTGGGGGCTAGGATTGAAAATACAAATAAATTAAATAAATCGCACAAAACACATCACGAGAAGAGACAACACTACATAAAGAGAGACCTAAGACGACAACATAGCATGGGAGCAACATGGCAGCAGCATAACATGGTAGCAGCACAAAACAGGGTACAAACATTATTGAGCAAACAAAAGCAAAGGGCAAGAAGGTAGAGACATCACACAAAGCAGCCACAACTGTCAGTAAGAGTGTCCATGATTGAGGCTTTGAATGAAGAGATTGAGATAAAACTGTCCAGTTTGAGTGTTTGTTGCAGCTCGTTCCAGTCGCTAGCTGCAGCAAACTGAAAAGACGAGCAACCCAAGGATGTTTGTGGTTTGGGGACCTTTAACAGAATGTGACTGGCAGAACGGGTGTTGTATATGGAGGATGAGGGCTGCAGTAGATATCTCAGATAGGGGGGAGTGAGGCCTAAGAGGGTTTTATAAATAAGCATCAACCAGTGGGTCTTGCGACAGGTATGCAGAGATGACCAGTTTACAGAGGAGTATAGAGTGCAGTGATGTCATATAAGGAGCATTGGTGGCAAATATGATGGCCGAATGGTGAAGAACAGCACCCTTACCTGCCGATCTATAAATTACGCCTCTAATCTAGCATGGGTAGGATGGTCATCTGAATCAGGGTTAGTTTGGTAGCTGGGGTGAAGGAGGAGCAATTACGATAGAGGAAACCAAGTCTAGATTTAACTTTAGCCTGCAGCTTTATGTGCTGAGAGAAGGACAGTGTACTGTCTAGCCATACTCCCAAGTACTTGTATGAGGTGACTACCTCAAGCTCTAAACCCTCCGAGGTAGTAATCACACCTGTGGGGAGAGGGGCATTCTTCTTACCAAAACACATGACCTTTGATTTGGAGGTATTTAGAACAAGATTAAGGTCAGAGAAAGCTTTGTTGTAGAGCGTTTTACACAAAATCCAGGGAGGGGCCAGCTGAGTATAAGACTATTATCTGCATATAAATGGATGAGAGAGCTTCCTACTGCCTCAGTTATGTTGTTTCTGAAGACACTGTACATCAAACCGATAATTCTCATCAGATCGCATATTTCCTTAGTTCTGTCGCAGTCACTAAAAAGGTGTTCTAAACTCTCCATCATGAGTTAAAGGCATAGAACACAAAGTTGTTTTGTCAAAAGTTAATTTAATTTACTACAGCACCCAATGGTAAACGTCGTATGGAAATCAACCTGGTAGTATCACCGAGTAGATTTTTAATACATTATTTTGTTTCTGCATGGGTCAAGTGACTTCACCTCCATATATTGAATAAGATATCACTTTTTAAATAGTTTTGTTCAAGACACTGTGTTCCAGTTAATATTTATATGTCTGAGATACCCGATCATTTGGTTCCGTCACCGTATTAAAATCCCCACATATGATTACTGAAAATCCCACACATGAATAGCCCCATAGTTTCATCATTAATTGTTTTCTTATTTGCATCAGATGCTGTATAGACATTTAAACACTCATTTTGGTTTCTCTAAAAAAGCATTGATGATGTTAAATCATCTGGCTGCAAAGTCTAATTCTAAGGTCTTTTTAGATGACTTATTATTTGCTTACCTTCTCGGGATTTGGTTTCTCATCTTTTTTTTTTGTTGTAATTTTCACCCCCTTTTCCGTGATTACGATCTCGCTGCAACTTCCCAACGGGCTCGGGAGAGGCGAAGGTCAAGTCATGCGTCCACCGAAACATGTCCCGCCAATTCGCGCTTCTTAACACCCGCCCGCTTAACCCGGAAGCCAGCTGTACCAATGTGTCGGAGGAAACACCGTTCAACTGACTACTGCAGTCAGCCTGCAGGCACCAGGCCTGCCACAGCGGGATGACCCAAGTAAAGCCCCACCGGCCAAACCCTCCCCTAACCCGGACGACGCTGGGCCAATTGTGCGGCACCCTATGGGACTGCCGGTCATGGCCGGTTATGACACAGCCGAAACCCAGGCTGTAGTGACGCCCAAACACTGCGACGCAGTGCCTTAGACCGCTGCGCCACTCGGGAGGCCCCTCATATTTATTTTTAAACTTGGTTTTGGATTGGGAAGTGTGGGAGGCGTTTCACTCCGCCTGCAGTGGTAACTGACGCTCTGCCGTGGCGCGGGGGATGGAACTCACTCTCTGGTCTAACTCTCTCTCCTCGCCTCCCGAGTGGTTCAAGTCAAGACTGTCACAGCCGGCCACGACCGGGAGACCCATGGGGCGGCACACAATTGGCCTAGTGTCGTCTGGGTTAGGGGAGGGTTTGACCGGCCAGGATGTCCTTCCCCCATCGCGCTCTAGCGACTCCTGTGTCGGGCCGGGCGCATGCACACTGACACAATCGCCAGGTGTACGGTGTTTCCTCCGACACATTGGTACGGCTGGCTTCCGGGTTAAGCGGGCATTGTGTCAAGATGCAGTGTGGCTTGGCTGGGTTGTGTTTCGGCGGATGCACAGCTCTCGACTTTCCGTACGGGAGTTGCAGCGATGGGACAATTGGATACCACGAAATTGGGGAGAAAAAGGGAGAAAATAAAAATAACTCTCTCTATCCCTTCTTCCGGCTCTTCCCCTGACTGGATTGGGGACCAGCCCTAATTTATAGTCATAAGATGGGACACTTGAAAAAGTCATGCCCCTCTGTTGCATACAGGGTGCACTTGCTTAGACACTCGCAGTCCCTGGATTTGCATCCAAGGTCTCCGCTTCTCCAACACTTCATCTCTGGGCAATCCTTGAACTGGTGGACCAGCCTCTGGCAGATGTAACACTGAGGGGTATGTCCAAGGTAGGAGACCTTCCCGTTGTAAGGGCCCAGAGATTGAGTTAGGGATTGTGTCATGAATGAGCCTAGTCAGTATGACTTGATGACTCATCCCGTCTCCAGGCAGAACTCTAGTAACACTGAAACAAGAAAGATCAAGAAGAAGCAGGAGGACAGGAAGAGGCCTCAACCACAACGGCTGGAGAGCAGCAAAACCCAGTCAAAGGCAGAGAGGAAATGACAGGTGCGGGTAGACTGTATGCAGATGTTCCTCTGCCGGAGGGCGTAGCTTCATCTTATATGGCGAAACCCCCGTAAAACCTCAGCCCTGGGATAGAGCTGGTAGAGTTGCCTGATGGCACGTGGGTCTGCCATGAAGCAGATGACACCACAGATTGTCGTCACCTACGAAGGAATCAATGTGTTACCTGACTCTGTGTAGACATCACGTGTAAAGGTGACAATGTATTATGTAACTTTGCTGAAATGTCACTTGTAGGGTGGGAGGATGTGTTGTGTGGCTGTAGTCAAGAGGCATGGGTATAAAAACCAATGTAAAAGATAGGGAAAGGGCGGAGATTCTGAGGAAGACCGATCAGGAGCTGATTGATGTGTCAGCAGACTTTTGGAGTAAGGTAAGAACAGAACTTAATTACTATTGTTAGAAGTCCCATTGTAATTGCTATATATATATTTTTTTTAAAAATCCATCAGTTGTGAAGCTGTGTTACTGGTTTTCATTCACTAGTTAAATTAGTTGTTGAATAAAGTGCTGAAGAAGAAAAGTAGCTGTTATATCTAGCCTAGCTGTAGAAGAACACACGTCTGCACGGTTTCACATTGTACATCACTCTGTCGTTTAATGACATGTGCCACTCATCCTGACAACCCATTCATCCGTAAAGCAGCACACTGTCGTAAACCATAACAACGTATAGTATGACGTACAGCACGTCGTACCATACATAACATTTCCCCCCCTTTCCAAAACCAGGGACTGGTACCATATATAAAATGTCCATAGGGCAAGAACCTAGAGTGATAACTGTAAGAAATAAAACATTAACCTTTAAAACGGAAGGACCCTCCAAACTAACCAGTTCAGTCCATTAACCTGGAGGTTGACTAAGACCCCTATCGGAGCCTAAGAATGAAAAGAGGTTAAGTAGTCCCCCAGATGAGCAGGGCGAGTTCGTGTCCGCATAGGCCTTTCTTCAACCGCCACCGCTTGTAGCTCTGGCCCTTGGGGAGCCCACAGAGGCTGGGGCTCGGGTGGTAGTGGTGGGGGAGGTCCATCCGGTGGCGTCTCTGGCCTGCATGTCTGTTCTGTGTGCATTCGTATTCCTTGAGGAGCAGGGACTTTCCTGAGGCGGCTGGCGTGCCAGCGTGATCCATTGCTCAACATGAATGTGGCGGGCCCCAGTTGTCGACTGACCTGCAGGGGGTCCGACCAGAATGAGGCCATTTTGTTGCACCGCTGAGGCCGTCGGGCTCGGACCCAGTCAGACACTTGGATGATCGACTTCTTCACCCTGTGTGCCTTGTCGAAACGCTGTTTCATTTCTCTTTGGTGCCTAGTCACTGCCTGTTTTTCTTGGGTGCACCTAGTCGCCGGTTCTGCAACTCTCTGTGTTCTGAGTCTGTCCAGTGGCAGTTCCATCTCACGACCTAGCATGAGAGATGCCGGGGAGGCCTGTGTTGTTGTGTGTTTGCTTGCTCTGTAGTGCATTAGCGTTTGATTCAAAGCAGTTTGGAACGTGCACCCCTGGACCAGGTGCGCTCTGATGCCGTTCTTCAGCGTTTGGTTGAAGCGTTCCACCCCTCCGTTAGCTTGTGGGTTGTAGTAGGCCGTGCGGATGTGTTTGATTCCCTTGTTGCTGAGATATGAGGAGAACTCGCAGAGATTAGCTGGGGCCCATTGTCCGTGGTAAGGGTGAGGGGCAGGCCCCACCTTGTGAACAGGCTGTCTAGGATGTCCACGATGGCCTGTGCTGTGACAGTTCCGACAGGAACCACTTCTGGCCACTTAGAGTGGAGGTCATACACCACCACCAGGAAGCGCTGATGGTGAGGGACTGCGTGACCATGGATCTCGCCACAGATGTCCAGTTGGATGTGCTCCCAGGGGCGGGACTGCCATGCGAGAGGCTGCAGGGGGGGGGGGGGGGCGGACTGTCCTGTTTTCCCACTGAGGAGGCATGCAGCACAATCCCTGACCAGGGCTTCAATGTTGTGGTCGATGCCTGGCCACCACACAAGGTCTCGACATCTCTGTTTGACCTTCACTATGCCCAAGTGCCCCTCGTGCGCAGACCACTTGGGACCACAGTGCAAAACCCTCGAGAGACACAGACTTCTTCCCAGCAAGACAGTTCGTGCTTCACCCTGGCGAAAGTCGCAAGCTCTTCCGGCACGTGTGCTGGCCATCCAGTGCGTATGTAGGTGCGCAGGGTAGACAGTGTGGGATCCTGTTCCGATGCTTGCTTCAGCTCTTCCAGTGAGACGACTGACTGAAGAGGAGCGTAAAGCATTTGTACGAGGTCTGTTTCATTGTCGTCTGGCAAGACGGTCGGAGTAGGAGCGTCAAAGGAGCGTGAGAGGAGGTCTGCCACCACGTTATCCCTCCCTGGAGTGAACTTCAGCTGATAGTCGTACTGTCTGAGGCGGTCGGCCCATCTGTGCAGCCGAAGTGGCTTGTGGCCAGTTCCTGATGCCGACAGTAGCGTTGTGAGGGACTGGTGGTCGGTTCGGAGCGTGAACAGACGGCCATAGAGGTAGAGGTGCCACCTTTCGCACGCCCAGACACAGGCCAGTGCTTCTCGTTCGCCCACAGAGTACCGTTGTTCTGTGGGGCTCAGGGCCCTTGAGGCGAAGGTGACGGGCCTCTCAATGCCATTCTGCAGCTGTGAGAGGACAGCTCCTAGTGCTCCAGCTGAGGCGTCACATGTGACAATGGTGGGGCAGACGGGGTCAAAGTGAGCCAAGACTGGGGCTGTGGAGAGCTGGCTCTTCAGTGAGCGGACCGCGTCTGAGCAGGCTGCCGTCCAGGCCCATGGCTCATCCTTCTTGAGGAGCTGGCGAAGGGGCGCTGTGGTCTGGGAGTAGTGGGGCAGAAACCGGAGGTAGTAGGCTGTCATGCCCAAGAATGACGCCACCTGAGAGGCTGAGGTCGGTTCCGGGATCCTGTGGACGGCTTCAATGTTCGACATGAGTGGGGCAATGCCTTTGGCCGACAGGCGGAACCCCACAAACTCGACGGCTGGAGCTGCAAAGGTGCACTTTCCACCGTTAAGGGTCAGGTTGTTCTGCAGTAGAGCGCTGAATACTCTGTGGAGTCGACAATCATGGATGTGGAGGTCAGGACCGTGGACCACGATGTCATCCAGATAAACCGCCACCCCAGGTATTCCAGCGAGGATGGTGCTCATCACCTTCTGGAAGCAGCTGGGGGCGGAGTTAAGTCCAAAAGGCATGCGTGTATATCTGAACACGCCAGCATGTGTGACAAAGGTAGTGAGATCTCTGCTAGCTGCGTGGAGGGGTACCTGAAGATAACCCTGACGAAGGTCAAGCTTCGTGAAGATCGTGGAGCCATGGAATTGTGCGGTCAGCTCCTCAGCTGTAGGCAAGGGGTACTTATCCGGGACAACGGCCTTGTTCACAGCACGAAGATCCACGCAGGTCCGGATTCCACCTGACTTTTTGGTTGCAATGACTAAGTTTGAAATCCAGGGGGCAGCGTTGACTGGCTCAATGATGCCTGCATCCAACTGTGCCTGGAGATCTTTTGTGACGTCATCACGCAGTGCAAAGGGAATGCGCCGCAGGGGCTGCATGACTGGGGTCACTTCCGGATTCACTAGGGGCCTGTGAGTAAAGGCTGTGAGGCAGCCCAGTCCATCAAACAGAGTTGGCCAGTTCTGTTGCCATGTGCAGGTAACCTGGTGGATAGCTGACCCACTGTCATCTCTCAGCGTGAATCCCAAGCCTGTGAAGAGGTCGAGGCCCAAGAGGTTGGCACCCCGCTTTGCAACATGAAATGTGAATGATGGCAGATGCTTGGTGCCGTAGTGTACTGGGACCTGGAGGGTGCCTACAATGTCTATCTTGGATCTACCGTACCCACACAGGGCAGTGGAGGGCTGTTGGAGTGGTAGGTGACTGAAAAACTTGTAGTAAGTTGCAAGGTTGAGCAATGACACCGCAGCGCCAGTATCCAGCAGTAAAGGCAAACCCACCTCACCCAGCTGCACAGTGCATGTCCTGAATGACACATGGTTGGTGGAGACAGTTCGAATTTCCGTGCGTTCATGTTGAGAGTGAGATGAAACTAAGGGCCTGTGCTGGGTGGAGCTAGTAGCTGGGGCAGAACGACACACTTTTGCAAAGTGATTGTATTTTGAACAGTTCTTGCATATTTTCCCACGGGCTGGGCAGTTTGAAGCCCTTGAATTGTGAGAGCTAGCCCCACAGTTGCCACAGCTACTTCTGTTCGTTTGTCTGTGTGCCTGCTGCACGGGCATGCCGGTGTCTGTCCATGCAGCTATCAACGTGGGAGGCCATGCACAGCGCGTGATCGTTGTAGTGCGCCTGCTCGGGCTGAAGCTGCTGTGTGAGAATGGCTGGGGGCCGAGTGTATGCTGCAGATCTGTCTGTTAGCATAGTAGAGCATTCCAACGCCGCTTCAACCTGGAGTGCTATTTTAATAGCTCCATCTAGTTGTAAATTATCCGATTCCAAAAGCAGTTTCTCCCTTGTCTTTTCACATAACGTCCCCTCTATCAACTGATCCCTGATGATCTCGTCCTGAAGTGTTCCATAGTTACAAGAGCTAGCCAAATCCCTCAGATTAGCCACGTAGCTTTGAATGGACTCACCCGGCCGTTGGTGTCTCTTCCGTAGCCGGTAGCGTCGGAGGAGCACTCGCTCTTTCCCGGCGAAGTGGTTCCGTAGGAGGCTGACTGCAGCAGTGAATGTAGGAGCCGATCCAAGCGCTCTGAAAATCCTTTGTCCCTCTGTACCAAGGCAGTGACGGAGCAGTGCTGTCCTCCGCTTGTCGGAGATTGTAGAAAGGTCCATAGCTTCGATATAAGTGTTAAAGCTATCAAGCCAGTTATTCCACGGGACTGGAGGTTCGCCAGGCACAGCGAGGAATGGTGCCGGCGGTGGTAAACTGAATTCAGCCATCTTCGTCGCCAATGTTATATCTAGCCTAGCTGTAGAAGAACACACGTCTGCACGGTTTCACATTGTACATCACTCTGTCGTTTAATGACATGTGCCACTCATCCTGACAACCCATTCATCCGTAAAGCAGCACACTGTCGTAAACCATAACAACGTATAGTATGACATACAGCACGTCGTACCATACATAACAGTAGCATTAGTACAATTATAGGCTCAGGGGGTTCACCTTAGGTGGTCCAAGGCCAGACCATATTGTGGGCTTGAGCAGGAAACCACAGGGGAGCACTAGGGTAACTGTGTAAAAAGCACACAAAAAGGAGTACTGAGTATCTATAGTGTGCTCCCTTAAGAATGAATTCAAAGAAACGTGTTTTAGCTGAAACCCTATACCCGGGACTTAGCGAGTGTGACTCACCCGTGATGGTGTTGTCCGGTCAACTAGAAAAGGGAGGACCAGTCAGGAGTGTCTGAGATTATGCCACGTTTATAACAAAACATTGTTTAACCCCTTCGCTGAACGTATCCTGTGTGAATGGCGAGATAACATGCCCGGGCCACACTAAAATAGTTTAGGGTAGAAAGACAGGGACCGGGAAAGAAGCTCATACCGCAGGATAATCCAGGCATACAACGCGCGGTGGGAGTTGCCCCACCCTGTTTGGTAAAGAGAAGATCCACAGGCAAAGGCTACCCGAGTGTGTGTGAACCGAGTAGGGCCGTCTGCGAGGCGGACCATACTAGTCACCTTGACAATTTGTATTGGCTGCCCTCTAGTGGTTTTGTACTTGCGTACTCTAAACCAGATCCCGAATTTATCCACAGGTTTCACTGCAGGTTGTAAAATAGTGCAGTACCCGTTTAGAAACAGTTCGTCATCGTGATCTGAAACTTTTCCCCATCCAGAACTTTACAAAGACCATCTTAACATCCAGTTCAATGGAGGACTCCACTGTACTGTACAGTCCTTCCACTTTGCAGCTGTCTCTTTGGCTGACTGGACTACTAGGAAGCGGCGTAATGGGGGTTCTTCCTTAAAGACGAGCTATAACTCTCCTATTCGGCAGTGCAATGAATGCATATACAGTGCATTCGGAAAGTATAGAGACCTATTCACTTTTTCCACATTGTAATACATTTTTGAATCAGGCTGTATGGACATAGTTTTTTCCCCTCATCAATCTACACACCTTACCCCATAATGACAAAGCAAAAACAGGTTTTTAGAACTTTTTGCAAATGTATTAAAAATAAAAAGGTAAATATCACATTTACATACACTACCGGTCAAAAGTTTTAGAACACCTACTCATTCAAGGGTTTTGCTTAATTTTGTACTATTTTCTACATTGTAGAATAATATAGAATAATATAATATAGTCAATACAGAACATTTCAAGAACTTTGAACGTTTCTTCAAGTGCAGTCGCAAAAATCATCAAGCGCTATGATGAAACTGGCTCTCATGAGTACCTCCACAGGAAAGGAAGACCCAAAGTTCCCTCTGCTGTAGAGGATAAGTTCATTAGAGTTACCAGCCTCAGAAATTGCAGCCCAAATAAATGCTTCAGAGTTCAAGCAACACACATCTCAACTTCAACTGTGTGAATCAGGCCTTCATGGTCGAATTGCTGCAAAGCAATTCAAAGTAGCCACCCTTTGCCTTGATGACAGCTTTGCACACTCTTGGCATTCTCTCAACCAGCTTCACCTGGAATTGTTTTCCAGCAGTCTTGAAGGAGTTCCCATATATGCTGAGCACTTGTTGGCTACTTTTCCTTCACTCTGCGGTTCGACTCATCCCAAACCATTGCAATTGGGTTGAGGTCGGGTGATTGTGGAGGCCAGGTCATCTGATGCAGCACTCCATCACTCTACTTCTTGGTCAAATAGTCCTTACACAGCCTTGAAAAACTAATAATAGTCCCATTAAGCAGGGCGGAAGGTAGCCTAGTGGTTAGCGCGTTGGGCCAGTAACCGAAAGGTTGCTAGATCAAATCCCTGAGCTGACAAGGTAAAAATCTGTCGTTCTGCCCCTGAACAAGGCAGTTAACCCACTGTTCCTAGGCTGTCATTGTGAATAAGATTTTGTTCCATGCTGGTTAAGTGTCATTCTAAATAAATCACAGACAGTGTCACCAACAAAACACCACCTCCTCCATGCTTCACGGTGGGAACCACACATGCAGAGATCATCCGTTCACCTACTCTGCATCTCACAAAGACAACCAAAAATCTCAAATTTTGCCTCATCAGACCAAAGGACAGATTTCCACCAGTCTAATGTCCATCGCTCATGTTTCTTGGCCCAAGCAAGTCTCTTCTTCTTATTGGTGTCCTTTAGTAGTGGTTTCTTTGCAGTAATTCGACCATAAAGGCCTGATTCACACAGTCTCCTCTGAACAGTTGATGTTACTTGAACTCTGTGAAGCATTTATTTGGGCTGCAATTTCTGAGTCTGGTAACTGTATAATGAACTTATCCTCTGCAGCAGAGAACTATGGGTCTTCCTTTCCTGTGGAGGTACTCATGAGAGCCAGTTTCATCATAGCGCTTGATGGTTTTTGCGACTGCATTTGAAGAAACATTAAAAGTTCTTGAAATCTTCCGCATTGACTGACCATGTCTTAATGTAATGATGGACTGGCGTTTCTCTTTGCTTATTTGAGCTGTTCTTGCCATAATATGGACTTGGTCTTTTACCAAACAGGGCTATGTTCTGTATACCAACCCTACCTTGTCACAACACAACTGATTGGCTCAAACGCATTAAGAAGGAAAGATGCCCGACAGGATGCCCTGCAGAACACATACACAACACACACACACAATTACAGGAGAAGTAGGGTTAGCCCTATATTAGTTATGCCTACCCCTATACAGGGTGAAGTTACCTCTAGTTGAATGAGAACTTGTGTGAAAGTCAAATATAATCATTGAGAATAGTATGAAAGAGCTAGCCTGTTTCCAGATCGGTTTGTGCTGTATAGCCAAAATTAACCGGCCCCTACGGTCCTTGTCAATGGCGGTAGGATTTGGATATACCGTATATCATATGCGACACAAACAGATCAGGAACCAGGCTATGAAAGGAGCAATGGTCACAATCTGAGCAGGATTCTTACCAGAATCTATGTGGCAATGTTCCTGAGGGGAGATTCTGCTAGGGTTTCAGGACCCTTCAGCTGCACCTCCAGAAGAGGTTCACAAAGACTCCTCATACTGCTAGGGAGACAACATACACACACGCTGTAGACAGAGACTCTATTCATGCAGCTATGAACACATAGTGAGGGGAAAAAAGTATTTGATCCCCTGCTGATTTTGTACGTTTGCCCACTGACAAAGAAATGATCAGTCTATAATTCTAATGGTAGGTTTATTTGAACGGTGAGAGACAGAATAACAACAAAAAAATCCAGAAAAACGCATGTCAAAAATGTTATAAATTGATTTGCATTTAAATGAGGGAAATAAGTATTTGCATACTGTATCAAAAGCCTTAGAAAGATCACTAAAAAGTGAGACAGTGCTGTTTTTTGTCTAGGGCTTCAGTGATATCATTTAAAACCTTCATGGCTGCTGTAATTGTGCTATGCTTCTTCCTGAAGCCCGATTGGTACATTGATAAAATAGAGTTAGTAAATAAAAACTATTTTAGCTGCTCACTCACAAGGGTTTCAAGTATTTTCACCAGGGGTGACAGCTTTGAGATTGGCCTATAATTATTTAAAAGAGTTGGATCTCCCCCTTTTAAAAGTGGTAGGACAAATGCTGATTTCCAGATCGTTGGAATTTCATTACATTCCAGGGTTAGATTGAACAGATATGTAAGTGCTTCAGCTATGAAATCAGCTGCCAGATTTGAAAAGCAGGGATCTAGAAGATCAGGACCTGCAGGCTTTCTCTGATCTAAGGATTTCAGGGCTTTATAACATTAACATTCAATGTATCAAAATGTATGATCATACACAAGGAATGTGAGCAATATTTACAGTAATACACATACAATATTCAATTAGGATTTTAAAAAACTATTTAGACTTATTGAAACTATAAAAACGGTTTCAAGTTAAACTCCTCATTAAGGCCAAGAGGAAACAGTGTGTTGAGCCTGTGGATTCAGAAAGATTCCCTTTGAAGAAGTTTCCTCTCAATGTCTCCTCCCCTGCATGACATCTTGACTATTTATATTCCAATGTATCTCAGAGAACTAATAGGATGTCCAGCTTGTACAAAAGGAACAGCAACCTTATTTTTTTTTGTCTCACCTGTCCATATATTGCTGTGGTGCTCACTGATCCGTGTCTTAAGGCTTCTACGGGTATTCCTGATAAGGGTATTTCTTGGTTTAAGGTAATGATTAAAGAATTCCACCCTGAAACGTAACTACTAGTGATTATTAGTTTATGTAACATGTATAATGAATAATTAAAGTGCTAAACGTAAGTCCAATAAGGTTCGGTAGAGATAAGTGAGGGAGAGAAATGTGTGTGTGTGTGTGTGTGTGACTAAGAAAATACCGAGAACAATTTAACTGTGTATGACCTGACCTGGCTAGAACTCTGAGAAACTTACGGCATGAAAGGGAGTCCCATCAAGGTCCGTCTAATCTTGGGGGAATGGAACTGCCAGCTGGGTAGTGATAAACAGTGGTGAGAACCATGGGGAAGGATAGACTACCTACTGTTCGTGGGTATGTATGTGTGTAGAATATCTACTGTTTGTGTGTAAGTATGTGCGTAAGTAGGGAGGGAGTGAGTTATAAAATGGCATGTCTTTGTATCATGGACTTTAGAACGTTCTCGTGAATAAACTGTACGGACCTTTTGCATAAGCTGAGTCTTTGCCTAATTATTATTAAACCCAGGGTCTTACAAACCTCGGGGATTGGTCAAAGCTTATTGACTGTTAGTTATTACCATTGGGATTGAAAATTCTCGTGACAATTCCCTATGTAAGACAGACCGCAAGAACATTTCAACATGTAAATAACATTGGTGGACATGCAGGTAATCAGGCCCTTGATCTTAAATCGTTGTCCTGTGCGGGGGTGGGTAAATGAGTTGCATTTGTACTTGAAGCTGCATTGAGCACATTTGCTACATTTGTAGTTACCCTCCGGAACCTTGTCCAAGAAAGTTTCCCTTTTCTCTGGAGGGTAATCAGATTCAACCACAATGTCTCTCACGTTTGGGGGTCTTCTAAAGCCCATATGTGGGGGATATTTAAAAATGGGTTTCAATTGTGAGTCAATATTTCCTGATAATCGTCCTTAAATGCCTTCCCCCATGGTGAAGCATGATGGTGTCTTGTTTTGTACGCTTGGTACAAATAATAAAACGCAGAACTACAGGATGTTTCTTAACATAACTCTTTATTAACTAGCTACAACTACATGTTCGCCTATCTCCAACCACGATCAACTGACGATGCCCTAACCGTCTGGGTGGTGTTAACCAATCACTGCACAGTAGGATACGGCGGTAAAATGCATCCAATTATAATTCAGTATGTATTCACATATGAATATTACATCCCCCTTCTTTTAAAACAAAATACAAATGTTTACATATTATAAGCTTTTCTTTTGAATACATGCTCTGTAGTTTGAACTCAAGGTAAGTAACCATTTATATTGCATAACACACCAACTGAATCAACATAGACTCTGAAACAATGATCCAACATACTGTTACTTTTAGAACAAGGGATTCTCAGCAACTCAGCTTTCACTGTAGAAATGTCATCTTAACATTTCAAACAAATACGATACCAAAGCATTTCAAGTGAACTTTCAATAACAAGTTTACAGTCTGGAACTCTTTTAGGGCAGCGATCCGCCTACACCCTTTGACATTTCACAGGTCGAGGACAGCTCTGGGCTTGACCTCTCTTCCTGACCTTGTGCGATATGATGTTGAGCATGCTTCTGTGTCAGTCAACAGCTCTTGTGGTGTTGCAGGTAAGTGTGGTGTATGTTGTGCTGTGTGTGTGTTTAGTCCATCACGTTCTCTTTCAGGGGAACAGTTCATCTCATCAGTGTGTTGTTCTTTTGTGTTCAGTAAGTGACGACGATTGCGGCGGTACACTGCTCCTTCTGCTGTGCGGACGTGATATGAACGTTCAGTGTCAGCTGGCTGGATGACGACTGCTGGTTTCCAGAGGCCATGCTCCTGGATTCTAACTGACTCTCCGTCGATCAGTGGTGGCAGTGGTCTAGCTGACCTGTCGTAGTATCGCTTTTGTTGTTGTTGTCTCTGTGCACGTTTTCCATGCATTTCATTGTAGCTGACGACCTCAGGTTGCAGCTGCTGGTTGGTGCTGGGAAGGGTTGAGCGAAGTCTGCGGCTCATCAACAGCTGGGCTGGTGATTTGAAGTTGTCAACTGGAGTGTTGCGGTACTCAAGGAGACTGAGGTAGGGGTCTCTCTTGTCTGCTTTTGCTTTGTCCATGAGTGATTTAGCAATCTGCACAGATTTTTCAGCAAGGCCATTACTTTGAGGGTAATGTGGGCTTGTGGTGACATGTGTGAACTCCCATGCTTTTGTGAAGGATTCAAACTCATTTGATTTGTAACAGGGCCCATTGTCAGATATTAAAGTCTCTACAATGCCATGCCTGGCAAAGGCTGCTTTTAGCTTGTGTATCACAGCTGCAGATGTGGTACTGTGAAGCTTGTCGAGTTCGAAGTATCTGCTGTAGTAGTCCACTGTTACGATGTAGTCCTCGTTGTTCCAGATGAACAGATCGGTTGCCACGACCTGCCAGGGTCGGTCTGGGATACAGTGAGGTAACATTGGCTCTTTGGTGTTTGAGGGGCGTCTTTCAAGACAGATGGTGCATCTACCAACAATGTCCTCTATTTGTTTGCACATTCCAGGCCAAAACATAATGTCCCGTGCTCTCTGTTTGCACTTTTCCATGCCCATGTGTCCAGCATGGATCTTTGTCAAAATCTCTTCTCTGAGACTGGTAGGAATAATGATTTTCTCTCCTTTGAAAATTATTCCGTTGATCTGTGATAGTTCATCACGATGGTTCCAGAATTCTGAGACGCTCTGAGGGCATTTTCTCCTCTCCTCAGGCCATCCATCCTGTATGACTTCCCTCAGCTGTGTGAGTTGAGAGTCCTTTCCTGTTTCTGCTTGGATCTCCTTCAGTTTTGTGTCACTAACTGGTAAGTTGCTGTACACAGTGTGTACTTGCATGTCCATGCCTTCACTGAGGCTGCTGTCCTTGTAGGTAAGAAACTTCCTGGAGAGTGTGTCTGCGACAGGGATGTCTTTGCCTGGACGGTGAGTGATTGTGAAGTCGTATTTTTGTAGTTGAAGGATCATTCTCTGTAGCCTTGGCGGGGCTGCAGCTAGTGGTTTCCTCATGATTGACTCAAGGGGCTTGTGGTCGGATTCCACAATGACTTGTCGTCCATATACGTACTGATGGAAACGTTTACATCCGAATAGAATGGCATAGAGCTCCTTTTCAATTTGAGCGTAGTTGATTTCACAGTCTGTGAGAGATTTGGAAGCGTAGCCGATGGGCTTTCCTTCTTGCAGTAGCACTGCACCTAGTCCATACTTCGACGCGTCCACTTGGAGTCTGAGCTCTTTGTTGGGGTCGTAGTAGGCAAGGATTGGTCCTGGTTCTCTCGTGATCAAGTCTTTCACATTCTGGAAAGCAATGTCGTGTTGCTTGTCCCAAAGAAACTCACTGGACTGCTTTAGCAGTTGACGCAGGGGTGCATTAGCATTGGAGAGGCTGGGTGCGAACTTGGATAAGTAGTTGACCATGCCAAGCACTGTTTCCAGCTCTGCACGGTTTTTTGGTGGCTCCATTTCTTTTATGGCTGAGATTTTCTGTGGATCTGGCTTGATTCCATTCGCTGTGAGAAGATGTCCGAAGTAGCTGACCTCTGTAGCGCCGACTGTGCTCTTCTCTGGGTTGAGCCGGACTCCTCTCTCGCGGGATCTTTGCAGCATCGCGCGGAGGTTTCGGTCGTGCTCCTCTTTGGTTCGACCATAGACAAGGATGTCATCCACAATTGCCACAACTCCGTCGAGGCCTTCGTACACTTCGTCGATCTTTCGCTGAAACTCGTCTTGGGCTGAGATAATCCCAAAAGGCAGGCGACGGAACCTGTAGCGTCCAAACGGTGTGTTGAATGTTGTGAGCTTAGATGACTCTTCTGTGAGCTTGATAGCCCAGTAGCCTGATCTAGCGTCCATGACACTGAAGTAGTGTGCTCCCGCTAGCTTGTGTGTGATGCCATCTAGCGTCGGTAAAGGGTAATGGGGCCGTTTGATAGCCTTGTTCAAGTCTCTTGGGTCGAGGCATACTCGGAGCTTGCCTGTGCGTGGTTTCTCCACCACCACTAACGCGTTTACCCAGTCAGTCGGTTCTGTAACCTTGGTGACTATGTCAGATTGTTCCATGCTCTCCAACTCTTTCTTCAGACGGGCACGGAGAGCAAGGGGAATCTTTCTCGGGGGGTAGACCACAGGGGTTGCGTCTGGGTCAAGGTGAATGGTACATTCTCCTGGGAATAATCCTATTCCTGTAAAGACATCAGCAAACTCCTCCAGTACATTTCCTGTCTCTACTGGTGCTGTTACTGATAAAACTAGCTTGATGAGGTCCATGTCTAAACATGCTTTAAGACCTAGCACTGCAGGTGCTCTAGTGTCAACAACGTAAAAGTCCAACATCATGTCACTTTCCTTGTATTTGCATTTGAAAGTGCATGTGCCTTTTACTGGGAGCTGTTCACCACCATAACCAGTCAGTCTGCGCATGGTGGGCTGTAGCTCACACTCAGATGTCAAGCTGCGGTACTTATTCAGAGGAATAATGTTTACTTGTGCACCAGTGTCTAGTTTGAACTTTAGCTTTGTGCCTTGTGTTCCTATCTCAATGTCAGCAAAGGCTTGCTCTGTCTCTGATATGTGACTTTTTCCTGTCACTGAATCAATAAACAGTTCATCATCATTTGACTCTTTGATTGACATTTCATCTTCACTCACTGTGTGTACTGTTTTTCCACGGTAAGCTCTGCACACTTTTGCAAAGTGATTCCATTTACCACATTTAGTACACTGTTTGCCTTTAGCTGGGCAATTTCCTTGTTCGCCATGCACTTTGTATCCACAATATCCACATGTTTTGGGGCGTTTTGAGTCTGTGTCGCTCTGTTTTGGAGTTATGTCTCTCTCCGTTCTGAAACGCGCTCTCTGGGCACCGGAGGTGTGCTTTGATGTCTGCCTGACTGCGTGCACTGCTTGTTCACGTGATGCGCTCGTGCTGCGGCGCGAAATGGTTTTCATCTGAGCCTGTGCTAGCTCGTGAGATCTGGCTATGTCGATAGCTTTGTCCAGCGTTAGCTCAGACCCAACATTCAAAAGTTTCTCTCTCACTCGCGGTGAGTGTATTCCAAATACAATACGGTGCCTGACCATCTCATCCTTGTTTGCATAATCACAGTCTTTCACAAGCAGACGCAGCCCAGTCACAAACGGTTCAAAAGACTCGCTAGCTCCCTGTACTTTCTCATGGAATTTGTACCTAGCGAAAATTGTATTAGTCTTCGGCACAACATATGCTTCAAAACGATCGTAGTATGTTTTCAGTACCTTTGATTCAGCTTCGGTAAGTGTCCATGTGTTGTAAATATCTCTCCCTTTTTCACCGATCCAGAGGAGCAGGTAGCTACATTTTTCCTCTTCTCCTCTTTCCTTCAGAGGACCCGTGAACATTAGCTCCACATGCTGTTTGTACTTACGCCATGCATCGGGTAAGTTTGTAGACTCCCAGTCCATTCGAGGTGAAGGAACTCCATAAAAATCCATATTTTAAGACCATTTACTCTGACACCATGTCTTGTTTTGTACGCTTGGTACAAATAATAAAACGCAGAACTACAGGATGTTTCTTAACATAACTCTTTATTAACTAGCTACAACTACATGTTCGCCTATCTCCAACCACGATCAACTGACGATGCCCTAACCGTCTGGGTGGTGTTAACCAATCACTGCACAGTAGGATACGGCGGTAAAATGCATCCAATTATAATTCAGTATGTATTCACATATGAATATTACAGATGGGAAATGTTCTGCTTTTTCTTTAACTTTTGGTTGAATACTTTCCAACTGTGTTAGTCCTTCAAAACGATCATTGACATGTTTTACCCAATTATCTTTGTACCCCCTTTCCTTAAACCTTTGTGTGAGGTCCTTGGTCTGTTTCTGATAAGAAGCATCTGCATATTCTTCTGATGTGGACTGAATTTACTTTTATTAAGTGGACGTAGATGAAAGCTGTCTCCTCTAAGGAGGGTATTCTTGTCCGTAGGTTTCCTATAGAAATCTGTAGAGGGTGGTTTTGTCCTTAATAACCATCACATCAAGAAAACGGATTTGTTATAGGTCATAGTTAATGGTGAAATGAAGGGGTTCATTTACAGAGTTTAGATAAGCATGGAATTCCAAAAGTTCTTGGAATTCAACGAAGGCCTACGAGTCGAAACGTTGTTATAAATAAATATCACCTGGGGAGCATGATGCAGAACTGTGCGGCGTTTTCCGTTCTGTTTTCCATGAGTTTGCCTCCAACTCCTGCGGAAAGTACCTGAATGTGCGTATGTTCTTCAGCTTTACTACTCAGAACCTGAACATTATCTCCCCTTTCTATACAGGTACGTCCAGCCATCTGGAAAACGTCATAATCCTCAATCGTATAGTTGTCATCCTGGATGGCTTGCTATGACAGATGGATAGGGAAAGAGAGAGAGGAAAAAAAGAGCGATGTAACGGGGGTTAGGTTGGTTTGTCCTTTACTAACCTCGTCCCCAAACTATTGCACACAGCACATAGGCAATACCGAGAATCCGTGCCTGGGGAGGAAGTCTGGTGCGTGAGACAAGTTATTTTACACAACGCTCGAGTGGAACTAATTTGCCAGAGGGGGGACTCAAGAGTCATGACTTACACATCTCTGGACAACATCGCTAAACACTCCTGAGAGGGGGACAAATGCCTCTTGCACTGAGATGCAGTGTCTTAGATCCTAAGGAAGGAATGGTAAAATCCCTCAATTATTGTAATCGTTCATTAATCTACAAAGGATCTACAGGCATATTTCCATTGTAAAGTATTAATCGATTTAATTAATTAGGGGAATTTTTACATTTCAATTATCGGAGATTGAATAAGTCGCATGTGTTTTTGCTGCGTTGACTCTGATGCTTGCGGTCGATTTAATGTCACAAGTCAAAATTAGCACAAAACCAAATACTTTTTATAACTAACCAAGATAGACCACAGCTTGTCGTTTCCAATGGGAACAAATTAGTCATAGCGGGCAGAACAAGCAAGTAGGTGGGCAGAGCCAAGCACGCGCTAGCGATATACTATTGGTGCGTTCTAGTGACATCTGCAAATTTCCGTTAGGGAACGCCTACTCTGTGAAGTGCGCGTGTGCAATAACTCAATTCGCCTCTGCGCTCCTAAACAGCGCGATGTAATAAAAACAACTTTTGCAACGGGTGAAGTCTACAAAACTTAGTCTGTTCTGTTCATAACAGATTTTAGTTTTGGGAACAGAAAACTGTATTGAGATCAAATGTTTAGTTGATGAGAAGATTTGCAGAACGTCGGCCAAAATCCATCTCGTTCCATCTTCTCCCACTGCCCGCCAGTGGATTTTCTCTCACTGCCATATTTGGTAGTAAGTAGAAACGCCAACCGGATGCTTCATATTTATACATCCAGAGAAATATCTATCTCATTGTTCTATCTGTGTCAAAACATTTTACCAGCATGGAGAACGAGCCACGAAAAAGAGTCGCTCGCTCTTCAAAACCAGGCAAAAGGGGTTTGTTTTTATAAGATATCATCAGACCGGTATTAACATTGTGTTTAGATGTTGTTGGGTCTCTGTGGGTCCTCAAAAAGTGATGGAAACGAAGCTATCGTTCTTTCAACTAACGTTACGGTTGTGTTTACGTAGCGCTAGCTAACTTAGCTAGCAAGCTTCATATGCAGCCATAGCATAACGTTAACTGGCTAACGTTACTTTTATGGGCAAATTACAGTATTCAGCTAACTTCCTTATATGAGCACTGACACCTAATTTCACTTATTTGACAGATGGGAAGAGTGTCAAAGAAGCACAGACCGCTGTAGAGGAAGCAAGAAGGTATTTAACGTTAGCCTTGGTACCAGTCTCTTATGCTAATTTACAGTGCCTTTAGAAAGTATTCATGCCCCTTATTCCACATTTTGTTGTGTTACAGCCTAAATTCAAAATTGATTCAATATATTTTTTTCTCAATCATCTACACACAATACTGTATAATGACAAAGTCAAAACATGTTTTTTGGACATTTTGTCAATTGTTTGAAAATTAAATATAGAAATATCTCATGTACATAAGTATTCCCACCCCTGAGTCAATACACGTTAGAATCACCTTTGGCAACGATTACAGCTGTGAGTCTTACTGGGTAAGTCTCTAAGAGCTTTGCACACCTCGATTGTATGATATTTGCACATTATTCTTTAAAAATTGTTCAAGCTCTGTCAAGTTGGTTGTTGATAAACAGCTATTTTCAAGCAGGTTTATGTAAACTGTAACTAGGCAACTGAAGGACATTCAATGTCATCTTGGTAAGCATTCCAGCGTATATTTGGCCTTGTGTTTTAGGTTAATGTCATGCTGGAAGGTGACTTTGTCTCCCAGTGTCTGCTAGAAAGCAGACTGAACCAGGTTTTCCTTTAGGATTTTGCCTGTGTTTAGCACTATTGTGTTTCTCCTTATTTATTTTTGTACTTTTTACCCCTTTTTCTCCCCAAATTTCGTGATATCCAATTGTCCCATCGCTGCAACTTCCCCTATGGACTCGGGAGAGGCGGAGGTCGAGAGCCATGCGTCCTCCGCAACACGACCCCGCCAAGCCGCACTGCTTCTTGACACACTAATCGTTTAACCCAGAAGCCAGCCGCACCAATGTGTTGGAGGACACACCGTCCAGCTGGCGACCGAAGTCAGCTTGCAGGTGCCCGGCCCGTCTTAGACCACTGCGCCACTCAGGGGGCCGTTTGTCCTTATTTTGAATTGAAGCTATACAGAGTTGGTTACAATTCCAATTTTATCCTCCCAGAAGAGGCAGCATCTGTATTACAGCAAATAATATGGCTAAACTCCAATGTACTGATAGAGGATAAACCAATTGTCTTGGAGAGAATGTATAAGAAAGATATCAGGTTTATGAATGACATTGTAAACAACGAGGGTAGAATTATGTCATGCAACCAATTAATTTAGGTGTATGGAAATGTATGCTCAATACAAAATTATAACCAACTCATCGCTGCCACAAAAATGGAAAAGGCAATTACTTAAAAAAGGAATTCATTAAGTTTGTCTGCCACCAATCATTTTTTTTAAATAAACGGCTTAAAATGACTAATATAAATCATAAAATGTATCAGTTTCACTTACGGTCAAGAGGGTTAATAACTATGCCACATAAAATTCAAGATAGTTGTCCCAATACCATGGCATCGGGTTTATGAACTGATATACAAAGCAACAACTGATGAATCAATTCACTCTTCAATTTAAGCTATTATATAACATGTTCACTACAAAAATAATGGTCAGTTTATGGGGTGTTCAACAGTCAGACCGGTGCAGAGTCTGACTTGTGGAACCAGAATCAATAGAGCATCTCTTTGTACTGTCCATCGCTGCCTTGTTTTTGGAGTCAGGTCCAGGAATGGTTGTTATGCCATAATATCAGGGTGTGGTTGGACCTGCAAACTGTATTGCTGGGGGATTTGAACGACCACAGTCAGTCAACAAGAAATATCATTGTGCTCTTGGGTTAAATGTTTATTTTTGGGGCAATTTCGGCAGACGTTGCAGATGGGGAGGTTCAAGTCCATAATGAGACAGACACCATGGTATAATGGATTGATGTATTGCAGAAGGAAATGGTAGAATGATGATTTATTTGGAAAGATGGGTTGATCTGTGGCTGTCTGAAGGGTAGAATTGATATGTACATGTGTAAAAATGTTGAGGTCCTCCAATCAGGGGTGAGCATGGGATTATTGTATGTTATGCTTTTCCTTATTTACAGTGCATTCAGAAAGTATTCAGACCCATTGACTTTTTCCACATTTTGTTATGTTACAGCCTTGTCCTAAAATTGATTAAATTGTTTTTTTCTTTGTCAATCTACACACAGTACCCCCATAATGACGAAGCAAAAACAGGTTTTTAGAAATGTTTGCACATCTGAAATATCACATTTAAATACATACATTTTCAGACACTTTACTCAGTACTTTGTTGAAGCACTTTTGGCAGCAATTACAGCCTCAAGTCTTCTTGGGTATGACGCTACAAGCTTGGCACACCTGTATTAGGGGAGTTTCTCCCATTCTTCTCTGCAGATCCTCTCATGGTCTGTCACTGCACAGCTATTTTCAGGTCTCTCCAGAGATGTTCGATCAGGTTCAAGTCCGGGCTCTGGCTGGGCCACTCAAGGACATTCAGAGACTTGTCCCGAAGCCACTCCTGCATTGTCTTGGCTGTGTGCTTAGGGTTGTTGTCCTGTTGTAAGTTGAACCTTCGTCCCAGTCTGAGGTCCTGAGCGCTCTGGAGCAGGATTTCATCAAGGATCTCTCTGTACATTGCTCTGTTCATCTTTCCCTCGATCCTGACTAGTATCCCAGTCCCTGCCGCTGAAAAACATCCCCACAGCATGATGCTGCCACCACCATGCTTCACCGTAGGGATGGTGCCAAGTTTCCTCCAGACGTGACGCTTGGCTTTCAGGCCAAATAGTTCAATCTTGGTTTCATCAGACCAGTGAACCTTGTTTCTCATGGTCTGAGAGTCTTTAGGTACTTTTTGGCAAACTCCAAGCGGGCTATCATGTGCCTTTTACTGAGGAGTGGCTTCTGTCTGGCCACTTTACCATAAAGGTCTGATTGGTGGGGTACTGCAGAGATGGGAGAACCTTCCAGAAGGACAACCATCTCCACAGAGGAACTCTGGAGCTCTGTCAGAGTTACCATCGGGTTCTTGGTTACCTCCCTGACCAAGGCCCTAATCCCCTGATTGCTCAGTTTGGCCGGGCAGACAGTTCTAGGAAGAGTCTTGGTGGTTCCAAACTTCTTCCATTTAAGAATATTGGAGGCCACTGTGTTCTTGGGGACCTTCAATGATGCAGACATGTTTTGGTACCGTTCCCTAGATCTGTGAGTCCAGCAATGTCCCTAGTCCTTGCCGATGACAAGCATACCCATAACATGATGCAGCCGCCACCATGCTCGAAAATATGAAGTGGTACTTCGTAATGCGTTGTATTAGATTTGCCCCAAACATAGCACTTTGTATTCAGGACAAAAGTGAATTGCTTTGCCACATTTTTTGCAATATTACTTTAGTGCCTAGTTGGAACAGGATGCATGTTTTGGTTTCTTTCTTTTCACTCTGTCAATTAGGTTAGTATTGTGGAGTAACTACAATGTTGTTGATCCATCCTCAGTTTTCTCCTATCACAGCTATTAAACTCTGTAACTGTTTTAAAGTCACCATTGGCCTCATGGGGAAATCCCTGAGCGGTGTCCTGTCTTTCTAGCAACTGAGTTATGAAGGACGCCTGTATCTTTGTAGTGACTGGGTGTATTAATACACCATTCAAAGTGTAATTAATAACTTCACCATGTTCAAAGAGATATTCAATGTCAGCTTTTTTTTTTTTTTTTTAACCCATCAACCAGTAGGTGCCTTTTTTGTGGATGCGTTGGAAAACCTCCCTGGTCTTTGTGGTTGAATCTGTGTTTGAAATGAACTGCTCTACTGAGGGACCTTACAATAACCTGTTTGTTTGGGGTCCAGAGATGAGGTAGTCATTCAAATTTCATGTTAAACACTATTATTCCGCAGTTAGTCCATGTCATTTATTATGCAAAAGTTTACTCCTGAACTTATTTAGGCTTGCCATAACAAAGGGGTGGAATACTTATTACCTCAAGACATTTTCATCTTTTCATTTGTAATTAATTTCTAAAAACATAATTCCACTTTGACATTATGGGGCCATGCGTGTAGGCCAGGACACAATCGCAATTGTAGTTATTTTACGTTTAGGCTGTAACACAACAAAACGTGTGGGGGGAGCGTGTGAGTACTTTCTGAAGTGACTGTAAAACCACGCCTTGTCATGCCAAACAATTTGGACATTATGACATGGAGTACAAGGAGTGGAATGTTAGCACAAAACGGGTCTGGATTTCAGGCTAATATGACATCAGTGGTTCCCAAACATATGACGTTTGCTGTTTGTCTTCACATTTTTGGGGTTGAATGCCATTACCAATGTTGCTGGACTCCCATTTGTGAGCAGTGTTTGTCCCTGATCTGGTCACACCCCCATGCGTCTCTCTGACTTGTGGCGCTGACCGGGTAGAACCCCTGTCTCCCTAACCCCAGGAGAGAGGCAGTGAGGGAAACCCTGAGAGAGAAGCTGGATCTGGAGAAGAGGGCTCTGCAGGTGGTGGAGCGTCTCTTGGAGGACAGCGTAGCAGACGACTTCCTGGTTGACTGTGTGAGTACCGTAGAGGTCAATACACTGTCTACCTCTGTGGTCAATACTGCAGGGCGATCCGTGGGTAAGATGGCGACTGCAAATGGATGAAGCGCGCAGAGTTGGAGCGGTTCCAGTCTTGTGAATTCGAAGAGGATCTGTGACCTCATGGAAAGATTCACCGTCCGTAGATATCGGTTGATGGAGGAGCACGGCGTTGTTATTTTGAGGTGGCGTGGGGGGTATCTGCCATGTGTTCATGATGTTTCTTTCAATGTCCTTGATTTGCAGGCAAGGTTGATCACTGCTGCCAATTACAAAGACACAGTTGAGGAGAGGTCCATTGTGAAGCTGTGCGGTTATCCTGTCTGTTCAAACAAACTGGGCAAGGTAAGGTTTTGTGTATTTCTAAAGGGCTTTACCTTTTTAACCTGTCTTCCAGTCTTAAACTTATTCAGGTATTTTTAAAAAAAATTTTACTAGGTCTCCACTCAACAGTTCAAAATCTCCACCAAAACCAATAAAGTCTATGACATCACAGAACGCAAGGTAAGTGCTCAGTCAGACACAGAGTCACATACTTTGCTGTGTGGTGCCCAGCACCGCGAAAGAACGTGACTGACGTAAGACCGAAACGGTGCCCTTTCCCCCTCTGACCCAGAGTTTCTGCAGTAACTTCTGCTACAAAGCCTCCAAGTCCTTTCAGCTGCAGATATCAAAGAGCCCTCTGTGGCTGAGGCAGCACGAGAGGTAAGCCTGCACTGTTTTACTTCAGCATATATATATATATATATATATATATATATATATATATATATATATATATATATATATATATATATATATATATATATATATATATATATTTCTATTAGTGCTGAGGTAGGCAACCATTTTTCTTTAGGTCCAAATTTGACCTAAATGTTAACTCCTCTCGTCATTTGCAGCCCCCCAGATGTGAAATTAATGAAGAAAGGAGATGGGTATGTACATAACTTTTTCCCACAATGTCATTCAGTCTGGATGAATTGATACAATGTGGATCTGTCATTCAACTGATTTAGAAGGTTTGGATGGATGGATGGATGGATGGATGGATAGGTATTGATCCATTTATCAAATCCATTCCTCAATCGTTTACGGCATAAAAATTCAATAATTCGCAGACTGTGAACATCAAAAAAAAAATAACTACGGAACCATGGATATATCGATTGAGTGATTTGCTTGACTGACTGACTGACTTCCTTCCCCCGGATTCCCTCCCCCTCTGTTTAGCGGTAGCACAGGAGAGGAGGTGAGGCTGGCTGAGAGGCGTCTCAGAGAGGACGATGTGGAGAACCCCCTTCCCTTGGACTCCGTGTCCCCAGAGGACCCCAGGCGCTCCCCTACAGCCGGCAACAGCGACGACAGCGACGCAGAACACGACTTTGTCTCAAGCGTGGTCTCCCAGCGACGGGGACCCACGGTGCACTGGGGCGATCTGCCCAAGCGCACCGCCGAAGGGGAGGGTAGGGAACCTGGAGAGGGGGAGGACAGGGAGAGAAGGTCGGGAGGTAAGGACACAACGGTGCCCAAGCAAATACAAACAAACGAGGCGGAAGATGAGGAGGAGGAGGAGAATACAGAAGAATCACAGAAAGCACAAAGGAAGCCAAGCAATGGCACAGATGGACAACAACAGCACACCACAGATACGAACCACCAGAGTGAGCAGCAATCTTTCCTGGGAGAGAGAGGGTCGCCAGAGGGCCAGTCTATGGAGGAAGCCGCAGAGCTATTGAGCCAAGTTACAATACAGGATCGAGCCACAGCTACGTCTCCTGCACTAACAGCCTGCAGTGTACAGAATCAAGACCCAGCTACAAAACCCAGTCCACAGGGGGACCCAGCACAGCCCACCCAGCCTGGCATCAACATCACCCAGGTGGGCATGAGCAGAAGGGGAGCCCAGGGGCTCCTCAAGGGCCACGAAGCCGGGACTAAACCTGTCTCGGTCCGGCTGAATCTTCTAGAAGGCCTAAGGAGGACCTTCACTGAATGGACGACTGAGGAGACTATGAAGTTCCTATATGGCCCAGACCACTTTAGTAAAACACTGATAGAAACAAAGGAGGAGGAGGAGAAGGAGGAGGAGCTAGATGAAGATGACTTGGAGGACATTGTGGAGGGTGGTGGGGAGGGAGGTGAGACTGACTCCCAAAGGGGTCCAGGAAGGCCCTCGGCCCCGGCCCCGGACTACGACACCCTACGCAGGGAGACAGAGGAGATGGGGCTGAGGGTGAGGGAGTTCTACAAAGGGACGGAGGAAGTCCAGCGGGTGTCAGGGAAACAACATGCCAGAGGCGGAGACTCAGAGGTGAGTGGGGGAGGAGTGTATTGTAGCAACTGCCAGTGTCCAGATGGGGGCACTCTGTATAAGCATTGGAGAGATGTGACATGAAACTATCTCCTGTCGCTCTGTCTGTCGCTCTGTCTGTCGCTCTCTGTGTCTGTGTCTCTGTGTCTGTTTCTCTCTCTGTCTCTCTCTGTGTGTGTCTCTCGCTCTGTGTCTGTCTCTGTGTCTCTTTCTCTCTATCTCTCTATCTTTCTGTCTCTGTCTGTGTCTCTCTCACTCGCTCATTGTCTGTATTCCTATCCTCTCCAGAACCAGGGTGGGGCGCTCCCGTTGGTTGACTCCCATGCCCAGCACCTCATCCAGAAACGGATTACGGTGGAGAAGCTCACTAAAGGGTGTGTGTGTGTGTGTGTGTGTGTGTGTGTGTGTGTGTGTGTGTGTGTCTGTATGTAAACACTGCAACGGTTTTCAAAGTGCAAAGAACTGGGTTTCTGCGATGAAAATATGGTCACCGATGTGCTGACAATTGACAAAATTGAATTTAACTTAGCGTCTCAGCATATGAAGAAAGTAAACAAAGTTGTTCTGTCTGTTTCTCTTTGCGGTCCGAAGCCTGAGAGACATCGTGGGCCCTCTGCGTCTCACCATGACTGACGTCTCCAGTGACCTCAACAGGCTGGTCAGAACATTCAGGTCAGCGCCAGTGTGACCTTTTAACACACCTTCTACAACGTCCCCAGACTGCGTCTGGGAGACTGGAACGTTGTACAGTCAATATTTTACCTGGGCCTGTATTCATAAACCGTAACAAAGTAGAAGTGCTGATCTAGGATCAGTTTTGCTCTTTTAGATCATAATGAATAAGATGACACGGACTGGAGGGGGGGGGGGGCTGTTCCTAGATCAGCACTCCTACTATGAGACACTGTGAATACGGTATTTATGGTGAAGTTATGTAGTATCAAGGCTTCCACGAACTGCGTGGACTTTCTGGGGAGCCCCAAATGGGCCAGAAGTGAACTCTGCTCTTGTCGTGGGCACTAACTAGGGTCTGATTGGCTGATTTTTAGGTGCTGTCAACAGGAAGCGGCGATTGGCAGAGTGCTATTTGACTTCCTGTAGCTCTTTTTTTTATTTATTTTTTTAAGCGTACCACTTGTCACACCTCCAGTGAGAGGCCTGTTTCCAGGAATTCACCACGAGCTCCTGAGTCCTGCTCAAACAGCCCCCTGAGCTCCAACAACAAACTGTCATATCAAACAACTATAATTGTTTTGACTGTATGATTTTGTCTCTGACATATGGTTGGACTTTATGGTGATTTGGACTGCCAAGTTGAAGGAAAGGCCAGATATTTCGACTTGTTTTTATTTACATTTTTATGGAGAATCATAGTATTGTCAGGCCTAATGGCAGTACTCATTTCTCTCAGCTTCTAAAAACGTATTTTTTTTACTATACTGTCTCTTTCTTTATTTCCATGGCAGATTTACAAACACCAACATCATCCACAAAGGCCCAGAGTGGACCCTGATTGCGGTGGTGCTCCTCCATTTGTAAGTGCACTTTCCCGTGTGCGTGTGTGTCCTGTTGCAGGAACAGCTGGAGAGCCTAGGCCTCTGTAGGATCAGTACAGAGGAAACCAGGGAGAGAGGAAAAAGTCCCTGGAGGAACACCCTCTCAACAAACTCTACCTAGAGGGATTTATCTGTGTGTGTGTGTGTCCAGGGTGCACTGCAGAGAAGTGTGTGTGTGTGTGTGTTCTTTTGGATGTCTTTGATAGAGCTCAAACAAAGTGGAAGTCAACCTGTAAAAAAGTATGGTTTCATTTATCAACATATGCATAGAATGTGTACATTCATACACAGGCCCTCATAGATGCAGCAATGCAAAGGTTTATGTGTGTGTGTGCGCATGCGTTTTTATGGTGGCCTTTGATATATATATATATATATATACACACACACACACACACACACACACACACACACACACACACACACACACACACACACACACAGTGCGGTATACATTATATGGCACTCTGGTTTGTGTGTGTGTGTGTGTGGCATCTCCAATCTACAGTGTTTGCGTTCCCTTGCGTTGTTTGCCCTGTGCCAGATGGTGTGTGTGCGCCACTTCCCCGGGCAGGGCGTGAGCCTAGCAGGCGCTATGTGGGACAGTTCCATGCTGCTCCGGTTTGTGTACACACAGACGCTTCTCTGCCTTACCTCATCCACCTGATTGCCCCCCCCCCCCTCCAGATCCGTGAGGCAGCAGCCAGGGACGACGACACCCACACAGGCAGGCCCTGGGAATGTCAAAATAAATGGGGGGGGCCACTGCCGTCTTGACCTAATATTACCTGATCTACTAATGTGGTCTTGATCCAGTCCTGTAGTCGCTGACTAGTAAAGCAAGACGCCCTATCGAGTAAGACGCTGACGAAACGGACGGCTCTCACAACGAATTGGAAGTGGCGCTGCTCTCAGGCGCAGTTTGGTTTCGACTGACTCAAAATGTCTGTTACTTAGCCCTGAGCATTAAGACGTGGTCGTAATAAGACACCTACGAGAGAGACTCTTAAGAACACGTCTTACGTTGCGTTATAAGCTCATCGTAAAGCATCATACCTGTTCACAAGGCAATGCGCTGAATTTCCAGTCGCTTCCAAATCCTGGTCAGTGTGCCCTTAAACCTTTAAAAAACATGTGCATTTCGCTGTTGGATGAGATTTCTGTAAATGGTCACGTTAGCCGTACTGCCATCTGAACGTCTTGTACTTATTACTTCTTTACTTCAGAGGCCTTTGGGTTTTTGTTTTTCCTGACCGTGTTTGTTTTGCAGGTTATCAGAGGTGTCCCCGGTGGTGCGGGAGGCCCTGGAGAGGCCGGCCTCAGTCGATTACCTCTCTACTCTGATGCAGGAGCTCCCACTGCTGGACCGGGACCTGCAGAGCCTGGTCCAGCTACTCAGAACCGCAGAGCTCTGTCCACACGCGCACAAAGAGAAACGGCAGACAAATCAATGAAAGTCTATTCTTCTTCTGGACAACATTTTCCCCTATTATAAGAACTACCGGGGAAGGGAGACGTCAGTCCCAGTTATCCTTTTTTATTTGTTTTGGTTGCTTTTTCGGTTTTGTTAATTTCTATTTGATTGTGTTCTATTTTTTGAGAATTAAGAGTCAAAATAATGACTTTCATCTTCTCTCTGGAAATGTACAGTGCTTGATGTGGTTGTAGTTCTCTGAAATGAAGAGCGTGTAGGCATACCGCATCACTGAATAGGCTTGTTTTCAAACAGAAATTCTTACACTTGTGCATCGTTGAGTGAATCTGTTGAAGCTGTAAATGTCTAAATCAAATCTTTAAAGTTACAAGCATCCAATGTTGAACCCTGTGCCTCTATACAACCAAATAAAATCACTCTCAGGTTTCCCACTTTGTCTAAAAACGTTATGTGTTGTCGACTATGTTGCCTAACTGTAAGAGGATGGTGCAATAAAAGTGATGCTGTTTCTCCCAACTTCCTTAACATGAAGTTTATAGCAGTGTAATCTCATTTGTTCCAAGTGTGTTAACAAAGCGTGTGTCTGATTTTAATATTTGGTTTGGACCAGGTAGCTCGCACGAATGGGAAATGAACGTTAATCATTTTATTTGATTCAAACATTTTAGGATCCTACAGATATAGCCTAGCAGTTCTGAAGCATTTTGCTTGTAGGCCTTGAGTAAAATATGTTCATTTTGTTGGCATGAGTTTATTTCTTTTTTTTTCTCTTGTTCATTTCAAGAATGTGTTGAATGAAGGTGGTGCAGTGGAATTGTTTAAAACTGTATCAACTCACTGACAGGCATACTATTCATTAAGAATATATCATATTTTAACATTTTTGGTTTAGATTCCTGCACTTTTGAACTTAAGCCCTTTTATGTTTTACAAAAGATAAGGGACCATTAAAAATGTGTATTGGATTTTGTTACACACTAAAAATGATAGTGACAGTGTTATAATTTAAGCTGGAATAGAATAGGCATTGATTAATATGACATTTTCACAAATGGCCTACTAGGCATTAAATTGCTGAGTAGTATTTCATTTAATCGTTTTCTTCTGCTAGGGAAGAAAACAAGAAAAATGATTAAGCACAAATATAAACAGGCCTAGTTGGGCATCAACCAAACTTCTAAATCATGTATTTTGTGTTGTGTGAAATGTTAAAGACAATTTGGTCTATTAACAATACTAGTATTGCATAAATGTATTTTGAAATTGACATAATTGCATATATTAAAATAAATGTGTTAATCCTTTGTGACGACCGTCGTAATGAGGAGACCAAGGTGCAGCGTGGTGAGTGCTTATGTACAAAATGTATTTTAACTCAGAACACTAAATCAAAACAATAACAACAGAAAACGAACGTCACGTTCTGCAGGCTATACTAAGCTGTACAAAAACAAGATCCCACACTGAAGGAGGGAAAAGGGGCTGCCTAAGTATGATTCCCAATCAGAGACAACGATAGACAGCTGCCTCTGATTGGAAACCATTCTAGGCCAATCAAAGAAAAAGACAACATAGAAATATAACACATAGAATGCCCACCCCACACCCTGACCTAACAAAATAGAGAAATAAATCGTCTCTCTCAGGTCAGGGCGTGACATCTTTCCTCTGAAATTTGACATATTTACTTCCATATTAGCTATTTTCTTCTCAATCCTCCAGCAAAATTTTTGCTGTTCACAGTTTTTCATTTAAATCCATGTTGTGTATCCTTGTGCCTCCTCAGATCCACTTTCCGTTGGAATCCCTTGAAGCAGAGGTCGCAGCAGAACGGTTTATAGCCCGTGTGCTTGCGGGTGTGCGTGATGAGGTTGGAGCTCTGACTGAAGGCCTTCCCGCATACCTGGCACTTGTGCGGTTTCTCACCTGATAATATAAACAAACAAGTTGCGTTATGAAAGTGTCCATTTGAGTTCTCCATATTGAAGTGTTGACTGTTGTTGTGCAGTAATTATACGTGTCCATCTGAGCTCTCCATATTGATGTTCTGCTATTTTTCTCGTAATTGTCTGACTTAAACGTAATATGTTAACTTACTTTTTGTTTAGATGACCACTTATGAATAATTGGCTAATACAAAACCGTGTATATCATTTTTTTTTAATAATGAACGTATTTTTTTTGTGGTGGGAGCGTAATCTCTCACCTGTATGGATGAAGGTGTGTTTCTTCATGTCCGACTTCTGATGGAATCTCTTACCGCAGTACTGACAGGGGTAGGGGCGCGTGTCCGAGTGGATGAGCAGGTGCGTGGACAGCGTGGACGATCGCTTGAAGCTTTTGCAACAGATTTTGCAGTCGAAGCTCCTCTCCTGAGAATCAGGTAAGATGTGAGAAAGTCAAGTATATGAGAGTGTGACTTCTTGCCATCTACAATTTAGGATTTCGTTCACTTTTTTTAGCAAATACGGAGGCATTTGAGCCCTAATTACCTGTGAGTGAACGGCTTTATGTTGTTCCAAGCTCACTGCGTGCCCAAATGTTTTCCAACACATTCCACAGGTGAATGGTCGTGCTCCGCTGTGCGACCGACGGGCGTGAACTTCCAAACCGTGCGGTGTCGAGAAGACCTTTTGGAGAAGATGAAAGCGGTCATAGTTAATAGCCTACCACATTGATGCCGAAAGTGTTTATTAGTGGAAACAATCTCATTCAAATCGAACAATTGACCTTAGTATGCATTATGGTGGAGGATTATGGATAGGCTTACCTTGCAACACTTGATGCATTTGTACGATCTGCTTGGTTCTATACGGGAACAGATGAGATTGGATTTAGACTTGATTTCAGAGACCTTGAGGGCCGAGTATAATTGGTCGGCGTCCCACATTTTATAGGTAGGGAACACCGTAGACCCAAAGTCCCGGTAAAATCCTGTGTGCGGGCCCCGCTGTGCGTAAATAGGGGATTTGGAGGCACCATCCTCGGATCCATCGATACCCATCTGTGTGTCAGGCTCCAGAGTTGTGGAGAGATTGTGTTGGTATGTTCGCTGCACAAGGTGCCTGAGCTTGGAGCCAGAGTAGGTAGTCCAGGCATAAGGGCGGAATGGAATGGCGAAATGGTGAGCGTTGTCCACTGACGGAGTGAAACATTGTTCCGAATCTGGAAAACATTTGGACTATATGAGTCACGTTTACAAATACTGTTTACAAAAATAGCCAATAATGACTTAATAATACACCCTTTTAATATGCAGGTAAAACCCCACAGGACAGGATGAAAAGTGATACATATGAAAAGCTGAGGCACAGTCTCAAATAATCATGTTTGGATATGCATTGCGCATATGCGTAATGGTGACCAAGGACAGAGCAAAGATAGACATCACAACAAACTGTAAACACAGACCTTGTGATGCAGATGGAGATGGAGGGCGCCAGTAGCAGTCATAGTCCGGGAAGCGGTCGCACACGTTGCCCTCGCAGCTCAGCGGGGAGGTGGAGAACATGTCAGCCGTGCGCACTAGATAGGATTCGGGGGAGAGCTTGCCATGGTTATGAGCGTCCTGCGCGTCACAGCTCCCCTCAACCTGTGGTTTGCGCTCTAGTCTCAGAGAAAGCAAAGATTAGCACTTAATTCAAGCTCATAATATCCGTCTCACTAGCGGTTCTGGGGGGGGGCAGTGCCCCTGTGACAACAATTTTGGACCCCCTTGTGGCCCCCCTAAATGTGGCGTATGAAATCATTTTTACATAACTAATTTTTGCTATCATTCTTTTTTACATCCGTTATTAGACAGTGGCAACGATGATGATTATGAACATGGTCTTTTGCCTGCTAATGCCTGCAATGCAGTGAAGAAAACGATATGACAACAATAACGTCTAATGTAACTGGCCCCTCTAACAGTACAACTGGCCCCAGCTTGGCCCCCCCCCCCCATTTGAAATGGTCTAGAACCGCCACTGATCCGTCTCAGATTTATATTGTATTTGTGAATTCTAAAGTGAAACAATACATTCCACGCGAATTTAGCGAAATGAGAAACGTATCATTACAGATAGGTTTTTAAAACAAACGTAGGCTAATTCTTCCTTGTGTGCGTAAAGGCGAATGGATAACAATTACGCAATACATGTATTCAAAGCACTGCAGCATCATAAATGGACGCACCTGCGCATATAAGGGATACATTAGTATCCAGTCTTATGTACTCATCATCCAGGTATCGGGGTTGGTGGTAGCTATGTGCCCGTTTACTCTTCACCAAAAATGACCTCGGCATGGTTACTATTCGCTGCGTGACTCTCAAGGTCCCTGGTCACTTGTGATGAAATCCTCTCCGTCCACACCGCCTATTTTATCTCCGGAATGATTTGAACACCATTGGTTGAAAAGGCACCTGCGCGTTTACAAGGTTTTGTGAGCATGTGAGGCAGGTGGCCAATGGGACCACTGCCCCCCACGGTCTCCTTTTGTGATTTGTAAACCACAACTTATTATATTTTCTAAAATATCATTTAGAGAACATATAGTTGTTTGCTTTAACGTCAGGTGCCATTTGCGTTGGTTCAGAATCAGATGACATGTTTATATTTGGTTTATATTTTACCGTGGTTGACGGGTTAAAATGGGTATAAACTTACTGGAACTTTCCCTTGACTAGGCTATAATGTGGAATATTTAGACTATTTGTGATTTTTAAGCCCCCAACCCTCCCTTCCTCATGGCCCATGCAACAAGGCCCATGTCGATGTAAACGGATCCTGCGGTACCTCCTCTCCCTGTCCCCCCATGTAGCAGCCTGCAAATGCGGACATGAGGTATCCCTTACAAGAGCCTTTGTCAGTTAACGTGCTGGCTCATTCATCCAGATAGATCCAATAACTTCGTCCAAATGTATCATATCCAAAGCTTGGGACTATAAGGTTCTATCTGCGAAAAGATGATTCTGAGATAATTTACTTTAAAGTTCCCGATCCCTCATTGGTTTGAATGGTGAGCCATTTTTTAAAATCTTGTATTATTTTTAACTTAACAACATTAAATTGGCGTATTTAGAGTACTATATAGGTAGAGAACATTGAACAGAACAAGGCTAAGTCAATAACTAAATGTTCTCTCAAGCTCTCAATATCCAAATGCCAATGTATGGCAAGGCTCAATTATGATTTCAGTAGGATCTCCCTGATAAAACAAAGTCGGATTTTTTTTAAACATTTGTAGTCATTTAGCAGACGCTCTTATCCAGAGCGACTTACAGTAATGAATGCATAAATTTCATAAATTTTCTTTTTTCTGTGCTGGCCCCCCGTGGGAATCGAATCCACAACCCTGGCGTTGCAAACACCATGCTCTACCAACTGAGCTACAGGGAAGGCTACAGGGAATGAACTGAGATGTTGTCATTTAGCCTATTTCAGAAATCAGAACGCTTCAAATGGAATCATTGCGAGTAATTTCGTGTTCAAGATTGTCTGAAAGCAAAGTGATATCAATTTCTCGGCCATGTAGGAATAACGTTGTTGGTTGGACCTGTAGAACAACTTGAGAAAGGTAAAGTTGGAACACATGCTCGATACCCAACAGCCGAAATTGCTTAACCGCGCTTAGATTTTTTTCTTTTGACAGGGCAATTTGACTTACAAATAACATCTCCCACAGCCTACATTGCTACTTTAATTAATTGATCATCTCTTCTGTGTCGCATATTGCCTGCACAAAAAGTAATTTCATTCTTTACCCTAAAACATTTGACACTCAATCACGTACACGTAGAGGCATTAACAGTTATTATATTATTACACTTGTCAAGAAACAAAACGACTTCAGTCACATTTGAAAAAATATATAATAATTGTTATTTCATGTCTAATGCATTGTCACGACTTCCGCCGAAGTTGGTCCCTCTCCTTGTTCGGGCGGCGTTCGGCGGTCGACGTCACCGGTTTTCTAGCCGCCACCGATCCACTTTTCATTTTCCATTTGTTTTGTCTTCATTGTACACACCTGGTTTCCATTCCCATAATTATGTTCCTTATTTAACCCTCTGGTTCCCCCCATGGTTTTGTGCGTGTTTGTTCATTGTAAGTGGGTCTGTATTTGTGAGTTTGATTATTGTCCTTCTTGGAATATTTGTTGTTTTGAGTAAAGTTACGTGAATTACTCATCTCTGTGTCCTGCGCCTGACTCCGCCTTACCTGCTACACCTAGATGCCTTACATGTATGGGGACCTTACTGTACACAATATCCACATAGACTCAGCTCACAGCGCCTCTCATCTGAACATAGCGGCTGTCATGACCCTTAATTAACTGAGAACTTCCTGAAAGTCCATTTTTTTTCTCACAACTTTCAGCAGATAGACATTGATTATTTGGCCTTATCGCTAATAGTCATGACATGAAGTCTATTTTAATCATTTGTACACCTATTTCAATTGTCCTACCTTGTTTGAAAATCAAGTCATATGAAATGGTTTTAACCAATTTGATTTAGTGTTATAGCAAAGTTAAAAATCCTCTTTAATTACCAACAACACCCAATGAATCATCATTTTAAAATTCCCACAGAGAAACCGTGCACCAAGTCATATCCCAATTTTACTCTGTTTGTCTATTTACAGCTCAAGGTGGGGCTGTGCATTTGTAATTATGTTTCCAATATAAGACCTAGCCTGGCTAGACTCATCCTTAGCCGTGACAGTGCCACTGCCCACACAGAAGCTGTGTAATTTCAGACAGGTCCTACACATTCCTTTAAATGGATCTCATATCCATTCATTATCTGTACTATTTGTGTACTTAATTGACCAGGCATCTTGACTGAAATGAATAGCCCATTGTTGTCTTCTCTCCTGGTTTTCACTTTTCCTACAGGTGGCAGTTCATGGGCATGAGGGCTTCCACCGTTAGAGCCAGAAGGACTGTCACTGGTTCCACCCATGCCTACTCTTACACACAGAGCAGGGCAATTGTGGCCTTCATTGTTTCCCTTTATGGATTTGATATCAGACCTAGGTTCAAATCATTTAGTTGGCTTGATTGAGCTTGCCTGGTGAAATGGAACCAATGGAATAGACCCAAGTGCAAACTTCGCCCATCTGGCGCTCCAGACAGACTTAATCAAACACTCTAAAGACTTGAAAGATTTGAACCCGGGTCTGTGAAATCTGTTTAATATTCCACGTTTTTTGTTCCCCTGAAGGTTTATCTGCATCCAGAATATCTGGAGGGAAATATCCCACACCCTTTCCCTTTCCTCAGCGGAGGATTTACCTATATGTGCCTTTTAGGGTCTTGAGAATGAGACTGATTAGACAAATAGCTTGACATGTACAGTTCTGCACAGACTTAACATGGTGTGTCTGCATTGCACAAAAAATACACAAGATCAGAGCATCAAATACACTAAGCCCCATACTCTGTCTAGTCTATAATAACAACTATTTAAGCCATATAAAAAATGAAATGGGCACAATTTCTCAAATCGCTTTGTGTCCTTTTAAACAGTCAATATGAATCACACTACATTGACGTAATCGCAGAGTAGACTGACCTTGTGCAGTGTTGCAGAGTGATACACTACCTAAAGTATATGGACAGCCCATCAAATGAGTGGATTCGGCTATTTCAGCCACACCCGTTGCTGACAGGTGTATGAAATCGAACACACAGCCATGCAATCTCCATAGACAAATATTGGCAGTGAAGTGGCCCGTACTGAAGAGCTCAGTGACTTTCAACTTGGCACTGTCATAGGATGCCAGCTTTCCAACAAGTCAGTTCGTAAAATTTCTGCCCTGCTAGAGCAGAAATCAACTGTAAGTGCTGTTATTGCTAAGTGGAAATGTCTAGGAGTAACAACGTCTCAGCCATGAAGTGGTAGACCACACGGGACCTACTAGTGCTGAAGCTCGTAAAAATGGTCTGTCTTCGGTTGCAACACTCACTACCGAATTCAGCACAAGAACTGTTCGTCGGGAGCTTCATGAAATGGGTTTCCATGGCTGAACAGCCGCACACAAGCCTAAGATCACCATGCGCAACGCCAAGCGTTGGCTGGAGTGGTGTTAACCTCGCTGCAATTGGACTCTGGAGCAGTGTAAATGTGTTCTCTGGAGTGATGAATCACGCTTCACCATCTGGCAGTTTGACGGACGTATCTAGGTTTGGCGGATGCCAGTAGAACGCTTCCTGCCCGAATGCATAGTGCCAACTGTAAAGTTTGTTGAAGGACGAATAATTGTCTGGGGCTGATTTTCATGGTTTGGGCTAGACCCCTTAGTTCCAGTGAAGGATAATCTTAATGCTACAGCATACAGTGACATTATAGACGATTCTGTGCTTCCAACTTTGTGGCAACAGTTTGTGAAAGGTGCTTTCCTGTTTCAGCATGACAATGGGCCCATGCAGAAAGCAAGGTCCATACAGAAATTGTTTGTCGAGAAGAACTTGACTGGCCAGCACAGGGCCCTAACCTCAACCCCATCGAACATCTTTGGGATGAATTGGAACGCCGACTGCGAGCCAGGCCTAATCGCTCAACATCGGTTACCAACCTCATTAATGCTCTTGTGGCTGAATGGAAGCAGGTCCCCGCAGCAATGTTCCAATACCTAGTGGAAAGCCTTCCTAGAAGAGTGGAGGCTGTTATAGCAGCAAAGGGGGGGACCAACTCCACATTAATGGCCACGATTTTGGAACAAAACACTTCAGTCTGGTTTTAGACCCCATCATAGCACTGAGACTGCACTTGTGAAGGTGGTAAATGACCTTTTAATGGCATCAGACCAAGGTTCTGCATCTGTCCGCGTGCTCCTAGATCTTAGTGCTGCTTTTGATACCATTGATCACCACATTCTTTTGGAGAGATTGGAAACCAAAATTGGTCTACACGGACAAGTTCTGACCTGGTTTAGATCTTATCTGTCGAAAATATATCAGTTTGTCTCTGTGAATGGTTTGTCCACTGACAAATCAACTGTAAATTCCGGTGTTCCTCAAGGTTCCGTTTCAGGACCACTATTGTTTTCACTATATATTTTACCTCATGGGGAAGTCATTCGAAAACATAATGTTAAATTTCACTGCTATGCGGATGACACACAGCTGTACATTTCAATGAAACATGGTGAAGCCCTAAAATTGCCCTCGCTAGAAGCCTGTGTTTCAGACATAAGGAAGTGGATGGCTGCAAACTTTCTACTTTTTAACTAGAAAAAAACAGAGATGCTTGTTCTAGGTCCCAAGAAACAAAGAGATCTTCTGTTGAATCTGACAATTAATCTTGATGGTTGTACAGTCGTCTCAAATAAAACTGTGAAGGACCTCAGCGTTACTCTGGACCCTGATCTCTCTTTTGAAGAACTTTTCAAGACTGTTTCAAGGACAGCTTTTTTCCATCTACGTAACATTGCAAAAATCTGTCCAAAATGTTCTGTCCAAAAATGATGCAGAAAAATTAATCCATGCTTTTGTTACTTCTAGGTTGGACTACTGCAATGCTCTACTTTCCAGCTACCCGGATAAAGCACTAAATAAACTTCCGTTAGTGCTAAATACAGCTGTTAGAATCCTGACTAGAACAAAAAAATGTGATCATATTACTCCAGTGCTAGCCTCCCTACACTGGCTTCCTGTTAAGGCAAGGGCTTGCTCCTACCCATCTTTCCGATTTGGTCCTGCCGTACATACCTACATGTACGCTACGGTCACAAGACGCAGGCCTCCTAATTGTCCCTAGAATTTCTAAGCAAACAGCTGGAGGCAGGGCTTTCTCCTATAGAGCTCCATTTTTATGGAATGGTCTGCCTACCCATGTGAGAGACGCAGACTCGGTCTCAACCTTTAAGTCTTTACTGAAGACTCATCTCTTCAGTGGGTCCTATGATTGAGTGTAGTCTGGCCCAGGAGTGTGAAGGTGAACGGAAAGGCACTGGAGCAACGAACCGCCCTTGCTGTCTCTGCCTGGCCGTTACCCTCTCTCCACTGGGATTCTCTGCCTCTAACCCTATTACAGGGGCTGAGTCACTGGCTAACTGGTGTTCTTCCATGCCATCCCTAGGAGGGGTGCGTCACTTCAGTGGGTTGAGTCACTGACGTGGTCTTCCTGTCTGGGTTGGCGCCCCCCCTTGGGTTGGGTTGTGCTGTGGCGGAGATCTTTGTGGGCTATACTCGGCCTTGTCTCAGGATGGTAAATTGGTGGTTGAAGCTTTCCCTCTGGTGGTGTGGGGCCTGTGCTTTGGCAAAGTGGGTGGGGTTATATCCTGCCTGTTTGGCCCTGTCCGTGGGTATCATCGGATGGGGCCACAGTGTCTCCTGACCCCTCCTGTCTCAGCCTCCAATATTTATCCTGCAGTAGTTTATGTGTCAGGGGGCTAGGGTCAGTCTGTTATATCTGGAGTATTTTTCCTGTCTTATCCGGTGTCCTGTGTGAATTTAAGCATGCTCTCTCTAATTCTCTCTTTCTTTCTTTCTTTCTTTCTTTCTTTCTTTCTTTCTCTCTTTCGGAGGACCTGAGCCCTAGGACCATGCCTCAGGACTACCTGGCATGATGACTCCTTGCTGTCCCCAGTCCACCTGGCCATGCTGCTGCTCCAGTTTCAACTGTTCTGCCTGCGGCTATGGAACCCTGACCTGTTCACCGGACGTGCTACCTGTCCCAGACCTGCTGTTTTCAACTCTCTAGAGACAGCAGGAGCGGTAGAGATACTCTCAATGATTGGCTATGAAAAGCCAACTGACATTTACTCTTGAGATGCTGACTTGTTGCACCCTCGACAACTACTGTGATTATTATTATTTGACCATGCTGGTCATTTATGAACATTTGAACAACTTGGCCATGTTCTGTTATAATCTCCACCTGGCACAGCCAGAAGAGGACTGGCCACCCCTCATAGCCTGGTTCCTCTCTAGGTTTCTTCCTAGGTTTTGGCCTTTCTAGGAAGTTTTTCCTAGCCACTGTGCTTCTACACCTGCATTACTTGCTGTTTGGGGTTTTAGGCTGGGTTTCTGTAAAGCACTTTGAGATATCAGCTGATGTAAGAAGGGCTATATAAATACATTTGATTTGATTTGAATGAGATGTTCGACGAGCAGGTGTCCACATACTTTTGATGGTGTAGTGTATCTATCCGAGGAATTGGAGAGTGTAAACTCTCTGAGACAGAACAGGAAACCAGCAACAGAGCAGAGCAAGCACCATCAGTGCTGCTGTGGCAGGTCAACCAAGCTATTTTGTATTTTATTTTTCACCATACAGAGATCTTGATGGTATATGCTACAGTCTCTTAGCAAAAACACGTGATTGAAATAGCTGCAAGGAATTGCTCTGATAACAGCTTGTGTTTTTTTTCTTTCAACTTTCTCAAACATGCTATAGAAATAAACATAGGCTTTGTCTTGCATCTCTGAACCACCAGTCTATTTCTGCTGCTCAAGCTAAAGTTCTTCAACTCATATGTGCACAGTGAGAAAGTATGTGACTGCTGTTCCTAGATATTAATATAGTATTTTTCGTGTGCAAGGCTGTCGCTTCAACACCACATATGCCCTACATGTGAATTTTCAAGAAGACAGTGTTTCAGTTCAAAAGAGCCTATTCAAAAATACTTTGCTGTGCAATATGTTAGTTATTTGAGGGTCGGTTTCCCAGACGCAGATTAAGCCTTCTCCTAGACTAAAAAGCAAGCTAAATGGAGATTCTCCATTGAAAGTGCTGTTAAATCCAGGACTAGGCTTAATCTAGGTCTGGGAATCCGGCCCTGAAAGTTTTGAAGAGAATCTTCTTGACTGTGAGCCCCCACAGTCCATTTTTGAATCTCATGCAACTTAACTTAAGCAAGTTTGGATTCTTGTCCAATTTACCATAGAATATTTAGCTATATTCAGTATATCAAAATAGTCTCCCTAAATCCAAGCAGACAAAGGTAGATCAGGGGGGTTGGAATCATCCAGTGAGCAGAGCCTGTTGTGAAGCCACAGTGTTGAGACATCTCTATAAAAACCACGACACTATCACAAGTTCCTCCTCTGGCCCACTCACAAACCACACAAACGTGAATGGCTAAAGAAACACACACACACACACACACACACACACACACACACACACACACACACACACACACACACACACACACACACACATCTGATCATCTGATCTTACTTTAACTTCACCCACAGGCTCCCGTCGTTCAACCACCGCCCAATGGAAACGGCAAGCCAAATCTGACCGAACCCCAGCTGCCCAAATGCCAGCACAATGCTTTGACTTACTGTGGTCCAGTCGAAACAAAACAGCAAGACAGTTCTTCTTTCAGGTTTAACATCTTGTTTTTCCTTCAAATTTTGTCATCAAAACTATTAAATTAGTGGCTATGAAGAAAAACAATACCCTACAGGCCCCTTCTGTCCACACCTTGTCTAGTTTCTTCTCAGACTGTCATTTCTTTGAATCAGTGTGTCTATCAATCACTCGCCCTTCTTCTTTTGTTGAGGTTTCCCCATATTCAATGTTAAAAGACTACAAAGCAAGAAAGATTAAGTCAAGAAAGTGGAAAAAATGTGGCTTTCAAAATATACAACTTGTGTATATTTTCCTTAGGCTGCACAGGTATAAAGCTACAGTAGTCCTATGTGTCTATTTTACAGCAACATTTTTAGTGTTTGAGTTCTTGACAACACACAAATGCTCTCTCCTGGACTTGTTGAATGCTATAAACAATTTACAAATCATCACCTCAGAAAAGGAGACCCTCATCGATCTTACTGATCAACAAGACCCCTCTTTAGCAAGACGCCAGGACAGCTTCTGGGTGTAAATTATCCAAAATGGGCAAATACTAGGAATCATGGAAGCAGACGTGTGGAAATCTACTCAGAATTTCCTAGTTATTGTGCCCCTGTTTAGGAGCATGCTGGATTTTGTTTTTAGAGGTCAGGGTTCAACCACACTCTCCGCTTGGTTTTCTGATGCACTTGGCTGTCCTCTTGGTATTGATAATGTTAGAGGTGGTCTCCATCATTAAAAGCATTCTTAACAGGACATCAGGACCTTTTGCTTGTTGTTGACATTGATGAGATTTTTTACTTTTTGGATAGCAATAAAAAACATTTTTCTTTACCATACAAACACATGGACATACAAAGACACGCACATGCATGAATACACTAATAGGATACATTCACTGATGCACTCAAATCTTTGTTATGGCAGAGAGGTTTGCTCTGAGAATAAATTATGTCTCTCCGCTCGTCCTTCTGCAAGTAGGTGTAAAAAGTCTGGTCAATGTGTCACAAAGATCTAGGTTTTGCTTGATGGTGACACTGTCTCAGTTATTTCCGATATATTTGGCAAGTCCTAGTTTTTTTCAAATGTACTTATATTTGTACAGCCATTTATTGTACTTAGGCCCACATAAAACCATTCTGTTGCAGCACCAGCTGACCATGGACTGCTTGTAACTCAACTACCAATAGGCCTATTTGTCACGTCCTGACCAGTTTAGGGATTATTTGCTATTGTAGTTTGGTCAGGACGTGGCAGAGGGTATTTTGTTTATGTGTTTCGGGGTGATGGTTTATGTAGTAGGGTGTTAGATTTATTATTTCCGGGTTTTGGTTTATGTTCTGTTTTGTATTTCTATGTTCTTTCTGGTTTGTGGTATTTCTATGTGTAGGTTAATGGGGGGTTGGACTCTCAATTGGAGGCAGGTGCTTTCTCGTTGCCTCTGATTGAGAGTCCTATAAATGGGTAATTGTTTGGTGTAGTGTTGTGGGAGATTGTTTCTTGTTTTGCCTGTGTGAGCGTGACAAGACTGTTTTGTTATTTTGGTGTTCTCTTTATTTAAAATAAATAACAAGATGAGCATCCACATTCCTGCTGCGTTTGTCACGTCCTGACCAGCAGAGGGTGTTGTTATGTAGTTTTGGTCAGGACGTGGCAGAGTATGTCTGTGTATGTGTGTTCTGGGTGTTGTGTTTCTATTTAGGTCTGTGTGGCTCCCGATCAGGGACAGCTGGTTATCGTTGTTCCTGATTGGGAGTCATATAATTAGGAGTATGTTTGTCACTTGGGTTTGTGGGTGGTTGTGCTAACACTGCTAGTCTTTGGTATGTACTTAGCCTGTTAGCCTGTTAGTCGTTTTTGTTTATTGTTGTTCCCGTGGATACTTTGCTCTTATATATTAAAAAGATGAGTATCTACATTTCACCTGCTGCAGTTGGGTCTCTTCAACACGGCTGTAACTGTGACAGCGTTTTGGTCCTCTATTCCCGACGACAACTGTGACACTATTACAGCCACTATAAGATGACTGGACTGTACCACTCCCATGGCTGCACTTTCTTGCGAAATTAGTTCTGCAGAACAGAGCTTCGGAACAGTAGCTGATGTTCAGTTACCCAATGTAACTGAACAACAGCAGTGATGATCTCACTGAGAGTGAGAGAGAAAGATCTTGTCTGTCATTTTAGCCAGAAAAGGAGAAGACACTGGTTCCTTTTTAGGGTTACGTGATCTATAGATAGAGCTTCAATTGAACAAACTCATAGTGCGATGAAGAAATCTGGAATGTTTTATCTTTCTATCATGAGAAAAGGGTTTGAGTAAACCCGGCCAGGCGGTTGTTTGTTATGTACCTTGAATAGACTTATCGAACTCTGGAAAATGTTTTTTAATAGTTGATCCTTCATTGATGTGCTAGTGTTTTGTCATCTACAGTGAGCTCAAAAAGTATTGGGACAGTGACACATGTTTTGTTGTTTTGGCTCTTTGGGTGCATCTCAATATTAGGAAGGTGTTTCTAATGTTTGGTGTACTCAGTGTATACCATTACAAATGAGAAATACTGTAATGTTTGCCTTTATTGTGCCAAGAGAACATAATTTGGCTAATCAAGGTTTCAGGCAGAACAGTTGAAACTGGAGCAGCAGCACGACCAGGTGGACTGGGGACAGCAAGGAGTCATCAGGCCAGTTAGTCCTGAGGCATGGTCCTAGGGCTCAGGTCCTCCAAGAGAAAGAAAGAAAGACAAAAAGGAGAGAAAAAGAAAGAGAATTAGAGAGAGCATACTTAAATTCACACAGGACACTGGATAACACAGGAGAAATACTCCAGATATAACAGACTGACCCTAGCCCCCGACACAAACTACTGTAGCATAAATACTGGAGGCTGAGACAGGAAGGGTCGGGAGACACTGTGGCCCCATCCGACAATACCCCCGGACAAGGTCAAACAGGCAGGATATAACCCCACCCACCTTGCCAAAGCACAGCCCCCACACCACTAGAGGGATATCTTCAACCACCAATTTACCATCCTGAGACAAGGCCGAGTATAGCCCACGAAGATCTCCCTCACTGCACAACCCAAGGGGTGGCGCCAACCCGGACAGGAAGATCACGTCAATGACTCAACCCACTCAAGTGACGCACCCCTCCTAGGGACAGCATGGAAGAGCACCAGTAAGCCAGTGACTCAGCCCCTGTAATAGGGTTAGAGGCAGAGAATCCCAGTGGAGAGAGGGGAATCAGCCAGGCAGAGACAGCAAGGGTGGTTTGGTGCTCCAGTGCCTTTCCGTTCAACTTCACACTCCTGGGCCAGACTACACTCAATCATAGGACCCACTGAAGAGATGAGTCTTCAATAAAGACTTAAAGGTTGAGACCGAGTCTGCGTCTCTCACATGGGTAGGCAGACCATTCCATAAAAATGGAGCTCTATAGGAGAAAGCCCTGCTTCCAGCTGTTTGCTTAGACATTCTAGGGATAGTAAGGAGTCCTGCGTCTTGTGACCGTAGCGTATGCGTAGGTATGTACGGTAGGACCAAATCGGAAAGATAGATAGGAGCAAGCCCATGTAATGCTTTGTAGGTTAGCAGTAAAGCCTTGAAATCAGCCCTTGCCTTAACAGGAAGCCAGTGTAGAGAGGCTAGCACTGGAGAAATATGATCAATTTTTGGATTCCAGATTAAGATTCTGCAGCCGTGTTTAGCACTAACTGAAGTTTATTTAGTGCTTTATCCGGGTAGCCGGAAAGTAGAGCATTGCAGTAGTCTAACCTAGAAGTGACAAAAGCATGGGTTCATTTTTCTGCATCATTTTTGGACAGAAAGTTTCTGATTTTTGCAATGTTACGTAGATGGAAAAAAGCTTTCCTTGAAACAGTCTTGATATGTTCGTCAAAAGAGAGATCAGGGTCCAGAGTAACGCTGAGGTCCTTCACAGTTTTATTTGAGACGTCTGTACAACCATCAAGATTAATTGTCAGATTCAACAGAAGATCTCTTTGTTTCTTGGGATATAGGACAAGTATCTCTGTTTTGACCAAGTTTAAAAGTAGAACATTTGCCGCCATCCACTTCCTCATGTCTGAAACACAGGCTTCCAGGGAGGGCAATTTTGGGGCTTCACCATGTTTCATCGAAATGTGCAGCTGTGTGTTGTCCGCATAGCAGTGAAAGTTAACATTATGTTTCCGAATGACATCACCAAGAGGTAAAATATATAGTGAAAATAATTGTGGTCCTAAAACGGAACCTTGAGGAACACCGAAATTTACAGGTGATTTGTCAGAGGACAAACCATCCACAGAGACAAACTGATGTCTTTCCGACAGATAAGATCTAAACCAGGCCAGAACTTGTCCGTGTAGACCAATTTTGGTTTCCAATCTCTCCAAAAGAATGTGGTGATTGATGGTATCAAAAGCAACACTAAGGTCTAGGAGCACGAGGACAGATGCAGAGCCTCGGTCTGACGCTATTAAAAGGTAATTTACCACCTTCACAAGTGCAGTCTCAGTGCTATGATGTGGTCTTAAACCAGACTGAAGCATTTCGTATACATTGTTTGTCTTCAGGAAGGCAGTGAGTTGCTGCGCAACAGGTTTTTCTAAAATTGTAGAGACATTTTTACAAAATCCTTAATGTTCCAAAATGTTTTGAGTGTTCTTCAACTGAACTGTTGACCTTTTGCATCTTATCTCAAAAGCCTTTTCACAAACATGACAAGGAGGTGGAAAATGTTTACTTATTGTGGATGGCCGGGTAATGGGATTTGAATATAAAGAAAACTTCAATATGTCTGGTAATACGTATTTTTTTTGTTTTTATTATCAAATAGATATCAATATTAGGTACACCAGGGCCTGCGCCAGAACGAATTAGTTAGATGGGCCTTTGATATCCGTAGGCAGGGACGTTTTTTCACGGTACCTCCTATGAGCGCATATAACTAAAATATAGCCTATAGGGCATAGGCCAATGCAACAGTAGGCATATAACTTCCATCGTCAACTAAGTAAAATACATAGAGCCGACAAATAAAAACAGTTGAGAATATCCTGATGGCAATTCCGGTTCTTTCAATCTAATTAATCTCTCCACTCTGCCTGTCTCTTCCTTTCTATCTTTCTTGACTTGAGTTATTGCTAGTGAAGTGCAACATTGTATCAAATCATCAACTGGATCCAGCTCCAAACTGTCTCTGGCGAACTTGCAACATTGTATCAACTAGCCTATTCCGGGCCCTCAGTTTCCTGTGCCAGTAAGCTTGGGACAGACAGCTGTTTTTATGATGTTTCCACTGGATATATGGGATCATTAGATTATAATAGTTTACTCTTTCATACTGAGGCTTGGTGATTATTGAGGCCCCGAGTGTTTGAACGTTTTTTTAAAATACTGAGTAACTATCATTTGCAATGGATGTTAACAAAACAAACTTCGTTAGCAATGTGTGAGGTGAAGAAAAAATTACTGGGAAGCTCACTTTATTAGTGGTGGACGTGGTGAGTTAAGTCAATCAGACATTTCCAAATGGTCACTTTCTCACATTTGCATGCAGGAGGCCAGCTAGGTCTACTTCTATGCATGCTCAGACCGCTTGCTCCCTCAATGTTATCAGGACAGAGAAACCAGAAGCATGCTCGTGGATCATGGAGCACTCCAAACAAAAGACATCGAAAAGATTGACAAAACTCTTAATGGTTATGAAATGAACTAAAACTTGTTTCTCACAAGTGTAGCAGGTTGTGAACTCTGCAAACAACGTTTCCACTATAAGAATGAGAATGGTATATGACTAAATAATACATTTATTAACACAAATGTATGTAACCAAATAAAAAATGATTAATGGTACATTTACTAGGCCTACTGGTGACATATATAATAGGGAATTGATACAAAAGAAACCATCAAAGGGCAAACAATTCACACAATGAAACAATGAATGGGCAAGAATTAGCGGGAGACAGCTGAGCGCATTCTGGAGAGCTGAGTGCATTCATTCTTGAGAGAGACACACAATTTCTTCGCCACACAGCCCTCCCCTTCTTGTTGCTACATTTTTAATTATACTCAAGACACATTATTCTCACACATATTTTAGATGCTTTTCACTCACAGCCGCAACTCAATCAGCTAGACATATTGCCACGCGCGCTGCCCAAATTGCGGGATTCACAAATAGGCATATGCATACGCTTGTAATTTGAAAGAAATAAACTAATGATCCTCTGTGGCTAAGTCATGCTCTCTGGTGAAGTATTTTGAATGTTTTTATTTAGACAAGAGTAAATATAATTTTGGCCAAAAACCTCAATTTACTTTAGGGCAAGCCAGTATCTGCCAACTTCCTTTCTAATTCGCAAGAGGTTGACACCAGAGATCAGATTTTGCTGAGAGTGAACCCTCTCACTTCGCCTCTTGCTCTCTGCTGAAACGACTGTATGTCACCATGAGAAAGCATCCGAGTAGGCAAAACAGTGCCCCTGTCATAAGCGTTGTAAGGATTGGACCAAAACGCAGCGGGTAAAGTGCTCATCTTCTTATTTTATTAAAGAAAACACTTAATAAAAATAAACAAACGACGAAAACAGTCCAGTAAGGTGCACAGACTATACTAGAAACAACCACCCACAAACACAAGTGAAAACAAACACAACTAAATATGGCCACCAATTAGAGACAACAACCAGCTGCCTCTAATTGGAGGTCATTGCCAAAAACCCAACATAGAAATATAAAACTAGATAAACACATAGAAATAGATAAACACCGAAACATACAAAACAAACACCCCCTGCCACGCCCTGACCAAACTACAATAACAAATAATCCCTTTTACTGGTCAGGACGTGACAGTACCCCCCCCCCAAAAAAGCTACAGACCCCGAATTCACCTCAAAAACAAAAGCGATGTTTCGCTCGCTCGGAACCTTTATCTGAGATTGATGCATCTTTCTTTGGGCGTGCGTCTCGATCAAATAAATTATCAATATTTTAATATTTTATTTGGAGGGTAAGGCCGGCCCTTAGGTACACACACAGTAGTGATTTCTTTTAAATCAACGTTTCAAGCATCCTGTCCTATAGTTGACCCCTGTGACCCATGGGGTGAGGCCTCCTTGAGGCTTGACTGCAGCATGACACTGCACTGATTAATCACAGTAGAGTGCTCATTGGGTGAATCTTCACATATAGGTCAATGATCTCTACTCATCACCAACTGGCCCTGCCAGGGAGGAGCTGGATCAGCAGAGCGGACACTTCACTGGGCATGGCTGCTTCAACGACAAGGGAGTCATTGGCTCTGACCCAAGAAATTCACACTAGGATACCATTCATTATGAAGCAATGAATTGAGCACGTATTCTAAATGTTACACTTAGTAATGATATTGGAACGTGGCCGTTTTTTTCTTAAGAACCCTATTTCAACAGTGAACACATTTTGTCAAAACAAATTTCTGATGTTCGGTTCTTAAAATATACTCACGCTAGCTGACCTGGGTGTGGCTGTCCCTGCCATCACTGCAGGACTTTGAAGCCACAGAGTAGCAGAAATACATGGGCAACCAAGTGGAACATTGGTTCAGTTGCCAGGGTGTGTACATCCAGCAGGGTGTGTACATCCAAAATGCATAAGAAATGTTACATTGACACATCCTCTTATGACGACAAAGCTCAACATATTCACAATGCCTCACACTCTGATCAGTGGAAATAGACTCATCTGTTGACTCAGACCTGTGGGCAGAAGTTACTTTCAAATTCACTCATAATAGGTGGCTGCTGTAAAAACAAAAAAGGTCAAATAGAGTTCACAGATTTGTTGCAATTCTGTCTCGAACTGACTTATTATTTGGACATTGAGCGTTCTTAAATTCAACCCAACATTCTCATGAGTCAGACGATATTTCACAATGCAGTTTGTGAGATGGTGATTTCTTTAAAAAAAAAACATACATATAAAGTAGCGGTCAAAAGTTTGGACACACCTAGTCATTCAAGGGTTTTTCTTTATTTTTTTACTATTTTCTACATTGTAGAATAATAGTGAAGACATCAAAACAATGAAATGACACATATGGAATCATGTAGTAACCAAAAAGGTGTTAAACAAATCAAAATATATTTTTGATTTTAGATTCTTCAAAGTAGCAACCTTTTCCTTGATGACAGCTTTGCACACTCTTGGCATTCTCTCAACCAGCTTCATGAGGAATGCTTTTCCAACAGTCTTGAAGGAGTTCCCACATATGCTGAGCACTTGTTGGCTGCTTTTCCTTCACTCTGCGGTCCAACTCATTCCAAACCATTTCAATTGGGTTCAGGTCCGGGGATTGTGGAGGCCAGGTCATCTGATAAAGCAGTCCATCACTCTCCTTCTTTGTCAAATAGGCCTTACACAGCCTGGATGTGTGTTTTGGGTCATTGTCCTGTTGAAAAACAAATGATAGTCCCACCAAGCGTATGCCAGATGTGATGGTGTATCACTGCAGAATGCTGTGGTAGCCATGCTGGTTAAGTGTGCCTTGAATTCTAAATAAATCACAGACAGTGTCACCAGCAAAGCACCCCCACACCATCACACCTCCTCCTCCATGCTTCACGGTGGGAACCACACATGCTGAGATCGTCCGTTCACCTACTTTGCATCTCAGAAAGACACGGTGGCTGGAACCAAAAATCTCAAATTTTGACAGACCAAAGGACAGATTTCCACCAGTCTAATGTCCGTTGCTCATGTTTCTTGGCCCAATCAAGTCTGTTCTTCTTATTGGTGTCCTTTAGTAGTGGTAACTTTGCAGCAATTGGACCATGAATGCCTGATTCACACAGTCTCCTCTGAACAGTTGATGTTGAGATGTGTCTGTTATTTGAACTCTGTGAAGCATTTATTTGGGCTGCAATTTCTGAGGCTGGAAACTCTAATAAATGTATCCTCTGCAGCAGAGGTAACTCTGGGTCTTCCATTCCTGTGGCGTTCCTCATGAGAGCCAGTTTCGTCATAGCTTTTGATAGTTTTTGCGACTGCACTTGAAGAAACTTTCAAAGTTCTTGAAATTTTCCAGATTGACTGACCTTCATGTCTTAAAGTAATGATGGACTGTCATTTCTCTTTGCTTATTTGAGCTGTTCTTCACATAATATCGACTTGGTCTTTTACCAAATAGGGCTATCTTCTGTTTACCCCCCTACCTTGTCACAACACAACTGATTGGCTCAAACGCATTAAGGAAAGAAATTCCACAAATAAACTTTTAAGAAGGCATTCCAGGTGACTACCTCATGAGCTGGTTGAGAGAATGCCAAGCGTGTGCAAAGCTGTCATCAAGGCAAAGGGTGGCTATTTAAAAAATCTCAAATGTCTAATATACACTGCTCAAAAAAATTAAGGGAACACTTAAACAACACATCCTAGATCTGAATGAAATAAATAATCTTATTAAATACTTTTTATTTTACATAGTTGAATGTGCTGACAACAAAATCACACAAAAATAATCAATGGAAATCCAATTTATCAACCCATGGAGGTCTGGATTTGGAGTCACACTCAAAATTAAAGTGGAAAACCACACTACAGGCTGATCCAACTTTGATGTAATGTCCTTAAAACAAGTCAAAATGAGGCTCAGTAGTGTGTGTGGCCTCCACATGCCTGTATGACCTCCCTACAACGCCTGGGCATGCTCCTGATGAGGTGGCGGATGGTCTCCTGAGGGATCTCCTGCCAGACCTGGACTAAAGCATCCGCCAACTCCTGGACAGTCTGTGTGACAACGTGGCGTTGGTGGATGGAGCGAGACATGATGTCCCAGATGTGCTCAATTGGATTCAGGTCTGGGGAACGGGCGGGCCAGTCCATAGCATCAATGCCTTCCTCTTGCAGGAACTGCTGACACACTCCAGCCACATGAGGTCTAGCATTGTCTTGCATTAGGAGGAACCCAGGGCCAGCCGCACCAGCATATGGTCTCACAAGGGGTCTGAGGATCTCATCTCGGTACATAATGGCAGTCAGGCTACCTCTGGCGAGGACATGGAGGGCTGTGCGGCCCCCCAAAGAAATGTCACCCCACACCATGACTGACCCACCGCCAAACCGGTCATGCTGGAGGATGTTGCAGGCAGCAGAACGTTCTCCACGGCGTCTCCAGACTCTGTCACATCTGTCACATGCTCAGTGTGAACCTGCTTTCATCTGTGAAGAGCACAGGGCGCCAGTGGCGAATTTGCCAATCTTGGTGTTCTCTGGAAAATGCCAAACGTCCTGCACGGTGTTGGGCTGTAAGCACAACCCCCACCTGTGGACGTCGGGCCCTCATACCACCCTCATGGAGTCTGTTTCTGACCGTTTGAGCAGACACATGCACATTTGTGGCCTGCTGGAGGTTATTTTGCAGGGCTCAGGCAGTGCTCCTCCTGCTCCTCCTTGCACAAAGGCGGAGGTAGCGGTCCTGCTGCTGGGTTGTTGCCCTCCTACGGCCTCCTCCACGTCTCCTCATGTACTGGCCTGTCTCCTGGTAGCGCCTCCATGCTCTGGACACTACGCTGACAGACACAGCAAACCTTCTTGCCACAGCTCGCATTGATGTGACATCCTGGATGAGCTGCACTACCTGAGCCACTTGTGTGGGTTGTAGACTCCGTCTCATGCTACCACTAGAGTGAAAGCACTGCCAGCATTCAAAAGTGACCAAAACATCAGCCAGGAAGCATAGGAACTGAGAAGTGGTCTTTGGTCCCCACCTGCAGAACCACTCCTTTATTGGGGGTGTCTTGCTAATTGCCTATAATTTCCACCTGTTGTCTATTCCATTTGCACAACAGCATGTGAAATGTATTGTCAATCAGTGTTGCTTCCTAAGTGGACAGTTTGATTTCACAGAAGTGTGATTGACTTGGAGTTACATTGTGTTGTTTAAGTGTTCCCTTTATTTTTTTGAGCAGTATATTTTGATTTGGTTAACACTTTTTTGGTTACTACATGATTCCATATGTGTTATTTCATAGTTTTGATGTCTTCACAATTACTCTACAATGTAGAAAATAGTAAAAAAATTAAGAAAAACCCTTGAATGAGTAGGTGTTCTAAAACGTTTGACCGGTAGTGTATATACCAAATCTGGAGTTAATCTGGATTATGGTTAACATTTTTAATAATTGTACATTAGCATATGTGCTAACGTGCATTTATAGGTACAGTGCGGACATTTTTGAATGCATCTACTTTTTTCTCAAAACCATTAAAGACTGATGTAATGTCTAAACACAACATCTAGAGTGAATCTTATGTAGGGTTCATGAGGTGAAGATGATTGCAGATGACTTTGAGCATCAGTGTTACATTTGCAAAGAATGAGTTGTTAATAGTTTTCTTGTTTGTTATATCAATACCAAATTTGTTGTTGTTCATCTTAGGCACATCCATGATAGCGATGACAAGTTTGATAGGCCACTGTGGAGTGGATTTACAGTGGTTTAAATTGACACTTAAATCAGATTTTTGATTTGTCAATAACTCAGCCATCTTTTGACCAATAACTTAGTTTCCCTCAAACTAAATGAAGACATGTACCATGGACATACATTCCAAATTTGGTCCTATGGTTCATGAGAAGAAGATTTTTTGCATATTGTAGCATATTAGCATGTGTGTTAATATGCATCTACTGGTATAGTGTGGCCATCTTTGAATGCATCAACGTTATTTTCTCAAACTCTTTAAGGACTATTGTGATGAGTCTAAAGACCAAATTTGGAGTGAATCTGACTTTTAGTCTATGAGAAGAAGATATTTTATGGATTATTTTAAGCATTAGCGTTACATAGTTAAAAAAGTGAATTGTGAATTTAAGATATCAATGCCAAACTGAAGAAGGTTCATTATGGTAATGCCTGTGATGAACCTAAACTTTTCAAGTTGATAGGACATTGTGGAGTGGATTTACAAAGGATTTAAATGATTTCTTGGTTTATCAATAACTCAGCCATCTCTTAACCAATCCCTTAGTTTTTCTAAAACTTAGTTGATACCGAAGTTGGTGTCATTTAGTTATTGAGAGGAAAGGTTTTCCAAAATTTCCAAGATGGAGGAAAATCTATACTGATGGACCTTATGGGTCCTTGAGGCACATTTTTTCACCATGAGGAAAACCACCGACATACAAAGTTTCAAGTCTCTAGATAAAAACGGGGTGACGGATATGAGGGTTTAAGTGAGACTGCTTATAACAGAATCCCCTATTGGCCAATTAGTGCCATTCTTTTTGACCAAGTTACTCATGGCCAGTTTCTGTATGTCGAAATTAGAAAAAGTTACCAATCTATGCTTGAGTTATTTGACCATGTAAAGAAAAAACATGTAATAATTAAGGCAATATACAGCTTAGCTGTGAACCCCTAAAAAGTAAAAGAGTACAAAGTATAGGCTATAGGTTGAAAGCTAGTTCACTATGCATAGCTACATGTTTAGCATGTAGCCTAGGGAGTGGCTCAAATGCCTTATTCTGAGATCACAAACTGTAGGGCTACTTACTGTACATTGAAATGGGTTGCTGCTGCTCTCTGCTGGTGTCTTGGTAAATGTAAGCCGGTACAATTACATTTACCAAGACATATAATGGTACCGCTTTACTTGACACTTAGTGTCATAACACGTTATGATACAGCAGTGGTGGGAGAAGTACATCATTGTCATACTTGAGTGAAAGAAAAGATACTCTATGACAGAATGCCCAAACATGTTCATGTAAGATATAAGACATAAATTACTGCAGTTTAAGACCATAGAATGTACTATATGCCAGTGAAACTGAATATCCTGCACTCAGACATTGTATTATTCTGCTGGAAGTGTAAAACACAAAAGGGGACATATTTGTATGTTATGATCTTGTGAAGGCTGGCTGAATTCTGGCAAAGAGTATGTTCTTTTTATCTCAGCATGTCTACAGATTCTCCCTGGTTTTGTTTGCTTGGAAATGTTGATGCTGGAGACTGTTATCAGAAGAAACTGTGTAACATAGCATTTATAGCGGCTAAGAAATGCTTTGCCATTAACTGGAAGGTTGGTTATCCTCCCACAATGGACGGCATACACGTCAAGGGGGAAAGGGGGATAACTAGTCAGTTGTACAACTGAATGCATTCAACTGAAATGTGTCTTCCGCATTTAATCCAACTCCTCTGAATCAGAGAGGTGCGGAGGGCTGCCTTTACCGACATCCACGTCTTCGCCGCCCAGGGAACAGTGTGTTAACTGCCTTGCTCAGGGGCAGAATGACAGATTTTTACCTTGTCAGCTCGGGAATTCGATCCAGCAACCTTTCGGTTACTGGCACAATGCTCCTACCCGCCAAGTTATGTATCACTAGATTTGATTTATTACAAGATTAAGGGTATACTGTGCAACTTTCATACGGTCTGGATGCCTTATATGGAATACAGTACGACAAAAGGAGTCTGTATTGGAAACATGCCCACATCAGTGGCGATACCTATTTAGGCAATCCCTAGCTGCTGAGCTGCTCAGTCCTGGCCCTGGGGGTCTGCCGTACTGTTGGTTGTCACTCTGGCCTTGGCCTAACACACCAATATCCTAAAGTTGAGTGGGGTGTGTTGGATTGCGGCGCTGCAGGGCCGTGGACCCCTAGGGGCAGGACGGGGTGACCCAGCTATATTGTTTGTAAGTAAAACGGGCTCTACAGTACTATTAGGCCTATGACATTAATTATATGGAGAATGTACTGTCTTTGTGTGTTTTTATTCAACTTTTGTTTTTCAAAACTTTCTCTTGATACATAAAAAAAAGGATGGGAAGGAAATTGTTGGGAGAGAGTTGAGTTATTGACTAGACTTGTGGGGGTCGAGCGTGCAGGCGGCTCTGGCTGGCTGGGCGGTCTGGCTGAAATTTGATATAGAAGATGTCGGAAATAAAGATAATCAAAACATAGGTCTTTGTACCTTATTCGTAGGAGTTGTTCATTTGTTAGGCTAATGGTTAAAGGTGCAACACAATATTGATTATTGAATTATCATTGATCTAGTTCAGTCTTATCAATCACTTAAACATACTGAATAATGATCTCTTACCTAGCTTGATGACTGTGGACATTTTTGCTTACTTTTTGTTCTAAGTAGAGACGGCTAGAAACGCAGGTAATGAGCTTTAGATGCTCCCCCCAAAAACGACCCCCCCCCCCTAAAGAAAACAACAACATTCCATTACACCATAGCCTACTTGTCAACAGTATTTTTATGTTATATAACATTTTCTGAAATGTACCATATTTAATAGTCATTGTAATTGAGCACACGTTATGTCAGACATGCACTTACACCAATTCTCTGTTGTTGATGACTGGGATGAATACAGGAGCAGATTTCAGGAGCAGGACAAGACACCCTCTTTTTGACTGATGACTGACATAAGGGCATGTACGTGATAGGCCTATCTGGCTTTTATGATTATGATGGTCATAAGGCTTCTTGACAGTGTCATAAAATGAATTTTCTTAGTCCAAGTAAAGTGACACAGTGTGATCATAATGCTTCTTGACAGTGTCATAAAGTGTAAAAACATGACTTTAAAGAATTCATTACAACAACGAAAGATTTAAGAAACAAACTTTCGAAAGAAAGGAAACTTCTTGGTAGGGAAAAAATACATTTGAATAAATGTGGGTTTTGACACTTTTTTTGTAGGTGTCATAATCTGCCATGAATTAACACAATATATGTCACAACAGGTGTAAATATATCAGTCATTACAGTGTTATGACCATATTCTGACAGGTTATGACAAATTATGTTAGCTGTTATGACATATTATGACATGGTTAAGTAAAGTGTTACTGATATAATATACTAAAAGCACATATCCCAGCATACTACATACAGGTCGCAGAGGGACCTACAATTTCTGTGGAGATAATAACTGTGAGAAGGTGAATTCTTGTGACTTTTTTAAAGGACATCCTACTCCAAAATGAAGGAATGAGCCCAATAACATATTGGTCCATATTATCAGGCAGGTGTAATACTTAGCAATAAGCATTATCACTTGTTGTAGCCCAACTGATGCAGCATAGTGGCTATACTTACATACACTGAACAAAAATATAAACGCAACATGTAAAGTGTTGGTCCCGTGTTTCATCAGCTGAATTAAAAAATCCCAGAAATGTTCCATAAACTCAAAAATAGTATTTCTCTCAAATTTTGTGCACACATTTGTTTACATCCCTGTCAGTGAGTGTTTCTCCTTTTCCAAGATAATCCATCCACCTGACCTGTGTGGCGTATAAAGAAGCTGATTAAACAGTATGATCATTACACAGGTGCACCTTGGGCTGGGGACAATAAAAGGCCACTCTAAAATGTGCAGTTTTGTCACACAACACAATGCCACACATGTCTCAAGTTTTGAGGGAGTGTGCAATTAGCATGCTGACTGTAGGAATGTCCACCAGAGCTGTTGCCAGAGAATTGAATGTTTATTTCTCTACCATAAGCCGCCTCCAACGTCATTTTAGAGAATTTGGCAGTACGTCAAACCAGCCTCACAACCGCAGACCATATGTAACCACACCAGCCCAGGACCTCCACATCCGGCTTCTTCACATATGGGATCATTTGAGACCAGCCACCAGGACAGCTGATGAAACTGTGGGTTTGCACAACTGAAGAATTTCTGCACAAACTGTCAGAAACCGTCTCAGGGAAGCTCATCTGCATGCTCGTCGTCCTCACCAGGGACCTGACTGCAGTTCAGCATCGTAACTGACCTCAATGGAAAAAATATGACCTTTGATGGCCACTGGCACCTGGAGAAGTGTGCTCTTCCCGGATGAATCCTGGTTTCAACTGTACCGGGCAGATGGCAGACAGTGTGTATGGTGTCGTGTGGGCGAGCGGTTGGCTGATGTCAACGTTGTGAACAGAGTGCCCCATGGTGACGGTGGGGTTATGGTATGGGCAGGTTTAAGCTATGGACAACGAACACAATTGCCTTTTATCAGATGGAAATTTGAATACACAGAGATACTGTGATGAGATCCTGAGGCCCATTGTCATGCCATTCCTCTGCCGCCATCACCTCATGTTTCAGCATGATAATGCACGGCCCCATGTAGCAAGGATCTGTACACAATTCCTGGAAGCTGAAAATGTCCCAGTTCGTCCATGGCCTGCATACTCACCAGACATGTCAGCCATTAAGCATGTTTGGGATGCTCTGGATAGATGTGTACAACAGTGTGTTCCAGTGCCGGCCAATATCCAGCAACTTCGCACAGCCTGATCAACTCTATGCAAAGAAGAAGTGTCGTGCTGCATGAGACAAATGGTGGTCACACCAGATACTGACCGTTTTTCTGATCCACACCCCTACCTTTTTTTTAAAGGTATCTTTGACCAACAGATGCATATCTGTAATCCCAGTCGTGTGAAATCCATAGATTAGGACCTAATTTATTTATTTCAATTGACTGATATCCTTATATGAACTGTAACTCAGTAAAATCGTTGAAATATTTGCATGTTGCGTTTTATTTACGTTCAGTGTAAATAGGCTGAGGGTTGCCCATCTGCATTTACCCAATTAGGCTAATCATTAGCTAGATCACAGACTCTAAATATGATCTTGTTGCTAGTTAACAACATATTGGTGACTTGAATGTCCCAAACGTTCCACTGGCACTCAGCCAAGGATCATGTAGAGTGAATATTATGTAGGCCTACCTAGTACATTCAGCCCCGGTCTCTACTACGCATTCAACGCCATTGGTACCATTGCTGCTGCTATAAACTCTGGTTCTATACAGTTTACTACCCATACAGTAGGTGGAGGAATGCACATTCAATGTGTGTGAACGCCATTATACCAGAGAAGAAGAACACTGATTCTAAAATGGTGCAGTTCGCATATTTTGTGGATTTGAGAAATAAGTGTAGTAACACTAAATAGCTCTGTGATCCTCCTCTTTTCAGAGGTGGTTTTTCCCGCAACTGCATTAAGAATGTTGTACAATGACTGGGCATGATTTCTGTTCTGTGCGGCACTCGCAATTTGAAAGCGCTTTGAGAGGATATTATTTTCTCTCATAGAATGCGACGAGCTGACCTATTGAATAGATAAACAATTATACTATGGGATTGTCGGATTTTGCTGTTGCTTTCTCGTGATGTTGACTGAGGAAAATTAAATGTGGGCAACAATGTTTCATTAGATAATAAAACATTTGCATAACCAAAGATACTGGGTCTCAGCTCTGCCTGGCTCTCATTTGGATCATAGGTACCGGGACCCGGCCCACTTTATAAATTATCAATCAATCAATCCAATGTATTCATAGAGCCCTTTTTACAACAACAGTTGTCACAAAGTGCTTAAACAGAAACTGAGCCTAAAACCCCAGATGTAGAGGCACATTGGGTAGGAAAAAGCCGGGTGGAGATTATAACAGTACATGGCCATAAAGGCCAGATCGTTCTTCAAGATGCTCAAACGTTTATAGATGACCAGCAGGGTCAAATAATAATCACAGTGGTTGTAGAGGGTACAAGAGGTCAGCACCTCGGGAGTTAATGTCAGTTGGCTTTACATAGCGTTTAGAGGTCGAGACAGCATGTGCGGGGGGAGGTTCTGGTGAACAGGTCAGGGTTCCATGGTTCAGGCAGAACAGCAGAAACTGGGTCAGCAGCACAACCAGGTGGACTAGGGACAGCCAGTTGTTGTCAGGCCAGGTAGTCTTGAAGCATGGTCCTAGGGCTCTGGTCCTCCGGGAGGGGGGGAGCGAGAGAGAGAGAGAGAGAGAGAGAGAGAGAGAGAGAGAGAGAGAGAGAGAGAGAGAGAGAGAGAGAGAGAGAATTTGAGGGAGCATGTCTAAGATCACACAGGACACCAGATAAGACAGGAGAATTACACCAGATATAACAGACTAACCCTAGCCCCCATCCCATAGACTACTGTAGCAAAGATATAGGAGACTGAGACAGAGGGGGTCAGGGGACACTGTGGCCCCGTCCAAAGTTACCCCCAGACAGGGACAACCAGGCAGGATATAACCCCACTCACTTTGGCAAAGCACAGCCCCCACACCACTGAAGGGATATCAACAGGCCACTAACTTAATACCGAGACAAGGCCGAGTATATCCCACGAAGATCTCCCCACCGGACAAGCCCGAGGACAGGAAGGATGGAAGAGCACGAGCAGGCCAGTGACTTACCCTCCGTGATTATCACCTATATTAAGTACAGCGACTGGTGCTAGTCAGGGTTGGGTAAATGTATTCCGTTACAGTTAGTAGTTACCTGTTCAAAATTGTAATCAATAAAGTAACCTTTTATAAAAAAACAACAACTCTGTAGCGTAATCTGATTACTTTCAGTTACTTTTATATTATGTTCACTTTAAGGAGCATTAGAAGAAGACAAAAAGGATCCGTCAAATGCATTTAGCGTGCCATCAGTGGTCTCTGACTTGTGTTCAGACTTGTTCAAGTGGAAAAAACTTAAACCTGCTCCTTTTTTTCAATGCTGAATTGAATGTCATTGAGAAAACAGGAAGGTGTCCTTGTATTTTTTCACAAACATCCTTTCTGAATTTAAAATTATGCCTAATCCAAGAAGTAATCATCTAGTTTTTCAAAAGTAGCTGTAATCTGATTACAATAGTTTTGCTGGTAATGTAACCGATTACAGTAAAAAAAATTTTTAACTGATTACATGTAACCAGTTACTCACCAACACTCAAATAAAATACAATTGTATTTGTCACATGCTTCGTAAACAACAGGTGTAGACTAACAGTGAAATGCTTACTTACGGGCCCTTCCCAACAATGCAGAGAGAAAGAAAATAGAGAAATAATAGAAAAATAATAACACAAAGAATAAATACACAATGAGTAATGATAACTTGGCTACATACATGGTGTATCAGTACCAAGTTGATGTGCGGGACTACGAGGTAATTAAGGTAGATATGTACGAGCAAAGTGACTAGGCAACAGGATAGATAATAAACAGTAGCAGCGGCGTATGTGATAAGTCAAAAGAGTTAGTGCAAAAATGGCCAATGCAGATAGTCTGGGTAGCTATTTGGTTAACTATTTAGCAGTCTTATGGCTTGAGGGTAGCTGTTCATGGTCCTGTTGGTTCCAGACTTGGTGCATCGGTACCTCTTGCCATGTGGTAGCAGAGAGAACAGTCCATGACTTGGGTGGCTGGAGTCTTTGACATGTCAATGAAGACACTTGCCAGCGGATCAACACATGTTCTGAGTACACATCCTGGTAATCAGTCTGATCCTGTGGCCTTGTGAATGTTAACCTTTTTAAAGGTCTTACTCACACCGGCTACGGAGAGCGAGATCACACAGTTGTCCGCAACAGCTGGTGCTCTCATGCATGGTTCAGTATTGCTTTCCTAAAATGCAGCATAGAAAGCATTCAGCTTGTCTGGTAGGCTTGCGTCACTGGGCAGTTTGTGGCTGGGTTTCCCTTTGTAATCCATGATAGTTTGCAAGTCCTGCCACATACGATGAGCGTAAGAGCCGACATAGTAGGATTCAATCTTATTCCTGTATTGACGCTTTGCCTGTTTGATGACTCGTTGTAGGTCGATGCAAGATTTGTTATAAGCGTCCGGATTAGTGTCCCGCTCCTTGAAGGCGGCAGCTCTAGCCTTTAGCTCAGTGCGGATGTTGCATGTAATCCATGGCTTCTGATTGGGATATGTACGTATGGTCACTGTGGGGATGACTTCGTCGATGCACTTATTAATGACGCCGGTGACTGATATGATAAAATCTTCAATGCCATCGGAATAATCCGGGAACATATTCTAATCCATGTCCTTGTTTATCTACGACTTCAAGAAACATAGAATATTGCAGTTCTTCAGGTCCCGTTGATAGTACAGTCTCGAACGGAGCTCGTCCAGTTTGTTCTCTTGTGACTGTATGTTCGGCAACAGAATAGAGGGTAGAGGTGGTTTATTTACTCACTAACGTAGTCTCGTTAGGATGCCGGCTCATCTGCCTCTCTTGCGCCATCGCTTCCTCTTTTGAGTCCCGGGGATTAGTGCCTGGTCCGAGTAAGAAGAACGTCTATAGCTGCCAACTCGTTGAAGTAGAAATGGTCTTCCAAATCGAGGTTAGTGATCACTTTTCTGATGACCAAAAGCTGTTCTCAGTCATAGGAAATGATGGCGGAGACATTATGTAAAATACAAAGGAAAATGCTGCACACTGCTTCACATGATACCAGGTGATTTTATTATAACAAGTGTGCAGCGTTTTCCTTTTTATTTTTCATGAATTCACCTACAACTCCTGTAAAAAAGGCAGCCGTGCTCCTCTCCTCTACTTAACTTCCCCTCACAGTCCCTTCATGTTTCCCTTTACTGTTAGTTTGACTGCTCAGCCTACCTAAATTATCCCTCACGCATCATAGACCTGCCCTTCCCAACCAATCAGAGCGCTTGGAAATGTGCATCTGGACACTGCACCCTCCCACTCAGGTACGAGTGTTATCATCATCCGAAGGGAGAAGACACAAGTTTCTGAGGACATTTTATTGTCGGCAGTAACACGAATGTCTGAATGTTGCGCGTGCAACATTGGGGGTTTTACATACTGTGTAATAATAGGTAATTACCACCAATTACTTCCTGTTACTTTGATAGCTTTCAGACATATGTTCTACTGTATGGCTGTTACTATTCTTCAATGTTAGAGTTGCCAATACTTCTTTGCCAATACTTCTTTGCCTGTGGCTCAGTTGGTAGAGCATGGTGTTTGCAACGCCAGCATGGTGTGTGCAATGCCAGGGTTGTGGGTTTGATTCCCACGGGGGGCCAGTACATAAAAAAAAAAAATGTATGAAATGTATGCATTCACTACTGTAAGTCGCTCTGGATAAGAGTGTCTGCTAAATTACTAAAATGTAAATTGTATGTAGTATTATTCCGTACTGCCATAAGTGTTATTGCATTGGTTGCACAAGTACTTTTGCAGAAAGGGTTTAATTGTTGTATTGGTAAAGATAGTATTTTGCATGCACAAGCTAACACAGTGTTTCCATAGTGGCCTTTATTAAGGTGTTTTATTGCGCTGTCATGGGGAGCTTCAGAATCATCCCAGACAGCTCTTGGAGCTTGCTCATGCGTAGAGTAATTTAAAGACCCGGTGGCGCCAGGGCAGCTCTGATAAGGTCTCAGCCTGGCAGATTCTCACACAAAGCCGGAGAGAGAGGGTGTCATAAATCTCGACCCTTAGTCAACCTAAGTAATTGTCTTCTCTTTCTCTCTAAGAGATGACTGTTTAAGTTTATGTTTATATTGATGCTGTGTTTATAGCCCTTTATAGACATGTTGTAAGTGTAATGCCATTTGCCATTTATTCATGTACATATATGTATATTGTAAAGTTATAACCCTTAACTAATACTGTTTACATGTGTTCATATCTTTGTCTTATGAGCCACAACAAAAAAATTCCAAGTCATTCGGGATGACCAAAATCATATATAAACATCTTCAAATGGAAACAGCTGTGTCTGCGAGTGTGCGGTGGTGACTATCAAGAGAACATTGATGCGCCTCAACATCATGTTCTAACCAGACAGCACTATAGAGGACGGAACCAAACCAATCAGTTGTAAGTATAGAGCGGGTGAGGGCATACCAGCCAACCGTTTTTACGTGGTCCTTCTAGCCGGATTTAGAGACCAACCGTTTTTCACATGGTCCGTCCTTTCTCCGGGTTTAGCGACCAATAGTTTTTACAACTCCAGCCCCTGCACAAATTACCTGGATGTGCGTATGTTCTTCAGTTTTTAATTGTTTTTATTTTACTAGGCAAGTCAGTTAAGAACACGATCTTATTTACAATGACACAATGGAGACATTATGTAAAAAAAAATGACGATCAGCAGAAAAAAGCACAAAATTGCAGAACTGGTCAGGAGCCCATAAAATGGCTGCTATCCACTGCAGCGCCATCTGGTGCGAGGGAACACAAATAAAGAGCTGGTTTTACCACACACTGTTTGAAATGTTCATGTAGAAGTACAAGGATGCTTTGCTTACTGTGAATTTGTTTTGAGTGTAGTTTAAAAGGGTGGTCATTTTATTTCCTGTGTTGTGTGTATTGTGGCTTTGCCTTCATTATGATGAAGTTAATAATTGAGACACCAAAATAGGTTATTCTAGCAAAAGACTCACTTTTTGTAACCTTGCTTGCGCAGGTAGGAGAGACATCAGAGACTGTAATATTTCTACCCTCTGCCCAGGCTTTTATCTGGGGGCCGAGGCTAGTAGTCTCCCTAGTCCCCAGGCAGACAGTTTGCCTCCCACATGAACAATGTTCTGTTGCCCTATACAGCTGCGTTTAGACAAAGAATATCTATTATATTGACAAGATAGCCAAGTGACTGCTCTAATGGAAATACATGTTCTCAATGATTGCAGGCAGGAGAGAGCAGGTGGGGCCACTAGCCAATGAGAGGGCAGATAAACATGTGAACAACAGGCACAATTAAGTTGTTTTTCTAAAAGTTGCAGGAATGCCCCGTGCATCATCCACCTATATAAGTACATTTGTAACAGCCTAAGCATTACGAAACGTTTTGGTTGAGGTAAATTCTCTCGCTCAGCCTCTTCCTCTCCGATTTTGATATTGGTGAAGTTCGTTTTGCATTGCCCGGTACCCCGGTTGAGCTGAGTTTGTCATTTTTAGACCATTCCCTTGGCCCTTAAGCGAAATTTTTACTCACCCGGGGCACCGGGACATGCAAAAACTCCACCATTTTTACTATTATCACATCAGGGCGGGATGAACGAGTGACGAATTTTCGGGCAAGGGCGGTCCATTTAAAAACCATTCCTTCCTCCCTCGCCCTGCATACTTGTCAGACGCCATGAAACGTCATCAGAAGTGTCCACTTGATTTGACGATTGAGGGGATAGGGTTTGTCTTTTAAAGTGTTTGGAACGTACAAGGTCTGGGATTTCCCGAGACTACGATGAATAAAATAATATTCATACAATTTTTCCTCCCATCCAGTAGGTGGCGTGCTTTACCGTTTCTATTCATAGAAAGCGGTATCCTGTCTGCGACGTCAGCATATTTCACCAACTCTGCAGCTACTTGGGAAGACTTTCAACTGAGAAGTTGAAAATATAGCAAAAATGGTCAGTATTTTGTCATCATATGTTGACAATCCACAACATGTTCCGCGTATACTTGTAATTATGCATAGTCATGTCGGATATACGTTTCTTTGGAAATGGATGAGGGTGGATTTGTGCGGCATACTTTCGCCGGTCAGCTGTAGGCTAGGTTCCAGCGTGGCGATATGGCGCTCAAAGGCCTACCTCAACATTTCAAATGGCATAAAAACACGTTTGTTGTAGATGTCAGCCCAAATGCTGTGTTTAGATGGTACGAGGTAGACGGCAAACCAGATGTAATTGTTTTTCAACGAGAACACAACGGTGAATGCCGCCAGCCTCCACGGTAAACGGGACTTGCCGCCAGAGTTAAAATATTTAAACTTCTGCCTTCGCGTTGTTTTCTGCCTGATTTGTACTGTTTACTGAAATCACTATAGTAATGCATACCGCCGCGCTGGCTTACTTTTGCCTTCAACCAAAAAAGAAATGGAACAAGAAGAAAAAAAGTTTCTGCCGAGGTGCACTTTGAAGATGTTACAAACTGTCCACATTTAGTTTTCCTCTGCAAGCAAAACTAGTAACGCATAGAAAGCCAAACAACCCCATAGTAGAATTGTCTATATTTTTTACCTAGTGAGCGTGTTGTGTTCGCAGAAAACTATTAATCTACAGACGTATTCAAGTTATGAGTGGCATAGGGAGGGAAACATGTATTCGTACAAGCAGTCAATGCACAACTATTCGTTACTGTCGCAGGTTTAAGATGGGGATCTCCCCCCCCAAAAAAAATATCAAATACCCGCGCGAGCTGTACCATTTTTAAACCCGGAAGTTTTAGCGGCAGCATGTTAAGTACATTATGTGGCGCTAAATATAACACGTGTCAATTGTAGACAAACTTGGGGTAAAACTCCACCCTACCTCAGTCATTTTGGAGTGACATAAATTTTGATGAGAGATCACATTTTTTGTTGTTGAGCAGAAGTAGTGGCATCCAGGGAAAGTGGGAGGGAGGGAGGGATGGCGACATTAACTGGTTTCTGTGAGAAGCACAGGCGTGTTATCCTCGGTGGCGTTTGGCCTACGTTATATTCATTGTGCTTATGCACTTTATTTAGGGCCCAGCCTGCAGAAATATGTATTACATGGTAGCTGACACGCCTGAACCATTCGACAGAAGTCTGCAATGGCAGCTGTTTCACCTCTTTCTTTCTACAGGGCTTTGTGAAAGTCGTTAAAAGTAAGGCCTACTTCAAGAGATACCAGGTGAAATTCAGGAGAAGGCGAGGTACATTTTTCTTGATATGTAAATGCACATTCACGCACCCTTTATATGTCATATTCTCGCCAACTTCTGGCTGCGGTTCAAACTCATAAAAGACACACCCTATTTGTCGTTGGTACAAATTATTAGCCAAGCAAGGGAAGTTTGCTACGTAAGCCCCTCAGCCCTAGTTTTTTAATGGAGTTTGCGAGTGTACAATTATGTACACTTCGGGGCCTGAACCGCCCCATAATTCAATTCGCGATGATTGTACATCCGCTAAGAAAAATCCGGCAAAACGTAAAACCTCAACATGGAGTCAACATACAAGTGAAAGTAAATAAGTTAGAAATTGGGCTACTCGTGCACAAACACGTCTCGTAAAAGTAACAATGTTTTTGTTGGGTTAGCTTTTGGAAATTGTAGAAATAAAACATTTTCCTTCAAAAGTTCCAGCTAGGCAGGCTAATGCTAGTTAGCTAATTAATTTGCTAGCTATCATACAGTAGGCGTATATTAATAATTCTATAGTTAATATAAGTAGACATGCAATCATAATTGACCGTAGCGCATATAAAGCACCTATAAGCTAACGATAGCTCAAAACACAATCGGTGGGGGATGAATTTCCAGGCAAGGGTGGTCCATTTAAAATTCACTTGCCCTGAGGGGAGAGGGTGTGTCTGTTAAGTGTTTGGAATGCAGCCACTGACTGAATAGAATGGAGAATAAACATTTTTTTCCCTTTTATGACAAATGCTGGCACACTAACCAGTTGTGTGAATTTGTGATAAATTCACTGCTTCTTGATGATGATTCCAAGACCTCTGAGCAAATTGTAGTTGGTCCTTCGTTTGCGACGGCTGATGTTTTTTTGTTCTTTCAAGACGGGGCTGAGAGAAGCGAGATGAATGCACTACTAGAAGTGCTGAAGAAACAGTCAAGTGATTGGCTAATTCTGGCATACTAGCCAGTTGTGTGTTTGGTGTGATTGTCTTTGACAGAGGGGAAGACTGACTACTTTGCCCGTAAGCGCCTGGTCATACAAGACAAGAACAAGTACAACACTCCCAAGTACAGGATGATCGTGAGGTTCTCCAACAGAGATATCTGCTGTCAGGTGAGTGCAGTGTGCAGGCTTTTGTCCCTGCCCAGCTCTAAGAATCTTGATTAAAAACATTTTTTTACCACATCCAGACCCTCACCACTTCTATCTCTGTTTCAGATCGCTTACGCCAAGATTGAGGGTGACCAGATTGTCAGTGCCGCCTACTCCCATGAACTGCCAAAGTACGGCATCACAGTGGGACTGACAAACTACGCTGCAGCCTACTGCACAGGCCTACTGCTGGCTCGCAGGGTAAGGGACAGACACACACACGCTCACCCTAATGCATGCTTACACACACATACTGTATGCATACACACGCCTCGTGCAAAAAATGTTCTCGCATTTTCTCATAGTTAATTTCTCTGTTTTCATGAGGAAGCTGGTTGACGTCGCTGTAATTATACTGGAATGACTTCACCCTGAGTAAAGTTGTTTGTCAGGGCGTTGATGCACTGGCAAATTAATTGTTGATTTTTTTTAAATGAAGACCTGCATCATGCTGAAAGGGGAAGACAGACCTGTGTGTACAGTTTTCTGAAGCTTATAATTTTCTCTAACCTGTGACGCTGGTATGGGGATATTCTTTACCTGCTTTTACAGTCGTGTGGCCTCCGTCTATCAGTGAATGCAATTAATTTCAGTATAGCAAGCTACTATTCATTTGAGGATATACATTTGCAACCAGGATTGCTGCGAAATGTTAGACTGCATTTCTCTAATGAAACATCGTTCTCTCTCGCTCCTCAGCTGCTGAACAAGTTTGGCCTGGACCAGGTGTACGAGGGCCAGGTGGAGGTGACGGGAGATGAGTTCAACGTGGAGAGTATAGACGGCCAGCCGGGGGCCTTCACGTGTTTTCTAGACGCCGGGCTAGCCAGGACGTCGACGGGCAACAAAGTGTTCGGAGCACTAAAGGGCGCCGTAGACGGTGGCCTCTCAATTCCTCACAGGTTAGTTGAGTGCAGGTTAAAGCTGAATATGGATCCCCTTTTTTGCCCATCTAGGACTTGAAATGTCCTATATGATCAACACAGAGGGGTAAAGTATTATAGTTCTCTCATAAACCTGTAGTGAAGGCTGAACACCTCACTGCGGATCCTGTCGGGAGATACAAATGTGTCCACGTCTCTTTTGCACTTCATCGGAAAATGTTTGCCCAAGACTAGACTATCAATTCTGTAATAAGACATTGCCTTTTTGTCATTTTAAAATGTTATTATGGAAAACTTCGTTTTTAATTTGACTATTCAAAGTCACTGTCCACTAAATCGACCAAAGTAATCGGTGTGGTACCTCTCGCTCCTCAGCACGAAACGTTTCCCAGGCTATGACATGGAGAGCAAAGAGTTCAACGCAGAGATGCATCGCAAACACATCATGGGCATGAACGTGTCGGACTACATGAGCTACCTGATGGAGGAGGACGAAGACGCCTACAAGAAACAGTTCTCCCGCTTCATAAAGAACGGAGTCACTCCAGACACAGTAAGGTCATTTTACACAGGCCACTGAATCAGACATTAGTGACGGGAAAGCCTGTACTCCTGATCCTGTAATGGGAGAGTATCAGTTGGTTTGGCAACTCCTTTTAAACACGCTACGTTAAATTCGCTGCTTCTTGATGATGATTCCAAGACCTCTGAGCAAATTGTAGTTGGTCCTTCGTTTGCGACGGCTGATGTTTTTTTTTGTTCTTTCAAGACGGGGCTGAGAGAAGCGAGATGAATGACCAGATAGTGCTGAAGGTTGAACTGTTTTTGTTACCTTACCTCGGTCTAAACAATGTGTTCTTTCAGGTAGAGGAGATGTACAAGAAAGCACATGCTGCCATTAGAGAGAACCCAGTCCACGAAAAGAAACCCAAAAAAGACATCAAGAAGAAGAGGTGGGTTTGGTACACAGTTGCTGGCTTTTCACTTGGGAACATTTGGATATTGTGCATTGGGGTAGTGCTTCTTTATGATGATACAAAGTATGCTGAGCAAAATGTAGTTGGTCCTTCATTTGCAACAGCTGATGTCCATTGTCCTTTCAAGACGGGGCTGAGAGAAGCGACTGTATATTGTAGCGTCAACTTTGAGCTATCGGTCTTTAATCTCATTCACTGTGCTGATGGTTAATGGGGGTATTGTTTTCTGTCGCAGGTGGAACCGCGCCAAACTCTCGTTGGCACAGAGAAAGGACCGCGTCGCCCAGAAAAAGGCCAGCTTTCTACGAGCACAGGAAGCAGAGGCGGCGGACGGTTAGACGGACCGCTGGCTTAATAAATGTATTGCAAATGACTTTGTTTCACCGTCACTTTGCGAGAATGGCTTCCTGTATACTGCCGTTTTTTTTTATATTTGAGGGAAATTCTGGTGTAATTGAATGAGTTGATTTAGCAGGTCCTCCCATTCCGTTTTTAACATCCTTTACTAACCTTTTTAGTCTGGGCATATTTTTTTTCATACTCACTGCACAGACAGTCAGGATAATCCACTTTCAACTCGACTGAGACCACAGTGGTGAGTGGTATGTGATTTTTATTGTGCAAAATCATGCTGGTTCAAACGTCAAGGTAAACATGGAAACATACATCAGGATTAGTTGGTCAGGATATCAGGGTACATTGCAATTCATCCCTCAAAACCGAAGGTCACAGCTGCATTTAACTCCTTCAGAATCCACATCGGACTGGGGTTCCTTCTTAAAAGATGTACAGTGTGACCTACTTGTTTTTAAGTTTAGGCTTGAAAGAACATAGAAACAGCAAGTAAAATGCAGTTCATGTACACTACCTCCTTAAGTGGTAGATAACAAGTCTGGTGTTTTCAGCATGATCTCTAGCTTGTACAGAATATGGCACTAGTATGCTACACAGGGTTTAGTGGGAAACTACAAATGTTTGAGAAATGTACATGGTACACAAACCAAGCAAACTGGCTCTTGTCGGAGGGCGGAGAAGAGCCTTTAATTATTTGTCCAGTTTTGATGCAGCACTGCTATATGCCAATACAAATCATCAAGTGAGGAAGGGTGGTGAAATGTCCAGCAAAGTGGATGTCTCCGTGGGATGTGCCCCAGTATCTTACCTCCTGCAGTATACACTCGTTCCATTACTTCCCATGAATCTAAAAGCAATGGATCGACTAAAAGGAGGTCCACCATATTGGTAATACCGGTCATTTCAAATCATGGCAGGAAAGATTATTGGGACAAAGCCATAGACTTCTATACGCTTTCCCCGGTTTTATATATATATATATATAGGTCACATTGTCTTCATGTAATGTGAAAGTGTAGTTCATGCTATCACTTCAAAATGTTCCATGAGCTCCTTCATAAACAGCAAATATCTACAGTTTCCCAGCATCCTGAATATGAATTGTAGTAGTCCATTCTTCCAACGACTCATGCCTAGATTAAATTGGGTCAAGCTTTAGCCGACACTAGCTAATATTTTGGCGGGTCTGAGGTGGAGCTGTCAAATCGCTGGGCGGCTGCTTTTGATTGTCATGAAGCCACTCGCGTTAGAAGTTCAGAACGAGAAAGTGTAGGCTATATAGAAATAATGATGCTCAAATTGAAAATCATTCATCAGCCTAATTGAGGTCTAGACTACATCTCACAGTAGTGTTCGAAGTTGTACAACGTTTTAATTTATCTTAGAGGGAAATGTAAAAAGGAAAAAATATCTCCACACCAACATCAAAATGTGAAAATGGCACATTTGTTACGCAGTAAAAAAAGAAGGGACAATTTCCAATGACGTCAACCAATTAGTAGGCAATGTCTACTCATAATTGGTTACAATCACACGATGCACACCGATGGTGTCACTGGAAACTTATCTTCCTCAAGTTTTACTGCAAAACAAAGTAGTGATAAAATAGCTTTTCTAAAGGTATAGACTAAAGGGAGTTCCACCATATTTCGAATACCAGTAATTTCCGTTCAAATAGGTATAATGCCAGGAGCCGCTGGTGGATTTGACAGCTCTACTGTAGTTACACCGCCAAAACAACTGCTATGCAGCATAAAACGGGTGGTAAATAAAACAATATAGTACGTCTTGAATGAACGATCCACCAAAATGGTTGAGTTTTTAGAAATCATTTCCCCAAAGGCTTCTCTGTGCCAGTAGCAGACTTGTCAGTACGTCTTAATTCTTTGAGCATCATGAGTCTTTAGTATGGGAGATCTGTCTCCACAGCAGAGCTTTGAGGTTGTTCAGGATGAGTGAGTGTTCCATGTCCATCTGGCCCGCTGAGCCCCTGAGGGCCATGCAGGCATACAGCTGCCTCTCTAGCTCCTCTCTCAGCTCCGACGGCGCTCCCCTCAGGAGGTAGTCCCTCAGCGCCCTGCACGCCTTGGCCAGGTTGGGCTGGGTAACCTCCTCCCTGCATCGTTTCTGAGCCACGTCGCAAGATGTCCGGCAGTCCGCCCCCAACAAGCAGTCGTCGTCCTTCTCGCAGTGCAGCGTGCGCATGGTTCGCCTGAACGCGTCCTCGGAGACGATGGCCCTCGGGTCGGTGAGGCGGAGGTCGTGGCGGTCCGTGTAGCCGAAGTGGCCGGCGCTCAGGTCGCACATGAGGAAGCTGCCGTAGTTGCCGTGGAAGATGTCCTCCACCAGCTCCAGGAGACCCATGGAGATCTTGGCTTTGCGGGGCCACGAGGGGGTGAACCACTGGTCCATGCTGCGTTGGGCCCCACTGGGGACCCAGGCCTCCAGGGGCCAGGGGAGGCTGACACCGTAAAGGGGGCCATAGGGTACCCTCTCGGTCATGTACAGGTCTCCACAGAAGCCCATCAGACGAGGGGTGTGGCCCCGTTCCTGGAGGAGCAGGCCCAGCAGCACCTCGTCCAACTGGAGAAGAGCCCAGGCCGAACGGGCCTCTGGGAGCGAGACGTGGCCGTCCTTGTTGCCATCGGCGACACTGAGTATTTGGGTCACCAGGCTGGCCAGATTAGCTTGCTCGCCCAGTTTTGACTGGAGATGGGAGTAAGTGGAGAGAGGGGGAGGAAGGACATGAAGAGAGGTTTAAAATGTATCCTTTATAAACTATGCAGATTTCAGTAAAAATGTTGGTGCAATAAATAACCAAAGCATCAAAGGACTTCGATGGAGACAAAAACCCATGTCAAAACGGTATGCTGATTATTTGCGACAGCATCTGACAGTCAATAGCGGCAACAGTTCCAAGACCTTGAGGTGATTGAAGACCATCTCGCGGAACTTCTCCACAGACGTTCCGCGGGTGGGTTTGTCGAAGACTGCAGCCTCTCTCCGGGGCTCCGGCTCCTCTCCCAGCTCATAGTGCAGCACCTCCCCCACCTGGCAGCGGATCACCCCGTCCACGTCACCCCAGCCACCTGTGTACACCTGAGAGCCCCAGGCAAGAGGAACGAGAGGGACAACCAGAGATGCATTACATTATTTATACACCTAATGTCAATAAGAACTGATGGTACTGGATTACTATTTTGAACTGACGGTGCATGGAAATACTGTAGTGAACTTCTACTGAAGACACCGCGCCCTTCAATAAAACCATTGGCCACATACGGGAACTTGCTGAAGTGCCTTCTTGAGTCAACACTAGGGCTGTAGGTCCGGGTCCTAGGAGGATGCACTGATCTAAGGTTGGTTTTACTGATCCTGGACCTGTACTTGGCACAGACCAAGACAACTTGTACAGTACAGTAACCCCTGCAGCTCAGAGGTAGGGTGCACGGTCTGTTACCACACCTGGTTGTTGGGGCTGGTAGAGAGGCACCTGCCCAGGTAGAGGGTGTCTTTGTCACAAAGGCTGCTGCAGGCCGAGCCGTCAATGATGCCTCTCCTGTATTTGTCACACTGGGGGAGCAGTGGACATGGGTCGGTGTTAGTCTCTCTCTCTCTCCATTGCTTTACTCTACAACAGTACAGCAGATTTTACAAAGTGAGATCTATAGAGGGCGGACCACTTGTGAAGATGGGTGAGAAATGCTATGGGTGATGCTCTATAGCAGTGCTACTGCCACTGCTGCCGCCCCCCACACAGTGGCCCCACTGCCTGTTCAAAGCACTCCTCCTGTCTTTCCTGTAGCCCCTACCGACTGTCTATCAATAAACACAGCAAAATATGTAAGAGAAGACAACAACAAAAAAACGAAGTGGATCATGGATATGACCGATGTGTCCGTACTCACTATGGCGTTCTTGCACTCATGTCCTCTGCACAGCTCGGTGTAGTTGGAGTACTGGACGTAGATCACCCAGCCCCCGACAAACACAGTCAGCCAGGTGAGGAACAGGTATTTCACCCGCACAAAGGAGATGCGAGCCTACAGGGATCAAACAAAGCAAACCGGCTTAGTTGTTTACTTTATTCTTCACCTTCCCTTTAAAATGCATAAGCATGCACCAATGCATCAATGAGTAGAGCATTAAGTGCACAATGTTTAACCACCATGTTCAATCTACCACATCGTGTTGTAAAATAGTGTGCCGAGTCCCCTACCCGACACAGTAAACGTCATTCCATCTAATTCTAAAGTGCAGTTGTCCGTTCGATTTTAAATGTATCTGAAACTGTGGATTTTTCATTCATGGCATGAGGTGAATGAGCTGTTAGGATTCTGGACTTTTAACGGGACACATTCACATGCGTCTACAAACAAATGGAGTGAGAGAGAACAAACCCCTATTTTGCTATGACAGTGAAAAATGAGACAGTGACAAATGAGGCCAGCCTGGTCAATGGCGGTATACTAATTAGCGCATCCTAGTCAACACCGTCATGTGACCAACAACAGAACCAGCGGTACTGTAGTTTCCACGGTGACGGGGGGGGGGGGGGTGTCACATAATCAAGCTATTGATCTCATAACCACAGTGGCCCAACAATGGCCCGTTGAGACTAAACAAGAGTTCTGGGGTTGACTGTTGGTTTGGTCTTAATGTAACAAGACTCTAGACATGATTCTAAATCAATTGAGTTCCAACCTAGGCTATAGGCTGTGTCACAGGCCTCATATCACATGACAAGATAACGAACGGCCTGTATGCAGTCAGACGCTTACGTTCCAATGTCCATACCAGCATACTACCTAGAATGCATGCCTAATCAGGGATTGATGCCAGGGATCAGAGATTGACTGCCCCACTGCCCTGCCAATAAATTGCATCATACTGTGTGTGGATATCAAAACAGAATCAGAGTATGTCTGAAAGGTAAACTGTGACCAATAAGATACTTGTGAGGGGAAAGGGACAAATCACCTATGATTTTCTCTGACTAAGTATTTCTAATCAGGACTCTATGATCAAGCCTGGAGCTTAGAGCGGTGTTGTTTTTGGATGAGAAGAATAAGCTAGAATCATGAGGGAGTTATTGCTTAAAGGGGTTAGAGAGAGAGGGGCCTCCAGAGGTAGGACCAAGTCACTGTTGTTCAAGTCACAAGCCAGGCCTCATTCTACAGTGAGCAGTAAAGTATTGTTCTAACAACATCTCTTCAGGAGGATGTAACGTTAGAGAACGTTCAGATTGAAATGTTGTGTAAAACAGATAGGATTGTCTGTCAGAAAGAGAAAAAAAATCATATTGAGCGATTTAATCATGTCTGCTCTACTTGTTCTATTTCTATCTGCAAATTTAATCATGTCTGCTCTACTTGTTCTATCTGCAATGTTCAGAACGTTTCACATCACTGAATACATCCCAGGCTGCTTTTCAGATGGTAGAACAACTATTGAGTACAGCAAAACATGGGAACAGAATACAGTTAGAGATGGGGGGGAATCGAAACAGTTACATATTGGGATATTATATCATATCGTTTTGACAATATTGGAATATTATTTTTGCACTAGTATGTTTGCACCAAATGCCAGTATTTTCCCTTAGCTAGTTCTCCATTTTCTTTTTAAAAAGGGAGCCAATTTGTTTTCAGCACTTTTATTTCCATGACTGATCAAAACTTGTTTTCTCAGGCCCTCTCGTCCCTTTGTAGTAGTCATATGGTGAGCAATATGTTTGGAACATCGAATCGCAATAAAATCACAGTACTGAATCGCAATACATATAGAATCGTGAGAATTGCAATACATATCCTATCGGCACCTAAGTATGGTTATAATATCGTATCATGAGGTCCCTGGCAATTCCAAGCCCTAAATACAATCATGTGCTATTGAATGCCCTCGACATACTGCAACAGAAAGTCCTCTAAAATGTATTCTGTGGTTTGAATAAGTTACATATTATATAAGTCTATTCCATATTTAACAAAAACATTGGGCTCCCAAGTGGCGCAGCAGTCTAAGGCACTGCATCGCAGTGCTAGAAGCGTCACTACAGACACCCTGGTTCAATTCCAGGCTGTATCACAACCGGCCGTGATTGGGAGTCCCATAGGGCGGCGCACAATTGGCCCAGCGTCGTCCGGGTTTGGTAGGTAGTCATTGTAAATAAGAATTTGTTCTTAACTGACTTGCCTAGTTAAATGGAGGTTAAATGAAAACAAATTATAATAATAAGCAAAGCAAGCATGTCAGACATTGAGAGCAATGTCGACATTACCATAGTGATGGATTGGGAACCATAGTAATAGGCTGTGCATCACTGGCCAGAGTGAACAAGCAACTCTGTCACATCCAAGCTAAATATTATTTTTACATTCTATCCAACCCAAAACAGACAGACACACAGCGCGTGTTCTGTACATCAGTGCATACGGTCCCTCTCACCCTCTTCCCACTAAGCTTCTTATGGTATAGGGCTAGGTTCCCCCATACATACATATATTTTAAACTAATTAATTGTTGGACATAAAAGACTAAAAATACCAGGAAATCAGCTCATTTTTACATTTTAGTCATTTAGCAGACGCTCTTATCATACATTCCATACATTTTTGTTGTTGTTTTTTTTCTCTCTGTTGTGGCCCCCCATGGGAATCGAACCCACAACCCTGGCATTGCAAACACCATGCTCTACCAACTGAGCCACAGGGAAGGCTCCAAATGATTTTAATTTTGGAAATCTGTACAAATATTCCAACGCAAAATAGAGAGATGTGATAGTATACAATTGTAAGCAAGGTTTGAAATTACTACGTTTTAGACAGATATTATATCCGTTTGGGCTTCTACGTTCCGGCTCCCCGACCATCCGCTTAAGAAAAAGGCTGAATCTACACTAAACAAAAATAGAAACTGAAATAAAAGATCCCATAACTGTTCCATACACACAAAAAGCTAATTTCTCTCTAAATGTTCCACAAATTTGTTTACATCCCTCTTAGTGAGAATTTCTCCTTTGCCAAGATAATCTATCCACCTGACAGGTGTGGCATATCAAGAAGCTGATTAACAGCATGATCATTACACAAGTGAACCTTGTGCTGGGGAAAATAAAAGGTCACTCTAAAATGCGCAGTTTTGTCACAACAATACCACAGATGTCTCAAGTTTTAAGGGTGTGTGCAATTGGCATGCTGACTGTAGGAATGTCCACCAGAGCTGTTGCCAGGGATGGTAATGTTAATTTCTCTGCCATGTTGTTTTAGAGAATTTGGCAGTATGTCAAACTGGCCTCACAACCGCAGACCACGTGTATGGCGTTGTGTGGGTGAGCAGTTTGCTGATGTCAACGTTGTGAACAGTGTCCCATGGTGGCGGTGGGGTTTTGGTATGGGCAGGCATAAGCTACGGACAACAAACACAATAAAATTTTATCGATGGCAATTTCAATGCACAGAGATACCGTGACGAGATCCTGAGGCCCATTACCATGCCATTCATTCGACGCCATCTCCTCATGTTTTAGCATGATAATGCCCCATGTCGCAAGGATCTGTACACAATTCCTGGAAGCTGAAAATATCCCATTTCTTCCATGGCCTGCATACTCACCAGACATGTCACCCATTGAGCATGTTTGGGATGCTATGGATTGATGTGTACAACAACGCGTTCCTGTTCCCTCCAATATCCAGCAACTTCGCACAGCCATTGAAGAGGAGTGGGACAACATTCCACAGGCCCCAATCAACAGCCTGATCAACTTTATGCGAAGGAGATGTGTCGCGCTGCATGAGGCAAGCGGTGGTCACACCAGATACTGACGACTTTTCTGATTCACGCCCCTACCTATTTTTTAAGGTATCTGTGACCAACAGATGCATTACTTTATTCCCAGTCATGTGAAATCGATAGATTAGGGCCTAATGAATTTATTTCAATTGACTGATTTCCTTATATGAACTGTAACTCAGCAAAATCTTTTAAACTGGGAATAAACTAAAAATCTGTTGCGTTTATATTTTTGTTCAGTTTTGTTGATGATCCCTGGTATAGGGGAATTGCAGGCCCCCCAGTGCCCAATACTCTTGGTTCAGCCTTACTATCCAGATCATTCCTGCTGTGCCACTGGATAAACAAACTGTTGCAGCTGCAGAATCACATATGCCACTGGTGGCCTCAGGCAAGGACAAAGGTGGTAGCCCAAATGAATCTGAGTAAATTCAATATGAGTGCATTAAGCTTTATGTAATAAAGTGTAGCCTAGTGCCCTAGTCCCATAACATAATAATAGGCCTAATTTATTTCTGCCAGTTCTTAGGGGTAGGCAGACTATTTTTCCAAACCAAATTGACGCACCTCATGGTAGCATCAACAATTTCAGCATGCAAGAATATGCATCGCAGCCAAATGTTTTCTACCTCCATGAACTGCTGTGTAGGCTACTATTAAATGAACATTTTAGTCCCATCAGAATTTTAAGAGTCTGCACGACAAAATGCATATACTAGCTACAACAATCAGCGACAGTAACCACACGGTGTCAATCTTATTGACTGCAAGCTCTGTCAATATAAAAGGTGTAAAACGCTTTAGAATAGCACTGTTACCTGGAAAAAGAATGATTTCTTTATCCAGGCCCGTGGAAACAGACCTCTCGCCATCACAAAAATAGACCATCTCAATACGTGGAACTGCGAAAGAGAATCCAAATAAATGGAGTGAAGCTGGAGCTCATGAAGAGACTGTCCGTGTTCGTAGGCTACACAATTTTCAGTTTCCAATGCGTTCGAAGCACATTCTAGATTTCACAAAATATATTCTAACATCGAAAATCTCCCGGTACCCGATTATTCTTAGTTCTCCATTTGTGTGGTTTGCCTACAGCCAAAGACCGGCTCTTTACGCAGTTCACGGGTCGGGCAGCACTGCTGTGTTGCTCGTGCAGCTGTCTAGTATTCTGCCAGCAGCACAACGGATAACGTCACGGTAATATGGTAATGAGAAAACCTTCAAAATAAAACTACACATTTCAAAATATTGCAATGCGGATAACTCATTCAAAAGACATTGCATTTTAATCAATGGCCAGCAAGGAAAGGCAATTAGTAATTTAGGAAAACAAATACAAAATATGGTTTAAAAAAACAACATTTTTAACCAACAATGAAAAAACACTATCGTTGACACTGGTATGTTGAGAATATTGGGCTGCAGAGAGAACTTTTCTACCGTTCTCAGAAAAAAGTGGGGTGGAAAATACTCAGTAGGGTCTCTACTAACCAAATATGTGTTGTTTTGGAAGGGGGACTGTGCCATACATATCCTGTAATAGACTGTACATGGGATACATATTGACTTGTAGAGAGAACTTTTCTAAGTTTTGCAGACTCAACTGTGTAATTCCAATAACATGCATTTGTGTATTTCTTTAAATATAGTCTACACAATAGCTTTCAACATACAAGTATGTGTGTGTAAAGTTTCAAAATAAATGATGGTGTGAATAAAACAATATAAAGAATTAAATGTTATTATTCACAGGCCTTCCTCTGACACCGCCTGGTATTGATGTCCTGGATGGCAGGGAGCTCGGCCCCAGTGATGCACTGGGCTGTACGCACTACCCTCTGTAGCGCAGCTAGCGCCTTGTAGTCAGATGCCAAGCAGTTGCCATAACAAGCGGTGATGAAGCCAGTCAAAGATGCTCTCAATGCTGCAGCTGTAGAACTTTTTGAGGATCTGAGGGCCCATGCCAAATCTTTTCAGCCTCCTGAGGGGGAGAAGAGGTGTTGTTGTGCTCTCTTCATGACTGTGTTGGTGTGTGTGGTCCATCATCGTCGCCTGTAAATCAGGCCTACCACTGTCATGTCGTCGGCAAACTTAATAATGGTTTTGGAGTTGTACGCGGCCATGCAGTTGTGGGTGAACAGGCAGCACAGGAGGGGACTAGGCATGCATCCGTGTTGAGGGTCAGCGTGGCGGATGTGTTGTTGCCTACCCTGGCCACCTGGGGGGCGGCCCGTCAGGAAGACATTTCACTGTAGTTGTGCATGAGATATTAAAACTTCAAACAGTTTCAGAGGGAGGTGTTCAGTCCCAGGGTCCTTAGCTTAGTGATGAGCTTGGAGGGCGCTATGATGTTGAACGGTGAGCGGTAGTCAGTGAATGGCATTCTCACATAGGTGTTCCTCAGTGTATATTGTCCATGTCCTTGTTCAGCCACGACTCCGTGAAACATAGGATATCACAGTTCATCAGGTCTAGTTGATAGGATCGTCTCGAATGGAGCTTGTCCAGTTTGTTCTGCAGTGATTGTACTTTCACCAATAGAATGGAGGATAGAGGCGCTTTTTATGTACTCGCCGACGTAGTTTCGTCAGGGTACTGGCACGTCGGTCTCTCTTACGCCGCCTTCCTCTTTTCCATGTTTTGAAGATTAGGCCCTGGTCCAGGGTGAGCAGTATGTCCTGCGCCTCCGACTCGTTGAAGTAGGAATCTTCATCCTAATCGAGGTTAGTGATCGCTGTTCTGATGTCCAGAAGCTCCTTTCAGTCATAGGAAAAGATGACACTATATACAAAAATAGTTTAGATTATTATTTTATTTTTTTTCAAAGTTGGTAGCAATGGTTTGAAAAACAGTTTTACTGCACTAGAGTGCAAAAAAAAAAATCGATATTCACAAAGTTTTGCATGTCTTTGCAGGGGGGACTCTTATTTTGAGAAAACATTTATCCGCGATCGTGCTGCCAGCATAATATCCTGCTGCAAGGAGAAAGGATTTTACCACTAGCAGCCAGCCACATTCTGTATCTCACAAGGACTGCAGAAAATAAAGGCAGAGTGACGATTTTTTGCCGACGCAAAAGCTTTGATCCCCTCTGTGCAAAGCAATGCATAGCCATCATTTCCTGTATGAAATCTATCATATTAAATCATTATAATTTCAAGGAAATAATCATACATTAATAAATTATAACTATTTTTCTGTCACTAATTCAGAATTTCATGAATGCTGGAATTTGCCATAAAATGTAAATGTTTGAAAAGGGATAGCCTACAGCAGCTCGCAGTTATAAAAAGCAACAATGTCGCAGCTATTAATTTTAACTGTTACAATATATCAATGTTACTACTTTGTTACATTGTAACACCGCGGTGAAAATGGTCCAGTTTATGGTTCTCAAGCGCCGACAAGTGGACGGTTGATGCATCCATATCTTTGATGGGAAGTAATATTATTTTTTAATTGCCATCAAAGATATGGATGAATCAACCATATTATTAATAATACTAATGATAGGGCATTCTACTACAGCTCTACATTTCCCATAACTCCCCCCCCCCCCAAAATTCCAGAAAAGTAGGTTGCATCTGCACTATGCACATTAGAATGAAGTTGTGGGCTCACGACCTGGATATGCAGTCAAGGTGAGACTATAAAATGAATGTAGATTATAAACATTGGATTGGTCCTCCGACTCTAGTCTAAATCATAAAAAAAGGTTAAAGTGGGTCGTGGAGGAAAAAGAGTCCTGCCTACATTTTCAAATGTATGAAAAAAAAGTGGTTAGTGGCTGGTCGAGCCAACGACTCCCACAATGCACTCCCAGATCAGCGGGAAACCAAAATGGCGAATGTATTAGGGGAAAATGACCCGTTTGTTATTTTCTAAAAAACCTTGGTAGTGTGTCATATTAAGAGAGGTGCATTTCAAAGAGATTTACCGCTACTCGGATACGAGGCCAAGCACCGATTACGACAGAGTATTTCAATATATGTGGCATTTTGACCCTCCGAACTGACCGAATGAGGTACCTTATCAACATTACGATGTTTTTATATTGGGGGTGTGGGTGCGCTCCAGAATCATCCCGTCTGTGATGGCTCGATACCTGTCTGTCACTTGTTTTTTAGCCTAGACAACCGCTAAGACTAATTGCATGCATGCTGCATCAACCTTACTCGTTGAACTGAAAACGTATGTGCAGGTAAATGTATCCATTCATTATTTCATCCTGGATGCAATGACCTGACAGCTAGCCCACGAACAAAAGGAAACGGTGACGGTGCACAGTGGGACAGGGTTCGAATCGAACACCCCATTTTAAAACCAATTCATGCTTTTTATTGAAGGACATCATGCACCAAGACTCAGTTATTTTTCTCACAGCTTGTTAGTCTGATTAATCAGGCTGTTATACACAATGAATTGGTATATACAGCCTGAAACTAATACCTGTAAAATCGTGTAAATGTTCCTTACAAGCCAGAATATTGGATACAATTACATGTTAAAGTTACTAGACCGGTTGTCTGTGCGGTTTCCCCTTCAACAATACATTCTATATTCTGAATCAGGGGAGGATGCAGAACAATTGACACTTGTTTTGTGTTATAAAAATTATTTAAAATGTAAATCTTGTCATGCTTGGTTCAATATCTATTGACGAGAGAACCGAATATCCAGTATAATACTCGTTTTACCTCGGGGCAAACTGAACCACATACCTATCGACTAGCTAGCTAAAAAGTAGGGCAAACAATACTTTCCAGTGGATATTTGTCTCAAATTTCGAGCAGCTGAAGGACAAACTGCACAGACAACCGATAGAGTAAGTTTAAAGGAGCAATATGCTGGAATCGATTCGCCATTTCCTGGTTGCTAATATTCTAATAGTTCGCCTAATTTCAGTATGTGACAAAAAAAAGCAATGTATAGAAAACCATTGTACCATCTAAACCCCTGTGTGAAAAAAATATATATTTTCAATAACCAAAAATATTGTATTTTCAGCTTGTTTTACGTTGATGTACACGAACTAAAGTAAAAGACTAAAACTAAACGTAAGAACGAAATGCATAGCAATAGAACATATTGTAACGACCCTGGGTTTATAAGCGCGGATATCGACTACGCCGCAAACGATAGCGCGCTGGACTTCGGGCTAAAAGGTCGAGGGTTCGAGACCTGCTCCCTACCTGTTTCATTACAATATCCACCGCTTCTTAGACTTGCATTCAATGAGAATGACCGATATATAACTAATATTTCTATGTGCATTTGGTTGGGTTTCCCAAAAAGTTACATACTGCAGCTTTTAAATGTAATTTATTCAACCATCTAGCTTGTAAGGAACATTTACATGATTTTGCAGGTATTAGTTTCAGGCTGTAAATAGCGATCAATCGGACTAACAATTAGTATGATGAGTTAGTTACTTGGCAGCTGAGTTGACAGCCGTCAAATTCTATGCAGCTATTCTATTCTGCAACATTTTCTCAAAAATATGTGATTTAGGCTTTCGAGTGTTTCTGTTGAAATAATCCTCCTTTATTCTGTGTCTCCCTTGAATATTTTGGCAATGTCAGAGATGCTCTCATGGTGAGACTCCACTCGCCTGTAGCTTTAATACAATGACAATGCTTGACAGTGACACCTATTTTTTGGGGGGGTAGAATGTAGGAATTAGGCTAATTCACCTCTCTCTTCCAATATGACAGAGACTCAACAGCATTAGAGCATTTGCCGGTCCACCAGCGGAAAGCACATTCCCATCGGCAGCACAAGACGCCAGTGTCCCTGACCAGCGTCGAACCTGCCGAGGATGGACATGGAGGGAACATGGACACCAACCTCGGCGACAAGTTTAAAGAGGGACAAGAGGTCCTAGCCCGATGGTCAGATGGCCTGTTTTATTTGGGGATTATCACTAAGGTAAGCAGCTGTTGCTAATAGGTAGAAAGTTTCTATTTGATGTTATTGTTCACATGTTCTATAAAATGCAATTTCAGCCATGTCTTATGTCATTTTGCAGTAAAGGATCATATACTAAAAAATGATCCCTCCCTCAGATAAATAAGGGGAAGCAGCGCTGTTTTGTTGTCTTTGAAGATCGTTCGAAGTCCTGGGTTCTGTGGAAGGACATTCAGACAGGCAAGTAGTTCTCCTGCCCAAGACATGCTGCCATGTCAAGTTCGAGTCATATTTTCGATAGTCAATGGGATGAACAGTTTTATGCTTGCTTGATATGTTGACCTTGCAACTTGTTGCATATTTGCCATCTGTGTAATATGCTTGTATTACACTCTAAATAATAATAAAAAAGCCATCTGCTAAGAAAAATACATGCCTTTCTATTTTCTCCACAGATATTACCCATACGCGATGGGCAGAATCCTTCGAATTTTGCTTTTAGAACGTGTATTTACAGTGAGGGGAAAAAAGTATTTGACCCCCTGCTGATTTTGTACGTTTGCCCACTGACAAAGAAATGATCAGTCTATCATTTTAATGGTAGGTTTATTTGAACAGTGAGAGACAGAATAACAACAACAAAATCCAGAAAAACGCATGTCAAAAATGTTATAAATTGATTTGCATTTTAATGAGGGAAATAAGTATTTGACCCCCTCTCAATCATAAAGATTTCTGGCTCCCAGGTGTCTTTTATACAGGTAACGAGCTGAGATTAAAGCTGTATAAAAGACACCTGTCCACAGACGCAGTCAATCAGATTCCAAACTCTCCACCATGGCCAAGACCAAAGAGCTCTCCAAGGATGTCAGGGACAAGATTGTAGACCTACACAAGGCTGGAATGGGCTACAAGACCATCGCCAAGCAGCTTGGTGAGAAGGTGACAACAGTTGGTGCGATTATTCGCAAATAAAAGAAACACAAAAGAACTGTCAATCTTCCTCAGCCTGGGGCTCCATGCAAGATCTCACCTCGTGGAGTTGCAATGATCATGAGAACGGTGAGGAATCAGCCCAGAACTACACGGGAGGATCTTGTCAATGATCTCAAGGCAGCTGGGACCATAGTCACCAAGAAAACAATTGGTAACACACTATGCCGTGAAGGACTGAAATCCTGCAGCGCCCGCAAGGTCCCCCTGCTCAAGAAAGCACATATCCATGCCCGTCTGAAGTTTGCCAATGAACATCTGAATGATTCAGAGGACAACTGGTGAAAGTGTTGTGGTCAGATGAGACCAAAGTGGAGCTCTTTGGCATCAACTCAACTTGCCGTGTTTGGAGGAGGAGGAATGCTGCCTATGACCCCAAGAACACCATCCCCACCGTCAAACATGGAGGTGGAAACATGCTTTGGGGGTGTTTTTCTGCGAAGGGGACAGGACAACTTCACCGCATCAAAGGGACGATGGACGGGGCCATGTACCGTCAAATCTTGGGTGAGAACCTCCTTCCCTCAGCCAGGGTATTGAAAATGGGTCGTGGATGGGCATTCCAGTATGACAATGACACAAAACACATGGCCAACGCAACAAAGGAGTGGCTCAGGAAGAAGCACATTAAGGTCCTGGAGTGGCCTAGCCAGTCTCTAGACCTTAATCCCATAGAAAATCTGTGGAGGGAGCTCAAGGTTCGAGTTGCCATACGTCAACCTCGAATGACTTGGAGAAGCTCTGCAAAGAGGAGTGGGACAAAATCCCTCCTGAGATGTGTGCAAACCTGGTGGCCAACTACAAGAAATGTCTGACCTCTGTGATTGCCAACAAGGGTTTTGCCACCAAGTACTAAGTCATGTTTTGCAGAGGGGTCAAATACTTATTTCCCTCATTAAAATGCAAATCAATTTATAACATTTTTGACATGCGTTTTTCTGGATTTTTTTGTTGTTATTCTGACTCTCACTGTTCAAATAAACCTACCATTAAAATTATAGACTGATCATTTCTTTGTCAGTGGGCAAACGTACAAAATCAGCAGGGGATCAAATACTTTTTTCCCTCACTGTATTCTCCAGGCTGTACAGTTTTCAGTTAAACGTGTTCATTAATGCCGTTTGGCTTGCCCTCATTCATTCTATCGCCAGTTGGGTTGATATCCTTGGTTGAGTTTTCTTCCTCTTATCTCCTCCGTTCAGCCTGGGTTTATCTTTTGTAATTTGTCCCTGACAGTCAACAAACCACAAAGATTCTGGGCTCACGCCAAACGTAAGTTCCCCACGGAGCCGCGAGACAAGCATAGGGAAGGTACTCCTCAGCTTGTATTACTACTGTATTCATTCAGTTCATTGTTCAGTTCACATGTTAATTGGTTACACTTCAGTGAGGGGCCTAGACATTAGACCGGCATGCCTATTTCAGTTAGATGACACATGACTAATGTTTGACATACTGGAATTGGGCAATCTTTTTTGGTCTAAGTGGCAGGAAATTGAATCTCGTGACTGTTATGTTGAACCTCAAATGGCACCCCCAGTGGTATTTGAGTATGAATTCATATAAAGTTAGGCCCCTCAACTGAAGTCCCTCTAAGTAGTAAAGGTTAGGGCCCTATAGAATCCAGACATTAAAACGGAATTCAACTATATTCAAAAATGTCGTGAATCAACCAAATATATTGAACATGTATTAATTTGGCCAAGTTTATCATAAGACACGAACAGAATGCATCCATGATTCATATTTCTTGCAAATTTCTGTAGAGAGGCAACGAGAATTCCCTGTCTTTGTGTGGCGCACACTTCTACCGCTTTGTGTGTAGCCGTTTGCGATGACGCTAATGAAAAGTCTTCTGGTAGATGGAAAGGCTTTCCCAAAAACCTTCTAAATTAAATGTTAATAACAAAAAATTAAAATGATTTTATAGGGCCCTAAAAAGTTATTTTCACTGGTGTTTATCTTATGTCATTTTACTCCGCAAGGTTGCAGTTGTTGCCATAAAAAATGTCCCTTCCCTGTTTGGGCTGGATATGAATGACATATTTTAATTTGTCGACTTTGGGTGAAAGCAACAGCTTATTACGTTGGATTGGAAGCAAATGGGGATGTGTTTGTGGAGATATGACCCCATATAGCCTGTGTGCACATCACATTAGCAAAATGGGGATTTCCCACCTCGGTCTCACTTTTTTGTTGTTGTCAGTTACAAAGCACAAGCGTGAACTGTTCTGCGTTATTGAGCTCTCGCTATCGTTTGTTCTATCTCTTCAGTCTACTCCTTGAAGCTCTCTCTTTCTTGAAATGTTCTCTCTTTCCTTTGCTGTGTGATGCTGGTTGCCTGGTTGTTCCCTTTTATGAATTAAAGGGCCGTGTGTGGTTATCTAGAGGAGTGACCTATCCCGTCCTGTCTGTTTTCAGGGGACGAGGGAGGGGAGGACATGGTCTGCACAATATGCCAGGACGAGTGCTCCGAGGAGCCAAACGAGATTGTCATCTGCGACAAGTGTGGACAAGGTTAGGGCACAATCACCATCCTAACCCCTTCCTTCCTTTAACCTGACCGGGTTCGGAAATTTCACCTGGGACCAAATGTTTGCTGGTTCATATCCAAGTTAAGGAGTCCTTGTTTATCTGGTCATTAGAGGTCCCACCTCTGGAAACACATCGATACAATAGTAATTCTCTCTTAACTGTGATCCATCTTTCCCTTTTTAGGATATCACCAGCTCTGCCACTCCCCCATCATCGACTCCAGTCTGATCGACACCGACGAGAAGTGGCTCTGTGGGGAGTGTGTGTTGGCCACAACAACAAATGTACGATAACTATACACGATACTATACACGAAAACTAACTATGTTTCCATGGAAATTCATTTTGTGAGTTCAGCATGCAAGGTACACAAACCAACACACTATAATACATTACAACATAATGCAATATGACAACACTGGAAAGTGAGCACACGCATTCACATGACTTGACCTTACACGGACTCAGAACCAGTGTGTGAAAAGGTTGTAATAAACGGTAAGGGGGACGCTCCAACCAATTGAGCTCACAGTCGGGTGTATGTGTGTGTGTTCTCTGACAGAAGGGCGCACTAAAGGGTCCCAGAGCCCAGCAGGAGATGAACCACTCTTTGCCTTATGCCCTGGAGTACCTGGTGTGGGACCAGGGCCACAAAACCAACATCCAGCAATGCTACTGCTACTGTGGAGGACCTGGAGAGTGAGTAACACACACACACACACACACCACTCCCATACACCCTCTGTTTTAACCCTTCTCCCCTCTTTCCCTTTAGCTGGTACCTGAAGATGCTGCAGTGCAACAGGTGTAAGCAGTGGTTCCACGAGGCGTGTATTCAGTGTTTTAAGACGCCCATGCTCTATGGAGATAGGTACGAAACAGCCCCCCTCCCCTTTTAAAGCCTCACGATACGTCATATTTCAGGAAGCATATGCTGGCTACCAATGCGGTGCCAGAAAATAAACCAGCGCTTGTGCTTCTTTCTCACCAGGTTCTATCTATTTATTTGTTCAGTTTGCAATAGTGGACCGGAGTACCTCAAACGACTGCCTCTTAGATGGTGAGTGGAACTCGTGTAGAAGAGATTTGTGTACGCAATAGATTGATGTTATTCAATTGATCTATTATTTCCTGTATTGGAACAAGCAAGATAACCCAAAGACACTGCATCAGTTCAGTGTATGGATTGTTTGATGAAACAGAAGTTCCCTCTAGGAAAAATGTAGCAATTAAATTGTATTGCACAAAAATCGTATAACGAATCCTATTGAATTGTAACCGTTTTGAGCTTCCTTCCTTGTTTCTCTCCAACAGGGTGGACGTTGCACACCTGAGCCTCTACAATCTGAGTGTGATTCACAAGAAGAAGTACTTTGATTCCGAGCTGGAGCTGATGACTTACATCAACGACAACTGGGATCAACTACAGCTCCGGGAGGTAGGACAAACCTTGACACAGTTGAAGAAACATTCATTTATACAACTTCTCAAATATCTTATTTTTTTCTACACGGAACAAAAAATAGAAACGCAACATGTAAAGTGTTGGTCCCATGTTTCATGAGCTGAAATAAAAGATCCCAGAAATGTTCCATATGCACTAAAGCTTATTTCTCTTTTAGTTGAGGAGTATTTCTGTCTGTAATGAAGCCTTCTTGTGGGGGAAAAACTCATTCTGACTGGCTGGGCTTTGTCTGGGCCTGGCTCCCCTGCAAAGTCATGTGAAATCCATAGATTAGGGCCTAATGAATTCATTTAAATTGACTGATTTCTTTATATGAACTGTAACTCAGTAAAATCTTTGAAATTGTTGCATGTTGCGTTTTTAGATTTTTGTTAAGTGTATTTTATTTGACACAGCAATATATGAAATTCCAACCTCTCAAATTAATCTTACTATTACCTTTTTCCAACTCCAGCTTTCAGCTACTCCTCAGTCGGACCGATATGAAAGTATTCTGGAAGCACTGAATAGCAACCACAGCATGTGAGTTACACACTCTCCCTATGATTTCACGATTGTTCCAATCATGTCAGCATCACTATTCTCATGTACATCCCATCCCCTCTCCCTTCCTCTCTCATTCATGTCCTCCACTTCTCCATCCTGCTCTCTCTCGCTCATCCCCTCTCTCCCTCTCCCAGGTTCATGTCGGGGAAGGAGATTAAGAAGAAGAAGCACCTCTTTGGGCTGAGGATCCGTTTTCCTCCGGGTCCCCAGAGCTCTGAGGTGCTGGCCGACAGAGGGGAGCCAGAGAGGGCCTCCAATGAGATCAAAATCAAAGGCAGGAAGGCTATCCAACCGCTGACCAACACCAGGTGAGACCCAACTTTCTATGAGAAACTCATTAGAAAAATCGACACTTTTGCATGCTATATATCCTGGTAAGGCTTTTAGTTGTTTTTTTTTTTGGGGGGGGGGGGGGGAGTAGCAGAAAGGGAAACTGATGACTCAGTTTGACGATTTTGAATCTTGTTCCAGTGAATTAACCAATGGCGTGGTGAAGAAAGCCAAGAAGAGTAAGAAGCAGGGAGGTCACTCGCTGGAGACTCTTGCCAAGCTAAGACGCTCCAGTGAACTCTTGGCACAGGTAACACCTTTACCCAAACTTAAAACATTTGAGGCATGTTGTTTATATATTGAGATGTCATGTCTTTTTATCCCCCCTGAAGGATGTGACGCCACCACAATTGCTTGATTCCCACTCGTTGGATCTCTTAGCCTCTAGGTCAGTTATCCCCCCCCCCCCCCAAAAAAAAAATATTTGTGAGAACAGTTGCTCAATTTGTGAAAACTGATGAATGGTGTTGTTACCAGTGTCCCCTTTACTCCCAGCAGCAGGAGCGACAGATCTCTGCCATCCTCCAGTACCTCAGACGTGGACTCCGTCGGTGCCGTCAGCACCACTGAAACTACCTCAACTAACCTCTCCAGACAGTCCAGGTACATACTACATGATCAGATTCACACTCAGGCTCTCACACATTCAAATGGAAAGTCATTGTACCGTTGTATTGTAGTCATTGTATGGTAGGTAATTGGGAGTACATCTAAGTGTTTTTCTAATCTCTCTCCCCTGTTTCTCCCTCCCCTATTCCACCCCAGCCTGTGTATCTCCAGTAAGACGCGCACGGGCCGCCACTGGCCCATTGCCAAGCCCCCCCTGAAGAGAAGACGGGGCCGGCCACGACGGGTCCCCCTGCAGCCCCCCAACCATGAGATTCAACACCCAGGCCCCCATGCCCCAGAGCCCCAAAACACCTTGCCGGGGCTCCACTCCACAGATATAGTGCACGGCCTGGGCCCAGGCGGCCAGCTGTCCCACCTCAAGAGCTCAATCAGCAGCTACTTTGGGGCGGCAGGCCGCCTGGAGTGCGGGGAGAAGTACCGCGTCCTGGCCCGCCGGGTCACCCTGGACGGCAAGGTCCAGTACCTGGTAGAATGGGAGGGCGTCACTGCCTCCTGAACGTCTCGCAGCGCTTACATAGTTTATTACGTGTTTACACAGCGCTTATAAAGCATTATACAACGAGCGGGTCTAATCCTGAATGCCGATTGGTTAAAACCGTATTCCAGCCAGTGTCTATTCCGCAAGTTACCACCGGCTAAGTCTATGACGTTAAAATGCCTATTTACTCAGTTCCGCCTGACTGCGCAATCCACTGTCTCTTCAGCCCAGCCAAGCGATTTATAAACTTGGTCTCCACTATAAAAAGCATCTAGATATTATCTAACTTTTCTTTTAGACTAACGTTTAGTTTTCAACAGCGGAGATTTGTAATAACCTTGCTGTCTGTCTCCGACATCTGCAACATTGTTTCAATATTCAAATTCGATCACCAGCTGTCGCATAGTAATGAACGTGTCAAGAATCGGGATGAGACAGGCAGGCAGCTTTTCTCAGTCGGTCGAAATCATGAATCAGCATAATTTTTATGGATATATACAAAGAAATATCAATAGAAAACAGGTAAAATTAAACAAAGTGCAGCTAGTTTGCAGTCTTTTCCGCTTCAGTTTGAAGTGGTTGTGTTAGCTGTGTTGTTGGCTAGCTCCTCTGAACAACAGTGTCCTGACGAGAGAGCACATTTTCCACGCCAGGTGAAATCGCGCATCCTTAGCTGATTGTTATGGATGTATCCAAATAAATATCACTAGAAAACTGCATAAACAAATGCCAATGCAGCTACTTTGTTATTCTGGCTGCACTGTTTGACGTGACTAAGTTAGCCATAGTTGAATGTTACCAGTCTGTATGGTAATAAAACAAACGACTGGGTCGTGTCCATAGATGCAGAACAAACAAAAAATTAATGACTGCCAACCAAACCGATAGAACGGATGACCAGCCGGCTTGGGTAGCAACCCTAGATTTGTGTCGGGACTATATCTTGTGGAAGGATGAAATGGTATGAATAAATTCATAAAAGTAACGTTAATGAAAATATGTAAATCATAATTTTGAATATGTTGTTAACCCGTTGTATAAAAGTGATAATGCCCTCGAAGCCCGAGTTAGGAGGATGTATGGGCACCGTTTGCCAGCCCTTGACTTTGTCTCGGGCCTAAAACCCGTGCCAATATATCCTCCAAACACTGGCTTCTCAGGCATTATCACTTATAACCCTCGCCTTCTGAGAACGGGCCTCCGTGTTGCCCGGTCAGGAAGGGAGCTTGAGTTTCCCTATTTAGTTTTTCCTTTTCGTCCAGTGATATGCTCTTTTCTGTGACTCGTTGACTTCAGTGTTTCAGATCTGTTTAGATTTTGTAAACTGAAGGGGGTGAGAGACCAGTTTAGGCAGAATGTAAAAGGGTTAGATAGGGGGGTTTGAATGGTGTTTGGGTGCCTCGGCGCCTGACCTGGTATGTTGAAAGTGTGCCTGTTTGCAACTAGTTGACGTTCGAGAGGGACTCAACAACAGAGATTTGTGCTGCTGCAAACCAGTTTTATTATGTCTATTTACTTTTCTACTTGTATTTACTGATGTCAGTGTCCAGTGAGGCGCAGTACTTTTTTTATTTTACAATTTGGATTTGATTGCACATCAAGTTCAGCCTGTTATACTGTACAACCATTGTCCTAAACTCGTCATAGCCGAGCTCATTAATCCACAGAGGCAGAGATGCGAGTGGTCTCCTTTCACTCTCTCAGCTGAAAGTGTGTAACCTCTAGCTCTAACCTCTGCTTCATGTTCTGCAAATCATCTCACTATGAACAGTATTGTTTTCACTGTGTCATAGTTCAAATGTCCAGATTTACTTACAGGGGTCTAACACCAGATTCATGAATAAAACGAGTTGAATTTGCTTTGAGGGCTGAGCTTGTGAGAAGGAATGTTAAGAGTGAGTTCAAGTGTAAAGCGGTAACTTAGTTGGACTTAAGGTTTTCGTGTGACTACATTTGAAAGGTTGAGTAATGTACCTACATGTGTTCTATATGTTCTGAAGATAGAAATCGTTGCTGTATTTTGTATACGCAATCTACCCCTTACATTTATAAACTCCTCAAATAGGACTTTGTTCTTTCATTTCTCTCGGCCTGCGTTTTATATTTTATGACATTGATAAGTTCGTTAGAACACTGACTACAAACACCTCTTGGACCTTGTACTTTTTAAAACTGAATTCAGTTCTCATAGCCGCCTATGCAACTCAACCCTAAAAAATGGTTGCTTTTGTATTTCAATCACTTAACGGCAACAACAGTATTTTGCTTAAGTCAGGCTTTGTTGATTTTATTTCAGGTGCTATTTATTTCACTTTCTCCTCAACTGTGCACTTAGACTTCTGCTGGTACAGCCAAGATCACCTAGAAACCACTCAGGACATGCGCAGCAACTTCACTGTATGTATAACGTGCTCATAGAACTCCAGCAAAGATGTGGAATGTAAAATCGAGGTATTAATGGGATGGAACATTTTGTGGTGTAAGTATTTCATTGATATGTTCATTTAAAAAAAAATGGTAGCATTAATTTAGACATTCCTATGTGACTGGTTGTTTTGAAAAAGACTGAAATTCAGTACATTATGCTACAGGGTCAAAAATGTTGATTTGTTTATCCAATAACATTTTCTTCCACTTATCTCTGGAAAATAAAGTCTCTTCTGAGTTCCTTGTTTCATTTTAAGAGTTGAAGCAGTTAATGCCTCTTGGTGTTGGATGTGCTACATTATTCTCAGAAAATGACCTTTTCCCCTTCAGGCAGTGGAGTTGGATCTTGACGTTGATATCTCTATTTTAAAAAGAAGTTGTGTTTTATTTGAAGCTTTTCTCCTGTATGTCATTGTGCCAGTGTTAGACCCTAGATACATTTTTTTCTACTGGCTTTGAGCAGGCTTCTTCAGCCACATAATAAATATTTAAAGCCCTAGTTCTGAATTCATTGTTTCTTTTTTCAAAAAGACTTGCAGTCTGTTAAATTGGCACTTTTGGTAGAAATAACATGGTTTCCACTGCATGTTTATGCCAGTAAGATGTATTATTTTATGATTCCAGTAGGTCATCTTTGACAGAAATAAATGAATGGCATGTAACATTGACTTGAAGACTGTAGATTAGTCATTCCGGTGATGCATTATTACCAGCTAGCTCGTTAACATTACACCAGAAATACATTCTTAAAGGTCCAGTGCACTCAAACATGATTTTCCTGCGTTTTATATACATTTCCACACAGAGGTTGGAATAATACTGTGAAAATGATAATGCCCTTTTAGTGTAAGAGCTGTTTGAAACCACCACCTGAAATTTCAGCCTGTTTTGGTGGGATGGAGTTTTGGCTTCCCTGGTGACATCACCAGGCAGTTAATTAGGTAATAGTCCAATAGGAAAGAGTTCCAAACCCCTCTGCCAATAACAGCTTGTTTTCATTTATCCACACAGAACACTCCCAGACAGTCCTGAGAAATTGCTCTTTGCTAAGAAGCTATTTGTTCCTTTTTGCCGATTAAAAACAAACAAAAAAATCCCAGTAAAGTACTTATAGTGCATTCAGGAAGTGTTCAGACCCCTTCACTTTTTAAAATCAAACTTTATTTGTCACATGCGCCGAATACAAATGTAGACCTTTTGTTACGTTACACCCTTATTCTAAAATTGATAAAAATATCCCCCCATCAATATACACAATATCCCATAATGAAAGTGAAAACAGGCTTAGAAAATGTTGCTAATTTATATTTAAAAATGTTTTTTATTTACATAAGAATTCAGACCCTTTGCTATGAGACTTGAAATTGAGCTCAGGTGCATCCTGTTTCCATTGATCATCCTTGAGATGTTTCTGCAACTTGATTGGACATGATTTGGAAAGGCACACACCTGTCTATACAAGGTCTCACAGTTGACAGTGCATGTCAGACCACCTTTATAAAGCAAGGACTTCCCTACAGGATGTTAGGCTGAGGTATTGAACAGGAATATGTGGTATTGAACTACAATAACCTGTGTCAGATATTGGACTTGAAGTGCTGGAGAGGGTGGAGGGCCATGATAAAATGCCCCCAACACACTCTGGGAGGAAATGGATGGATGCAAATGGCCATGTCATGGAAAATCTAATAGAAATGAAAGATCTGGTGTGCCTGAATAATGGCTGAGGGACCAGGATTGATGTAGCCACAGGGTAAGAGTCTGCCTTGGACCTCACTGGTATCTAGTGCGATGGCAGGAATCTGTGAGTGGGAGGTATGGAAGGAGTCGACAGTAGGGAGTGATCATTACCTCATAGTATGCACAGTAGGGCGGAAGGAGGAGGAGGAGGTGTCAGTGGATGGAGTAGGCAGGTGGGTGTTTGGAAAGGCAAAGTGGGATCAGTTTCAGGAGCTGAGTGTGCAGGTGATGGCTCGGGTGGATATGAGAGGGAATGTGGATAGTATGAATAACTGGGTGAGAACAGCGTTAGTGGGGGCAGCTACTGAGGCTATACTTTAGAGTTCAGGGAGGAGGAGGGAGAAAGCAGTCCCAAGGTGGACTGAGGAGTTTGGGGAAATGGTGAGGAGTAGGAACAGGGCATTTAGAGTACTGAAAAGGACTTCCAACATCTGATTCAGTATAAGCAGGCTATGGTGAGGACAACTATCCATCAAGCAAAGAGGTCATGTTGGCGTCGGTTCTGTGACACCATTGGAAGGGCGACACCAGTGAGGGATGTTTAAGAGGATCAGTGGGGTCAGAAGGGAGTGGGATTATCCAGTGTTGACTAGTGGGAAGGATGTGGCAGTAACAGATGAGAAGGCAGAGATGATGGCCAAAGCGTTTGTTGAAGTGCATAGCTCGGCCAAATTGTCAGAGTAGGGGCAGAGGGGGAGAGAGACAACGAGAGAGGAGCATCCTGAAGTGCTGGGTAGGAGGGAGGATGTAAATGATGCATTGAATGCACCATTTACCATGGCAGAGGTGAAAAGGGCAATAGGTAAGGCTGGGCTAACTTCACCTGGAAAGGATGAGGTGGGCTATGTTATGTTGTCCCATCAGTGATGAGGCACTGGATAAGGTTTTGGTGTTTCACAACACAGTGTGGGAGGAGGGGAAACTACTAGGTAGTTGGAAGGAGGCAGCAGTGGTACCAATCCGGAAGCCAGGGAAGGACCCAACGAGGCCAACAAGCTATTGGCCAATAGCTTTAACGTCACATGTATGTAAGATTATTGAACATATGATTACGGAGAGGCTAACTTACTTCCTGGAGAGCAGGGGTCTAGTATCGACACATTAGAGTGGGTTCAGGAAGGGAAGGGGAACTATGGACCCAGTGTTCTGCTTAGAAGCAGAGGTCAGGAAGGCTCAGGTGAACAAGGAGACTGTTGTAGCTGTCTTTTTTGATGTAGAGAAGGCGTATGATGTGGAAAGAGGGATTGTTAATCAAGCTTGATATTATGGGGGTAGGAGGAAGGACGTACAACTGGATAAAGGATTTCATGTTTGGAAGGTTGATCCAGGTGAGGCTGGGAAAGTCGCTATCAGGCAGCTACCTGGTGGATAACGGTACACCACAGGGGAGTGTGATTAGTCCTCTGTTGTTCTCAATCATGATCAATAATGTTTACTCTCAGGTACAGCGGGATATTCGGAGGTCGTTATTTGCAGATGATGGGGCCTTATGCCAGAGGGGAAGAAATGTGCCATACATAGTCAGGAAGGTACAGGAAGCAATTGATGTGATAGAGCGGTGGGCATTAATGTGGGGATTCAGGTTCTCTGTAGAGAAAACAGACAGTGTTCTTTACCAGGAGGAAGGTGGGAGATGAGGGATGCTTGAGGTTATATGGGAGAAACTTGGGGGCCTTCAGAGTTGGGGGCCTTCAGGTTCCTTGGGGTATACTTTGACACTAGACTGACCTGGGCAGAACACATTGAGAGAGTGGTGGGAAAGTGTAAGAAGGTACTAAATGTGATGCGCTGTCTGACGGGGAAGGAGTGGGAGGCTGGGCGTTGGTCATTAAGGACCATGTACGTTGCGTTGATCCGATCTGTAATAGACCATGCAGTATAGCGCATGTTTTGGCAGCCCGGACATCCTTGAAAAGGCTAGATGTCATACAGGGGCAAGGACTCAGAATATGTAGTGGGGCGTTTCGGACGTCCCCAGTGGCTGCGCTACAGGTGGAGATGGGGGATATGCCATTGCAGATTAGGAGACAGCAGCTGGCAATTAATTATTGAGTCAACCTACAGGGACATGGGGTGTCTCATTCTGCAAAAGGGATTTTACAGGCATGCTGGGGACATGAGCGAAGACAGAACACGAGCTTTGGGTGGGTGGGTAATACCCAGGTGAAGGAGATGGGACCGTATGGAAGGGAGTTTAGCCCAACTGTAGCTATTCCTGTAAGTCCACCATGGCTACTCCTGCCTCCAGTAGTTGATCTAGAACTATTGGAGAGGCTAGGGAAAGATAGGGAGGGTGTTGAGCCATCTGATTTGTTTAAGAGACGTCTGGATTCTGTGTATCAGGATTTTGTGGCCATTTACACAGATGGTTGATAAGATCCTAGGACAGGACGTACTGGGTCAGCATTTGTGGTGCAGGAATGTGAGGTGGAAGTCAGAAAAAATATTACAGATCATCTGGCTGAATATACAGTGGAGCTGATGGCCATACTGTTGGCCTTGCAGTGAGTGGAGGAAGTCAAGACAGACAGAGTAGTTATTTGCTCTAATTCATGTGCAGTGTTAATGAGTCTCCAGTCCTTTAGGTCACATAGCAGACGAGACCTGCTTTATGAGGTGCTACAAACCCATGGCAGGGTTAGACAGATGGGTATACAGATAACATTTACTTGGGTCCCAGCCCATGTGGGGATGGAGGTGAACGAGGCAGTTGATGTACTGGCTAAACAAGCACTTAGAAGTGGGGATGTTGATGTCGTAGTTTCAATGAGCAAGGCAGAGGGAAAAGCCTGATATGGACAGTGATGGTGCAGAGATGGCAGGAGCAGTGGAATAGAGATACTCAGGGCAGGCATTTATTTCAAGTACAGAGCAAAGTCGGGGAAGGGAGGACGGCAGGAAGGGACAGAAGAGAGGAGACTATTTTTACAAGATTAAGGGTGCAACGCAGCCAGTTGAATAAGTCCTTAAATGTGATAGGAAAGCATCCAACGGGAAAGTGTGATTATTGCCAGGAAACAGAGACCGTGGAGCATGTATTGCTACAGTGTGGACAGTATCAGAGGGAAAGAGAGAGGCTGAGATCTAGTATAAGGGAGAAGGGGATACAGGAAATTAGTTTAAAGAGTATATTGAGTAGAACGTCATTAGATATAGTCTCAAATATTTTGTTAGCTTTTTTAAGAGCAACATGGCTGGCAGGTAGGATTTAGTTTCTCCCTGTCTCTGGCCCACACTCCAGTACAGTAGGTGGCGGTAATGCACCATAATTTGGATGCCAACTGCCGATAAACCCCACCGAAGAAGAAGTGCATGTCAGAGCAAAAACAAAGCCATGAGGTCGAAGGAATTGTCTGTAGAGCTCCGAGACAGGATTGTGTTGAGGCACAGATCTGGGCAAGGGTACCAACATATTTCTGCAGCATTGAAGGTCCCCAAGAACACAGTGGCCTCCATCATTCTTAAATGGAAGAAGTTTGGAACCACCAAGACTCTTCCTAGAGCTGGCCTTCTGACCAAACTGAGCAATCGGTGGAGAAGGGCCTTGGTCAGGGAGGTGACAAAGAACCCTATGGTCAATCTGACAGAGCTTCAAAGTTCTTCTGTGGAGATGGGAGAACCTTCCAGAAGGACAACCATCTCTGAACCACTCCACCAATCAGGCCTTTATGGTAGAGTGGCCAGACGGAAGCCACTCCTTAGTAAAAGGCACATGACAGCCCGTTTGGAGTTTGCCAAAAGGCACCTAAAGGACGCAAACCATGAGAAACAAAATTCTCTGGTCTGATGAAACCAAGATTGAACTCTTTGGCCTGAATGCAAAGCGTTACGTCTGGGGGAAACCTGCACCATCTCTACGGTTAAGCATGGTGGTGGCAGCATCATGCTGTGGGGATGTTTTTCAGGGGCAGGGACTGGGAGACTAGTCAGGATTGAACATCTCTGGAGAGACCTGAAAATAACTGTGCAGTGATACTCCCCATCCAACCTGACAGAGCTTGAGGATCTGCAGAGAAGAATGGGAGAAACTCCCCAAATACAGATGTGCCAAGCTTGTAGCGTCATACCCAAGGCTGTAGTCGCTGCCAAAGGTGCTTCAACAAAGTACTGAGTTAAGGGTCTGAATAGTTGAGGATAATCTGCATAGCAATGATAGGAGCGACCATGTGAGGATAGGACTGAGCCGAGTGACTTGGTGTACAGAGAAAAGAGGAGAGGGCCAAGAACCGAGTCTTGGGGGACACGAATAGTGAGAGCATGTGGTGCAGACAGATCCTCTCCACGTCACCTGGTAGGAGCGACCTGCCAGGTAGAATGCAATCCAGGAGTGTGGAGAGCCTGACACCCCAGGTCTTGAGAGGGTGGAGAGGAGGAACGGATGGTTCACGGTGTCGAGGCAGTGGATAGATCTAGGAGGATAAGAACAGAGAGAGAGAATCAGCTTTGGCAGAGCAGAGAACCTCAGTGACAAAGCAGAGCTGTCTCCGTTGAGTGAGCCGTCTTGAAGCCTGACTGGTTAGAGTCAAGAAGATCATTCTGAGAGATAACGACAGTTTATTATAGACAGCCTGTGCAAGTGTTTTGGGTAGCAGGGACACTAATCTGTTTTTCAATTATTTTTTGCAGTATTTCTTTAGTGCCTTGCCGCAAACAGGATGCATGTTTTGGAATATTTGTATTCTGTACAGGCTTCCTTCTTTTCACTCTGTCAAGTAGGTTAGTATTGTGGAGAAACTACAATGTTGTTGAGCCATCCTCAGTTCTCTTATCACAGTCATTAAACTCTGTAACTGTCACCATTGTCCTCATGGTGAAATCCCTGAGCAGTTTCCTTCCTCTCCGGCAACTGAGTTAGGAAGGATGCCTATCTTTGTAGTGACTGGATGTATTGATTCACCATCCAAAGTGTAATTAATAACTTCACCATGCTCAAAGGGATATTCAATATCTGTAAAAAAAAAAAATATATATATATATATATATATATAAAAAAAAATACCCATCTACCAATATGCCCATCTACCTTTGTGAGGCATTGGAAAACCTCCCTGGTCTTTGTGGTTGAATCTGTGTTTGAAATTCACTGCTTGACTGAGGGACCTTACAGATAATTGTATGCGTGGGGTACAGAGATGAGGTAATCATTCAAAAATCATATTAAACATTATTACTCCACACAGAGTGTGTCTATGCAACTTATTATGTGACTTGTTAAGCACATTTTTAACACTGAACTTAGGCTTGCCATAACAAAGGGGTTGAATACTTATTGACTCAAGACATTTCAGCTTTTCATTTTTTATTAATTTGTATAAATATCGAAAAACATAATTCCACTTTGATATTATGAGGTATTGTGTGTAGGCCAGTGACACGAAATCTCAATTTAATCCATTTTAAATTCAGGTTGTAACACAACAAAAATGTGGAAAAAGTCTAGGTATGTGAATACTTTCTGAAGGCACTGTAGGTAGTCGATTCCTGGAATCAAGCTGTATATTGCATGTCTAACGAATGAAGCCACACGTGATAGAAACATATGTGTGTGAAATGGCACTCATACATTGGCATATTGGAGCATTCAATTGAATATTTTATTAAACTGTATATATGGCATTTCTTTCCTTCCTCTTAAATTACTTTCAAAGTAAATGCAATTTTTATGATTGGGCTATCAATGATGAATTGTGTCAAAAGGTTCCTGTGAGAAATGTTTTCTCTATTTAAAATGACTGAGGGTCAGTCTCGCTTACATTTGGAAGGGAATTCATTCAGCTATGACTCACGATATATGTTGTTGTCAACTACATGAATCAAAAGTAAACATATCTATGCATCATTTTTTTCATTATCCACTATATTTCGTCATCCTGCATATTTCTGCTCGACAAATTGAGATGAATAAGAATTTGCCAGGTGTAACAGAAACCAACACAGACAAAAAGGAAAGTTCTCGTAGGCCGGGATGCATATGCTTTGAATTGGTCAGCCAAAACGCGCCACCATTCGCGGCCTTTGCAGTTCACGACTTCTTCGTGAAACCAATCACTTTTCACACAGTTCCCTCTCGTCCAATCGAATGACGCGATGTTGGAGCGATGTTTACATTTTGTCAGTGAGCAGATTGGACTGCCAAGCAGCGAACGATTTTTAAACTTTATGAACCTTTTAAAAGATTACCGCGTATTTTCCTATTCCACTAGCTAAGTAACTTTATCCAGAGTACCACAGCATATATTTGCTATACATCTTCAGTTAGCTAACAATAACCCTAGCAACCTGTTGATTGATAAACTGGCTACGCGAGTTGTTGATGTTAGCTAGCTAGCTAACGTTAGCGTGTGCAAATGACAGCCACCAATGTTTAACAACAACGATGAGGATCTTGTCGAAGATGTGGCCAGTTTAAGGAATCAATTGCGATTGACGGAGATTAGTTTGCAAAGTTTGGGAGAACAATTAAGGTAAGCGACGCCAACTTGCTGCTAGCTATAAATATACATGGCTAACTTGATTTCTCCACTTTAGTCACAGGTAGGTGCCAGTCAATGCAAATTCCTCACGCACATAGCCCAATTGACTAACAGACTGTTAGGTCCTCTGAAAGTCCAACAGGTGTAGCACTTACTTTGACATGTCTTTTTTCCATTCTCCAAGTCACTCAGGACATGAGAGTCACAGTGAGCGGTCTGAGAGGAGTTTAGTACATGGGTTGCCAGGTCTTCTGTCCCTAGAGGACCTACAGCGGCCTGATGTCCCACATCCTCCACCTGACAACCCAAGTCTTGAGAGACCCCTCCACAGAAGTAGGACAGCTGAGAGACAGGCCTGTGAAAGCCTACCCAGTACTGACTCCAGGGTGAGAGAGAGAGACAGCCCCTTTATTTAGAGGTGGACCGGTCTATGTTACTGTATGTATGTATGTATGTATGTATGTATGTATGTATGTATGTATGTATGTATGTATGTGTGTGTGTGTGTGTGTGTGTGTGTGTGTGTGTGTGTGTGTGTGTGTGGTCATTTGTACACTAACTCTGTAGCTGTAATGTCACAGACTTTGTCTGGTTGCATGACATTAATCTGAGTTGAGTGTGTTTCTTGTCTTTGATGTTTGTGTGTGTGTGTTAGGTTTGTGGTTCATGTCTTAACCTGTCTATACGTCTGTATCCATCAGTGCTCCTCATCTAGGGCAGTGGAGATGGAGGTTGCCCCCCTCAGGAAGAAGCTTGGCTTCTTGCGTCAGGAGAACGCCTCCCTGGCTCTGGAGAACAGACAGCTCATCAGTGACCTGGAGGCGACCCAGATTGAGCTGGCCAGCTCTAAAACCAAGGTACTAAGTGAGAACAACCATGCATGTAAAGATCATTGACATTCACTAGGAGAGATGCTAAATGGTTGGTGTATCTGCTCTTCCTTCAGGCCCGTCTCCTGGGCTCCACCGTAGGGGCTAAGACCTCCAGTGTGACCGTCATGAGGGAGCAGATCCTGGGCTTGGAGGCTGAGGTGGAGGCCCAGGCCAAAGAACTCCGGTCAGTAGGCATATTTTTTTGTTGCTGTGTCTTTAAATGTAAGATTGTAAGTAAGTCTCACTGAATTTGTATTTTTCATAATTTTTTTCAGAATGAAAATAGAACTGAATTGTATGTTGTTGTTGACTTGTTGATTTAGGACTGCAGAGTTGAAGGCAGAGCAGAGCCAGCAGGCAGCAACCCAAAGTGACAGACAGGTAGCCGAACTCAGAGACGAACTGAGCATGCTCAGAACAGAGCTTACTGACACAACCAGACAAGGAAAACGGTAACACTTGACACTTGTTTCCCCTTGCATTCATTTGTTTTAGCTTTGATTCTTCCCATCTAAAATAATTTGCCCCCTATTGTTCTCAATTGATTTTGTTGCTGGCATCCTAGGATGTTCCTTCAGGGCCTTTGTGCCCGGACATAGGCAACAATCCAACTAAGGAAAACACTGACACTTGTTGCTCATTCACAGGCATAAGCATGTCTTTTAGTGTGAAATAACGACAATGTACTGAGCTGTCTCGTTTCTTACAGAGCGGAGCAACAAAGGAACCAAGCCCTTCGCAATGCGGAGAAACTCACAGACGCTTTCAAAGACTACAAGACAAATATTTCCATTAAGCTGAAAAAGGTAACTCATTGAACCCTTACTTAGTTCAGTATAGTAAATAATGAGTAGTGATCGACCCTTTGACATTATGGCTCGACTGTGTTTCCAAGGTCATGGAGAACGAGAGCAAACTGAAGGAGAGTCTCATCGTGTGTGACCGAGAGAGAGAGGAGCTGGAGAGCAAGTGCACCGTGATGGAGAGATCGCGAGAGGAGCAGTGCCAAACCATCAGGTGGGTGTGGGCATTATCATCAACAGGGCCTAAAATTACCACCTGCCAAATGCGGGTGGAGTTGGACATTGGCGGGTAATATGTCTATTTCACCAGCCACGTTGGTGGGTGGCCAGGGCTCCACAGTGCACTCAGTTCACTCGCATTTGTGAATAAAAATAGTTACGTATGATCATATATACTGCAAAATAAATTCTGCAGTAGCTGTTTTCAAAGTATTTCTGCCGTTTTTGTTTCGATATACCACTACTTCTTACTAGTTATACATTTGTTTTAGAAACATTACAAAGCATTCGCATCTGTTTTTTTTGTGTTTTGTTGGTGTAATTAAACCGAACAAAAATCTTTTGATTGGTAAAAAAAATCTGAGTTGGTGATAGATGTTAGTATCTACCTGATTTAAGTGGCTAGTAGCTAGCTATACGGTTAGTGGTGTTAAATTGAGATTTTGGCCTACACACAATACCCCATAATATAAAAGTGGAATTATGCTTTCAGATATTTTTTTTTACCAATTAATTAAAAATGAAAAGCTGAAATGTCTTGAGTCAATAAGTATTCAACTTCTTTGTTATGGCAAGCCTAAGTAAGTTTAGTAGTAAAAATGTGTTTAACAAGACCCATAATAAGTTGCATAGACTCACTCTGTGTGCAGTAATAGTGTTTAACATGATTTTTGAATGATTACCTCATCTCTGTACCCCACACATACAATTATCTGTAAGGTCCCTCAGTCAAGCAGTGAATTTCAAACACAGATTCAACCACAAAGACCAGGGAGGATTTCCAATGCCTTGCAAAGAAGGGCACCTATTGGTAGATGGGTAAAAATTTTAAAAAAGCAGACATTGAATATCCCTTTGAATATTAAGTTATTAATTACACTTTGGATGGTGTATCAATACACCCATCCAGGGTTTCCGTTAGCCGGTAGAAGCCGGCCTTTGTCCGATATTTTTTTTTGGAAAAATCCATAAATAATAATACCAAAAAAATATGCTTTTTAGCTTATTCATTGATGGAAATGCCAGTCGATTGAAATATTTTAGTTTTTTAAATGGGCATGCTTATCAGCCTTTAAGGGAATTTCAATAATTCGTTATGTATCTTATTTATCACACGCTAACAGCATACAGATACAGAGCCTTTGAGTGGAAAATTTGTCAGACAACTCAAGAGCTGCTGCTGCAGCATCTTGTTGTACTTTCAAGACAACTGGGAACTCTGAAATATACGAGGTCAAGTCATGACATCAGTGATCTTTAGTTTAGAAAGTTGGAGCTATAGAAATAAGCCAGAGTTCCGGATTTGGAATTCCGATTTGGATGACTGTTCAAAACAAATTTTCCCAATCAGAGCACTTTTTTCCCCCCAGTTGTCTTAAACGCAGTGAAGTCTGAAGTCTGAGATTTCCGAGTTCCCAGTTGTTTTGAACGCGCCATTGAGCGGCTACGTTAAGGCAGGCTACATCACCCTGTCACACACCACTGCAATGAGCTGGAGGCAGTATGCATTTTTAAAACATACACCTAATTGGGGTCCCGAGTGGCGCAGCGGTCTAAGGCATTGCACCTCAGTGCTAGAGGCTTCACTACAGACCCTGGTTTGATTCCAGGCTGTATCACAACCACCCATGATTGGAAGTCCCATAGGGCGGCGCACAATTCGCCCAGCGTCGTCCGGGTTTGGCCGGGGTAGGCCGTCATTGTAAATAAGAATTTGTCTAGTTAAATAAAGGTGAAAGAAACATTAAAAACATGTTTTAATGCACATTATGAGGCATGTTTTGCCTCTCTTCAAAGTAGCCTATTAGATATCCTCTCTTTCTAAATTTCATCTCTGTCACATGAAACCGCTCGCGTGCAATGCGTTTTTGACAACTGTGTTCCCTCTAATTGCATTATGGAACGAAGATTTGTGCGTAGCCTACTGCCTTGTGAGCTTTGCTGCGCTTATAATGTGAAGAAATGATAGTTTATCAACATTTTAAGCTAAACTTTCTGATCTGTTGGATCAGACTCATTGCTTTTTTCATTGTATTTAAAAAAAAAAGTATTCTAGGTGTACTTGGTTGTTTGAATTTGGGATCGATCGTCCCACGACTGTCCCAGAGTTTGTTTGGAATAGGCTATTTCTTTCTTGACAAGCTGACTAATAGAATAGGTAGCCTAAACCTTTCTACTAAAGTCGATTGACATTGGCGAGTGATTTTGCTGTTTGTTACTCGTCTTGTTGGCTCAGAATTCGGTAAGAAACCCTGCACATCGTTGCATCCTCGATTTGCATGTTCTGTTAAAACCCCCTTTTTTTTCAGTTTTTGCCTAAAATGACGTACCCAAATCTAACTGCCTGTAGCTCAGGACCTGAAGCAAGGACATGCATATTCTTGATATCATTTGAAAGGAAACACTTTGAAGTTTGTGGAAATGTTAAATTAATGTAGGAGAATATAACACATTATATCTGTTAAAAGATAATACAAAGAAAAAAACTCGTTTTTCTTGGTTGTATTTTTTGTACCATCTTTGAAACGCAAGAGAAAGGCCATAATGTGTTATGCCAGCCCAGGATGCAATTGAGATTTTTGCCACTAGATGGCAGTAGTGTACACTACCGTTCAAAAGTTTGGGTCACTTGGAAATTTCCTTTTTTTCTCCATGAAACATACATGAAATGAGTTTCAAAAAGAATAGGAAATATAGTCAAGGTGTTGACAAGGTTATAAATAATGATTTTTAATTGAAATAACAATTGTCCTTCAAACTTTGCTTTCGTCAAATAATTCTCCATTTGCAATTACAGCCTTGCAGACTTTTGGCATTCTAGTTGTCAATTTGTTGAGGTAATGTGAAGACATTTCTGGCTTGATGGGCACTTCTTACGTACCATACGGTCAAGCTGCTCCCACAACAGCTCAATAGGGTTGAGATCCGGTGACTGTGCTGGCCACTCCATTATATACCAAGTACCAGCTGACTGCTTCTTCCCTAAATAGTTCTTGCATAGTTTGGAGCTGTGCTTTGGGTCATTGTCCTGTTGTAGGAGGAAATTGGCTCCAATTAAGCGCCGTCCACAGGGTATGGCATGGCGTTGCAAAATGGAGTGATAGCCTTCCTTCTTCAAGATCCCTTTTACCCTGTACAAATCTCCCACTTTACCACACCCCAGACCATCACATTGCCTCCACCATACTTGACAGATGGCGTCAAGCAGTCCTCTAGCATCTTTATATTTTTTCTGCATCTCACGAATGTTCTTCTTTGTGATGCGAACACCTCAAACTTAGATTAGTCTGTCCATAACACTTTTTTCAAATCTTCCTCTGTCCAGTGTCTGATCTTGTTGCCCATCTTAATCTTTTTGTTTTATTGGCCAGTCTGAGATATGGCTTTTTCTTTGCAACTCTGCCTAGAAGGCCAGCATCCCGGAGTCGCCTCTTCACTGTTGACGTTGAGACTCGTGTTTTGCGGGTACTATTTAATGAAGCTGCCAGTTGAGGACTTGTGAGGCGTCTGTTTCTCAAACTAGACACTCTAATGTACTTGTCCTCTTGCTCAGTTGTGCACCGAGGCCTCCCACTCCTCTTTCTATTCTGGTTAGAGCCAGTTTGCGCTGTTCTCTGAAGGGAGTAGTACACAGCGTTGTATATGAGATTCAGTTTCTTGGCAATTTCTCGCATGAAATAGCCTTAATTTCTCAGAAGAAGAATAGACTGACGAGTTTCAGAGGAAAGGTCTTTGTTTCTGGACATTTTTGAGCCTGTAATCGAACCCACAAATGTTGATGCTCCAGATACTCAACTAGTCTAAAGAAGGCCAGTTTTATTGCTTCTTTAATCAGAACCACAGTTTTCAGCTGTGCTAACATAATTGCAAAAGGGTTTTCTAATGATCAAGTAGCCTTTTAAAATGATAAACTTGGATTAGCTAACACAATGTGCCAATGGAACACAGGAGTGCGGTTGCTGATAATGGGCCTCTGTACGCCTATGTAGATATTTCATTAAAAGTTAGCCGTTTCCAGATACAATAGTCATTTACAACATTAACAATGTCTACACTTTTTATTTGTGATCAATTTGGTGTTATTTTAATGGACAAAAAAAATTGGAAATGTCTAAGTGACCCCAAACTTTTGAACGGTAGTGTACAGTTGAAGTCAGAAGTTTACATACACTTAGGTTGGAGTCATTAAAACTCGTTTTTCAACCACTCCACAAATTTCTTGTTAACAAACTATAGTTTTGGCAATTCGGTAGTTAGTTTTGGCAAATCTACTTTGGGCATGACACAAGTAATTTTTCCAACAATTTTTTAATGACAGATTATTTCACTTATAATTCACTGCATCACAATTCCAGTGGGTCAGAAGTTTACATGCACTAAGTTGACTGTGCCTTTAAACAGCTTGGAAAATTCCAGAAAATGATGTCATGGCTTTAGAAGCTTCTGATAGGCTAATTGGCATTATTTGAGTCAATTGGAGGTGTACCTGTAGATGTAGTTCAAGGCCTACCTTCAAACTCAGTGCCTCTTTGCTTGACATCATGGGAAAATCAAAAGAAATCAGCCAAGACCTCAGAAAAATGTTTTGTAAACCTCCACAAGTCTGGTTCATCCTTGGGTGCAATTTCCAAATGCCTGAAGGTACCACGTTCATCTGTACAAACAATAGTATGCAAGTATAAACACAATGGGACCACGCAGCCGTCATACCGCTCAGGAAGGAGACACGTTCTGTCTCCTAGAGATTAACGTACTTTGGTTCGAAAAGTGCAAATCAATCCCAGAACAACAACAATGGACCTTGTGAAGATGATGGAGGAAACAGGTACAACAATATCTATATCTACAGTAAAACGAGTCCTATATCGACATAAACTGAAAGGCCTCTCAGCAAGGAAGAAGCCACTGCTCCAAAACCGCCATAAAAAAAGGCAGACTACAGTTTGCAACTGCACATGGGGACAAAGATCGTACCTTTTGGAGAAATGTCCTCTGGTCTGATGAAACAAAAATAGAACTGTTTGGCTATAATGACCATCGTTATGTTTGGAGGAAAAGGGGGAGTCTTGCAAGCTGAAGAACACCATCCCAACTGTGAAGCACGGGGGTGGCAGCATCATGTTGTGGGGTGCTTTGCTGCAGGAGGGACTGGTGCACTTCACAAATAGATGGCATCATGAGGGAGGAAAATTATGTGGATATATTGAAGCAACATCTCAAGGCATCAGTCAGTAAGTGAAAGCTTGGTCACAAATGGGTCTTCCAAATGGACAATGACCCCAAGCATTCTTCCAAAGTTGTGGCAAAATGGCTTAAGGACAACAAAGTCAAGGTATTAGAGTGGCCATCACAAAGCCCTGAACTCAAACCTATAGAAAATGTGTGGGCAGAACTGAGAAAGCGTGTGCGGCAAGGAGGCCTACAAACCTGACTCAGTTACACCAGCTCTGTCAGAGGGAATGGGCCAAAATTCACCCAACTTATTGTGGGAAGCTTGTAGAAGGCTACCCAAAACATTTGACCCAAGTTAAACAAGTGAAAGGCAATGCTACCAAATACTAATTGAGTGTATGTGAACTTCTGGCCCATTGTGAATGTGATGAAAGAAATAAAAGCTGAAATAAATCCTTCTCTCTACTATTATTCTGACATTTCACATTCTAAAAATAAAGTGGTGATCCTAACTGACCTAAGACAGGGATTTTTTACTGAGATTAAATGTCAGGAATTGTGAAACTGAATTTAAATGTTTTTGGCTAATGTGTATGTAAACTTCTGACTTCAACTGTATGTTCAAAATGTTAGACTGATCCAATTGCATTTCTGCTCAAAATGTTGTTTCAAGACTGCCTAAATGTGGCTAATTGGTTTATTAATTTCTAATTTTTATTTTACCTTTATTTAACTAGGCATTGAAAAAAAGAATTTGTTCTTAAATGACGGCCTAGGAACAGTGAACAAACAACTGCCTTGTTCAGGGGCAGAACGACAGATTTGTACCTTGTCAGCTCGGGGATTCGAATTTGCAACCTTTCGATTACTAGTCCAAAGCTCTAACCACTAGGCTACCCTGCCGCCCATTTTCAAGTTCATAACTGTGGACTCTCCTCAAACAATAGAATGGTGTTCTTTCACTGTAGCTACTGTAATTTGGGCAGTGCATTTAGATTAACAAGAATTTAAGCTTTCTGCCAATATCAGATATGTCTATGTCCTGGGAGATGTTCTTGTTACTTACATCCTCATGCTAATCACGTTAGCCTATGTTAGCTCAACTGTCCCGCAGGGGACCCACCGATCCTGTAGAGGTTTTAAGAAGCAGTGTGGCTAGGTTGGGTTGTGTTTCGGAGGACGCATGGCACTCGACCTTCGCCTCTCCCGAGTCCGTACGGGAGTTGCAGCGATGAGACAAGACTGTAACTACTACCAATTGGATACCACAAAATTGGGGAGAAAAAAAGGGGTAAAATAATAATAATAACAATTTTAAAAAACTACGTTGTAGTTACACCACAATACTAACCTAATTGACAGAGTGAAAAGAAGGAAGCCTGTACAGAATACAAATATTCCAAAACATGAATTCTGTTTGCAACAAGGCACTAAAGTAATACTGCAAAAAATGTGGCAAAGCAATTAATTTTTTGACTAGTATACAAAGTGTTATGTTTGGGGCAAATCCAATACAACACATTACTGAGTACCATACACCATATTGTCATGCATAGTGCTGGCTGCATCATGTTATGGGTATGCTTGTAGTCATTAAGGACTGGGGAGTTTTTCAGGATAAAAAAGAAATAGAATGGAGCTATGCACAGGCAAAATCCTAGAGGAAAACCTGGTTCAGTTTGCTTTCCACCAGACACTAGGAGATGAATTCACCTTTCAGCAGGACAATAACCTGAAACCCAAGTTGCTTACCAAGAAGAGAGTGAATGTTTGAGTGGCCGATTTACAGTTTTGACTTAAATTTACCTGAAAGTCTATGGCAAGACCTAAAAATGGTTGTCTTGCCAATCAACAAATAATTTGACAGAGCTTGAATAATTTTAAGAATAATGGGCAAATATCTAGGAAGATGGCGCCGGAGGGGATGGCTGGCGTTTTATTGGCTCTTAACCAACCGTGCTACTTTGTTTGTTTTTTGGCATTGTTAAACTTTTTTTGTTCATAATGTTGCTGCTACTGTCTCTTATGACCGAAAAGAGCTTCTGGACATCACAACAGCGATTACTCACCTCGAATTGGACGAAGAATTTTTCTTTAATGAGTCGGATGGGAAGGATATACTCCAAACACCCGAACAGGCCCTCATCCCCATCATTTGCTGGAGAAAGAACAGCGATTTCACGGAAAGAGATCGGGGTGCTTTGTGAGGATCAGGCGACAAGTGGCTAATCTGCCGCTGCCATCCGTACTGTTAGCTAACGTTCATTTGGTGGGAAATAATTGGGACGAACTGAAAGCACATGTTTCCTACCAATGGGACATTTAAAAACTGTAATATCTTATGTTTCACCAAGTCGTGACTGAACGACGACATTAATAGCATACAGCTGGCGGGTTATACATTCTATCAGCAGGATAGAACAGCAGCCTCTGGTAAGACACGGGGCGGGGGCATTTGCATATTTGTAAACAACAGCTGGTGCACGATATCTAAGGAAGTCTCAGGTGTTACTCACCTGAGGTAGAGCATCTCATGATAAGCTGTAGACCACACTATCTACCTAGAGAGTTTTCAGCTGTATTTTTCATTGCTGCCTACATACCACCACAGACCGATGCATCACTGCCTGGTATGGCAACTGCTCGGCCTCCGACTGCAAGGCACTACTGAGGGTAGTGCGTACGGCCCAGTCCATCACCGGGGCCAAGCTTCCTGCCATCCAGGACTTCTATACCAGGCGGTGTCAGAGGAAGGCCCTAAAAATTGTCAGTCTCCAGCCACCCTAGTCATATGCTGTTCTCTCTGCTACCTCACGGCAAGCGGTACCGGAGCACCAAGTCCCCCCCCCCCCCTTTTACCTACATGTACATATTACCTCGACACTGGTGCCCCTGCACACTGACTCTGTACCGGTACCCCCTGTATATAGCCTCGCTGTTATTTACTGCTGCTCTTTAATTATTTGTTATTCTTATGTCTTACTTTTTGGGGGGTATTTGCTTTAAAACTGCATTGTTGGTTAAGGGCTTGTATGTAAGCATTTCACTGTAAGGTCTACCTACACCTGTTGTATTCGGCCATGTGACAAATACATTTTTTTAATATATTGGGCAAATATTGCACAATCCAGGTGTGGAAAGCTCTTAGAGACTTACCCTGAAAGACTGAGTTGTAATCGCTGCCAAAGCTGATTCTACAAAGTATTGACTCTGGTGTGAATACTTATGTAAATGAGATATTTCTGTAATTTAATTTTCAATATATTTGCAAACATGCTTTTGCTTTGTAATTATGTGGTGTTGTTTTACACACAATCTATTGAATCCATTTTGATTTCAGGCTTTAACCCAACATGTGGAATAAGTCAAGGGGTGTGAATACTTTCTGAATGTATTGTATGTCATTGAAACCATCTCTTTAGTGAGCTGAAGGAGGAGGTCACCCAGGTGCGTACACTCAACACCAAAAACTCTGAGCTCCAGGGACGTCTGGAGGAGGCTGCCCAGCGGGCCTCGCGGCTGGAGATGGAGCTGGGGGAGCGGGCCTTGGCGGCCAGGGAGCTGACCTCTCTCCACAGGGAGACGGAGGACCTCCGGGCCCTCACCCAGTGCCAGGAACACAGGCTGGTCCAATGCCAGAGAGAGGCCCAGCAGAGCCTGGCTGAATTAGCTAGTCTGGAGAGCATACTGGCTTTGCTGCACCTCCGAGAGGTATGGAGGATTGGGGACACGTACACGCACGTACGTAGACACGTACAGTCACTCACATTCAGACATATATTTATATACACAAACACACTGTCAACTTGGGGGTGATGGGGAGATACTTGTTTAGACACTTGATGGGGTTGTGTTGTTACAGGGCGATGAGGGACCTCTCTGTGTGAAGCCCTGTATGCTGCCCCCAGTGGATTACACAGGAACTACAGACCCAGGTGTGTGTGCAGTACAACCGAATCACAGGCGGCTGGTGGCACGTTCATTGGGGAGGACAGGTTCATAGTAATGACTGGAACGGAATTGATGGAATGGTATCACACGTTTGATACCATCCCATTCACGCCATTATTATAAGCCGTCCTCCCTTCACCAGCCTCCTGTGAACCAGATGTATGTCTTTGTACTAAGTTGATGTATTTATGGTTGTTGGGCTGTGTGATACTTCTTCTTTATCTCATTCTCTTCTACCTACCCCCTCTTCCAATCTATCCATCTCCCCCTTCTCCCTCTACACCCCTCCACTCCCTTTTCCCTTCTGTCCCCCGTCCCCCGTCCCCGTCTCTCCACTCCTCCAGGTGAGCGATACCAGCAGCTGCTCCCAGTGCTCCAGGCAGTGGAGGCAGAGCGGGGCAGACAGAGCTCCTTGGCCTCCAGGCTCCAGGAGAGGCTGTCAAAAGCCCAGGAGGAGGTCTCCTCCCTGCACAGCTCCATGGCCCAGAGGGCCTCCCATTACCAGCAGGTCCACAGCGAGCTGCTCCAGAGGGCCAGCCAGGCTACCGATGCCGAGAAGGAGGTGAGGAGAGTGAGTGGGGAAGGGGAGAGGTGTGCCGAGTCCAAAAACACCAAGACACTAGCTTCTTCCCTTATCCCCTTCTGGGTTTGCAGATGTGTAGTGAAGGGGTAAGGGTAGTAGGGATGGCTTCATCTGCCCTTCCAGTGGACATAGAGCTTCTTTCAGATCTGCCAACACAGATGGACTAGAGCTCGTTTGTTGTCGTGTGTGCGTGCGCGTGTATCGGATGTGTGAGTCGTATTTGTTGAATTCTGACCGCCACCCCACGGTGGTCTTGCTGTCCTGCTACAGTTGAAGAAGAAGAGTGCTCGTGTGGCGGCTCTGGAGAAACAGCTGCAGGAGAAGAGCTCTGCCTACTCACTGGCCGCTCTGAAGAACACTCAGCTGGAGCAGGAGCTGCTGGTACACAGACACACACACACACACACACATATACACACACACACACACACACACACACACACACACACACACACACACACACACACACGTCACATTTAAGTGACTCATAAAGGATGCTCATTGTAATGAGGTACTCTCTTTCTCTACTTCTATCTTTTTATCTCTCTCCCTCTCTTTCTTTCTCTCTCCGTCTCTTTCTCTCATCCCAGGAGAAGGCCAGTGCTATCCAGCACTACCAGTCTGTGATGACCAAGAAGCAGAGGGACTTCCAACAGGCTCTGGACAAAAGTAAAAAGACCCGTGCTGACCAGTGCAAGGAACTGCAGGACAGAGTGGAACTGGTGAGTCTCGTGTTTGTGTGTGGATTGATTCATTTCACTGTCTTTCTCCCTCATTCTTATGTACAGTTCCTGATTCATCATCAACTTCCTGTGCCGCTTTATCTTTGACTTTTTTTGGGCCAGACAGTCTCACTCTTCCTTCTCTCATTTCCTCTCTTTTCTAGGAACTGTACAAATAATGGACTCAAGAAAAAGTAAAAAAAAAAAAAAAAGCATGTCGTTGTGGACTCTCTCAGTAGTAGTTGCTTTCTCCCTTTTTATCTCTTTACCTCTGTCCCTTTCTCCCTCTCTTGCTCCTTCCCTGTCGCCAGCTGCAGTTGTCTCTGGACCAGACCCGGGCCCAGGTCTCAGAGCTGGAGCAGGCTGTGTGTTGTGCCCAGAGGGAGAGACACGAGGCCCAGAGCACGGCCCACCTACTGCAGGTCTCCCTGGACCAGCTCACACAGGTCAGAGCCACCACAGCTATACAGTTTCATCCTACACACCCTCTCACGAACCACTACTATGTAACCGGGATGCATGGCACGGCAGCCATTTTGTGCCAGAACACTCATTAAATGACATTTCATGACCGTACGTGAAGCCATAGCGTTAATGTAATAAATAGAAGGGCTTGCCTGTGTGCTGTGCACCTTGTCATGAGATCTCAATGTACTTATCACCAGGAGAGAGAGACCAAAGTGAGAAGCAGCGAGGAGGCTCTACGGAGTGTCAAAGAGCAGGCCACCGAGTCTTCCACCAAGGTAACAATAAATGGAAAACACTGTATTCAATGCTATACCCAGGTTTTTCTAGCACTCAGTTTAAATGCATATCAACTGTATGTACTGTGGTCTACAAAGACGTCCGACTGAACAGTTACCACAGTACCAGTCTTGTGCTTGGTGACGACATATCAAATCGGATGTCTTGCCGTAGATCGTTGACTGGGAACGTGTACAAGCTTCACAAGGGACGTATGCCGAGGAAAGAGGACAGGAAGGCGCGTGGTTTGACGCAGACCGTATTTATGCTCTGCGTTTGATGTCGCGTGTCTGCGTTTCAGGTGAGGCAGCTGGAGACAGCCCTGTCGTCCTGCAGGGATGAGCTGAGTTCCCACCTACTGCAGGCGGAGGACGCTAAGCAGCGCCATCAGAGACAGCTGGACCTCAAGAGCACGGAGGTGTGCGTCTATGTTCCGTGTTGCTTAATACTCCATTGTGACTGTCTGACACTCTCCGCCACCGTGTGTGTGTGTCTCTCACCTTGTTGTCTGTGTGTACGTGTGTGAGAGTCCCGTGTGTGTAACCCCCCTGTCTCTCTCTACTCCACAGCTGTCGTCTCTGCAGGAGGAGTTGCGTAGCAGCGCTCTGGTGTGTGGTCGCTCCAGTGAGCGCTGTGTCCAGCTTCAATACTCCCTGCAGCGGCAGCAGAGCATGCTGCAGGAGAGCAGCACCCGTGTGGCCGAACTGGAGGAAAGCCAGAGCCAGCTACAGGGACAGGTACGGAAGCCTGCTTGGAGAGACTGAGAGATGCTCTACCTAGATGCCAGGTAGGAATATATGTCTTGTAGACAGGGAGACCGCTGACATTGCAGTGAAACCGAAGGTAAAACACACACCTGTCATGGAGCTCCCTACCGAGACATGGAAACTTGACCCAGGTTGTATCTCAATGGTCAGTAGTCTTCATGCAGCTGAATAAGCAGACACAGCCTATTATATTGACTTCAGTGTTAAAGTGCAAACCACTTCCAGGAAGACCCCCTGAAAAGCAAATGTGTATATTCTATTAATTCACTTCAGCTCATTTTAGTATTTGACTTATCAGGGACATTTTACGTGGTTGGAATCATTTCGCATGCCCTTATGTGGGCATGTGAAATGATTCCAACCACGTAAGGGCATGTGAAATGATTCCAACCACATAAGGGCATGTGAAATGATTCCAACCACATAAGGGCATGTGAAATGATTCCAACCACATAAGGGCATGTGAAATGATTCCAACCACATAAGGGCATGTGAAATGATTCCAACCACATAAGGGCATGTGAAATGATTCCAACCACATAAGGGCATGTGAAATGATTCCAACCACATAAGGGCATGTGAAATGATTCCAACCACATAAGGGCATGTGAAATGATTCTAACCACATAAGGGCATGTGAAATGATTCCAACCACATAAGGGCATGTGAAATGATTCTAACTACATAAGGGCATGTGAAATGATTCTAAAATCATTTCACATGCCTTTATGTGGTTAGAATCATTTGCCACATTGTTCATTTTTTTCTTTCTCAAACTCCCCTCACAACAAGAACATAGTACAATGACTCCATTAACCAAAGCCAATATAAATCTATTCACTTGCGGGCAGGACTGTTCTGTCTACAAAGCCGTGGCTTTATAGGGAACATGAGAGCTGAATTTCCCACAGGCAACATGCTTTCTGTGTAAACCTTTTGTCAACTAGGTTATCATCAAGTCTTCCATTTGTTTTAAGGTCAATAATTTAAGTGGATATTTTACCTTAAGAAAAACCATTATACAGAGGTATAAATGCAATTTTATGTAAAACTAGTTAGTATTACAGTATTTGTAGCCTATGTTCAGGATAGTGCTTAAACAAACATGGTATTACTAATGGAATATGAATATGGTGTATACATACATACATACATACACACACACACACACACACACACATACATGCACACACACACACACACACACACACACACACACACACACACACACACACACTCACTCACTACCTGTCAAAAGTTTTAGAACACCTACTCATTCAAGGGTTTTTCTTCATTTGTACTATTTCTACATTGTAGAATATTTGTTGAGACATCAAAACTATGAAATAACACATGGAATCATGTAGTAACCAAAAAAGTGTTAAACAAATCAAAATATATTTGAGATTCTTCAAAGTATGCACCCTGTCGTTCTTCTTCATTCTCATGGACAGTTCCTGATTTATCATCAACTTCCTCTATGTAACTTAATCTTTGACTATTTTTGGTCAGACAGTCTCACTCTCCCTTCTCTCATTTCTTCTCTCTTTCTAGGAAAGAGAATGACAGATCAAATAATGTAATCAAGGCAAAGTCCAATGTTTCCTCATCTCCCACCCCTTCTAATGCGACTATCCCTGATGCTTCTTCCATCTTTTCCCCTGCCACGCTACAAAATGTCTCCCTGCAGGCGGTCATGGAGTCCGAAGGTGCTAAAGGAGCTCCCTTTCTTCTTTAAGGTTGATGCCCCTATCATCTCCAAGCATATCGCTGACCTTTTTAACCGGTCTCTCCTCTCTGGGGAGGTTCCCATTGCTTGGAAGGCAGCCACGGTGCATCCTTTATTTAAAGGGGAGATCAAGCTGATCCTAACTAGACTAATTCCTATTTTGCCCTGTTTATCAAAAGGGTTGGAAAAACTTGTAAAGAAAGCCAGTCAGTTGATTATTGACATCTATAGTATTCTCTCGGGTACGCAATCTGTTTTCCGCTCAGGTTATGGATGTGTCACTGCAACCTTATAGGTCCTCAATGATGTCACAGTTGCCCTTGATTCTAAACAATGTTGTGCTGCTATTTTTATTGACTTGGCCAAAGCTTTTGATACGGTAGACCATTCCATTCTTGTGGGCCAGCTAAGGAAAGGGAAGATTTTTACCTTGTCAGCCTTTCGGTTACTGGCCCAACGCTCTAACCACTAGGCTACCTGCCGCTTCTCAGGTATATTGGTGTCTCAGAGGGGTCTTTGGCCTGGTTTGCTAACTACCTCTCTCAAAGAGTGCAGTGTATAAAGTCAGAACATCTGCTGTCTCAGCCACTGCCTGTCATCGAGGGAGTACCCCAAGGCTTGATCCAACGCCCCACGCTATTCTCAATATATACTTCAGCAATATAGCTCAGGCAGTAGGAAGCTCTCTCAACCATTTATATGCAGATGATGCAGTCTTATACTCAGCTGGCCCCTCCCTGGATTTTGTGTTAAATGCTCTACAACAAAGCTTTCTTAGTGTCCAAAAAGCTTTCTCTGCCCTTAACCTTGTTCTGAACACCTCCAAAGCAAAGGTCATGTAGTTTGTTAATAAGAATGCCCCTCTCCACATCGGTGTGATTACTACCTCTGAGGGTTTAGAGCTTGAGGTAGTCACCTCATACAAGTACTTGGGAGTAGTACACTGTCCTTCTCTAGCACATATCAAAGCTGCAGGCTAAAGTTAAATCTAGTCTTGGTTTCCTCTATCGTAATCACTCCTCTTTCACCCCAGCTGCCAAACTAACCCTGATTCAGATGACCATCCTACCCATGCTAGATTACGGAGGTATAATTCATAGATCGGTAGGTAAGGGTGCTCTCGAGCGGCTAGATGTCCTTTACCATTCGGCTATCAGATTTGCCACCAATGCGCCTTATAGGACACATCACTGCACTCTATACTCCTCTGTAAACTGGTCATCTCAGTATTCCTGTCTCAAGACCCACTGGTTGATTCTTATTTATTAGGCCTCACTCCCCCCTATCTGAGATATCTACTGCAGCCCTCATCCTCCACATACAACACCCGTTCTACCAGTCACATTCTGTTAAAGGTCCCCAAAGCGCACACGTCCCTGGGTGGCTTGTCTTTTCAGTTCGCTGCAGCTAGCGACTGGAATGAGCTGCAACAAACACTCAAACTGGACAGTTTTATATCCATCTCTTCATTCAGACTCAATCATGGACACTTACTGACAGTTGTGGCTGCCTTGTTTGATGTATTGTTGTCTCTACCTTCTTGCCCTTTGTGCTGTTTGTGCCCAATGGTATTTGTACCATGTATTGTGCTGCTGCCATTTTGTGTTGCTACCATGCTGTGTTTTCATGTGTGCTGCCTTGCTATGTTGTTGTCTTAGGTCTCTCTTTATGTAGTGTTGTGGTGTCTCTCTTGTTGTGATGTGTGTTTTGGCCTATATTTTATAAAAAAAAGTATAATCCCAGCCCCCGTCCCTACAGGAGGCTTATGGGGATATGGTAGGTAGTATGGGGATGAGGTAGGTAGTTGGTTGGATGGGCTATTTACAGATGGGCTGTGTACAGCTGCAGTGATCGGTAAGCTGCTCTGACAGCTGACGCTTAAAGTTAGTGAGGGAGATACAGTTGAAGTTGGAAGTTTACATACACTTAGGTTGGAGTCATTAACTTGTTTTTCAACCACTCCACAGATGTCTTGTTAACAAACTATAGTTTTGGCAAGTCAGATAGGATATCTACTTTGTGCATGACAAAAGTAATTTCTCCAACAATTGTTTAAAAACAGATTATTTAACTTATAATTCACTATATCAGAATTCCAGTGGGTCAGAAGTTTACATTCACTAAGTTGACTGTGCCTTTAAACAGCTTGGAAAATGACAGAAAATTATGTCATGGCTTTCGAAGCTTCTGATAGGATAATTGACATCATTTGAGTCAATTGGAGGTGTACCTGTAGATGTATTTCAAGGCCTACCTTCAAACTCAGTGCCTATTTGCTTGACATCATGGGAAAATCAAAAGAAATCAGCCAAGTCCTCACAAAAAAATGTAGACCTCCACAAGTCTGGTTGATCCTTGGGAGCAATTTCCAAACGCCTGAAGGTACCACGTTCATCTGTCCAAACAGTAGTATGCAATCATAAACACCATGGGACCACGCAGCCGTCATACCACTCAGGAAGGAGACGCATTTTGTCTCCTAGAGATGAAACACTTTGGTGCGAAAAGTGCAAATCAATCCCAGAACAACAGCAAAGGACCTTGTGAAGATGCTGCAGGTAACGGGTACAAAAGTATCTATATCCACAGTAAAACGAGTCCTATATCGACATCACCAGAAAGAAGGCCACTCAGCAAGGAAGAAGCCACTGCTCCAAAACCTCCATTAAAAAAGCCAGACTACGGTTTGCAACTGCACATGGGGACAAAGATCGTACTTTTTGGAAAATGTTCTCTGGTCTGATGAAACAAAAATAGAACTGTTTGGTCATAATGACCATCGTTATGTTTGGAGGAAAAAGGGGGAGGCTTGCAAGCGGAAGAACACCATCCCAACTGTGAAGCATGGAGGTGGCAGCATCAAGTTGTGGGGGTGCTTTGCTGCAGTAGGGACTGGTGCACTTCATAAAATAGATGCCATCATGAGGTAGGAAAATTGTGGATATATTGAAGTAAAATCTCAAGACATCAGTCAGGAAGTTAAAGCTTGGACGCAAATGGGTCTTCCAAATGGATGATAACCCCAAGCATACTTCCAAAGTTGTGGCAAAATGGCTTAAGTACAACAAAGTCAAGGTATTGGAGTGGCCATCACAAAGCCCTGACCTCAATCCCATAGAAAATGTGTGGGCAGAACTGAAAAAGCGTGTGCGAGCAAGGAGGCCTACAAACCTGACTCAGTTACACCATTTCTGTCAGGAAGAATGTGCCAAAATTCATCCAACTTATTGTGGGAAGCTTGTGGAAGGCTACCCGAAACGTTTGACCCAAGTTAAACAATTTAAAGGCAATGCTACCAAATACTAATTGAGTGTATGTAAACTTCTGACCCGCTGGGGATGTGATGAAAGAAATAAAAACTGAAATAAATAATTCTCTCTACTATTATTCTGACATTTCACATTCTTAAAATAAACTGGTGATCCTACCTGACATACGGGGAATCTTTACTAGGATTAAATGTCAGGAACTGTGAAACTGAGTTTAAATGTATTTGGCTAAGGTGTATGTAAACGTCTGACTTCAACTGTATAAGTCTCCAACTTTACTGATTAGAATGCCAAGAGTGTGCAAAGCTGTCATCAAAGCAAAGAGTGGCTACTTTGAAGATTCAAAAATATAAAATATATTTTGATTTCTTTAACACTTTTTTTGGTTACTACTTATTCCATATGTGTTATTTCATAGTTGTGATGTCTTCTCTATTATTCTGCAATGTAGAAAATAGTAAAAAGAAAGGAAAACCCTTGAATGAGTTGGTGTGTCCAAACTTTTGACTGGTGCTGTATAATATGAATGATATTTGTTGCCAGGTGTCTGCGTTGGAGCAGGAGCTGGAGCGGGCGCGCTTGTCTCTGGAGGAGGAGCTGAGGAGGAGAGAGAAGGAGGTGCAGGAGGCTGACAAGGAGGTGCAGGAGAAGAGGCGACAGGCTGCACAGCTCTCTGGCTCTGTCACGTAAGACTAGACAGTAGATTTGTATGCATTCCAATTAAGCATTTGTCATTGCTTAGTTTGATATAGAATGCTTCAGTCAAACAATTCACTAAATGTAATTCAATTCAGACATTGCACTAACGTCTGATTCGTTAATGAAGCCTTTCAAATATGCTTATTTGTTTTGCTTACCCCCAAAACAAACACATTTTATCATATCTGAGCCATGAAAAGATTGTTTAAAGTAACCTTCAAGCTATAGCGCCACATTGATCCATATCATACTAACTTTGTATTACCTTAAGATAAGACCTCACAAAATCCTCTCGGTATGTATATTGCAACTGTTCTCTGTTGGTCAGTGGGAGTTGTTGGAGTTCAGGCCAGACCGAGCAGCTCCTGCCCTATAGCAGAAAGAGAGCGAGGAGGAGAGAAATGTTCCCATCGGCATAGTGCTGACAGAATAAGACTGTCCCATGACTCTAGTGCCTCCACAACCAGGGGGTTTATTGCGTGTGTCCCATCTCTCCCCCCCCCCCACACACACACACACCACACGCTCCTTCCTCCCTTTGTCAGGGGGTATATATAGGGGGTATATATTCACCGCTACACTCTGAAGCATTCTCCTTAGAGCGAGAGCTTATTTTAGGGTAGAGTTTAACACTCAATAAAGGAGCATAGCGAAGCATAGAGGACCACTTTGACTAGGGAAGCACACTGCTTTGTCTATTAAGTCACTACTTAGGGAGGATCGATACAGAGATCGTACTCAGAGTTCTAACTCTGGTTACTCAGTTAGTATTCTAGTTCAGGTTACTCAGTACTCTAGTTATAGTTATGCAGTTAGTATTCTAGTTCAGGTTACTCAGTTAGTACTGTAGTTCAGGTTACTTAATTAGTATGGTAGTTGTTACTCAGTTAGTACTCTAGTTCAGGTTACTCAGTTAGTATTCTAGTTCAGGTTACTCAGTTAGTATTCTAGTTCAGGTTACTCAGTTAGTACTGTAGTTCAGGTTACTCAGTTAGTACTCTAGTTCAGGTTACTTAGTACTGTAGTTGTTGTTACTCAGTTAGTATTCTACTTGTTGTTAGTCAGTTAGTACTGTTGTTCAGGTTACTCAGTTAGTACTCTAGTTCAGGTTACTCAGTTAGTACTCTAGTTCAGGTTACTCAGTACTGTTGTTCAGGTTACTCAGTTAGTACTGTAGTTCAGGTTACTTAGTACTGTTGTTCAGGTTACTCATGTAGCACTGTTGTTCAGGTTACTCAGTTTGTACTCTAGTTCAGGTTACTCAGTTAGTACTCTAGTTCAGGTTACTCAGTACTGTTGTTCAGGTTACTCAGTTAGTACTCTAGTTCAGGTTACTCAGTACTGTTGTTCAGGTTACTCAGTTAGTATTCTAGTTCAGGTTACTCAGTTAGTACTCTAGTTCAGGTTACTCAGTTAGTACTCTAGTTCAGGTTACTTAGTTAGTACTCTAGTTCAGGTTACTTGGTTAGCACTCTAGTTCAGGTTACTCGGTTAGCACTCTAGTTCAGGTTACTCGGTTAGCACTCTAGTTCAGGTTACTCGGTTAGCACTCTAGTTCAGGTTACTCGGTTAGCACTCTAGTTCAGGTTACTCGGTTAGCACTCTAGTTCAGGTTACTCGGTTAGCACTCTAGTTCAGGTTACTCGGTTAGCACTCTAGTTCAGGTTACTCGGTTAGCACTCTAGTTCAGGTTACTCAGTTAGTACTCTAGTTCAGGTTACTCAGTTAGTACTCTAGTTCAGGTTACTCAGTTAGCACTCTAGTTCAGGTTACTCGGTTAGCACTCTAGTTCAGGTTACTCGGTTAGCACTCTAGTTCAGGTTACTCAGTTAGTACTCTAGTTCAGGTTACTCAGTTAGCACTCTAGTTCAGGTTACTCCGTTAGCACTCTAGTTCGGTCCAAGTCATATAGAACCTGAGTTGGCTCAATTTTTTTTTTTGGCTGGTAGTGCAGTGGTCTAGGTTGCTGAGAGGATTCCTAATGGGGGCACATTTGTGCACAGTTCGGTAGGCGCCAGATGGAGGGTGTCTAGGATGTGTGTGAGTGCAGGGTGTGAATCTCTGCATGTCTGTAACTGTACATGTATTTTATCCGTGTTAGGATACTTGTATGCTAGCTGTGTGCGCATGTGTATTCCAGTCAGCTGTCGTCTGAGATGAATCGGTGTCGTGGGGAGCTGTCATCCATGGAGCAGGAGCTGCAAAGGCTGCGGAAGGACGCCAGCATGAAGTCCTCCCAGCTCAGCTGCATGGAGGAGACCCTGCAGCAGACCCAGGGCCTACTGGAGAAGAAGAATGACGCGGGTAAGACACACTAGGGGGGATTGGTGATTATTTTAGTTTCTGTCTTTCTTCAATTCTTCATTCAATCAAAGTTGGGGCCAATTTTATTTACATTTTTCATGATGACTGTATATATCCCCCACGGTCTGCATTCCACTGACCTCTCTACCACATCTATAGTCATCGTGGAAGCCCTTTCTCCCCTCCTCCTCCCCCCTGCAGTTGTGGACTTGGAGGAGAAGCTCCACCGCTGCGAGGAGGACAGGCGGAACTCTGTGCAGCGGGCGGAGACTCTGGAGGGACAGCTACAGGGGGTGCGCGGTGAGATGCACGACACCCTAGAGAACCTACAGGAGCTGAGAGAGCTGTTACAGCGCACGCAGGTCAGCGCAGACGATCGACAGACATCACTGGAGAAATTGTCCGCCGAGCTCAGGTGAGCCTCTCTCTGCCAACCTCCCGACAGGGGGAGGGGCCTTGACCTGGGTTGTCCGTTTGTTGCTCTGCTGAACAAAACACGTCTCCCCTCAAATCTTTAGGAAATGCTTCCTAAACAAAATAAACTCAATGCAGAGCAGTTTTGAAGGTAAAGATATTCATATCATTGAAGAAGCGCCGCCCGCACAGCTGGAAGTCACACGCGCTTTCAATTGACCGTGTAACCATGGCAACCACTGACCGGTCTAGCGCTGTGGATTTGTGTCTGAGACCTCATTGACGGGCGATTTGGGAAGACTGAATCAAAAGTCATGTGTTTAGACGTTCTTTGGTCTGGTTTAAGAGTAATTGATTTTGGGTGACCTTTTTCGTCTTTAACTGTCACTTTTTATTATATAATTAGTTAATATATTATGTAATATATGTCTGTAAATGTTTAAGTAAATATGATGTACTGTGCACATTTGTGTTTGTTGAGCATTAGTTGCAATGTTAAATAACGTAACTTTTCTTTGCACTAAAACCTGATGTGAGCTCATCATCGAGGGAAAGCCTCTGTTTCAAGAGGATAGGCTAGCTATGTGTCGTTAGCCTCTGGCTGAGCTAGCCTCAGGCATTCATAATATGTATCATGCTATATTATTTTGTTTAAATGTATTTTTATAATAAATTGTGCATTGTTTTGAGGCTTTGTCGCAGTCAGTGAACAAACAGCAGTTGCTTTGGTGGCACACACACACACGACCCACACGGATACCAAGCACCCACGGGACTCATAAAATGAGTCGGAAATAATTTTATACACATGATCTCTTTGTGTGCATAGGACCACAGAACAGGAGTTATAATATCACTCGTATCTGTCTGCTATGGATTCAAACCCTCCTTCTGATACCAACCAGTTAATTTCTGGTAAACGTCTTGGTCAAATACACAATTGTCCCACACTCAACATGCCACCAGCCAATATGACAGTGTCACAAGCTGTCTAAGGGCACGTTCTAATCAGATGACTGTAATGGCTAGGTATTATTGTGAAGCTTTGACAGTTTTTTACAAGTGGATTATCTCTCACTGTCATTCAAACATATAACCGGTACAGTAACACCTGATCTGTAAACCCTATTGAGCAGCTACAGTGCTGAACCTCAACCACTGATGCAATATAATTCAAGAAATGTATGTAAAAGTAAAGGCCTAAAAAAAAAAAAAGGCTGTTTGAGGGGATCAGTTTGAGCAAGGCACGGCGCAGAATCACTAGTCTTGACCACACAATGGGTAGTTATTTGGGATGCAAGGGGATTTGCAAACACACACAATATCTCTGCGTTACTGTCTCAAGTAGTTTTCCTTTGAGTCCCCTGTGTGTGTGTGTGTGTGTGTGTGTGTGTGTGTGTGTGTGTGTGTGTGTGTGAAACAAAATGCCCGCTACACAGCTGCGATCAGCTGTTGAGATCTTCTGTGTGAAATAGAACATGCCCCTGGTGTACAGTGATTTCACTGCCTGTGTTTGTGTGTGTGTGTGTGTGTGCTGCAGGGAAAGCCAGAGGGAGTTGGAGGAGAGGAACCACGAGGTGTTGGACATGGACACAGCATTGAAGGAGAGACAGGGGGAGCTCCAGCAGAGAGCACAGCTGGTACGTACACACACACTAAACCGAGGAAACATTTCATTTCATGGCGTGCTATATGAGGTTTATTCCACATGAATAGGGTCTTTGTCTTTAATGGGTGGAATGCTAAGAAATCCAGAGCTTCTCTCCTTATGCGTGTCTCCCTCTCCCTCAGCTGGGCCAGTTGGACGTGGCCATCAGAGACCATAAGGTGGAGATGGACAAGAAGGTTCAGGCCCTACAGCAGACTCTGGACCAGAGGGAGGGAGAGGTCAAAGACCGAGACAAGCGGGTAAAAGGCCCCATTACACACACACCTCTATTCTTCCATCTGTGTAATTCGGGGTAATTTGTTGCCCCTGGAAAATCATATTCCCGTTACAAGTACTGTCCATTCTGCTATAGCGTTATAGCTGAAGTACTGTCCATTCTGCTATAGCGTTATAGCTGAAGTACAGTCCATTCTGCTATAGCGTTATAGCTGAAGTACAGTCCATTCTGCTATAGCGTTATAGCTGAAGTACAGTCCATTCTGCTATAGCGTTATAGCTGAACTACAGTCCATTCTGCTATAGCGTTATAGCTGAAGTACTGTCCATTCTGCTATAGCGTTATAGCTGAAGTACAGTCCATTCTGCTATAGCGTTATAGCTGAAGTACAGTCCATTCTGCTATAGCGTTATAGCTGAAGTACTGTCCATTCTGCTATAGCGTTATAGCTGAAGTACAGTCCATTCTGTTATAGCTGAAGTACAGTCCATTCTGCTATAGCGTTATAGCTGAAGTACTGTCCATTCTGCTATAGCGTTATAGCTGAAGTACTGTCCATTCTGCTATAGCGTTATAGCTGAAGTACTGTCCATTCTGCTATAGCGTTATAGCTGAAGTACTGTAGTAGACTATCGCCTCATGTTTTGTCTCCCCAGGTGGCGTTTTTGAGTGAACGGTTAGACCTGCTAAAGGCACAACTACAAGGGAAGGAGGATTCCGAGAAGGTATGGTGGGATGAGGCGATGAATGGATCTATTGATAGATAGAGGGTTAAGTTGATGTACGGAAAGATGGGTAATACTTATGGTATCATTATTCTCATGGAGGGGGAGAGAGATGGTTGAACAGAGAAGTTAAATAAATACCACCGACAGCATTCAACCTAGAAGCTATAGCAATTGGCAAGATGTTTCTGGATCGATGACCTCATAATGGAATATCATGCATTGTTCAGTGTTCCCTTTCCGGGAACCTTTTTGAATGAACCACATAATGAACCCTGGACAATCTTAATGTCTATTTGGAGTAATCCATAAAGTAAATGCTGTAAAAAAAATAAAAAAAATAAATCTGACTGACCGTCTAGGCTCTGTCTGATTTAACCTTTGACCTTTTGCTCCAGGACTCTCTGGCACAGGGCCAGAACCTGCGTGTGTGTCGTGAGGAGCTGCAGAGAACAACGCAAGAGCTGCGGGACACACAGAATCGCTGCGAGAGCCTGACCGAGGAGCTGGACAGCATCACTCAACATGCCAGGGAAAAGGTGAAACCTTCATTTTGTTGTCTGTAAATGCCCAATAAATCCATGTATTCTTGCTCTTTATCCATAATAACAAATTGTGGTATTTCTGTTCATTCTTCTATGGCCAGATGATGACCTTAACTGTGTTGTCGGGTCTCATATAGGAGGCGCAGGTGAGGAGTCTAGAGGAGAAGCTGTCTGCCAGGGAGGGCCGCTGGGTCCAGGGGGAAGCCAGACTGCAAGTCACCATCTCCTCCCTACAGCAGGAGCTGGAGCAGGAGCGGGAACAGCACAGCAAGGAGGTACAACAGGGCCCGAGAACTGTGGAGGTCTATGTAGTACAGCCTCTCTGTCCATCTGTCTGTTCGTTTGGCCGTCTCTTTCCCTCTCACGCACACTCCCATCTTCCTCTTTCTCCACTGTTCTTCCGTTTCTGTCATCCTCTACTTCAGGGGTGTTCTACGAGGTCCGAAGCCTGCTGTTTTTCTGTTGCCACCTGATAATTAGTATCACCCACCTGGTGTCTCAATGGGGGGGGAAAAAACGCAGTGGAACTGGCTTCGAGGTCCAGAGTTGAGTTTTTGAGGGCACTACTGTATATATCACCTCATCAATCTCTTCCCCAGTCCCTCTTTCACTTCTTTGTTTCTCGTAATTTCCCTAATCACCCGTTCTTTCACACATGCAATAACCGCTGAAGTTCCTACAATACACGCTTGTAACTTCCCTCTCCTCCTTCCCCCTTTCTCTGTTGCCCCTCCCCCAGCTCTACTCCCTGCAGCAGACGCGGGGCCAGCTCCTGAAGGTGTCGGAGCAGATGAGCTGCAGCCTGCGGAGCTCCCAGGAACACCTGGCCTCCAGGCTGCAGCAGAGCCAGCTGCAGCTAGAGCAGACCAGGGCCCAGGCGGCCCACCTGCAGGCCCAGTTCCACGCCACCCAGACCAGCCTGCAGAGCGCCCGCGAGGCCCTGCTCATCAAGGTAGAGTACAGTAGGCCTGGGACTGGGCTAGTGAAGTGCCCCCCCCCTACTGGTCATGAACATATACTCCAGTTTCATTGTGCTGTTTTCCTCCAAGATGGGGGACATTATTAGAGAGGAAATAATTGTCTCATTCTATAAGGTATTAAGAATTGGTGAAGGAGTCAGGGCAGCTGTTATTCAAATGTGATTAGGGTCCCCTGGGAAACACTGACCAACACTTTGGTTCCTAGATTTAAAATTCAATTTTTCTGACGCTCCTTTATTTCATTTGATGTTATTAACTATTGGCCTAGCTGATAGTTTTACCTCATTGTCAGTAACCGACAATTGCGGTGGAAACACCTTTATACACAAATATTAATATGATAACCATCATATCGAAGTCAACTTGGAGTCACGCAATGATATGTTACATTGTAGGCCTACCACCATGACGTGGAAAAGCATTCAAAGTTAATAGGCTGGTTAAATGAGTTATGATGAACTTCACATGGTTCCGTGCACGGTGATGATGCACATTTTCATAAAATATCAAGGGTAGACTTTTATTTCAATGCTTGTGACATGATGCTAGGTGCTTGGCTGCCAATTATCAAATAAAATGATCTCACCATATAACCTGCTCCTTGTCTAGAGAGCATGCCCCAAAATCAGATTGGGCAAGTTTGCTATTTATCCCAACAGTTTGTGTCACAAAACCATCGGTAGAGTTGAAAATGTGCCGAAAAGTTCAACTTCAGTTTTTTATTTTTTTTATTCTGAAATTACGCGTGAAAGTGCTTTTTAACGTGACCTACGTTGTCACACGCAGCTTTTTATCCGCAACAAGTCAGTTTGATGGAAACACCTCTGATGGGGAAAAAAATAAAACCTAGCTATTGAATGACTGACTCTTCTCATCCCTTCAGGAGTCCGAAGTCACTCGCCTACAGGCCAGAATTTCCAGTCTGGAGAGAGCTACAGAGCTCCACCACGCCACATTCCACCTTCACCCAGAGATCACCCTGCCCTCATCCCCTCAGCCCCCACACACTCACTCATGCACCCACTCTCCTCATAAACACACCTGCTCCTCCCCACCCACCCACTCCCCTCCCAAACTCTCCCACCCCTCTCCACCACCCACTCACTCTCACACCCGTTCCCCTTCATCCCCCCACGTACAACACCACTCCCCTACTCGCCCACCCCAAACCCACACTCCAGACTGGCCCGTGGAGGGCGGCAGTGTGGACTCCTCCCTCGATCTCCCTCAGAACCTGAAGGCCACGTTACGGGAAGCCCTGGGTCAACACCTCCCCTGGGACACCTCCTTTCTGTCCCCCACCCCGTACCAGCCTGACCACAGCTGGCAGGGCCTCAGCCGACTGGAGGCCACCTCTGCCTCAGACCTCTCCTTCAATCCCCTCACCTACATGGTGGACAAAATGTCGGAGGAGAGAGAGCCGGAGAGAGAGTCCCCCCTCAGGCAGGAGACCCAGGAGGAGATGGACATGAGCTCCCTGACGGGCATGCTGAGGTTTGTCAACCAGACGCTGGCCCTGCAGGAGGACCCGTCCCTCTGTGGCTCGGCGGGCCTCTGAGAGGCTGAGCACACCCTCGCACTGCAGGTTAGCATGAGCAACTCTCTCTGGGGTACAAAGGACGAAATGAGGTCGTACATGTAGCTGTAGTTTGAGCATTGGCAATGTGTAATTGTGGTGATTGATGAAATGGTTGGTGCTTGTTTAATGCCTTTTGTATAGGTAGTTGAGAGCTGGCTGACACTCTTAACAAAAAATGTTGTAAACAGTCCGAAAACTGTGGTTCACCTTACACACACACACACACTCACACACACACACACACACACAAGGATCTCTCAAATAATGACACACCTGCTGTTAAAAGCAGTTCCTTCAATAATTAGGTCAGAGGTACCACACCTGTATTCAAACATCCACTCAATTAACTAACCAAACAGGATACAGCACCAATTAGGGAAGAGGCGCAATTGACGGAGTATCACGTTATTCGGAACCCACGTGGTTCTCAGGGGCAGGCCTGACGGTTTTGACTAACAGAAGTGACTTTTCGTAGCAGGTTAGGAGAACTTACGCCGCAGGATAGGAGAATTAACGTGGCAGGTTAGGCAAATTGGTTGAGGTTAGAGAAAGGGTTAGCTAAAATGCTCAAATTGTCCTCGACTCGACTTGAACATATCTAGCTACATCCAGACCAGCACTGAGAACACCCTACGTGGCGGCAGGGGTCCAGGTGAGTCGCGGGATGACATTGACATTTAAAAAAAAATACATTTTCGGGATAGGAAAACATTTTCAGTGTGAACTTAAACGACTAAAACTATGTAGCAAAGATAATGGACCTATACATTTTTCAATAATAGCCTACAATCTTTGAGAATTTACAATCCGCAAAATAAAAGCCCCCATTTAATGTTGTAATGTTTTGAGCGTGAGAACACCAGCCATGTCAGAATGCATAGCAATTTCCACACCAATTTCCTACAATTCTATCTTTTTTTCTTATTCTTTGATCTGTGTGTTTTTTTTATTTTAATTAAATTTTTTACCGCTCAACCCTTATGGTGGGTCGCGACTCACGACACCTCAATTGGTGGGTCACAAAGCAAAACATTTTGGGAACCCCTGCCCTTCGTTTCCAACAATGCAATTCTGTGCAATTGACATTGTAGCTATAGTATTAATTGCATGGAATGATGAATGGTTCAAATGAAAGGGATTCTGCATACAACTTGGTTTATCCAATAAATGAGCAATAAATACATTAACTAAACAATGTCCTTGTAGTGAAGAGCTCACTCCTTCGCAATAGTATAGTAATGCTGTTCTACGTTTAGGCTCTAATCAGCAGAATTTTTTTCCTCCCGGTGACACAATGGACACCTCTGTTATTTCACTAATCCATATCGGTGTTTCATTTTCAGGGGGACCTTAAAGATTGTGGATGCTGTTCTACGGGGGAATGTATAATAGTGGGACCCATTTAGACTTTTGAAGACTTAGTGTGTGTGGTTTGTTTGTTTGTGTGTTTGTGAATGAAGCGTCAGGCCACGCTACTGTCTGGTAGGAATTGGTTTCATTACATTTAACTCCAGCTAAGGCTTGCCCTGTATATGGCTACCAAGGTTCATGCTCTTTTACCTAGACACACGTTATGTATATACAGTCAGCTCCGAAAGTATTGGGATAGTGATACATTTGTTGTTGTTTTGGCTCTGTACTCCAGCACTTTGGATTTGGAAACGTTACAATGGCTGTGAAGTTAGTGCAGACTGTCAGCTTTAATTTGAAGGTATTTTCATCCATATCGGGGGAACCGTTGAGAAATTTACAGAACTTTCTGTACGTAGTCTCACCATTTTTGGCGACCAGATGTATTGGGACAAATTCACTTATGTGTATTGAAGTTGTCAAAAGTTTAGTATTTGGTCCCATATTCCTTGCACGCAATGATTACATCTACCATGATTACGGATAGTCCTGAATGAATCGTGAATAATGATGAGTGAGAAACGGACGCACAAATATCATACCCCCAAGACATGCTAAGCTCTCACCATTACAATAACAGGGGAGGTTAGCGTTTTTTGGGGCAGGGGGAGGTGTGATATTTGTCCGTCTAACTTTCTCACTCATTATTTACAATTCATTCAGGAATATCTGTAATCATGGTAGCATCCACATTAATGTTGATCTGTTTAGAAACATTCGATTTTTATTTACAAGAAAAGTGACTCCAAAAGGACAATACATTATTTACCATTCATTTCAATTGGGCACAAACTAATCTGAAATGCAACCAAAGCAAACAGCAAATGCACTCAACAAGTTTGTAGAGTCATAAGCTTGATGTAATCATTGCGTGCTGGGAATATGGGACCAAATACTAAATGTTGAACTACTTTAATACACATACAAGTGAATTTGTCCCAATACTTTTGATCCCCTAAAATGGGGGGACTATGTACAGAAAGTGCTGGAATTTCTAAACGGTTCACCAGATATGGATGAAAATACCCTCAAAGCTGACAGTCTGCCCTTTAACGTCATAGTCATTCCACAATTTCCAATCCAAAGTGCTGGAATACAGAGCCAAAACAACAACAAAAAATGTCACTATCCCAATACTTTTGGAGCTCACTGAATATCTTTTAAGTATAAATGTGTATGTTATCTATTTTCAATCTGAATTAAATTAAATCATTTTTAGTAGAATACATTTTTGATATTTAAATATTACTTATTGTGTGAAGTGGGGTTCCTCATTTTATTTTAGAAAAAGAAAATGCACTTTATAATTTTTTTTTTTTTTACCTGAACTTCACTTTGATGCTTTTGGCATCTGTGTGCTGGACAGCATAGTCATGTTGCAAGGGGAACTTGCAAGGCCTAACAAAGAATTTGTGGTCTAGACGGTGGTCATGTTGGAACAAAATGACAGCCCGACTTGCTGCATTTGATTGGGCGCCCAGAGGGGTTTAAATAACAAGAACAAAAGTTGTGTAGAATTAGTATTTTTAGGATCCTAAACTCTTGTGGATAAGTCAAATGTTCAATACTCAAGTTAGAGTTGATGGAAAATTCAAACTAGAGAAAAATTATATTTTCGGTAACAAGATTGTAAGCTACATTATTGTGATTTTTCTGTGCTCAACACATGCACACTAATTGAATACATATTTCTTTACTTTATATTTCTTTAAAAATTGTATTTCTTTACAAAGAGGAAAAAGTAGGTTTTACTGAATAAAAATTCCACTGATGATAGGGGACCTATGAAATGTATAATTGACGTTTAACAGGCCTAATGAATTGCAGCAGAGTAACATCAATCAAAATGTAACACACACACCGCAGGATACCGCTACATGAAACACAATGCTTGGTGTACAAATGTGGGTTTGCTATTTGGTCATGGTGCAGTAGGATCCACACAAAGCTGTCAGTCTGCCTTTGTGTCTGTATGTTTGTCTGCCTGTATGTGTTTGAACAGACTCCCCGCCCTTTCGGCCTGTGCCATTTGTTTCTGAAGGTTACTGGAAAAATGCCATTTTTTTTCTGCGTGTGTGTGTGTGGGTGGGGGGGCGTAATGTTTGTGTTGACACTCCAGACAAAGACGGAACATGGACATCACCGTTAGCAACCAGCCTGCATGACTTTCTCTGTGGGATAACAAAACCTCTTCTCCAAAAGCAGCAGCGCTGGCCCTTTTTAAAAATGTTTTTTTTTACAATGTTAGTATTGTGTCGCGTTTTAATTGGTGCTCTTGATCAGTGAATTTTTTTGTACTGAACGGTTTTTGGGCGCGGATCTGTTTCTTCCAGCCACCACTAACAAGCTGTTTTATTACTTGATTCTCTCTCTCTCTCTCTTTTTTTTTACTCCTCTCTTCCTCTTCCGCTCTCACTGTCGTGGATTACTAAGGTGGAGGATGTGAGTGCAGTTCTCAGTAAAGAAAGATGTGGTCACATTTTGAAAATGGCTTGTGGTGCAGAAGCAACCTATAGGTCTTTTTTTTATGATTCAAATTCCTAATTCTATACATAAACCCCTGTCTTCCGCTTCTAACTTCCCACTGTTGTCATTCTTTGTGTGTGTGTGTGTGTGTGTGTGTGTGTGTGTGTGTGTGTGTGGTAACGTTTTAAATTTGAGACATTTGTAAGATGCTGACGTTAGCTTATGTAGCAATACATGTAGGTGAAAAAGGACCCTCCTTGCATGGTGGTCATAGATGGTTGAAAATGCATGGGTGCAGTGGTTCATGCAGGCTTGGAGAGATTTGAGGTAGATGTGAAAGAGAGAAGTGTGGGTGGTTCCTGTGCCACACGCCTACTGACCACATCTGGTACTGGTTGTCCCAGTTACAACAGTGAAACTACAACTCTACAAAAGAACATCTTCAGTTGTTGGCACCATTTGTTTTATACGTGGCAAGGAATAAAAACATACTTAAAATGGAGGTATTCTAATGAGGAAAAAGAAACGAAATGTACCAGAATCGTGTTGAACCGTTCAGTGATGAGCACTCCAAACTCTAATGTTGACTATTTAAGGTACCGTATGGTTTTGACAGGGTGCCATTTGATCAAGCAGAACTCCGCAGATTTTGTTTTGACAATGACTGATTCTACACTGAAGAAGTCGGCTCCATCCCAAAGTCAAACAGCTCTCTATTTGACCACCCACCCCCCCATCCCATTGTAGATAGACATATTGATTTGCTATGCTTGACAGGGACTTGGCAACAGCCAAATTATTACATGCTACTTAACCAGGCCGTGCCCCTTGGCATTCAGCACAATGCTCAGCCACACAACACTGGCCACAAAGGAGGTGGGATAGTAAAGCCTATTCCAATAGAAAACCCTGCCTCGTTTGAATGTCTTTTTTTTTGAAAGAGCGACTGCCCCTAAAAAGCAACTTTTCATTTTGAAAATGGCCTGTGGCATCGATATGAGTCAGACATTTATTCTGGTGTCAACATTGACTGGCGAAGTGTAAATAGGATCATTTTGGTCATAAAGTCAATCTCGTCCAAAACTGAGATTTTATGAGATGATAGGAAAAAATGGTATGTCATGGAATGAAGGCTACCGTAACAGTTTCCATGGGTTGGGTTTGCCCACAGCTGGCAGCACTCAAGTAATCATCAATAGGATCATAATGCCCATATGTTGTCACAGAGATAGAGGGCTCATCATGGATATTTAATCAATAGGGCCTGAGGAGGTGTGGTATATGGCCAATATACCACGTCTAAGGGCTGTCCTTAGGCAGGATGCAATTTGACATGAATGTGCTGTAAAATTTAGACCATGCATATGCACATCTGCTTGTGGTATTGTAGGCTACTGCAAGCTGGCAAGTGAGTATTTTATGCAAATGGAGGTTATGATGAAAAGCTTATTAATGAAAGTCAAAGCAGGAATACATATAAACAAGTATGCAACCATTAGTGAAGGGGGGCGTAAATCTGTTTTCTCTTTTTAGATTCTAAAATAATTACACAAAGGAAATCTTTTTCCTATTTATTTTATTTTCATAACCATATATTCCTCACCTTTTCTGGCAGTGATGGGTTCATATTCCCGTAGGAGCCATACAACAAATGACCATGCACATCTCTCATTTAATTGGACCTAATAGCCTAGTAAATAGATAGGCTATATGTATTTCAAGTTTTGCAATGTCATAGGTAGTGCGGTTTATCATACTTGTCGAATTTAACAGCTGATCTTCATTGAAGTAGGCCTATGTATCAAGTTTGTATTGTCATGTGCACATGTAGGCTACAGTGACATTCCTTTCTTGCGTGCTCTTTCCTAACAATGCAGTAATCAATATAAGTAGTACTATAAAACATATTTATACTTTTTTTGTATTTTTATTTAAAAATTAGAACAACTAGAACAAAAACACAAGAGAAATAGAACTGTAAGTACTGTAATTGCCTTTTTTTGAGTAGCGTGCCCAACAATGTTTCAGAATTCGCGGGCAGTCCATGATACACTATTTACGTTGGTGGAAAGGTTGATACAAAAACATTGCTGAATTCAAACGTTCTGCTGACAGGTCCACGAACATTTTTTTTTCTATCTTTCGGAAACCGACAGTCATTTTCCAGATGCAGCATAAATTCCTGCTAAAGATGAAAACATTATGCCTACACAGTAAATAGCCCCCTGTAGTGTATGTAAAATATTTGACAGTATGGGTAGGCTACAGAAGGCCTATTGCTGTACGATAGGAGCGCGACATAGTTTCCTATTTAATTTCAGAGCCTGTACAAAGGCAGGACATATAAACCCAATAATCTATTGATAAACTAAATATTGAACAACCATTCGCTTTTTGCATGCAGTGGCCTATTGCCAATAAATTCCAGATTTTACAGCAAATAAAGACCGTCATTGTCACCATAAAAGGCGAATGGAGGCGTTTTCCAGGTGGTTTTAATGCTTGTTCGCGCTTGCATAGTTTTATGACCGGTCTGAGTTATAACGAGGAACATGCATATGTATGACGTGCGCCAAGTTTATGCATCTCAATATTTTTGTATGTGCGCGGACTTTTCAGAAATGGCGCGGCAGAAATGTTGTACGCAGTGGCGGTTCTAGTTTGTATGGCTCCCTGGGCGCCCCCCCCCCCCCCAAAAAAGAAAACACCATTCTGCACTAACTGTAATTTTTATTCAGACATTTGGAACAACACCACAAATAAATAATCATGACATTTAAAACGATATCAATATAACAATATATACAAAACTAAGACTCTTAAATATAAAAAACAAGTACCAAAGACAAATAGAAACACATTTGATTTGGCACTCCAGCGTCAATTCATTACCCATCCCCCAACACTGTCAACCAAGAGTAAAGACAAAACGAATTCACCTTGGTGGTGTGCAGACTGGTTTTATATTATTCTTAACAATTTTGCACAAACCAGAAAAAAATGCAACAATATGTCTGTGAAACTATATATTCACAGTATTATGAATGAATTGTGGTTTATTTGGAAGCATTTTGAAGTGTGACTGATTTTATAAATTGCGTTAGTACTGTACAAAGTTAGAGTTGTGCTATTTGATAGATTCCCCTGCTCTCCCTACCTCAGTGGGGAGACCGGAGGTCAACCTACCCACACCCCCCTCCCCATCTCGTACTTCTGAGTGGGAGACCTTCCCAGGCAATTGCCTGCCTAGCTCACAAACTAGAATCAGGGCACCCAGTCCGACAAGGTTAATTCATCCACAGTCCCACACGGTGACATGATATCATTGACGTGATGTGCAAATGAGCGATAGAAAACCGATGGCGCAAATGTCACCGTGCCGCCCCCGGCAAGATGCCACCCTGGCCGGCTGCCCATATTGCCTATACCTAAATCCGCCACTGGTTGGACGCAATTTACAAAGGTTATAAATGAGGCCCCTGGAGTGGACCTCAGGGATCTGACCTCAGTTGACTTCCCAGCTAGCACATAACGTTCTGAGAACCATATGTTTCTTAGGTGGGAATTTCAGTACTTCAGCATAACGTTTCCTCATGGTTCTATTTAAAGTAATGTTGTCAAATTGTTCAGAGAATATTAGGAATAACGTTCTTCTGTGGGAATTTCAGTTCTTTAGCATAATGTTTCTACAGGTTTCCTAATGGTTCTATTTAAAGTAATGTTCTCAGAACATTAAGATAATTTTTCAGAAAAGCCACAAGAAAACATTAGTAACATTCAAAGTACATTCTAAGAATGTTAATTAAAAACATACATTCTGTTCTCAGCCTCAACAAAACTCTCTCTGTCCTTTATCTTGTTACGTGTGTTCAGGTAGGTTGGCCATGCTTACTAATTGGCCGCACCTGATCTTAATGAGTGCTTGTTTCCTTTGAAATGGGGTCTGTTTGAATAGACTAAAATGAACAGCTTTGTATGAGTTTTAAATAAACATGGCATGCTATGTTTTCCATTCTCGGAACGTTAAAACCTCCCAGAAAAAACTTTAATGGAACCATAGTAAAAACGTTCTAAGAACCTCCCAACAACCTAAAAATGTATGTTCCCAGAAAAAGCAACGTTTTCACTTCCGTTCTCAGAACGTTTGAAAATGTTCAGTTTTACTGCTCAGGAAACTTATGGCTTCAATCCCAGAACCAATGGGAAACTAAAAATGTACGTTCCCACAAATTCCAATGAACCAAATGTGCTAGCTGGGTTGGGCTTATCTGACAATAGGGCCCTTCTCATGACTGCCTCCATCCCAATACCAGCACTGTTTAAAAAGAGACAGATTTCAGATTCCGGAAGGATATCAGTCACCCCCACTCATTTGCAGAAGCATTATCTGATGTGCAATTACTTCCCTCATCCTCAACCTCACTTGAAATAGCAGTTGAACAATATAACCAGGGACTGTGCACAGTTATTATCATCATTGCCACATTAAAAACTCTGGAGATATCTACATTCCGCTGCTGAGTGTAAACTGGAAAGAATATGGAGGAAAACAAACCTAACTGCATGCCATATCTTCGGACTGCATACAAAGAGGCACTGAACACTGCACATAAGTTATACTATACCAATCTCATTTCAAATGGTGAGGGGAACCCCAGAATGCTATTTTCTGTTGGAAAGAAACGTTAAACCCCCAAATAACTCTTCCATTGAGCAATCCAAGAATTTTCTTGACATTTTCCAATCCAAAGTCAAGGACATGTACTGTACAAATGACCCATTGCTTGGGGCCTGCCCCTCTGCTTCATACTGAGCCTCCCAGCTGCAGTTTCAACAAATTCTCATTGACACCTCCAACATCTGTATCCTAAATTGTAAAAATTATGAAGTCAAATAAATGGCCCTTGAACCCTATTCCCACAGCGCTCATAAAATCCAGACTCACTCTTCTCAGTTCAACTATAACCAAAATCATACACTACTGGTCCAAAGGTTTAGAACACCTACTCATTCAAGGGTTTTTCTTTATTTTTACTATTTTCTACATTGTAGAATAATAGCGGAGACATAAACTATTAAATAACACATGGAATCATGTAGTAACCAAAAAAGTGTTAACCAAATCCAAATATATTTTATATTTGAGATTCTTCAAATAGCCACCATTTGCCTTGATGGCAGCTTTGCACACTCTTGGCATTCTCTCAACCAGCTCCATAAGGTAGTCACCTGGAATGCATTTCAATGAACAGGTGTGTCTTCTTAAAAGTTAATTTGTGGAATTTCTTTCCTTAGTGCGTTTGTGCCAATCAGTTGTGTTGTGACAAGGTAGGGGTGGAATACAGAAGATAACCCTATTTGGTAAAAGACCAATTCCATATTATGGAAAGAACAGCTCAAGCAAAGAGAAATTACATTACTTTAAGACATGGTCATTCAATATGGAACATTTCAAGAACTTTGAAAGTTTCTTCAAGTGCAGTTGCAAAAACCATCAAGCGTTATGATGAAACTGGCTCTCATGAGGACCGCAACAGGCATGGAAGACCCAGAGTTACCGCTGCTGCAGAGGATAAGTTCACTATAGTTACCAGACTCAGAAATTGCAGCCCAAATAAATACTTCAGAGTTCAAGTAACAGACACAGCTCAACATCAACTGTTCAGAGGAGACTGTGTGAATCAGGCCGTCGTGGTCGAATTGCTGCAAAGAAACCACTACTAAAGGACACCAATAAGAAGAAGACTTGCTTGGGCCAAGAAACATGAGCAATGGACATTAGACTGGTGGAAATGTGTCCTTTGGTCTGGAGTCCAAATTGGAGATTTTTGGTTCCAATCTTTGTGAGACGCGGTGTGGGTGAACGGATGATCTCCGCCTGTGTATTTTGCACCATAAAGCATGGAGGGGGAGGTGATATGTTGTGGGGGTGCTTTGCTGGTGACACTGTCTGTGATTTATTTTGAATTCAAGGCACACTTAACCAGCATGGCTCCCACATCATTCGATACGCCATCCCATCTGGTTTGGGCTTTGTGGGACTATAATTTGTTTTTCAACAGGACAATGACCCTACACACCTCCAGACTGTGTAAGGGCTATTTGACCAAGAAGGAGAGTGATGGAGTGCTGCATCAGATGACCTGGCCTCCACAATCCCCCGACCTCAACCCAATTGAGATGGTTTGGAATGAGTTGGACCGCAGAGTGAAGGAAAAGCAGCCAACAAGTGCTCAGCATATGTGGGAACTCCTTCAAGACTGTTGGAAAAGCATTCCAGATGAAGCTGGTTGAGAGAATGCCAAGAGTGTGCAAAGCTGTCATCAAGGGAAAGGGTGGCTACTTTAAAAAAATATGTTTAACACTTTTTTTGGTTACTACATGATTCCATATATGTTATTTCAGAGTTTTGATGTCTTCACTATTGTTCTACAATGTAGAAAATAGTAAAAATAAAGAAAAACCCTTGAATGAGTAGTTGTTCTAAAACTTTTGACCGGTAGTGTAAATCACTTTCTTAATTCAGGCACTGTGCCTAATTTTCTGAAAACTGCTTCCATTATACCAACCTTGAAAAGACCTGGACTGGATCCCAACACCCTAAGCAATTACATATCAATTTCCACCTGCCCTGTCCACCAAAGGTCCTTGAAAGTGTGGTCTCAATACAGCTACATAACTACTATAACTTTCTACCAACAATCTGCATGAACCCTTCTAGTTCGGCTTCCATGCATGGCATAGTACAGAGACAACACTGAAAAGAGTGTTGTGTCAAGTTGAACGGTTTCGAGACCTTGTAGAGTCCATGCCCAATGAATTCAGGTTATTCTGAGGGCAAAAGGGGGTACAACTCAATATTAGGATGATGTTCCTAATGTTTTGTACAGTCGGTGTATGTGAGGACAAAAGTGGATACTGAGAGCGTAACAACCAAACTGACAAACTGTTTAGATGCAATCAAGAGGTGGATGCAGTTGAACTTCCTAAAAAATTGATTGCACTAAAACAGAGCTTGTGCTTATTGGCTCCAAGAGTGCATGGAGCAAGATGAGCACATTCTCTCTTTCTCTAGCTGATGACACCATCAAAGCTTCCCCCAATGCAGAAACCTTGGTGTTTAGACTCTAGCCTCGTTTGAAGCAGACATCTGCAACATCATGAGTGTTATTTTTCCACCTAGGGAACATCGCTTGAATCAGGTCCTTCTTGTCCCCTGCGGCTGCTGAGAAGCTTGTGCATGTCCTGGTAACATCTCAGGTTGACTGCTGTAATGCACTGCTGACTGACATCCCAGTAAGGCGCGTCTCAACTCCAGATGATCCAGAATGCAGCTGACAGGATGCTCACAAACTACACAAAAAAACTCACATCACCCCTGTTTTATTCAACCTCCATTGGCTTCCTGTTCAATACAGGACCAAATGTAAGATTCTGCTGCTCACCTTTAACCAATGGTGTAAAAATACTTTGAAGTACCACTTAAGTTGTTTTTTTTAGGGGTATCTGTAATTTACTTTAGTATATTTTTTTACAACTCTTACTTTTACTCCACTACATTCCTAAAGAAATGATGTACTTTTTACTCCCATACATTTTCCTTGAAACCCAAAAGTACTCGTTTAGATTTTGAATGCCCAGGCAGGACAGCAATATGGTCCAATTCCATACCTATCAATATAATGTATTATCTTCCCAGTTGTGTAAAGTACTTAAGTAAAAATACTTAAAGTACTACTTAAGTAGTGTTTTGGGGTATCTGCACTTTACTTTACTACTTTTACTTCACTACATTCCTAAATAGATTATGTATTTTTTATACATACATTTTCCCTGACACCCAAAATAATTAGTTACATTTTCAATGCTTAGCAGGATAGGAAAATATTCTAATTCACACACGTATCAAGAGAACATCCCTGGTCATCCCTACTGCCTCTGATCTGGCAGATTCACTAAACACTGAGTGTTGGAGTGTGCCCCTGGCTATCTGTAAATACATAAGGAATTTGAAATTACTTTTACTTTTGATACTTAACTATGTTTAAAACCAAATAATTTTAGACTTTTACTCAAGTTGTATTTCACTGGGTGACTTTTACTTGAGTCATTTTCTATTAAGTTATCTTTACTTTTACTCTAGTATGACAATTGGGTACTTTTTCCACCAGTATGTCTTCCCTACTGCCTCTGATCTGGCGGACTCACTAAACACAAATAATGCATTTGTAAATGATGTCTGAGTGTTGGTATGTGCCCCTGGCCGTAAAATAAAAAATGGTGCCATCTGGTTTGCTTAATACAAGGGATTTGATGTATAGCATTTAGTTTTACTTGTTACTTTTACTCAAGTACGACAATTGAGTACTTTTTCCACCACTGCCTTTAATGCCCTCAAGGGTGATGCACCTAAATACATATGCCAACTTCTGAAGATACACTATGATCATCAGACTCAAACAACGTGGGAACACCAGCCACAAACCTGTGCAGCATGGGTGACGGGGCCTTCTCACATCTGGCCCCTCAGCTCTGGAATGCTCTACCTACACGTCAAGGAGGCAGCTTCAATTTCCTTGTTTAAAACAACGAAATACCTACCTATTCAAGCTACAGGTAACAGCCAAAATAATGGAAACACTTGAGTAAACGAGGGACACAAAGTTTGACAGCAGGTGCTTCCATACAATTGTTGTTCCTGATTTAATTAAGAAATGAACATCCCATAATGCTTAGGGTCATGTATAAAAATGCTGGGCAGGCCATTATTTTGACTACCTGGCTATGCCGTGGGAAAACAGAAAGGAAAATGCCGCACACTGCTGCTCATGGTCCCAGGTGATATTTGTTTATAACAACTGTTTTGACCCTTAGGTCTTCATCAGGCATCCATATCCCAGGTGGGGGTGGAAGGTCCTATATATAGGGTCAGAACTCCGTGACATCACTTCCTGAAACAGCAGGTAAAAAGTGTATAACAGTTTCACAAAGTTAACATTCAATGTATCAAAATATATGATCATACACAAGGAATGTGATCAATATGTATAGTAATATACATACAATTATTCATTTAGGATTACAAAAACAACACAATTTGGTCATTTTAAAACTATAAAAATGATTTCAAGTCAAACTCCTCATTCAGGCCAAGAGGAGAGTCTCCTCTCGTTGTCTCCTCCCCTGCGTGACATCTTGACCATTTCTATTCCAATGTATCTCTGAGAACTAAAATGATGTCCAGCTTATACAAAATGAGCAGCAACTGGAATTTTTGTCTCACCTGTCCGTATATTGCTGCGGTGCTCACTGGATCCGTGTCTTAAGGCTTCTACGGGTTTTCCCTATGTAAGACAGACCACAAGAACATTTCAACATGTAAATAACGTTGGTGGACATGCAGGTAATCAGGCCCTTGATCTTAAATCGTTGTTCTGTGCTGGGGTGAGTAAATTAGTTGCATTTGTACGTGAAGCTGCATTGAACACACTGGCTACATTTGTAATTACCCTCCGGAACCTTGTCCAAGAAAGTTTCCCTTTTCTCTTTAGGGTCAGATTTAAACCACAATGTCTCTCACGTTTGGGGGTCTTTTAAAAGACCATATGTGCAGGATATTTAAAAATGGGTTTCAATTGTGGGTCAGTGCTTCCTGATAATCGTCCTTAAATGTCTTTCCCAATTGTGAGCGTTGGGTGAAGCATGATGGGACATGTTCTGCTTTTTCTTTAACTTTTGGTTGAATGCTTTCCAACTGTGTTCGTCCTTCAAAACGATCATTGGCATGTTTTACCCAATTATCTTTGTACCCCCTTTCCTTAAACCTTTGTGTGAGGTCCCTGGTCTGTTTCTGAGAAGAAGCATCGGAGCTGCATATTCTTCTGATGTGGAATGAATTTACTTTTATTAAGTGGACGTAGATGAAAGCTGTCTCCTCTAAGGAGGGTATTCTTGTCCGTAGGTTTCCTATAGAGATCTGTAGAGAGGGACGTTTTGTCCCTAGTATAAATCACATCAAGAAAACTGATTTGTGATAGATCATAGTTAATGGTGAAATGAAGGGGTTCATTCATAGTTTAGAGAAGCATGGAATTCGCTATACTCTGCCTGAGAATGTATTATTGGCGGACTTTCAGGTAGAAGCTAATTGAGGACACATTGGCGAATGCGCCTGCTCTGTGTTCCCTCAGTATTGTCGTTGACCCCCATTGACCCTCTATCTAAAAAAGCCTTATCATGGTCGTTTTGGACACTTCCACGGCGTGGTCTTTGGTTGAGGGGGATGCTTACCCGGTTGTGCTTGTGGTGCAGCCACATTGCTGTCTGAGCAGTCAAGGCCTGACGAGAATGCAGAATATTCATTACTGTGTCATTTTACTAACCATGGTTCCAAGGCTTAAACCTCAGTCGAATCAGCATTTTACGCCTGGTTTTCAAGTTCATTGAACTCATCGTAAAGTCCAACGTTCATTTTGAGTCAAAATCAATTTCAGGAGGCGTTAGCTACTTAACCGTATTCTATTACAAACAAGCACATGCTTCAGTACTGTGAGTGAAGTGATGTGTAATAACACGTTTATTAAGTGTGAGCATATTTCGATCAGACCATATTATGGCAGACAGTGGGGTGGCTTAGCGAGGCAAATCCCTAAAGCCAGGGTGGTGAGGTGGTTGCATTGTCCCTCAGGGTCTGTAATACTCTGTATCAACTCCCTGTCTGCGTCCCTTATTTTGACCAGAGTCCTATGGCCACTATGTAGAGACTCGGGTGCCTTTTGGGACGGAAGTCCTATGAGTGTGTGGCACGCTACATTCCGGTCAGGCAGACAACTGCCATCCAGCCCTGCGGTGACATCACTTTTCCCTCGTGTTTCAAAGACCGTGAGCTTTCTCTGTGACAGCTCCGCAGCCATCACTGTCATAGTGAGGCTATCGTGAGAGACAAAAGTACTTCCTCTTGTAATCGGATATCAAACACAAAGACAGTAGCACAGCTGTTTCCCCTATTGCTGGTTGCTGTGTAGATACATGTTTTGGCTTGTTTTGGGTCATTCGTTTTCTGTGGTTTCACTGAAAAGGGTAGAATTTGCATATGTACCCTTTATCAGTCTATCAAACTTCTGTACAGCATATCTCTTATCACCAACATGTGGGGTATGTTGAATTGGACACAGAATTTCTGAATAGGAATGCAATTCACTGGTCCTGAAATGACCATAGTCAAAGCTGATGCTGACTATTTTGCGGAATTTTCCAGTCATTATTAAATCAACTGGTCCAATTTTATTTATTTTTTTACTTCAGAGGGAGTTTCTACCAGACAGATCATGAGGGAGTCTTTAAGAAGTGAACAGCCAGTTCTCAGAAAGTTAAATTGAATTTGGAGCTAAATTAGGTGAGTCATCCTTTCACAGTGAAGCCTTCAGCTCTTTGAGTTGTTGGTATCGTCAGAGGCCATTCTGAGAGGATTGTCTTTTGGTTGAGCCAGGGAACTGAAAATCTCTTGCTGGCATTGACCAGCTACTTTCCCATAGCATCTGTTTTAGATGACCATGCCTTTTGTGTGGGTTTGCTCCTCATGTGGGTTGTATAACCTCATTCACAGGAACACATGCTATATCGCACTTCCCAACCAGTGCAAGGCACATATCTCTCCTATTACTGACTTCTAGTGTGAACGTTGGGAATCTTACAGTGTGTAAACATCTCTTTACACACACAAAAAAATGGAGCTATCTAGAACCTTTAATGGTTCTTCGGCTGTCCCCAATAGGAGAACCCTTTAAATAACCCTTTTTGGTTCCAGGTAGAATCCTTTTGGGTTCCACGTATAGCCCTTTATACAGAGAGAGAGAGAGAGAGAGGGTCAGTGGGTGTGAGCTTGTAGCATACCTTTTAGGCTTGATTTGGGGGAATGGTTTCTGTGTGTTTGTTTGATGAACTGAACTGGTTATTGTGAGGGGCGTTCTCCAATGTTATGTGTTGGGCGTTGTCCAACGTCCCAGCTAATGGGTTATAGGCTACCCAAAGTCATAATCTGTATGCTACCTCTAGTCTGCAGAATGGAAGTCCCTCAAACACAACCTAAATATTATGACAGTCCAGGAAGTAGCTCATGATGCCTATTTCCTTTATCTCAAAATAAGATGTAGTTTGTCTGTACTGTTTCAGTTGGCTCTGACCAAAGAGCTGCAAGTCACTCAAGTCAAAAGGTTACAGAAGGAGAATTACATGCTTGTTTCTGACCTTACTTGACCAATTACTGGCTGCATAGCCTCCTTCCCAGTGTGTGTGTGTGTGTATGTGTGTGTGTGTGTGTGTGTGTGTGGGTGTGGGGGGTGGGGGGGGCTAAACCCTCCCACAAGCAATTAACAAGGCTCTTTGCCTCTGGAAGAGAAGTCGCATACGCGTCCACATCTGCTCGCTCAACACACATTCTCGTATCCTCCGTTATACATCTATCAAGCGGTGAGTTACTTTTTATATTAACATTACATTTGTAATTATAATTTGGATGACTTTTATTCGTTGTTGCGAGACCTGTTGTTTTGAACCTGCAAAGGTCCATATGGAAACTGTATTACGCATAGATCTATATCGAGTTTTGTCAAAGTTGTCGTGCGCAATATATGTTGTAGGCCTGTTTAAGTTTGGCCTTCATTCTTCAACAGTTTTGCGCAAAGTTTCACATGAATTCATATGTGTGACATACCGTGCATTCACTCAATTCCTCTCTTGTAGCCTAAATTTGAACCCGAAATCGACTGAAACATGATCTCTTCAACTGCTTATTGCTTTTTGTAGTTGTCTAAAAGCCAAACTAATGCCTTTATTTTTACCAGCTGTGTCAATGAAGTGTAAATAGGTCTATCACAGTGAAAGAGAGTCGTGCACGGACAACTTGTTACTAGGCTTGATAACATTTCCAGGCATAGGCTAAGTCTGTTATACGACACATTCCCTGGAAGACAAAATATCATCATTGAGGTGTGTGCGCGCGTGGGTGGGTGTGTTTGTGTGTGCGTGTGTCTCAGCTTCTCGGTCTGTGTCTGTGTGAGAGAGGAATGTCATTTTAATATTTGGTCATGCACAGTGACAACCAAATTTATGTTCAGTAGATATGATAACTATCTCACCTAACACATTTGCATTATCCCAAGGTGTTGTTGATTTGAGTGCGAAGATAATTTCTAGTCTATCTCGTCAGAGCAGAACCAGACAGCTTGTTCATTCATACACAGGCAAGCACAGTTAGCTGAGGTTACTGGTAGAGGAGTGCACTATTTCTACAGTGTAAAACCATGAAACATGTGACACGTTTATAACCTAAATCTCAGTCTTTCAAACATAAACAGTAGGCGTTTATATTTGCCAGTACGTGTTCTCATCTTAAACACAGGTGTTGAGAATGCAAGATTAAACATGATAGTCCGATTTTTCGAGTCAGTTTCCAAGTGTTCAGATTTTAAACACTAATGTTTACTTTTCCATTATCCTGTTTAGAGTGCATTTAGTCGTTAGAAATGTATGTGACTTTCCATGCCTTTTATTCAGATCAGTGTTAGGAATGTCTGTCATCCTACCTATATTTCAGCACAACTGATTCAAGAAATATTTTAAATCGTGTAGTGTTGTTACTCGACTGTGTTGAGTTCATTTTCGTTAACTCTCGGAGTGAAAAATATGTGGGAGGGGCCTCTGTCCTATTTCCTAGTATGCTTTGTTGCGGGTTGGTTTTTAAAAATAGTTTGTTTTAATATCTCTGTTTCCTCATGCACATGGATTGATTAATTGATCGTATACTATACAAAGATAGATAATTTACTTTTTTCTAAACTAATCCAATTTGTAAGGGGTTGGATTTATTGCACCCATTACTGAGATGGTTGTTCCAGTTTAGATGGTTTAGTTAGCCTCGTATGTTAAGTCCTCACCATAGCAGTCATTCTGAGTGGTAGAATATTGAAATTATTGGCTATCCTCCCTCTGGGTGGATTCTGATAAGAATTACTAATCCCTTCACATACGAGTGTATTTTGAATTGCATGTCTGATGTGTCTCATGAGCCAGGATTTTCAGACCACAATGTTGAGGATAACAAGGCCACACCTAAAGTCATTATGTGGCCATAAAAGGCTTACTTTTATTTGAAACACTTAGGCAGTCATTTGATGAAGACTTCAGAAATGGAAGTTATTTAATGCAACGAGCATGTCTCTGTCACTATCAAGCACAGTCATGGGTGGGTATCTTTCACGTTCACTAGAAAGGCATGCTGAGAAATATGCAAATATACAGGGGTTTTACACCCTACAGTGTTCAAACAACACCCCCAGTGTTTAGTGTTTAAAACCTAATGCCTTGTACTGTGTTCATGTGATAAAAAAAAAAGTATTGTGTTTACAATCTAAACACTGTGACAGGTTTTCATTTAAATTCTCAATACCTTCACAGTGTTACAGAAAAGTGTTTAATTATGTGTTCAGATCCTAAACACTTGGTTTTACAGTGTAATGATGTGTAGTGATTGGTTTTACAGTTATCATACAATAAGATCGCTGATGTGAAATGCATCAGTAGAAGTAGTGGTTTCATAATTACTGGGCACATAAAATGTTATCTTTGCTTCTATTTTCAGTTTAATCTGAGCCATTTTCTTTGTTCGTGTTCTTATATTGTATTATTTCTTATTGTTGTTGCATTGTCCCCTGTGGCTCAGTTGGTAGAGCATGGTGTTTGCAACGCCAGGGTTGTGGGTTCGATTCCCACGGGGGACCAGTACGGAGAAAAAAATGTATGAAATGTATGCATTCACAACTGTAAATCGCTCTGGATAAGAGCGTCTGCTAAATGACTAAAATGTAAATGTAAATTGTCGAGAAGGAACCTGTAAGTAAGCATTTTGTTGGACAGTGAATACCATGTGTATCCCGTAGCATACATAAGACAAATAAAAACGTATAATTCTAAACTTAAATTAGTCTCCCTTATCGTCCTCGGGTCATTTAAATGTCAAGAAAGCATATTGAAGCCAGGTTTATGTCACCATAATCTTGTCCTGTGCGCCTGTGGTACCAAATCTAATTTCTTTGTAGTAGGCCACCACGCCTTTCAGAGGAAGTAGCACATTTTCACATATAGAGTTATGTTAATGCTTTCGGTATCTAGTGCCTCAAACATAATCGCTTCTCACAAAATGATCAACTAGATGGTCAAGATAACATGGGTATTTATAACCTCAGTTATGACCGTTGTTAGTTGACTACTACAACCCTAGACTAACAAACCCTATCTGAGGTCCTGTTGAGACAGGCGACAGCTTTGGTTCCCCATACAACATTTATGACAGGTCTGCTACTCTCTCTCGCTCTCTCTCTCATTCTCGTTCTCTGTCCAATTATCTTTTACAGCCTGTCTTTTTAATTTAAAAGATGGCAGATGCAGTCAAATTACAACAGACAATGCAATGATCGAAACAGTGACGATAAAGGTTAGAAATGAGAAACTGTCACCATTTTTGAGGAACATTGAGATACGATCATTTTCTCCCTTCCTTCCTTCCTTCCTTCCTTCCTTCCTTCCTTCCTTCCTTCCTTCCTTCCTTCCTTCCTTCCTTCCTTCCTTCCTTCCTTCCTTCCTTCCTTCCTTCCTTCTGTCTCTCTCTCTCTCTCTCTCTCTCTCTCTCTCTCTCTCTCTCTCTCTCTCTCTCTCTCTCTCTCTCTCTCTCTCTTCCCCTCTTTCTCTCTCTCTCTCTCTCTCTCTCTCTTTCCCTCTTTCTCTCTCTCTCAGAGCCATCATGGTGTCCCACAAGGAATTTGTGGCCGCTGGGAAGGAGACAGGGCTGCAGGTGTGGCGTATTGAGAACATGGACCTGAGGCCAGTCCCCAAGGCCCTACACGGCAACTTCTTCACAGGAGACGCGTACATCCTCCTCTACACCACCGCAGCCCCCTCCCACTACATACACATGTGGATGGGTAAGACACACACACTACACCTACTAGGCTCTTAACATCCATTTCTTTAGATGTTGAAGAAATGTCGCTGCTCAAATGCTTTGATAATACTCACATTCCTCATAGTAACCACTGATCAGACATGGACTGGACTTGTGAAAGCTATGTAGTGGAGGCTATGTAGTGGAGGCTATGTAGTAGTGAAAGCTATGTAGTAGTGAAAGCTATGTAGTGGAGGCTATGTAGTAGTGAAAGCTATGTAGTGGAGGCTATGTAGTAGTGAAAGCTATGTAGTGGAGGCTATGTAGTAGTGAAAGCTATGTAGTGGAGGCTATGTAGTAGTGAAAGCTATGTAGTGGAGGCTATGTAGTAGTGAAAGCTATGTAGTGGAGGCTATGTAATAGTGAAAGCTATGTAGTAGTGAAAGCTATGTAGTGGAGGCCTTGCTTTCGTCCAGTCTTCTTAGGTCAATGGTTACTTTGAGAAAGAGAGGAGTTATTGGATCTGGGTCACCGGCAGACATGACACAGACAGACTAGTATGGACATATGGATGGGGTATAGATCTTCCCACAGACAAATACACCAGATGAGGCTGGTGGGAGGAGCTATAGGAGGACGGACTCATTGGAATGGTTGGAATGGAATCGATGGAACCGAGTCAAGCGCGTTGTTTCCGTGCGCTAGATGTGTTTGGGACCATTCCATTGATTCCATTCCAGACATTACAGTGAGCCCGTCCTCCTATAGCTCCTCCCACCAGCCTCCTCTGAAGTACACCCGTATGAATTTCAATAAGAGTGGAAGTCGCATTCTTTCCCAATCATGAGTTACACTCACTTATAGAAAACGTGACTGTTTCATAGTGTCTATATGTGCAAACAGTAACACTCTTTTATTTAGACACTTTGGTAAATCTAAATATAGCAGGTATTGCTTGCGCAGAAAATGTTCCGTTTTCTCACACTTGGTGTGAAGTGAGGTGACCACATGAGAAAGCATTCCCAGCAACACACATCACTATGATGCTTTGGCAATGTTGTGTTGTGATAACAGTGATGTTGAAACTCTCCTTCCTGGTACTCACACTCATGTGTGAAATGTATTTGTGTAAATCTATTTGCCCTCTTGCTTCCCTGTCTTGTCTATTAGCTTAATTCAATTGGCTAAAGATCTTTCTGGGCATTGTAGGCTACATACAAGTCCACTTGTCTTCAAAGAAAGCCCACATCAAATTAGAAAACTCTCTCTCCTCTCATTTCCTTACTTCTCTCTCTCTCTCTCTGTCTGTCTCTTTTTCTCTCTCTGTCTTCCCTTCCCTCCATATCTCCTCTCTATAAACTTCTAGTTTGTCAGTTTGACTTTACAACAAGACAAAACAGAGTGATCTCGGTGTGCGTGCTGAGCCGTGCGCGCACACATGGCATACCAGTTCCGGGTAGTCATTACCCACCCACAATACACAGACAAGCCTGGTCTGGACATGTTTATATGGTACCTTGCTAACAAGGCTTCATTTCTTTACTGTGGTGCCGGCAGATCTAACATTCTCTATTCCCCCCCCCCCCCCGTTCGAGATCTGAGAGGGATCAATGCAAAATGGCGAACAACTCCACCAGCCCAACCACAGAAACGTTTACCCGTCATAAAAAGGATTGACTGGACCTTGGTGGAATGTTTGGTGGATCTGATCAAACCAATTCTAATATAAGCATTTTCTTTTACTCATTATTTGAATGTAAACCTTGGCATGAAGTCTCATTCCGTTAGCTCGGAGCAATCACTAAAGAATTGTCCAGAACCAAAACAGGCCGTCACCAGACTATACTCCACAGTTCAAATGAGAACACTTTGAATAAATGCTTGGTCTTTGGTCTGTGCATGATTTTTAGCAATTTCTCTGTGAATGATGACTCACTTTCTCCCTTCTTCTCTTTCTTCTCTCCAGGTGATGAGTGTTCTCAGGATGAGAGCGGAGCGGCGGCCATCTTTGCCACGCAGCTGGATGACTTCCTGGGCGGAGGGCCGGTCCAGTTCAGAGAGGTCCAGAACAATGAGTCCATCACCTTCATGGGCTACTTCAAGTCTGGCATCAAGTACAAGGTCAGTCGCTTTCAACTAACAATCAGACAGATATGAGTTGGGAGAGCAACTATTTTCCAATGTATGGTCCACTAATGACATTTTGAATGAGAGCAGACATTTGAATGAGAGCAGTCATTTTGAATGAGAGCTGTCATTTTGAATGAGAGCAGTCCTTTGAATGAGAGCAGTCATTTCAATGAGAGCAGTCATTTCAATGAGAGCAGTCATTTCAATGAGAGCAGTCATTTTGAATGAGAGCAGTCATTTCAATGAGAGCAGTCATTTCAATGAGAGCAGTCATTTCAATGAGAGCAGTCATTTTGAATGAGAGCAGTCATTTTGAATGAGAGCAGACATTTTGAATGAGAGCAGACATTTTGAATTTTGAATGAGAGCAGACATTTTGAATGAGAGCAGACATTTTGAATGAGAGCAGACATTTTGAATGAGAGCAGACATTTTGAATGAGAGCAGACATTTTGAATGAGAGCAGTCATTTTGAATGAGAGCAGACATTTTGAATGAGAGCAGACATTTTGAATGAGAGCAGTCATTTTGAATGAGAGCAGTCATTTTGAATGAGAGCAGACATTTTGAATGAGAGCAGACATTTTGAATGAGAGCAGACATTTTGAATGAGAGCAGACATTTTGAATGAGAGCAGTCATTTTGAATGAGAGCAGTCATTTTGAATGAGAGCAGACATTTTGAATGAGAGCAGACATTTTGAATGAGAGCAGACATTTTGAATGAGAGCAGACATTTTGAATGAGAGCAGTCAGTTGATGATAAGGAAGTGGTTTTAGAAAGGTAAGGGTTAGGGCAAGAGGGGTTGGTCGTAGTGACCTGTAATACAGTAACATCTCTGTTATAATACTACAACCATGGGGTTTGAGAGTTTTGCCCCTTGTTGTTCCTCTCACCATCTGTTTTATGTTTCCACAAAAGCCACAGTAAGGATCACAGTAATTAAACCATTTCTGTTTACCATTGGAAACTGGAAACTGGCTTCCTTCTATTTTAGAGTTGCACACTGTGTCCTTGAGAGAGGGAGGGAGAGGAAGGGAGAGGGAGAGAGAAAAATAGAGAGAGAGAGAAACAAGCTAGCTAGGGCTGAATATCTGAGGCCTTTGTTACCCTGCAGTCAAAAAACATTCCTTCCTGCTGCATCTCTGCCATGGAAAGTTCTCTGTTTTTCTCAGGAGAACCTCTCTTCCTCAGACTGGACCTGTTTCTCATTTTGGGAATTTCATAAATAGCCACATAATATAACAACAAGCTTTGAAAAGAAAAACCAAGAATTATCAATGGTGGAAACCTAAAATTATTTGAGTTAAATTGTAGTTTGGACAGTGATATCTATGGTTTGCAAACGGAAATCTGTTTTTGTGTTCATATCTGGCAAAGTCTGTGTCTAAAAACAACAAATGAATGCTCTTGAAAGTGCATTGCAGCCTGAGGGGAGGAACCTTCACTCCTCTCTCCCAATGTGCTTTGAGAGGCAGGTGAGGAATGGGGGAAACAAGGGAAGGACCTCTGACCTTCTCATCCAATGGGTTTTGAGAAGGAGAGCGGATGCGACTAATCAAGAAAATGCAATTGAGATTCAACTATTAAAGCCCACATGCAGTCTTTGTAAAACATTTTTTTTAATCATCGCTCTATGTCTAATAAATCACTGTGTGTGTTTATTTAATGAAAATAACTTTCCCTGAGAGGATAAGAGGCAATCCGTAATTTTGATAAAGACATTAATGAGCAAGCTAGGACGGACGTTAGTCAATATAACTATTTGTTCAGCAGTTTTGAAATGTACAGCGATAGAATTCAGAACATGGGCCGTTCTTACAGTGTTCTCCCTGTACACCAAGTCTGAATCATAGGATAAATAAAGGGGGTATATAAGCAGACAATGAAAGCTCTTACAATATTCTATGATTACATTTCTCAAAAACATGTGCACCACGAAGTCAGAACAGTAGGCGAAATTAAGAGGGGAAAATAGACCAAATTATTATGGTGAGGCAAATGGGATACTAACAGCTTACTACACAACATATACTTAGTATTACTTTCTTAGCTATGGTATACATATCTCCCCGGCATATTACATCATTCATGCAACAGCATACAATACATTTTTGGACTCACCGAGTTGTGCTGTGCTCACAGGAATGTAGCGGTTGAACAGGAAGGTAGCGCGGCGGTGCTTTGAGGGCAAATTTAGTCATTTAGTCATATATACTGTAGTCATTTTGTCATCAAAGTCTGGCATTCTCTGGATTTATGGTGCTTTCAAGACAACTGGGACCTCTGGGGGAAAAAAAGGTCAAATCATGATGACATCAGTGATCTTCAGATCATAGCTCTAGAAAGAGGCCTGAGGTCCCCATTTACAATTCCGAATTGGATTCAAGTTTCAAAAGTATTTTCCCATTAGTAGCTTGTTTTCCCGAGTTCCCAGTTGTCTTGAACTCATAGATTCCTTCCAAACCACTCATTGTTGAATTTGCGATTTCCAACTTGTTGTGTAATGTTTATGTCCAATGGCCGATGAGCCCCGATACGTTTTATCTATAATTTCTCATCATTATTTCTCTTCATATGACAAGGATTAAAAAGGATTTGCCAGTAGATTGTCAACTTAATTCATGATAATGATGATGATGACTGCTAGCTAAGATTTGGAAAGTATGATGTTGACAGTCCAATCAAAGCTACTGTAGATATAACGCGATTTGACGTCATTTTATCTGTGGCCAATGACCTTGAGCCTTCTTGGATGGACGCTTCTAATGTAACTCTATGGCAGCACCCAAGGGGCTAGAATTTTCTAAGTCCATCCTTAGACTTGGAGGTGACATAGTGTCCCCATGAGTGAGGGTTTTCTAATGATCAATTAGCCTTTTAAAATGATTAACTTGGATTAGCTAACACAACGTGTACGCCTACGTAGATATTCCATAAAAAATCTGCCGTTTCCAGCTACAATAGTCATTTACAACATTAACAATGTCTACACTCTGTCTAATCAATTTGATGTTATTTTAATGGAAAAAAATATGCTTTTCTTTCAAAAACAAGAACATTTTTAAGTGACCCCAAACTTTTGAACGGTAGTATATATATTTTTTTACATTGTACATTGTTTGCAAACTGATATGTGACATGTATTAATGCCAAAATAACATGCAAAACAGGCAAGCCCCCCCAAAAATGTGTGGCTCAAAACAGGCTCTGCTCCACCTGCCCTGATTGACAGGTCTCCACTGACACCAGCTGTTTATCACTTGATTCTCATTCAGAAAATCCTTTCCTGAATCAGCTGATGTTGCACAATAATTTCCCCACATAACTAAACAGCTAGACATCAAATGCGCATCAAACAACTGTTATGCATAACAATTTAAGAACCCCTTTAATGACAGTATTGATTTTTGTTTGATTCATCTTGTTAAAGTTACAATATTCTTTCTGTTAGAGGCATTTGATTTTGCAAATCCATACATTTTTGGGGATATGTGTGCCCACGAAAGCTGTTTTCACACCGTGACATAGGGATATACGAAATATTACGGGTTACAGTGCACTTCCGAGATCTCCATACAAGAAGGAGTCTAATTTTGGATTTTGTAATTCAATGTGTAATTCAATTGTTAAATGCTTAGTATATGATATAATGACAAACAGCAGTATGATAGATGTAAGGAAAGAAAGGTAGTGTTTAAACAGGTTTTGATTCAACTCATGAATTATATTGAATGTATCTATGTTACCCCTTTATATCTTAATGTATTCACATGACAAAAAAGGCAAATTATTACTAATAACTTTGTAACAGCTCCAAACAGTTGTCCACTACAAGAAACACTCACTGGTACCCTAGTTTATAGAGAGACCCACCAACAAAAAAGCCTCTGATCTCCTCTTTACTCTTTCACCTAATTTGACCCCTCCCATCACAGCAAGGGGGTGTGGCCTCAGGCTTCCAACACGTTGTGACCAATGACATGACCGTGAAGCGCCTGTTGCACATCAAGGGGAGGCGGGCCATCCGAGCCACAGAGGTGGCCCTGTCCTGGGCTAGCTTCAACCAGGGAGACTGCTTTATCGTGGACCTGGGAAAGGTAACTCTCGTCGACACAGTACAGCCTTGGTGAAATGTAGACCTGTGTATATACACTACCAGTCAAAAGTTTTAGAACACCTACTCATTAAAAAGGTTTTTCTTTATTTTTACTATTTTCTACATTGTAGAATAATAGTAAAGACATCAAAACTATGAAATAACACATATGGAGTCATGTAGTACCAAATAAGTAGACACCAATAAGAAGATGAAGATGAAGCTAGTTGAGAGAATGCCAAGAGTGTGCAAAGCTGTCATCAAGGCAAAGGGGTGGCTATTTGAAGAATCTCAAATATAAAATATGTTTTGATTTGTTTAACACTTTTTTGGTTACTACATGATTCCATATGTGTTATTGCATAGTTTTGATTTCTTCACTATTATTATAGAATGTAGAAAATAGTAAAAATAAAGAGAAACCCTTGAATGAGTGGATGTTCTAAAACTTTTGAATGATGATGTTGGTATTTGGAAGCTAGAGTCAGAGCTTTTAGCTAAGTTATATGATGAGCAAAATGATGTGGCTACACCATTGAAGGGACTCTGTAGTCGGTAGAATTGGTGAAATGATCACCATTAACCTGAACTCATATTTACAGCACCTCACATTTCTGTGTAAATCATGTATTGATGTCAATGATTATCTGCATAAAATTTCAAGTTAGGCATCTCAATATAGGAGTTCAAGCCTGAAGGGCTATAGCTAGGTAACATGAGAAGCAAAAATTATGTACACCAGAAATTGGAATTGGATGTAATAAATGGTTCACTAGTCACTTTAAACAATGCAACTTTATATAATGTTTACATACCCTACACTACTCATCTCATATGTATATACTGTACTCTATACCATCTACTGCATCTTGCCTATGCCATTCGGCCATCGCTCATCCATATATATTTTTATGTACATATTCGTATTCATTCCTTTACACTTGTGTGTATAAGGTAGTTGTTGTGAAATTGTTATATTACTTGTTAGATATTACTGCATGGTCGGAACTAGAAGCACAAGCATTTCGCTACACTCGCATTAACATCTGCTCACCATGTGTATGTGACAAATAAAATTTGATTTGATTTGAAATCACATAGCTGAATTTCAATACACGTATAGAGCACTTAGGCATCGAAAAGACATGTAACTAGGTGACACTGGAAAGCTAGCTAAACCTTTTATTTCCTCATCTTCTCCACTCTACCTCTTCCTCAGGATATCTACCAGTGGTGTGGCAGTGAGTGTAACCGCTTTGAGCGTCTGAAGGCGTCCCAGGTGGCCATTGACATCAGGGACAACGAGAGGAACGGCAGGGCCAAACTCCACATGGTGGAGGATGGGGCTGAGCCACAGGCACTTACTGAGGTGAAGGATAGGGATACACGCACACACACACACACACACACACACACACACACACACACACACACACACACACACACACACACACACACACACACACACAGATTGTGCAGAAACACACACACACACACACAGATTGTGCAGAAACACATACACACACACAAGAAAATCAATCATGCTTATACACGTACAGTATCCAAGTAACATTCAAACAACATTCAAATATTCATCATTGGACGTGGTAATTACTGTATAACATCATAAAACGGCGCTATACATTTTTGAGGCGTTTCCTGGTTATTGAAATCGCCTTCACCGTGGGAATGCAGATGGGTACAATGCCCCCCCCCCCCCCCCCCCAAACAAGTATATGGCAATGTCACTAAGACTAACGAGAGAGAAAAGGATAAATAAAAAGGGGGGGAGAGAGATAGAGAATGTGAATAAGAGAGAGAAAAGAGAGACTGGCCATGCATGTGTATGGGTCCTGGAACGAGGCTTCTCTGTGTTTCTGTATGAAGCTAATCTTCCATGTTGGATCCTCCTAGGCTCTGGGGCCCAAACCCAGTATCCCCCCTGGCACACCCGATGATGAGAAGGTGGACACCTCCAACAGGAAGAAGGGTGCCCTCTACATGGTAACTGATGTTACTGCACTTTGCTGTTTAGCATCAGCATCATGATTTGTCATTGTTCTTATCTCATTGTTCTCTTCTCTTGATAACGGTGTTATCCATTTCACTTCTCACATATTGTTGATCTCTCAAGCTTATTCAGGTACATTGTAGATCTCTGATGTTGTATCTATTTGTTGATTCCATATTGATCCCTTATTTAGACATGGGAATCCGTAGAGAAGAACACATTGCTTTTCAAGGGAGTACTGTCAACATATGTACAGGATGAATATGTGTCTGTTGATATCCAATCCCTGTGTTTTGTAGATCTCCGATGCCTCTGGCTCTATGAAGTCATCGGCGGTGGCCTCCTCCAGTCCCTTCAAACAGGCCATGCTGACCGCTGAGGAGTGCTACATCCTGGACAACGGAGTGGACAAGAACGTCTTCGTATGGAAAGGTAGGCTGCACTTCTGCTCTCCGCTTTGCTTTTGAAACATTTGCCAGGATATTGATCCATTATGTGACGCACTTCGGCGAAGCAAGTCGATTATCGGAAAATATGTAACTTCTGGTAAACAGCTCCGTCTGGTCAAGAATAGTGTCGGGGCGTAAATGGCTACCTCAACGTGTAATGTTTTACAGCAATCTTTTCAGAGTTCTCTCTTGACGTATTTTTTTTAGCGATCGTCATTTTTTTTTTTTCTTGTTGAGTTGGGTTGATAATTTAGCATCCCTATCTGTTTCCCCTCCGCAGGACCCAAGGCCAACACATCAGAACGTAAAGCAGCCATGTCAGCAGCCCAGAAGTTCATCAAAGAGAAGGGCTACTCCGATAAGACACAGGTACACTGATGGAATCACAGGAAGTTTCATTTTTGAAAAAAAACCCATTTTGACCATTCCTAGGTCTTGCTCAGGCAAGACCTAGGAAATGGAAATGGTCAAAATGTTGTTAGCCATGTCCACTTAAAAAAAAAAAAGTGACTTAAACTTTTGAACGATAATGAATATAAAAAAAAGATGGAAGTACGGTTACGTGAAACTATCAAAGTTTCATTTATCACTCAGCTATTGACACAAACGTGAGAGGAATTTGTGGTTTATGGCAAAAAAAAAAAATTGTATTTCTTCTTCGGCCCTGCAGATCCAGGTACTTCCAGCAGGAGGCGAGACCACTCTTTTCAAGCAGTTCTTCAGTGACTGGAAGGACAAGGACCAGACCACAGGTCCCAGTAAGGCCTACAGCATCGGCCGCATTGCCAAGGTGGAGCAAGTGCCCTTCGACGCCTCCTCCCTCCACTCCAACAAAAACATGGCCGCACAGCATGGCATGGTGGATGATGGTAAAGGCAAAGTCCAGGTAAAACACATAATACTGGACTACAATGGAAATAACTAAGTCAAGGGTCTCAAACTAATTTTTCCCAGGGTCTGTCTGTTTAAATTTACATAGACAACTACGGGCCGCATTTAATCGGCTTGTGGGCCGGATGTGGCCCACCACCCGAACGTTTCAGACCCCTGAACTAAATCTTTGGACTTTACTGTGTTTCTATCTTAAATGTAGGAAAGTCCAGGCAAATACAAGGTTTTGAAGCAGCAGTCAGGGTGCTGGGCACTTTCAGAACAAATCAGGGCGGCAACATAAACGTTGAAAATGATATTGTGAGTGAGCACCCCTAACTATTGCTTTGGTTTCAGATCTGGCGTGTTGAGGATGGTGATAAAGTGGCTGTGGATCCCTCCTCCTACGGCCAGTTCTATGGAGGAGACTGTTACCTCGTCCTCTACAGCTACAGACTGGGAGGCAGGGAGCAGCACATCATCTACACCTGGTCAGTAAATATGACATCATCCACAACTATGCTGTAAACATGACATCATTTATTTACACCTAGTGAGTGCAAATGACATCACCTACACCTAATCATCTACTGTGCACCTGGACAGTGCAAATGACATCAACGCCAGGTTTGTGTACAACAAATCAGTTACACAAAGGGGGCATTTTACCTAACCCTAACCTGTTCTTGAATATTCTGAAACACTTCCACGTGTCTTCCTTAACCTAGTTGATAAAGAAAGATGTATCTGAAATGAGCATGGCAAACTGACTCAATACTTATAGTCCATATCTGATACCTGTCGGAAGGTCCCAATACGGTGTGGTTAACATGTTTGTTGGTTTGTGTGTGTGTTTTTTTAATCTGTATCCGTGTATCAGGCAGGGGCTGAAGTGCACCCAGGATGAGCTGGCTGCCTCTGCCTTCATGACTGTGAAGCTGGATGACTCGATGGGAGGAGCCCCTGTTCAGGTGGGTCTCTTTACTCTCCAGCTCATCTTCCTGTCCCCAACGCAATCAGTGTCAATAGCACAGCACAGTCAATAGCTAGGACGGTGTGGCATTTTTATTCGTAAGGGCACTGGACAAAGAACTTGAATTCAATAGGTCAAAGGTTGTCAAGCCGTTGAATTTATTGTGGTTCATAAAGTCGATTAAAAAAAATTGACTTAACCAGGTAGGCCAGTTGAGAACAAGTTCTCATTTACAACTGCGACCTGGCCGATATAAAGCAAAGCAGTGCGCCAAAAAACAAGAACACAGAGTTACACATGGGATAAACAAAAGTACAGTCAATAACAATAGAAAAATCTATATACAGTGTGTGCAAATGGAGTAAGGAGGTAAGGCAATAAATAGGCCACAGTAGCGAAGTATTACAATTTAGCAAATGATCACTGGAGTGATAGATGTGCAGGTGATGATGTGCAAGTAGAAATACTGGTGTGCAAAAGAGCAAAGAAAGTAAATAAAAACAATATTGGGATGAGGCAGATAGTTGGATGGGCTATTTACAGATGGGCTGTGTACAGCTGCAGCTGCTCTGACAGCTGATGCTTAAAGTTAGTGAGGGAGATATGTCTCCAGCTTCAGCGATTTTTGCAATTCATTCCAGTCATTGACAGCAGAGAACTGGAAGGAAAGGTGGCCAAAATAGGTGTTGGCTTTGGGGATGACCAGTGAGATATACCTGCTGGAGCGCGTGCTACGGGTGGGTGTTGTTATGGTGACCAGTGAGCTGAGATAAGGCGGAGCTTTACCTAGCAAAGACTTATAGATGACCTGGAGCCAGTGGGTCTGGCGACGAATATGTAGCGAGGGCCAGCCGACGAGAGCATACAGGTCGCAGTGGTGGGTGGTATATGGGGCTTTGGTGAAAAAACGGATGGCACTGTGATAGACTACATCCAATTTTCCTGCGCATGTATGATCTTTTGCCAAGGGCAGCTGCTGCGTTGGTATCCAGTCTCTAGCAAATGAGGTCACATTATTGAGTCTCCTATGCATTTTGTCCTGTCTTTATAGACTGAATAATTGTGTGGAAAGGTTTTGATTCTGACCAGCAGAGGGCAATCATTCTTTGTTTTGCTTCCAGTTGGGTGTTTCAAGCAGTTTTGCGTTTAACATTTGAATGGGTACCACCATATTGGCACATAATGTTACATCGTGACAGTTCAGTCTATTAAGGAAAGCAACCTTTGCCTCAATTTTCATGAAATCAACAGAATGACCCATCACTTTAGAATGTTTTTTCTTAATCTACATCATTATTATTAAGTGCCCACGTTTGTCTATTTCCCCCTACAGGTGCGTGTGACCCAGGGCCAGGAACCCCCCCACCTGATGAGCCTGTTCCAGGGCAAGCCCATGATGGTCCACATTGGAGGAACGTCCCGTAAAGGAGGACAGACAGGCACTGGCAGCACACGACTCTTCCACATTCGGCAGTCCTCCACCCGCGCTACACGAGCTGTAGAGGTGAGTTCTCAGTGTGTCTATGTGTGAGGGAGAGGAACAGATAAATCAGGTCGGGTTCAACAGGGTTATATTATGTATTTATTATTTTTATTTCACCTTTATTTAACCAGGTAGGCCAGTTCAGAGCAAGTTCTCATTTACAACTGCGACCTGGCCAAGATAAAGCAAAGCAGTGCGACAAAAACAACAACACAGAGTTACATATAAACAAACGTACAGTCAATAACACAATATAAAAATCTATGTATAGTGTGTGCAAATGTAGAAGAGAAGGGAGGTAAGGCAATAAATATGCCATAGAGGCAAAATAATTACAATTTAGTATTAACACTGGAGTGATAGATGTGCAGATGATGATATGCAAGTAGAGACACTGGGGTGCAAAAGAGCAAGAGGATAAATAACAATATGGGGATGAGGTAGTTGGGTGTGCTATTTACAGATTGGCTGTGTACAGGTACAGTGATCGGTAAGCTGCTCTGACAGCTGATACTTTGATAGAGAGGGAGATATAAGACTCCCGCTTCAGTGATTTTTGAAATTTGTTTCAGTCATTGGCAGCAGAGAACTGTAAGGAAAGGGGTTCAAAGGAAGTGTTGGCTTTGGGGATGACCAGTGAAATATACCTGCTGGAGCGCGTGCTACGGGGGGTGTTGCTATGGTGACCAGTGAGCTGAGATAAGGCGGAGCTTTACCTAGCAAAGACTTATAAATGACCTGGAGCCAGTGGGTTTGGCGACGAATATGTAGTGAGGACCAGCCAACGAGAGCATACAGGTCACAAAACGGATGGCACTGTGATAGACTACATCCAGTTTGCTGAGTAAAGTGTTGGAGGCTATTTTGTAAATGACATCGCCGAAGTCAAGGATCGGTAGGATAGTCAGTTTTACGGGGGTATGTTTGGCAGCATGAGTGAAGGATGCTTTGTTGAGAAATAGGAAGCCGATTCTAGATTTAATTTGGGATTGGAGATGCTTAATGTGAGTCTGGAAGGAGAGTTTACAGTCTAACCAGACACCTAGGTATTTGTAGTTGTTCACATATTCTAAAGGAGAACCGTCCAGAGTAGTGATGCTAGTCGGGCGGGCGGCTGCGGGCAACAATCTGTTGAAGAGCATGCATTTAGTTTTACTAGCATTTAAAAGCAGTTGGAGGCCACAGAAGGAGAGTTGTATGGCATTGAAGCTCGTTTGGAGGTTTGTTAACACAGTGTCCAAAGAAGGGCCAGATGTAGGCCAGAATGGTGTCGTCTGCATAGAGTGATCAGAGAATCACCAGCAGCTAGAGCGACATCATTGATATATACAGAGAAAAGAGTCGACCCGAGAATTGAACCCTGTGGCACCCCCATAGAGACTGCCAGAGGCCTGGACAACAGGCCCTCCGATTTGACACACTGAACTCTATCTGAGAAGTAGTTGGTGAACCAGGCGAGGCAGTCATTTGAGAAACCAAGGCTATTGAGTCTGCCGATAAGAATGTGGTGATTGACAGAGTCGAAAGCCTTGGCCAGGTCAATGAAGATGGCTGCACAGTACTGTCTTTATTGATGGCGGTTATGATATTGTTTAGGACCTTGACCAGCTCGGAAACCAGATTGCATAGTGGATAAGGTACGGTGGGATTCGAAATGGTCGGTGATCTGTTTGTTAACTTGGCTTTCGAAGATTTTAGAAAGGCAGGGCAGGATGGATATAGGTCTACTGTATAACAGTTTGGGTCTAGAGTGTCTCCCCCTTTTGAAGAGGGGGATGACCGTGGCAGCTTTCCAATCTTTGGGGATCTTAGACGATACGAAAGAGAGGTTGAACAGGCTAGTAATAGGGGTTGCAACAATTTCGGCAGATAATTTTAGAAAGAGAGGGTCCAGATTGTCTAGCCCAGCTGATTTGTAGGGATCCAGATTTTGCAGCTCTTTCAGAACATCAGCCGTCTGGATTTGGGTGAAGGAGAAGCAGGGGGGGCTTGGGCAAGTTGCTGCAGGTGGTGCTGAGCTGTTGGCCGGGGTAGCCAGGTGGAAAGCATGGCATAGAAAATTGCTTATTGAAATGATCGATTATGATACCATTACCTATTAAAATGGGATTTGCTGCAAGAGGGGGCTTGGCGGTGTGGGAAGGGATGGGAAACATGGTTTCCGGGTGGGGAGGAAGGATCCTGGCGGGTGGATGGGGACTGAGGGGGTTGGGGGTAATGGGCTGGGGAGGGGTGCCTTTTTTGTTTCTTTTCCTAAATACAAAATATTACAAAACTGTTGATACTGTTCTTTATCTTTGTATGCATTTCTCCTTATTTAAAAACTAATAATGTACCCACGGGTACAAGAAAATATATGTGAAAATATGAAATACAAATATGATAACTGAATATATCTGAATTAATATGACTTTGAATGTTGTTCCTGTACCCGTAACTAGGGCTGTAAATAGGGCTGTTGGGTTAATCAGATTACTGTCATGCTGGCAGTCATGAGTCATGACCGCAGTAAAATTCCACGGGACCGCTGAGTAACGGTAATCTCCTGTTATGCACTCTGGACATGCTTGGTAGTACCCATTTCGCTAATGACCATCAGGTCGCCAATGGCCTGGTACTCAGGGCTCTATTGTCCCTCCATCAGGTCCTAATGGTCTGGTACTCAGGGCTCTATTGTCCCTCCATCAGGTCCTAATGGTCTGGTACTCAGGGTTCTCTTGTCCCTCCATCAGGTCCTAATGGCCTGGTACTCAGGGTTCTCTTGTCCCTCCATCAGGTCCTAATGGTCTGGTACTCAGGGCTCTATTGTCCCTCCATCAGGTCCTAATGGCCTGGTATTCAAGGCTCTATTGTTCCTCCATCAGGTCCTAATGGTCTGGTATTCAGGGGTCTATTGTCCCTCCAAACTGAGTGGAAAACATCATTGGTCATTGTGGATGTTGTTTTAAAGCCTCACACAACTTCCTAAGGTGATGATTAATTCAAAACATCCAAACGCATATTAGAGCTTATGCATACGCATATGCCTATATATGAGCCCATGCCCGAAAAAATACAGGAATTAAAATATTGATTGTGCCATTATACAATACATAGCTTATCGCATATTGCGCATGTCAGAAAAACATAGAAAAAAAAAGATTTAAGACGTCCTTCGTACATAATTGATCTAGCCTATACTTCCAAATTAAACAAATTCTAGTAATCGCCTTTGATTGTGTACTGTATTGTTATGCATACTGGATGGACTGGTTACCTTATTCTATGCTCCAAACTTCCTATTAAAGAGTCTGGGAGAGAACGTACTGAATAGGCCTAGGCGATGCTGTTGGTTCATTGATTGTGCAGAGTTAGCCTACAAGTATAGTGAATTTGTATTTGATTTGGAATAGCCTAGTAATAGGGATTTAAAAAAATATTTGTAATTAATTAATAGGCTGACACATTACCTTTAGCTACAGAATATCTCATCACCATGCGTTTCCATCTCATCCCCTTTCTCCTTCATTCCTTTCTCGAGTGCACAGAGAGAGGGGCTGTCAACAGTTTAATGAAATGTGTTTAGTTGTGAAAACATGTTGCTATTGATGTTTCAGAACAGATTTCACTTGGTTTACCAAATGAAGCACTGGGTACCTGCAGGAACAGGGTTGGAGAGCCCATGGCATGGGGTTTGGTTGGAATATAACCTGTAGCCCAGCGTGGTTGATGCGTGGAGTGAAATAACCGGAGTAGCCTACCTGGCATGATTGAAAAACGAACAGGCGGGAAAGTGGCCTCCATTCGCTGTTCAAGTGCATATGGATGACGTTGTTTACCCCCTGCCCCTGTTCCTGCCTATTTGATAATGGTCCATTCTAAATCTAAACTAATTTGATGTATTAGGAAAGACAAGATTACATTGAGAATAGTCTGATGGGTGATAATATGATCACTTGATGAGAGAACAGCTGTGCAGCCTGAGGTAAGGAGCAGAGCGCATGCTTTTTTTGTGACTTTCTCAAATCATCAGTAGGCTATAATCACATCATGCAGCCCATACAGTGGGGGAAAAAAGTATTTGCTCCCCTGCTGATTTTGTACATTTGCCCACTGATAAAGAAAGGATCAGTCTATATTTTAATGGTAGGTTTATTTGAACAGTGAGAGACAGAATAACAACAAAAATATCCAGAAAAACGCATGTCAAAAATGTTATAAATTCATTTGCATTTTAATGAGGGAAATAAGTATTTGACCCCTCTGCAAAACATGACTTAGTACTTGGTGGCAAAACCCTTGTTGGCAATCACAGAGGTCAGACGTTTCTTGTAGTTGGCCACCAGGTTTGCAAACGTTTCAGGAGGGATTTTGTCCCACTCCTCTTTGCAGATCTTCTCCAAGTCATTAAGGTTTCGAGGCTGATGTTTGGCTTTTTTCAATGTAGATGTTCCAAAGGCGCGCATCAGTGGATTGTATGCGGCTTGTATGCATGGAGGCCTGGTGATACTAAATGTGTTTATATGAATTAAGAGTCAATTACTGTGAGACAGGCAGTATTTTGCATGACAATAACTGGCTGACAAAATTGTATGACCGCCACAGCTCTACGCTGTGACCCCCTTCTGAAAAAAATGACAAACAAAATAAAAAGTTGAGATAATGACCATCGGTGTGGGAGGAGGATTGACAGGCCCTTAGAAGAACATCTAAGACTATAATATAGTAGAAGTATAGAAACAGTGTAGTATAAGAAGTAGGATTATTATTTTACCAAACCCTTTCTGAACACCTCTTGTCTTTTTCTCCCTGTCAGGTAGAGCCCTCCGCTTCCTTCCTGAATGCCAATGACGTGTTTGTGCTTAAATCTCCTGATGCCATGTTTGTGTGGAGGGGGGTTGGCGCCAGCGAGGAGGAAATGGCCGCCGCCAAGCATGTGGTGGGCATCCTGGGTGGCAGTGCCAGTGATGTGTCTGAGGGCAAGGAGCCAGGTAAGGATTTCATGCAGTTTTCCATCTTTATTGTATTAGTGGGGTTGCATCTCAATAGTCCAACGTGTCTTCCTCTACTTGTCTTATCTCCTTCATCTACACTAGGCTGTAATCACAGGATAGGTAAAGGCTATTTGGTGGTGGCTTCCTCTCATGTATTTGCTCGACTATATACCTTTTCAGATCAGTGTTGATGAAGGAAAGGTTACAAGGAGAGGAAACAACTTTAGACAATTGAAATGAGCCCCTAAAATAACACAGGAAAGAGAACATCACACATCCTAATATCACAACAAAACGCGATAGTTCCGAAGAACCAGTGAAATGAATCTATGCTGGTCTTACCTGTCCTAGCTGGGTTCTGGTCTGCCCTTGGAGGAAAGAAGGAGTACCAGACCTCCAAGAGTCTGCAGAACATGGTCAAACCTCCACGCCTGTTTGGCTGCTCCAACAAGACCGGATGCCTCAGCGTAAGTGATGGGAGTGTTGTTGAGTGTGTCAATCGTAGCGTCTCTCTTGGATAGATAGATGGCTACTCAATTCAACCCCCAATGAGAAATTCAGTGTCACTCAGGAGAGAACATTGCATAGGTAAAACAATGTGGAATACTACAATGCAAAAGTCCAATGTGCCCATGTTCCACAGTGCTGTATTGTAATCTTCCAATCACCAGGTGGAAGAGGTTCCTGGAGACTTCCAACAGTCTGACCTGGCCACTGATGATGTCATGTTGCTGGACACCTGGGACCAGGTGAGTGAAGCTCCCCCATCATAATCATAATTCACAAGCTTGTTCAACTTCTGCTCTCAAAAAACAATGCAGAGTGAATCTGAAAGTCTATAAGCTAACAGCATGTGTGGCCTCCCAACAGATCTTCCTCTGGATCGGCAACGATGCAAATGCGGAAGAGAGGACTGGAGCACCCAAAATAGGTACGAGAACACGCAGAGAAACAAACTTTTACAGTGGCCCCTACTCAGGATCCAGACAGGGGTCACAACTGATTAAGAAGAACATGAGTTGTCTTATGACGCTCATTGTATCTAGCTATATAATCAAAGGATGACCTTTATATTTGTAAAATGTTGTTTTCTCCCTCCGACGCTCACCATTGCATACTGTTGAACTTGAAGTTTGTTTCAGCCTATGGTTAAAGCTTCACTTTCTGTGGCCTTCATAAAAATATTTTCTGGATCAAAGCATATGAGTTCCTTTTGTGACATAATAACATAACAGTACTGTATTTCTGGTCTCTCTCTTTAGCTAGAGACTTGGACTGTCAGTAAACAGGAGTAATGTTTATGCTCTTTCCATCCCTCCCTCCCTCTCTCTTTCTCGTCTCCCCCCCTCCCTCCCCTTCATCTCTCTCTCTCCCCTCCCTCCCCTTCATCTCTCTCTCTCTCCCCACCCTCTCTCTCCCTCTCCCTCTCTCCCCCTACCCTTCTCCCCCTCCCTCCCTCTCTCCCCCTCTCTAGCTAAGGACTATGTGGACTCAGACCCCTCTGGACGCAGAGGGCTGCCCATCTCCACCATCAAACAGGGGGCAGAACCCCCAACCTTCACTGGCTGGTTCCAGGCTTGGGACCCCAAAATGTGGGAAACAGACCCTCTGGAGAGAATCCGTGCCGGCTTCTAAATGCAAAACTCCACCCACCCCCTTACCTATCTGCCACTTGCCCATACCCATTCCCTTGCCACTCCCCTGCACTGCTGTTTGGGAGTTTCTGCCTCTATTCTGTACCAGTGCAGTGCACCGCTCTGTTACTCTGGCTTGAAAAAAGTGCCATAATGTTGTCGTTTTTAAGGCTGTATGAAATGTCTGCCTAGCATGTTTTTTTTATTTCCCGTTAGAGCATATATTTGGGTGCCTTCTCACTCCAGTAGGCCTAGTGTACTGAATCCAAAAGGTATTTGTTGCACTTTGTCTTGATATGTGATGCATGCTGCATTTTAACAAGATAAACTACATGGCCAAAAGTATGTGGACCTGCTCATCGAACATCTCATTCCAAAATCATGGACATTAATATGGAGTTGGACGGTGTTTGTCTATGGAGATTGCATGGCGGTGTGCTCGATTTTATACGTCCGGCAGCAATAGGTGTGGCTGAAATAGCCGGATCCACTCATTTGAAGGGCTGTCCACATACTTTTGTATATGTAGTGTGTCTAACTGAAGAAATACGTGATATCTTTTTGACATTATTTTTGATGATTCTGAAATGCTATTACAGATGGCTTTTAAATAAATTCCTACTATTTTAAAGGATTGTCTTTCTTCTTTGGACTGTGGTAGAAATAAGAACATGTTGGTAGCCTACATGTTCTATGTTGACAGGAGGCCACATGGACAGGAATGACAGCAGACCAGTTTCACACTTTTAATATCAGTACAACCTCTTTCTTCCATGTAACATTTCTCTGTCTTCTGAAGTTGGTCAAATGGTGGAAAAAAACGTACCTAACTTGATGAGAACAGAAAACCATAGTAGCCGTCTAGGATACTTTAAAAAAAGGAAGACGCCAAGAGAATGTTACCCTTTTACACACCATTTGGCTAAGGAGAGTTGCCTGAATTCCTTCTTCCTGCTTTTAGAGCTACAGCGGCGGAGCGCTTGGCATGATTGACAGGGTGACCTTGATCGAACTGCTCATCAGCCAATCTCGCGGGAGCCTGGGCGGACAGCTCTTTCCCGCCACTCTTCGGGAAAGTGAAAATGGTTTGCTGCTTGCCATGGCTCGAAGAAAGGACATGAAAGCTTCTTATACATCAGCTTTCACAGCTATACAGGCCTACAGGGACTTCATGGGAAACTGAGAAAGGTTCATAGAGAAACAAAGAGCTGAAAGCTTTCTGTTTTTCTGCAAGTGAGGAATAAGCCTATAGGGTAGGCCTATATATGAGTGAGTGACCCACATGGCAGGCCTGTGTAGGTAAGGCATTCTGGTAAAATATGCTGAGTGCCTTTTGATAGGTTGAAAGCTTTTGGTTTGGCCTCAGACTACTCAGTATTTGATATTGTAGCTAGGCTTTTAATCTTCAGTAGGCTACATCAAATTCATCAATTGGAGCTTGGGTAGTCTGGCTCCCGAGTGGCACAGCAGTCTAAGGCACTGCATCTCAATGCTAGAGGTGTCACTACGTACCCTGGTTCGATCCTGGGCTGTATCACTATTGGCCCAGCATTGTCGGGGTTAGGGGAGGGTTTGGCCGGGGTAGGCTGTCATTGTAAAATCAGAATTTGTTCTTAACTGACTTGCCTAGTTAAATAATGGTTAAATAATAATGCATTTTAAAAATACTGTCTTCTACCACAGGTGTAGGCTTCTGTAGCTAGGCCTTGGACTCCTTAAAGTTTAGATCTCCCAAAATCCACATGCTAAAGTGAGGGGGAAAAGCATAGATTATCCTTGCACCCATGTCACTGTGATCATGACGGTCACTATATATAATAATTTGACCTGTTTCTTAGACTTCCTTCTCTTGTCACCAAGTAAAGTGACATTTGTCCTGTAACTGCCTGCGCGCGTGACAAATACGCCCACTCGCTGCAGCTCGCCTCCCTCCAACACTATCTAAAAAAAATAAGTGGCTTATAGGTGGTTTTAGCCTCTCAATAATAGGCTATCTTGGGCGCCGCAGACACACAACAAAACAGTAAGCTAAAGTGTGCATACGCTTTAATATTTGCATAAGGAGTCCAAAACTTGAGGCCATAACTTCCCATTCAATAATTTGCATGAAATCTCCTTCACACATTCATTTCTCTAAATAAAGAAACGTGATAGGATCATTTTTGTATAGGCTGATCCATAAATATCACACATATTCAGACTTAGGACATTTATGGACTAATAGAGTTTTTAACACTGGCAATGAGGGCAAAATCACGTCAAGATCAAAACACTTCAAGCTTCACTGAAAACGTTCCTTTGCATAGCCCTTTACTGGCATAATAGAGGCTGTTATTATTCGGGCACTCAATGTCAAAGCAACCTGGCGTTACGGACCACTATTGCTACGCGGCGGCGCTCCACGGATATTTCTGCAGTGGAGTGTTCAGAAGGGATAGGCAGGCGTGCTATTCCGTCATGTGATTCTCCTTTTTTTCTTCCTCACAGTCCTCCTTCGAAGTTGAATTTCAGGCGAGGCAGTGCGGTGCCAGCCTTCCTCAATCTCGGCATCTGGAGTACGAACTAGATGCGGTGACTTTCGTCCCGACTCCCTTTATTTTCCCTCACTCGGCGTAGTTTTCAACAACTTTTTAAGATGGCCGGGGCAATTATTGAAAACATGAGCACCAAAAAGTTGGTGATCGTGGGAGTGATTCTGCTTTTGTTCCAAGCGTTTTCTTTTATGGTCGGTGGCTTGATTGGTAAGCGTGGTTTTCCCAATTGTATTCTCTTTTGTTGCAACCTTTGCCTTTTGTTATCCGACATCTACGGTTGAAGATCCAGTATTTGTCGAGTATATTGAATATTCTATGTAGGCCTATCAAATAATGAAAACAATTGAATTATTTAGTCAATGTCACTTATGATTTGTCATTTAAAAAGTGTTGTCTATGTAACTTAACAATGTAGCCTTTAACGAAGTTACAATGTATCAACTTTTGTATCAAAAGTTGCAAGAAAAAGAACATACTGGTATTCGTCTGTCTCCAACTCAATATTTCCCTCTGGATTTGCCTTTACTAATACAAAGCACCTTTCCTATATTTAATAATACCTTTTTATTGTAAAGTATTGAGTGAATTCACTTTTTAATTTGCATGGTTTTGTTTTCTCTTTAAGAATGACACATCTTACTGTAAAACACCATAGGAATTGGTGTGTATAACTTCACTCGGATCCAGCACAGAACGTTGCCTGCCCCACTTCTCTCCACCTTCCTCTCATTATGTATGTCTGCTCCGTAGCCCCAGGCAGGCACCATCTCTTTATTTCCCCCTTGCATCTCCCTCTCTCCCTAAATCACAAACCCCTCTCAGCATTGCATATTTTGACTAATGCCGGTGCCATTTGCATGACTCTGCTCCCCACTGACACACACACACTCAGCACATACATACATACTCATACAAACTGCCACAAACTCAATGCCTCAATAGTTGAGTCCTATGAGGCCTGTTGTTACAGATCCCAATCTCTGGTTACTTTTGGCAAAACACAGTCAGTCAGTCTCCTCTCCTCTCCAGAGCTTGGTGGCTGCTGATAAATGAGCTTGTTTGGGCTACTCCTGCCCAAGATAGTTTTAATGAAGCCGGATGCCTTTTGTATTTGCTCGGTGGCCGGGGCCAGCCAGGGTAATTGAGTAGAAAGGCGTTCGTCTCCCCCTGTTATTGGACAACTCCAACACAGCGTGAGGTCACTGGTGCCGAGAGGCGGCCATTATTGCGGACACACTGGGGTGGAGACTGGAGGAGCGGTGTGCTCCCCGAATCTCAGGGTGCCAGGATAATTGAACTCGGAGGGGTTCCGTAGAGCTGGTTTAATTCAATTTGGTGCGTCTGTGCTTGTTCCCGAGTAGGCCTAAGTCCATTGTGAGGCGACATTGGCGCACCTAGCTAAGAAGACACACTCGCACAGAGAGAGATAGTTGATACTCTTCTCAAGATGGCCTTGGATTACTTCTATGGGGAGGGTGCCAAAGGCCTAGCCTCAAGGGTTATTTTATGTTGTGTTTTTGTCTGTTACGCTATTGAGAGTAAATAGGCTCAACATCGTCTAGTAATCGAGACCGGTCACACTTTATTCGGATAGTCCATCTGTAGATGCTCTACATGGTCAAACTATCTGTTGATAAGCAACGTTGGTTGCTAAGGTTACGCCTAGGGTTAGGGTTGGTAGATGGTTAGTTGAAATGTCACTCAGTCTGTAGAGCAACTAAAGATGGACTATCCAAAGTGTTACACAGGGGCCATCAGCACAGACCACGGCGTCGTAATCAGACGCGTTCCCTTGTTTTTAGCAGGATAGGTTATCAAGAGAGTATGAGGATTTTAGAACTGAAGTAACTCCTGTCGAGCGGTGCATTGCAGGTGTCTCATTCCTTCACTTTGAGCAGGTTTTAAAGGGAATGGTAGCAACACTGATGTATACATAGTAGAGTTTAGAAGTTATTTTGTTCATGGCTGAATGTCTGTCTCTGGCCCTGAGGGCATGGTCTGGCTCTTGTTGACATCTATTACCAATACATCCTGGTCTTTTTTTACGGACTTAAGGTGCCCTGAGTGACCCAGAGAGTCTTTAACTACTGCCTAATCACATAACCCCCTCCGACACCTTTTCTTACCCTGTCAATACCCTTTTTCAGTCCTCATACCTATTCCTCTTTCATCCCTCAAGCCTCCTTGCTCTATCTACACAGCACCTTTCACAGTTTATTTTTTTTTACCTCAAACCATATCCTCAGCTTTCTAATGCTAATGTTTAGTACCTTTCCCAACGACTAGTGAAATCCTACGAGAGAGTGGCCAACCTCATCTGGCTCATGAATCTCTATAAGGATACAGTATTATGACTTAAGTGCTGGGGCCTTTCCCGGGAGCCACATTTGAAATGGATTGGGCCTTAATACAGATTGTACTGTCAACATGGTTAGAATGAATTGTCACTTTGTTTAACCAGGATTTGACTAGGTTTGATCTTCAACTCAACTTCTTCCCGTGTGCGTACTTTGATGAGCTTGGTAGCCGTCTGACACAAGTTAAACTCCAGAACAACGCTTTGATTATGAGTTTGGAAATGTATTCATGTTTAAAACTTCACAATTAGCCTGGCTGTGAATTAATTATTTGTAGTGTATTCTGTAATTGAAGAATATACTGGGCTTTTTTAAAATTCCAGATGATTGCACATGGGCTTTATATTTCAGCACAATAATAAAAAGTTACACAATATATATATATATATATATATATATATATATATATATATATATATATATATATATATATATATATATATATATATATATATATATATATATATATATATATATATATATATAGTATGTGTATCTCATAAACAAACCTTTATTTAACTAGGCAAGTCAGTTAAGAACAAATTCTTATTTACGATGACGGCCATACCCGCTGGGCCAATTGTGTGCTTCCATATGGGACTGCCAATCACGGCCGGTTGTAATACAGCCTGGAATCGAACCAGGGTCTGTAGTGACGCCTCTAGCACTGAGATGCAGTGCCTTAGACTGCTGCGCCACTCGGGGAGCCAAGCATTGAAATGAGAACCACAACAAAATTGTCAGTGTGGTCCGCAACGAAAAATTCCCCCAGAATGCTTATTCCATTATTCAATAGCTTATACCATAGCTTACAGAATATATAGCTATAGCTTACAGAATTACTGTTTTTATTTCTACACAAAAGGTCTCATCCTCAGGTCAGATGACTAGGACATCTTATGGATCTAGGTGAACTACCATAGTGATCGGGCAGTAACTTAGCAACTCCCCTCTTCCTGTAGCTCCCAGCCCCACCACGGCAGTCCATTACCTGGCTACCAAATGTGTGGACACGGACAAACATCACCAGAGTAGCAGGTGGTTCATGCCCTGGGGCCCTAACCAGTGCCACAAGATCCAGGACTTTGATGAGGCTATGTCCAAGAAGATCGAGGCCAACAACATCGTTTTTGCCGTCCACATCCCCCTGCCCAACAAGGAGATGAGCCCCTGGTTCCAGTTCATGCTGGTCATCTTGCAGTTTGACATCGCCTTCAAGATGTACAACCAGATAGGTAAGGGGAACTGCAGACTTGGGCTCAATGTGGTTGGCGTTCATTGTCTTTTCATTTTTTGATTTTGTGTTATTTTGGTGTCGAGACATTCTTAGCTTTGATCTTTGTGTCTGTCTTTTTTGGTTTTGTTGTGTCTGTGTTTTGTGTGTTTGTCTGTCAATTGTTTGTTTTTTTAGGATGTTAATTGTGTCTCTGTCCGGTCTGTCTTTGTGTCAGTATAATTCATGAGGATTCACTCGTACGAGCATCTGTATGACCTCTAAAATATTCGGGTGCTTTGCCCTTACGCTCCTTGTGGATCCAATTTCTAAAGTATCCGTGTGTGTGTGTGTGTGTGTGTGTGTGTGTACGTAGATGCTGTTAATATTAGTGTCCCTCTGTCACCTCAGGGTATTGCCTGCTTTTGTCCTGTTTATTGTGGCGAATGCATGAGCACCCAGAGGAATGTGCCTTTTTCTCTCCTCTCAGTAGATTGGATTTCTCTCGCACTGAGAGAAAGGCCTATCAATGATGGATGTGCTGCTGGTTCTCCATAGTGATACAAGCCTCAGGGCTCCACGTCGGAGGCTTATAGTCTCTATAGAACAGGTAGCTGGCGGCGGCTCGAACTGTGGTGGGCTGTCTCAAATTGGACACTGATAGCTTTGCAATTTCCTAATATGGAGTGGAATAAAACTCTGCAACTTTCCGTTGCAGGGTAGTGTAAAATGAGAAAAATAAAAGCCCTTGAAATATTGAGTCATTTTCGGCAGCTGGTGTTCGCTCAATTAACTGTCACCTGATCTGATAAAAGCTTCATTCCCCCCCCCCCCCCCCCCCCCCAAATTTGCTCATCAAAGCAGACATCCCACATCTCCCTGTATCCTCTTAACATTCCTTTATGTTCAGACCAGGAAGGGTTTACCATGGTCCTTATCTGAACATGGTATCCGTCAGATCTGTGCCCAATTTCAATCTGAACCCAATGTACTTCCTGTACACCTATTACAATATGGCAATAGACATAGGAAAATGTCACCATCTTTCTTACACCAATTCCAGTCCTTTCTCCCAGAAGAGCCCAGGTGTAGGGATGAGGGTTTTGTTTTGGAAGTGTGCACAGTTATTACATTCAGACAAGGGTTCAGACATGGCAACCGTCTTCTGATCTGGCATTAAGGGTAATGTGGAAGCTTGAGCTTGCTTCTCCCTTCTTTGACAGTAAGTGGAATTTCTCTGTGTGCGTGGTTGTTAAGGAGAGGCCACTGACAGGGCGGGATCGGAGCTGCGCCAGGTCTGGGGCTGTGAAAGAAGGGCTTAGAGGGGATAACGGAGGACTAATGAAGGGGGATTGGCGTGCCGGCCTGGGAAAGTGATCAGAACGCGGGCTCCTTCAAGCTGCAGGAGTCCTCGCCCTTCGGGAAACGGATGGGGGCAGGGTGCACGGCATGTACAGTAGGGCACGAGGCACTCTGTGACATCCTCCTCTCACCAAAGATATGTTGCAAACGTATAGTTTAGAGCAGCGAAGCACTGCATTTTTACCACAATAGAAAAGCTAAAAGTAAAGTTTGATCTTGTTTTACTATGTTATACTGTGTAGTCCAATTTTAGCTATAGCTATGTTTCAGTATTTACTCCTCAAGATGTCGGGTCATTAAAAACAAAAAACCTCCTGTCCTATGCAGGACGTGGGCTTGTTTACAGCTTGCGCTGCCAGACTACTCGTCGATTCACTACCCCGTCCCAGAATTCCACCCACCCAGATATGGGACTGTTGTCCACCCCACTCTAAGCCGCCGGGGCCAGGCAGACTGCCTCTGATCACCTGCCAGAGGTTTTACTGTGTGGGGCCCCGGGCCCTGAGGATCACCCTGATGTCAAAAGCTGTCTATGACCGAGCCGCGGAGGAGAAATGGACAGATTGCCTGGGCTTTTTTTTAAAGAGTCATCATGCACAGAAATGGCATGCGGCTGCATATAAAACGACGCATTCAGCTTCAGTGCTGAAACATGTAGCTGTAATGTAACCGATCGCAAGTCAAATCCCGGTTGTCCTTGCCACTCAAGACCACATTAGCTCGCTGAGCTCTTAGGTCTCATTTTGGTCTCAGAGGTCAGATGGTCTCAGGCAGGAATATTCTTCATTTGTGGCTCGCCCTGCAAACTACCTCTGTAACATTAACAAGGAGCGGAGTTACAGTTTGTTCAAAGAAGTTCCAGCAAACTATTGACATTGAGCTCTTCGGGATTTACTTTCTCACGGCATCCAAATCTCTCTGTCTGAGAGGGTAAGCAATGAAAGCCAGAATCCTCTGTGTGACAAAATGGCGTCGGCTTGTCTAACTCAACCAGAACCACTTTCTTTAGACATTCACCATGCCAAAGGTTGGTCGCTGAGATTAATTGTCCCCTTTTTCTTTCTCCCCACCCCACTCCACCCAGGCAACAGCCACCCCTGGCAGGGGTCCAGCAATAACACAGCTGTTGAGAAGGCTTAGTGGCGATGGGCACTGCACTGGGGTGGAATGTTTGTGTGCGGTAAGCTGACATTCAGGATATTTGGCGGTGTTCACTTGAGAGGGGCGGGAAAGAGGGGTATATGGAGACAGTAGAGGAGAGAGGACTGCCAATAACTCCCCCTCCCTCCTTTTCCTCTCTTCCCCCTCTCCCGGTCAGGGCACCAGGTTTCTTTCAGGGCTCTCCAGCTTGTTTCATAACCACACGAGTCTCTTTGGAAGGGTGAAGCACAGATCTAAAGCCTGTGTGTGCATTCTGACGGCCATTTTGTTTCTCAAAGTACCTAAAACCAGGTTCAGCTCAACGTTTTGCACCTTCAAGTCAGTAATATTGTATCATTACCAACTGTGTAGGAGACGGAATTCAAGGCCTTGTGTACGTAAACTATCTTTAAGCCCCTCAACAGGGAAATGTTTCGGATCATTAATCATCCTTGGACTATTTTGGGATCAACATGGCACGCCGATGTGAGATTTTGGTGCATCTGTTCTGTCTTGATAGTATTTTTCATGACATGCATTCTTTCCTGCATACTTTGAAAGTTAAAGGGATTGATCACCCCTTGAAAGTTTTTCTCTAACGTTTTCACATCTCAAACTCCAGATGAGTCACCTTTTTTATGACATATTTTCAAGATATTAACTGAAATCTAACCGACAAACTTTTTGTGGGCTGAACTATCCCTTTTAATAAGCCCAGTACCACATTTGTAGCCTTTGGAATAGTTTAAAGTTGCACTCGTCCTCTATAGTGGATGCGTTGTCTAGGAAATGTATAGCATTTCATGCTAAGCGAAAGCAAATGAAGTGTCTGCTAATTTGACGGCATGAAAATGACCCAGTGTTGCTCTTAGCACAGATCGTATGTGTAGTAGTCCAGACTGTGGATTTACAGCGGTGAATGCATTCTTTTCATAGCTCTAGACGTTGCTCCCTCTGGTCATCCGAGACTTATTTCACCCCAGTCACCGCAGGTTTACACCAAAGTATTGTTGTCATAGCTATAAATTGAGTTACGGAATAGGGAATTGCAGGTGGAGAATTTGATTTAATTGCAAATTCCCCCTTCCATGCTGATCTGCTTGTTAAGACCCTCGTAGAGCAAAAACGGGATATATATGCCATTTATAATGAAGTCTCCCCAACTGTTATGTGGCATCTATATAAAGTTTGGTAGTTGGTAAACATGAAAACCTTTTTTTTAAATTTATTTTTATTTTTTGTAACTTTTAGGATCCCACTAAAGTGTGCTGTATTGACATCTTCCTCCTACAGAGGATGGAGCAGTGGCCACCATCGACGTAGGTGTGGCCTACAGGGATGACATGCTCGGTGAATGGACAGAGATGGCCCACTCTATAGAGCAAAGGAAGCTTAGCTGCAACTTCACCACCACCAAGGTAAACACAGGACTTTGTGGAGTGTTCCAACCGTTCCCTTCCCTCTGGGGTTAAACACTTCCTGTCCTAAAGGTTTTTTTTTGTGCTACTGGCTTTTCAATCAGGTCTCCCAAAGTTCTGTGGTTTCAGCTGATCAAATTGAATTTTATGTTCGAAACAAAATTCCGTGTAGTTGGTGTCCCATCAGATGCGTGTAAGTCATCTCTCGCTGTGTCCTGTAGACGTATGAGAACGAGGGTCGCTACTACGAGTGTGACCTGCTGCCCTTCATGGAGCTGGGCAACGTGGCCCACAAGTACTACCTGCTCAACATCCGCCTGCCCGTCAACGAACGCAATAAGATCAACGTGGGCATTGGAGAGATCAAGGACATCCGTCTGGTGGTTAGTAGTGTGTGTGTGTGTGAGTGGGTGTTGGAAGAGAGACTCAATGAAGTCAAATCTATTCATAAAATATCTGCGATCATTGAATGTCCTTTACTTTTGTCTTGAAACGTGTGGAGATGCTTTAAAAAAAAAGAAACGTTTTTCACGTCCTAACTGATAGCCAAAAAGGCCAAACGAGATGTTGAGGTGAACTGTGTGAAAGACTGTCTGACGTTTTTCATTTCCTATCCTATCAGGGTATCCATCAGAACGGCGGTTTCACCAAGGTGTGGTTTGCCATGAAGACCTTCCTCACACCCAGCATCCTCATCATCTTGGTGTGGTACTGGAGACGCATCACCCTCATGACACGACCCCCCGTGCTATTGGAAAAGTAAAAGGCCGCCATATTGTTTATTGGACTGTGAACGGGATGGTTCTTTTGTTGTGTATTACGCCGTTCAGTCATCCATTGGCGTTGGTTGCTTCGTGAGCTGGTGCACCGTGTAGGTGTGCGGTGAGAATTGATTTCTAATCCAAAATGCATGGATATCCTTGTCCTAGCTTCATACACACGAGGAAGGCCTTCAGCCAGGGTTAAACTCATTAACCCCCAGTGGATACCAGTTAGGCCTTGGGCTTATGGCAACGTTAGCAAGTACAGGAGGAGACGTGTCGTTAAATGAACTATGGATGAACTGTGCATCTAGGTCAGATGTTCTCAGTGCACTGTCCTGGGCCCGTATTCATAAAGTGCCTCAGGGTAGGAGTGCTGATCTAGGATCAGGTCCCACTTGTGCGTCATGTAAACTTATTCATAATGATCTAAAAAGACAGAACTGATCCTAGAGCAGCAGTTGGGCTGCTACACTGTTAAATAAAAACGAGAACCAGGTGTAGCTTTTTCAAAACCTGTAGTGGTGACAACTTAATTCAAACAATAACTAACGGCAGATTTTAAATGATATACCGATGTAACGTAGAATGATAACTTGTGCCGAGAGCTAAGTGTTCAGTTTGGTTTATCCCCTGCAGCGCTGGGAGTGTATATCAGTACGTCGCTACGTTCAACACCACAGGAACGTTCGTCCAAGCGTGAAACGCGCTACACAATCGTCTAGCACTCAGCTAACACTTCCACCCCAACCTCTCCTCCCTGTGTCCGTCTTCCCCGTCGTCTCTACGGCTCAGAGCCCTCGTTCCCAAATGACCGCGCAGCTCTCAGGAAGTGGCACTCAAACTCTATTTGTGGAAAGTACATTTAAGGTCATTTATCAGTAATTAGCCATATTCATTTCTGGTGGACTACTTTGCATGGTTTCCTGGAAGAATATAAGGCACTGGAAGAATACATTTATCAATGGCAGTAGTCCACACTGAAATAATAAGTGAGTCTACACAGAGTACAAAACATTAGGAACACCTTCCTAATATTGAGTTGCACCCCATTTTGGGTGGCGGACCATTCTTGATACACGCAGGAAACTGTTGAGCATGAAAAACCCTGCAGCGTTGCGCTTTGTGACACAGTCAAACCGGTGCGCCTGGCACATACTACCATACCCAGTTCAAAGGCACTTAAATATTTTGTGTTGCCCAGTCACCTTCTGAATGGCACACATATACAGTCCTTGTATAGCTTTCACCTGGTCAGTTTGTAATGGAAAGAGTAGGCGTTCCTAATGTTTTGTCCACGCAGTGTCTTTTTTTCCCCACCAAATCTATTCCTTTATACTGTAGTTAGTGCTTTTATTTCCCCAGGTTGTAGGTTGAGGCCTCTTGCTGCTTATGTCTCTCTTACAAGTTATGGAGCTAGCTCTGCAGCTTGTTTAGTTTAAGTGTTCTTTATACAAACAAACACACACACCCCTATCTCTCCCATCTGTATATTCGCAGGGCGTAGGACATTCCTTTCATACCAGCCCAATGGAACGTATCTCGCTGCCGACTCTTTTGGAATGTGATCAATGTTTTTAGTCAATTGCAACCCCCCCATCCACACACCCCATACCACCATTTCCCCCACTCTCAGCCCGTGTTCCACCCCCTCCCTGCAATACACCCCCCCCTTCTCTATCCCTCATCTGCACCCCTCCCTCCTTTTCTTCCCTCTATGCGATTATCCTTTCATCTTGTCCCGGCATGCGGGGACTTGCAGCGGTTGAACAGAGAAGCTTTGTTCTGTGTCTGTAATAGGTTGGTTCAATTTTTTTATTCATTTATTTATTTTAGAAAGTGTGATTTATCATGGCAGCGTGGTCCAGTGATTGGAGAGATGGAGAATGGAATCTCCCGGAGGTCCTACCCCACGGCTCCCTGAGGGGTCTACGGAGAAACGTCCTGGTAGAAGTTCTCCTGCGACACACTGGCTTCTGTGTCCCCAAGTATTTCTGATGGAGCCAATGCCTTCTCAGCGGAAGTCGTCTATTACCGAATGAATGGCCGCGCACAACTCCCAACACCATCATTAAGTTTGCTGACGACAGGACGGTGGTAGGCCTGATCACCGACGACGATGAGACCCCGCCTAAAGGGAGGAGGTCAGAGACCTGGTAATGTGGTACCAGGACGGCAGCCTCTCCCTCCAACGTCAGCAAAACAAACGAGCTGATCGTGGACTACAGGAAAAGGAGGGCCAGGCAAACCTCCATTCACATCGACGGGGCTGTGGTGGAGATTTGGCATGGGCACTCCGATCCTCAAAGTTCTACAGCTGCACCATTGAGAGCATCTTGATTTTGCTGCATCACCACTTGGTATGGAAACTGTCCGACCACAAAGCGCTACACAGAGGGTAGTGTGTACGACCCATTACATCACTGGGGCCGAGCTCCCTGCCATCCAGGACCTCTATACCAGGTGGTGTAAGAGGAAAGCCCCAAAAACGTTCAGACTCCAGCCACCCGTCATAGACTGTTCTCTCTGCTACCGCACGGCAAGCGGGTCCGGGTAGCTATTTGGTTAACAATTTAACTATCTGCATTGATCCTTTTTGCACAAACGTTTTTTAACTCATCACATACGCTGCTGGTACTGTTTTCTCTATCCTATTGCCTAGTCACTTTATTCCTAGTTATGTACAGATCTACCTCCATTACCTGGACTCGGTTCTGCTACCCCGTGTATACAGCCAAGTTATCGTTACTCATTGTGTATTTGTTATTACTTTTCTATTGTCTCTCTTCTTTCTCTGCGTTGTTGGGAAGGGCCTGTAAGTAAGCGTTTCACTGTAAGCATGTGACAAATAACATTTTGATTTGAATGACAAAGGAGATTGTTAAACTTTTTTTTACAATTCTGACCATTATATAAAACTAACGGACATAATAATAATAATGATGATGGTGATGATGATATTGATTATGATCATTATATTAATACAGTGCGTTATGGTGATGATGACTGGTATTTTAATTTGTGTTGATTTAGCATGTTAATGGCGGATGATGGTGGTACTGATGATGGTGCTGCTGTGTCCTCCAGGGTGATCTTTGCCCTGGGCTTGTGCATGACGTTCATCAACATCCCGGTGGAGTGGTTCTCTGTGGGGTTCAACTGGACCTGGATGCTGCTGTTCGGGGACATCCGGCAGGGCATCTTCTACGCCATGCTGCTCTCCTTCTGGATCATCTTCTGTGGAGAGCACCTCATGGTTTGTCGCCAGTCTTTTTACCTCTCCCAAGTATTCTTCCGACGACTTAGTATCTATCCATTTGTGTTAATTTGGCTTATTATCCAATGGTTGAGTGTGACTTAAGGAGAATATCGATTTAGCCAACTCGGAAGTGTTAAGTACCGTGAATACACATTTGGAGCATGACCGGGAGTGTGTTGGAGGGCGTTGGCTGACATTCTCCCGGAAAATCTGATGGGGTCGTCGGTTTGACACTAGCAAATCAGGAGCCGATCACTACAGACCGGGGGGTGTTCCCAAAGCATGTCATTGTGGGGGGACACAGCGCATCTTGATATGGAGCGCAGTTCACAATGGATGTATCTCATCAGTTGGTCACTTTTTTGTCTCGTCTTGTGACAAGTAAATTTGCTGCACCATAGCCTATAGTAATATCATTGCTTTAAATCAGTCCATTCAAATTGCATTTCTGTACCTTGTAAATTGTCGAGAGTAGACTTCTTCAAGTGGTTGCTTAACTTGGCCTAGGCTAGATGCAGTTAATTCGGAATGAAACGTGTATTCAAAACGTAGAGCTTTTGAGCGTTTTTATTTCAAATACATATTCGCTGCAGTTTACAGCTTAGACTAGAGTTTTGTAATCCCTTGCAAAGAATAATACAATTCTTCTTCGTTTTTGGAACCTAAGTAGGATCATTTTATTCGAAGAGAGATGCCAGCTTGACGACATACTGTATTAGGTTCTCAGTCAACTTACCTTGTAAAATAAAAAGCTAGCTCTTGTTTGCTGAATGTAAAAGACAACTGCCAAAATAAATGCTGGAGAGACAGAGATGGTCTGAATGGATATAGCAGTTATTTATTTAGACCGTAACTATTCAATCTTTGTGAAGACGCAAAAGCGCTGGATCCTATTGTAGTCCAATATTATTCAAGCATGTCACTACAATAATAAAGAGAAGGACGACACGCCATGCGGGAAACATTCTGAAAGGTACAGTGCATTCCGGAAAGTATTCAGACCTCTTAACTTTTTCCACATTTTGTTATCTTACAGCCTTACTCTAAAATTGATTAAATAGTTTTTTCCCCCTCAATCTATACACAATACCCCATAATGACAATGAAAACAGGTTTTTAGAAATCTTTGCAAATGTATTAAAAATAAAAAACAGATCACATTTACGTACAGTTGAAGTCGGAGGTTTACCTACACCTTAGCCAAATACATTTTTCACAATTCCTGACATTTAATCCTAGTAAAAATTCACTGTCATAGGTCAGTTAGGATCACCACTTTATTTTAAGAATATGAAATGTCAGAATGGTTTATTTCAGCCTTTATTTCTTTCATCACATTCCCAGTGGGTCAGAAGTTTACATACACTCAATTAGTATTTGGTAGCATTGCCTTTTTAAATTGTTTAACTTGGGTCAAATGTTTCGGGTAGCCTTCTACAAGCTTCCCACAATAAGTTGGGTGAATTTTGGCCCGTTCCTCCTGACAGAGCTGATGTAACTGAGTCAGGTTTGTAGGCCTCCTTGCTCGCACACACTTTTTTTTAGTTCTGCCCACAAATTTTCTATAGGATTGAGGTCAGGGCATTGTGATGGCCACTCCAATACCTTGGCTTTGTTGTCCTTAAGCCATTTTGCCACAACTTTGGAAGTATGCTTGGGGTCATTGTCCATTTGGAAGACCCATTTGCGACCAAGCTTTAACTTCCTGACTGATGTCTTGAGATGTTGCTTCAATATATCCACAACATTTTCCATCTTCAGGATGCCATCTATTTTGTGAAGTACACCAGTCCCTTCTGCAGCAAAGCACCCCCACAACATGATGCTGCCACCCCCGTGCTTCACAGTTGGGATGGTGTTCTTCGGCTTGCAAGCTTCCCCCTTTTTCCTCCAAACATAGCGATGGTCATTATGGCCAAACAGTTCTATTTCTGTTTCATCAGACCAGAGAACATTTCTCCAAAAAGTACAATCTTTGTCCCCATGTGCAGTTGCAAACTGTAGTCCGGCTTTTTTATGGTGGGTTTGGAGCAGTGGCTTCTTCCTTGCTGAGCGGCCTTTCAGATTATGTCGATATAGGACTCGTTTTACTGTGGATATAGATACTTTTGTACTGGTTTCCTCCAGCATCTTCACAAGGTCCTTTGCTGTTGTTCTGGGATTGATTTTCACTTTTCGCACCAAAGTACGTTCATTTCTAGGAGACAGAACGCGTCTCCTTCCTGAGTGGTATGACGGCTGCGTGGTCACATGGTGTTTATACTTGCGTACTGTTGTTTGTACAGATGAACGTGTTACCTTCAGGCGTTTTGGAAATTGCACCCAAGGATGAACCAGACTTGTGGAGGTCTAGGCTGATTTCTTTTGATTTTCACATGATGTCAAGCAAAGAAGCACTGAGTTTGAAGGTAGGCCTTGAAATATATCCACAGGTACACCTCCAATTGACTCAGGCTAATTGACATAATTTATCAAAGCTTCTAAAGCCATGACATTTTCTGGAATTTTCCAAGCTGTTTAAAGACACTAAGTTGACTGTGCATGTAAACTTCTGACCCACTGGAATTGTGATTGTGAAATAATCTGTCTGTAAACAATTGTTGGAAAAATGACTTGTCATGCACAAAGTAGATGTCCTAACCGACTTGCCAAAACTATAGTTTGTTAACAAGAAATTTGTGGAGTGGTTGAAAAACGAGTTTTAATGACTCCAACCTAAGTTTTTGTAAACTTCTGACTTCAACTGTAAGTATTCAGACCCTTTACTCAGTACTTGTTAAAGCACCGTTGGCAGGGATTACAGCCTCGAGTCTTCTTTGGTATGACACTACAAGTTTGGTACACCTATATTTGGGGAGTTTCTCCCATTCTTCTCTGCAGATCCTCTCAAGCTCTGTCAGGTTGGATGGGGAGCATTGCTGCACAGCTATTTTCAGGTCTCTCCAGAGATGTTCGAACGGGTTCAAGTCCGGGCTCTGGCTGGGCCACTCAAGGACATTCAGAGACTTGTCTCGAAGCCACTCCTGCATTGTCTTGGCTGGGTGCTTAGGGTGGTTGTCCTGTTGGAAGGTGAACCTTAACCCCAGTCTGAGGTACTGAGCGCTCTGGAACAGGTTTTCATCAAGGATCTCTCTGGACTTTGCACTGTTCATCTTGCCCTTGATCCTGACTAGTTCCCCACTCCCTGCCGCTGAAAGACATCCCCACAGCATGATGCTGCCATGCTTCACTGTAGGGATGGTGCCAGGTTTCCTCCAGATGTGACGCTTGGTATTCAGGCCAAAGAGTTCAATCTTGGTTTCATCAGACCAGATAATCTTGTTTCTCATGGTCTGAGAGTCTTTAGGTGCCTTTTTGGCAAACTCCAAGCAGGCTGTCATTTTCCTTTTACTGAGGAGTGGCTTCCATCTGGCCACTCTACCATAAAGGCCTGGTTGTCCTTCTGGAAGGTTCTCCCATCTCCATGAAGGAACTCTGGAGCTCTGTCAGAGTGACCATTGGATTCTTGGTCACCTCCCTGTCCAAGGCCCCCCCGATTGCTCAGTTTGGCCGGTTGGCCAGCTCTAGGAAGAGTCTTGGTGGTTCCAAACTTCTTCTATTTAAAGAATGATGGAGGCCCCTGTGTTCTTGGGGGCCTTCAATGCGTCAGTAATTTTTTTGGTACCCTTCCCCAGATCTGTGCCTCGACACAATCCTGTCTCAGAGCTCTATGGACAATTCCTTCGACCTCATGGCTTGGTTTTTGCTCTGGCATGCACTGTCAACTGTGGGACCTTATATAGACAGGTGTGTGCCTTTCCAAATCATGACCAATCCATTGAATTTACCACAGGTGGACTCCAATCAAGTTGTAGAAACATCTCAAGGATGATCCATGGAAACAGGATGCACCTGAGCTCAATTTCGACTCTCATTGCAAAGGCTCTTAATACTTAAGGTGTTTCTGTTTTTTTTACATTTTGAATAAATGTGCTAACATACCCATAATGACAAAGTAAAAAAAGGTTATTATTGTATGATGGATTTAAAAAAAATAATAATTTTATCCATTTTAGAATAAGGCTGTAACGTAACAAAATCTGGAAAAAACTGAAGGGGTCTTAATGCTTTCCTACTGCACTGTACGTGTCAGCCTACTGATTATACATTTTTTAAATAGGCCCTATGATTATAAACAAATTCATTCAAATTGACTAACCTATCATTTTAACTTTGTAGGCTGCATGTCCTGCACATATCAATGAACCATCAGCATTGCATGCTTTAGCCCAGCTTCATTATTTGAAAGAGGTGTGTAATTCCAGTACATAAAATGCAGTCCACACTCAAAGAATAAGATTACTAGATGTTCTCAAGACAGCGTACATCTATGGGGTTTTAAGATTTTATGTTTTGTGTAATATAGCCTATCATACACTATATATACAAAAGTATGTGGCGACCCCCTTCAAATGAGTGGATTCGGCTATTTCAAACTCACCCATCGCTGACAGGTGTATAAAATCGAGCAGACAGCCATGCAATCTCCATAGACCAACATGATCAGTAGAATGGCCTTACTGAAAGAGCTCAGTGACTTTCAACGTGGCACCATCATAGGATGCCACCTTTCCAAAATGTCAGTTTGTAAAATTTCTGCCCTGCTAGAACTGCCCTGGTCAACTAAGTGCTGTTGTTGTGAAGTGGAAACGTAGCGTGTAAGAATTGTCTGTCCTCGGTTGCAACACTCACTACCGAGTTCCGAACTGCCTATGGAAGCAACGTCGACACAAGAACTGTTCCTTGGCCGAGCAGCCGCACAAAAGCTTAAGATCACAATGCCAAGTGTTGGCTGGAGTGGTGTAAAGCTTGCTGCCATTGGACTCTGGGTGTTTTCTATAGTGATGAATCACACTTCACCATCTGGCAGTCCGACAGATGAATCTGGGTTTGATGCATGCCAGGAGAACGCTATCTGTAGTGTTTGGGGGAGGAATACATTTCTGGGCCTGTTTTTCATAGTTCAGGCCCCTTAGTTCAAGTGAAGGGAAATCTTAACTCTACAGTATACAATTTACATTCTAGACGATTCTGTGCTTCCAACTTTGTGGCAACGGTTTGAGGGAAGGCCCTTTCCTGTTTCAGCATGACAATGCCCTCGTGCACAAAGCGTGGTCCATAAAGAAATGGTTTGTCGAGATCGATGTGGAAGAACTTGGCTGGCCTGCACAGAGCCTGTAGGGGGTGAGTCCCAAAGACCCTCCCCATTATTAATTAAGGGGACCTTAAGATTCATATGTTTTGCTGCAGGCCTTAGCAACAGTATCTTATTATATGTGTCTAAAAACTCTGCCACTATACGTTGCAGTAGCATCTATATTAGTCTTTGTGGTTAAGCCCTGGCTGTTGTGAGAGTGAGCTGCAGGCTGGGTCTGAGTCAGACCGAAACTAGATAAAGAGAAGTAACCACTGTCAGGTTTCGATATTTTGATCTTGTGAAACAGCGGACAATGCTAAAACGTTCAGAGAAGCTACTGTACTAGGTCGCCTTGTAAGGTAACCTCAGCTTATTGATACACACACACACATTGACGTAGGTGATCATACCACTAGGGAGTGATCACATATATATAATCAGCTGTGCCCTTAGGTGGGGTGCAGAACTTACTCTGAAACATGCGTGCTATGATCCCGTTAACTTTTGTCTGCAATTGCATTAATAAAGGTTTTGATTTAATTAAAGATATTGTCTGAATGCCAATTTCACCAATGATTGACAAGGAACAAGGAACGAACACCATCAAGCCCTGACCTCAACCCCATCAAACACCTTTGGGATGAATTGGGACGCCAACATCAATGCCCGACCTCACTAATGCTCTTGTGGCTGAATGGAAGCAAGTTCCCGCAGCAATGTTCCAACATCTAGTGGAAAGCCTTCCCAGAGGAGTGGAGGCTGTTATAGCAGCAAAGGGGGACCAACTCCATATTAATGCCCATGATTTTGGAATGAGATGTTCGACGAGCAGGTGTCCACATACTGTTGGTTATGTAGTGTATGTGTTGGTTAGCGGCACAATCATTTTGGCTTTTTCTGGCTTGGACTCAACATGTATCTTTGTAGGGCTCATTGGGTTCAGGTAACATTATGTTTGACGTTTCAGGCCGATCAAAGCTCATATACATATTGTAGAGGCCTGTCCCCTAGACCGTGCTCCTTTTTTGCACGCCATCAGGACCACATCGGACGGATCCAGTTCGGTCATTGGGTGGGGCATTCTGATGAGTTGGGTTTGGGGGAGTCTGGACCGAAATTGAATGATTTTAAAACTACCTTGAGTATCCATTGACTTGGTATCCATTGACTTGGTATCCATTGACTTGGTTTGACTTTTAGAATCCATTTCATTCGGGCAGCAGGTACCCTAGCGGATAAACGCGTTGGCCAGGTAACCAAAAGGTCGCTGAACCCAGGTGAAAAGTCTGTGCCCTTGAGCAAGGCACTTAACCCTAATTGCTCTTGTAAGTCGTTCTGGATAATAACGTCTACTAAATGACTGAAATGTAGATGGATACATTTTTATTTTGAACTACATTTTATTATTTTATCCCTCTCTCTTGTCTTACTGTTCTGTCCCACTTTTTATAATTTCCCCTCACCCCAGGACCAGATGGAGAGGAACCGTTTCTCAATCTACTGGAAGCAGGTGGGACCCATTGTCTTTGGCTCCTTCTGCCTCTTCATCTTCGACATGTGTGAGAGGTGAGCGCGCGCACGCACACACACACACTTCACCACACTGTAAAAACAAAGCTCCGACCTATTTAAAGGTTATCCGCACAGATTTTCAGGGGCCATTTCTGACGTATTTGTTCTCCCCACCAGGGGAGTCCAGTTGAAGAACCCTTTCTACAGTATTTGGGCTTCCGACGTGGGGACTGAGTTGGCTGTATCCTTTGATTACGTTGATGACTTCTTGCCTTAAAAGTTGATGGCCCGAAGGAGACTAAATTAGGGATGAATTATCTCTTGTCTGAAAAAGAATGTGTCCATGCAATTGTACTGTATATCCCCTTACAAGTTTCCAGTGTATCCTGGAATTATTTATATGATCATTTTTTACATTTCTTCGCAAGATGGGGCCAGATTGTGTATCAGCATTTGACATCAACATACTAACATTAATCAGAGCACGTCTCCTCTGTTAGTTTCACAGTCACAGTTCCTCTCGTCACTGTGTTCTGTGCTGAAGTTAGCAATAATTCAGCGGTGCTGGCAGTGCCTACTCCTGCCTTGGGCCATCTCTCCTCCTTATTTACCCTCTCCTAGCCCCCTCACTCTGTGTCTGTGTGTGAGAAGGAGAAGAGCTGCATAGGGGAAACCCACAGGCCTAGGTGATGCAAGATTCATCAGAACAACCCCCATCAGAAACTAGTAGCAGCAAGACTTACTTAATCTCTCTGCTTCACCTCTCTCCCTCTCTAGCAATCCTTCTCTCTTTCGCTCTCTTTTTGCTCGCTCTCCAGACTAGTGGGAGAAAAAAAGCCCTTTAAAAAGTTGGTCGTGACAGGGAGACCCATGAGGCGACGCCCAGCGTCGTCCGGGTTAGAGGAGGGTTTGGCCAGCCCGGGGTTTCCTTGTCCATTGCGCTCCTTGCGACTCCTTGTGGTGGACCGGGCACCTGCAAGCTGACTTCGGTCGCCAGCTGGACAGTGTTTCCTCCGACACATTTATGTGGCTGGCTTCCGGGTTAAGCGAGCAGTGTGTCAAGAAGCAGTGGAGCTTGGCGGGGCCGTGTTTCGGAGGACGCATGGCTCTCGACCTTCGCCTCTCACGAGTCCGTAGGGGAGTTGCAGCGATGGGACAAGACTGTAACTACCAATTGGGGAGAAAAAGGGGTAAAAGTACATACGAAAATAAAAAAACGATGGCCATCTCTGTCAAGCATGGAACCTTTTTAGCCAAAGTGGTTTCTATTTAGTGTTCCTAGAATTAAGTGGAAGGTCTGCAAACAGCCATGGGTTTCTATCAGCCTGTTGGAAAATGTACTTTTACTGCTACTGTGCTGTAAGATGCATCAGGCTAGAGCCAGGGGTCTATATATGGTGCTTCAGTTATGGTCAGTCCTGTCTAATGGTAAGAGTCTAATCATTCAGTTTGCGTAATCGAACGATTTGTTAAGCTATGTTTTATTAGCATCACCATGCACGTTAGCTCCTTGACTGAGGTTGATTACAGATGGCGTTCATCATCGTGGCGGGGATCTGTGCCTGTCTCTACTTCCTCTTTCTGTGCTTCATGGTGTTCCAAGTGTTCCGCAACATCAGTGGGAAGAGGTCCTCCCTGCCCGCCATGTCCAAGGCCAGACGCCTGCACTATGAGGCAAAGGGGGGCTATTTGAAGAATCTCAAAATATATTTTATATAACACTTTTTTGCTTACACATGATTCCATTTGTGTTATTTCATAGTTTTGATGTCTTCACGATTATTCTACAATGTAGAAAATAGTAAAAAATAAAGAAAAACCCTTGAATTAGGTGTTCTAAAACTTTTGACCGGTAGTGTATATCTGGAGAAAGGTAGGAAACAATTTCTACAGTGTTGAACTTTTCCAAGAGCACAGTGGTCTCCGTCATTGGGAAACATAAAACATATGGAACTACCCGGACTTTGGTCGGACTGCCAGCTCTAGGCAATCTGAGCAACTTGGCAAGAAGGGGCCTTGGTCAAGGAAGTGACCGAGAACCGAATGACCACTCTGACAGAACAACAGAGTTCCTTGGCTGAGATGGGAGAACCTGCCAGAAGGACAAGTCTCTACAGCACTTCACCAATCTGGGCGTTATTGGAGAGTGGCCAGATGGAAGCCATTCCTGAGAAAAAGGCACATGGCTGCACGCCTGGAGTTGGCAAAAAGGCACGTGAAAGACTAAGGCAAAAAATAATATAAGGCAAAATATTCTGTGGTCTGATTAGACAAAAATGTAACTCTTTGGCCTGAATGCAAAGCAGGCACAGCTCATCACCCGTCTAACACCATGCCTACTGTGAAGCATGGTGGAGGCAGCATCATGCTATGGGTATGCTTTTCAAAGGGCAGGGACTAGGAGACTGGTAAGGATAGAGGGTACAATGAATGAAGCCAAATACAGGTAAATCCTTGATGAGAAACTGCTTCAGAGTACAAACAACCTTAGACTGGGGCGAAGATGTACAATCCAACAGGACAATGACCCCTGGGCATACAGCCATAGCAACACTGCAATGGCTTCAGAACAAGAATGTGAATGTCCTTGAAGTGCAGCCAAAGCCCAGACTTGAATCCCATTGAAAATCTGTGGAAAGACTTGAAGATTGCTGTTCGCCGCCGCTCCCCGTCTAATTTAACAGAGCTTGAGAAAATCTCCAAGGAAGAATGGGAGAAAATGCGCAAAGCTGATATAGACATACCCAAGGCGACTCAAAGCTGTAATCACCACAAAAGGTGCTTCTACAATGTATTGACTTAGGGGTGTGAATGCTTATGTAAATGAGATGTGTGTGTATATATCTCATTTTCAATACATTTGCTAACATTTCTAAAAACATGTTTTCACTGTCATTATGGGGTATTGTGTGTAGATGGGTGAGAGAAACAATTTAATCCATTTTGAATTCAGACTGTAACAAGATGTGGAATAAGTTGAGGGTATGAATACTTCCTGAAGGCACTTTAAGTCCCTGTCTAAATTTGTGTACCGTATGTACCTAAATCACAGGAGTATGGTGACCGCTTAATTGGGGAGGACGGGCTTGTGGTAATGGCTGGAGCGGAATAAGTGGAATGGTATCAAACGCATGGTTTCCATGCGTTTGATGCTATTTAATTTGCTCTGTTCTAGCAATTGAGCCGTCCTCCCCTCAGCAGCCTCCACAGACTTAAACATTTTATTTTCAATGAATTTGCTGTGTCTGTTTCTTTTTTCATGGATAGTAGTATTAATTCTAATCATCTTCTCGAAGGGGCTCATCTTCCGGTTCAAGTTCCTCATGTTGGTCACTCTGACCTGCGCTGCCATGACTGTCATCTTCTTCATCATCAGTCAGGTGAGTTCTGTCTGTGTGCCTCCAGGGGTATCACAGAATCCTCTGGAGAGGGTTAGGTATTGAAGCAGGGTCATGCTAATTGGGGAATTCCATAACAAAACGTTTTGTGTCGGAAAACGAAAACAACTGTTATTGGACAAGTTCAGATAGTTTTGTTAATGTTGTACCTACTGAACACAACCCATATTGTGTGTGTGTCTAGGTGAACGAGGGCCACTGGCACTGGGGAGACTACACGGTGCAGGTGAACAGTGCCTTCTTCACAGGGATCTACGGAATGTGGAACCTCTACGTGTTCGCCATCATGTTCCTGTATGCTCCCTCACACAAACGCTACGGAGACGAGCAGTCCAGGGGTGAGTCCAGCTAACGCCTGCCTCTAATGGTCAACTGTCAGTAGGTCAAACGTGACGTCAAATGTTATTTAAAGTGCATTGTAAGAGTCCCAATACACTTCACCGGGGTGAGCGAATGTTGACACGCAACAGTGTCTCCTTTTTGAGGTACTAACATTACTTTCAGATGTATGTTTCTTGCTGAGGTTAAGGGCCTCTGGTGCTCGGAGGAGGGTGTGTCTAACGGACACCAGGGCCCGTATCCACAAAGAATCTCCGAAAAGATTCTAGGAATCCTGTTAAAACCTGTTTCAAGACTAAAGAAACTCCCAGCTCAGAGGTAGCTTATAGAACAGGGGTAGGTAACCCTGGTCCTTGGAGTGCCGCAGGCACTAAATATTTTTGATTCAACCAATCCGTAAGACCAGGTGTGTTGAATTTAGGCCTGAACTAATCAATTACCTCAGTAAGTCAGGTGTGGTGCCTAGTCCTGCGGCGCTCCAGGAACAGGGTTGCCTACCCTTGTTATAGGAGGACGTTAAGACACTGCCCAGGTAAACTCTCAGCCAGGAGTAAAATCGACTCCTAAAACTCCGCCGGTAATCACGACAGTGCGGTACTGCAAAGGAAAGATGGTAAAGACGCTCATTGACATTGGTTATTCCCCATCATTTGCAACAATCTCGACGAGGCATTGCCAGCTGTGAAATCTAGCGCGCTTCAGACAACCACTGCGAATGTGACTACATCAAATGTTGCAATGGTAAAATGTTTAACTTTCCTCTGACACCATCACTTTGCCTACTCTTAGTTATTGCCTAATATGTTGGCATGCATAACCTTCTTTTTAACCAATTCTCATGGTTGTTGAAAGTGGACATTTGACAATACTACCGTAATAGCAACACACTCGTCACTCCCATTTTAACAACTCTAAATCACTTTGGCACAGTAGGCATAAGAGGAGACCTGTTGGAGTTCGGGAAAGGGTTCCCTGAAATGCGTTAGCCTGGAGTGGTTTGTGCGTGTCTCTTTCTGGAGCGGTTTCTCGCCTTATCTCCCTCTCCCTCTCTGTCCATTTAATCAGGTCGCTGTTTCAAAAGACAAAGTAATAAATGACGTCTGTCGTGAACCAGAGGGCGTGACATAAAGAGCAAATTGACGAGGAAAAGGTTTTAATGAAAGCTGTGTCTTTTTAAAAAAAACGCATTGCGGCGTTAAAGCCTGCATCAGGGGACAAAATAAGTCCGTTGTATACATTGTGACTGAAATGGGAAGCACAACAGCACAAGGTTTGTTCAAAACCATTAGGACTCTCAGGATAGACATCTTTTCTTAACATTTTTCAACTGAAGACGACAAGCTTTTCTTGTATTGCTCCGTTTAACTGTTTGGTGCCTAACGAGCCCAACGCAGATGACCCAGATGTACTGCTGCCTGTGTACTGATTTGTCTGTTGGTCACTGTGCTTTGTTCAGGAGCCAGTGGGGAGGACATCCAGCTGACCACCACCATCACCCACGTGGACGGACCCACCGAGATCTACAAGATGACGGGCAAAAAGGCCCAAGAGTAGCCCCCCCTCCCCTGGACCTCCCACCTTCTAATACCTACCCTACAAAAGTCCTTCCCTCGAACCCTGACTGTTCTTTCTTTAACCAAATCCCAATGTCCCCCTTCCAGTCACTGTCCCAAAAGTTCAAAAGCTACTTTTTTTTTGTAGGCCTACGGTCCATTCATTTCATTGCAGACATGGGGCCGGATTGTATATCCATCTTTGACATTTGACACAGTCTGTTAACTGTCAGTGTTTGTAATGTTGTTTTGTAATGTTGTTGCACAACTGTACTCTTTCTTATGAAGTCCAGATTGTGGACTAGCTGCTTTGAAATGGAAACGGACTAGAAGGATGTAGCACACCATCTGGTGGTCATAAGAGGGAGTTGTGGAGGAAATCGCACTCCAGGTAGATGTTGCCTTCAGGCACAGTTCTAGGATCAGTTTACCCTCCCCAAATCCTAAATGTTTCCATTAGGGGGAGGGAGTACAAATCTGACCTTAAATCAGTGTCCAGTGGTAACTGCATCCAACTCCAGGAAAAACACTGGGCCTTTCCAAGGTGTAACTGGTTGCCCCACTGAAGACATTCATTTGTTATTTAGAGGGAACAAATTTTGTATGGATGCCATTTTTTGACTGTTCACCTCAGCAGTTTTACATTAAAATAACCAGTAGGATATACACGAGTGTGTATGCCTCATCGTACAACGTCCAACATGGCCACTTTCAGAAGATCTGTCAAAAGAAAGCACACCTCCGCAAGTTGTCAGTAATATCAGTAATAACGGCAAGCTTTATTGTCACTTCTGTCTGCACTCACTCTCACCTGTACACGTCCATGGAAAGTTCTAGACTACTGGATTCACTTGTCTATCACTCTTCCAAGTGGGGTTTGCCTTTTTGGATTGTGGGGAAAGTGTACAAACCACAAGGCCTTTTTGGGAAACACCAAGTTCATTGTTACCATCTAGATATATATTTTTTATAAAGTGCTTATTGTCAACTGTATGAAATATTGACATGCTGTATCACTTACTGTCTGTTGGCAAAAGAAACAGTTTTGAAATTTGAAGATTGTATTACACGTGGGAGTGTAGTTTTGTGCTTTTTATGATAATTAAATTAACTTTATGCCATGTCCTCTAATATTTGCTAAGTAAAGTATATTCACTCAAGTTTTTGTATTGAATTTTCTTTGTCAGTTTTATTTTCTTGATAATGTTATCAGACAGTACTTATAAATTCAATGAAAAACAAACACTTTTGCAAAGAAATTACAAAAGTTTACTGAACATTTTTCTATTCCTAAATGGGAATTATTCCTCGTGCTTGCAGTAGTTTATCCTCTGCCTTAGCAACTCAATGAGCCTGGGGGGAAAAAAGGAAACCGTTAATCACAAATTTGTAACTTCAATATTCTGTGTTGACAGGAAGTGTTGCTACAGTATTAGAGAAATGAAATACGGAGTAAAAGTACAACAGAGCGATTAGTAATGCTTACAGGCTTCTTTTCCATTCCTCTGACTACTGTCAGTGCTCTCCATAGTCCCCGGAAGCAGCCAGTTCCTCCAGTATTTTTCCCCCCCACCTGTAGCAGTGGAGAGGCTGGTGGAGGATAGTTATTTCTCTGCTGCCTTGGTCTCCCCTGCTACATGGCTGCTTTGAAGGAGTGCATGTTTCAACCAGTGTTTAGCACCTCATCACTATAGGCTGCTGCAGTGAGGCCTCAGCCAGAAGCATGCCACCCTGAGGGGCCACAGAGCTCACTGGCAGCTCTCTGGTTGAGAGGGGGAACCCCATATGTTTTCCTAGAATAATTTAAATAGCTGCCTTATCAAGGACCTGGCCAAAGATCTGGTCTGCCAGACAGGAGACATGTAAAGTCCTAGATGCTGCAGTGTCTATGCTGCTTATGGAAGTAAAGCTTCCACTAAGTGATAAGGACGGGGAGCTGTCGTAGGCAGTGTAAGCATACTCATGGATTCCCACTTATCAAGATCAAGTTAAAAACCTCAGGTGAAATCCGGTCTGAAAGAAACACCATGGCAACACAAACAAAAAGTTGGATAACAAGTTATATTCTCATCCATAACTTTTTCCCTTTCAGATATCAATGAAAAGTATTGATTCATGCGAAATCTATAGTATAATTGCTTGGTATACAACAAGCACAGCCAATATACCTGGATTAAATATATTTTTGTTATCCTATTTCTACTCAATGTTTTATAAATTTGGGCTTTTTAAATTAGATCAAAAGAAAACGTCTCACCTGACATGAAATTGCAGTTCATATTTGAAAGCTAACTAATCTTTGGCAAACAATTGTCTTTCTAAAAGAAGTAGCTGTTTCTTTGTTGTGATTGTAGAAGGAACTGAGAGTTTGAGAAAGAACCTCCCCATTGGGCACACTGGTTGTTTCAACAACTTGTCAATATATTGACTTAACCGGACTAACAGGTTGTTACATCACTGTAATTTCAACATAATCATCAGAACTACGTATATGTTGAAATTGCATAAAAAAATTCCACGTAGAAACATATAAAATATTTTTTATCCTCTATTCAATATAACATATACACCAGCTTATTAGGTACACCACCCCATTCATGAAAATAGATTGCTCCTACAGGCAGAGTCACGTGGCCGTGGCTTGCTATATAAAGCAGGCAGGCTGGTATCGAGGCATTCAGTTACTGTTTGTTTTAACATTAGAAAGGGCAAAACGAGTGACCTAAGCGACTATGAGCTTGGTATGATTGTCGGTGCCAGACAACCATGATTCAGTATCTCAGAAACGCCCACCCTCCTGGGATTTTCACGCAAGACAGTGTCTAGGGTTTTACAAAAAAATATGCGACAAAGCAAAAACATCCAGTCAGCGGCAGTCCTATGGGTGAAAACGGCTCATTGATGAGAATGGCAAGAATATTGCAAGTTAACAGGCGGGCCAAAAACAGTCAAATGATGGCAGTACAATAGTGGTGTGCAGAACGGCATCTCGGAACACACAACTCATCGGTCCTTGTCACGGATGGGCTATTTCAGCAGAAGACCACACCGGGTTCCACTCCTATCAGCTAAAAACAAGTAGTATTTTACTGGGTGACTTTCACTTTTACTTGATTCATTTTCTATTAAGGTATCTTTACTTTTACTCAAGTAACTGTATCCATGTGGAATAGAGTAGATGGCGCTTAAGGGCAGCAAAGCATTTCATTTATGGATGTTGTTTGTGTCTATCAGAATAAAAGATCAACACCAACCCTGATCCTTTGGTCATATGTAAGCCGATCAAAACACAACGCAGAGGCAATCTACACCGGTCACAGTTGGTGCCGTTTCCTTTCGGATCTACAAGATCACTGCTCGCATGATCGCTGGATTGCTCCATCACTACTGGACTCCCTTCCTCTCTCCGGTACTGGACCGTCTGCATTCCTCTTGTGTGTGCAAGTCTATGCACCAGAGGTACAGGGCATTTGGCACAAGACAAAGACATTCAGTACTTTGTTTGGTGTTTACTACAGCATTTTCTTTTTTTCATGAAAGTTATTGATCTACAGTGTCTATTTTATCACGGCAGATATTTGTTTCTCAAGTTTATTTCAGTTTCATTTATAAGTGTTTTTGCATGTGAATGTGCATACTGAGTATTTCATTTCTGATTTACAAACAGTATTGGATATTTAGTCTGTTGATAGCCCCAACTTCTTTTCTCTCTCTAAATTATATTTTTTTGCATATGAATAGGCATTGTTTCCATCATGTACTATTCCAGTGACACTTATGAGCTTATTGTTAGGGAGGTTTTAGTCGGCACAACTGACAACACAGAAGTTTACATGAATCAACATCTGTGAGTTCATCAAGATCAGAGCTGCTGTCCTCATACCTCCCACATAGTACAGTTAAAACACCCTTGGAGACGAGTAATACTGTTGTCATTCCAGATCTGGACAGTTTTAACTGTAGGTTTCTCCCTCTTCAGGAGCTGACAGTAGTTTGGCCGGAGGTAGACAACATTGTGGTCTGATGTCCCCAGGGGAGGTCTGGTGGTGGCAGAACTTATGTTCACCTCCCACTGTCCAAACCCCAAGCTCGCCCAGTCTTTCCAGTTTAAGCCTGCTTAGGTGTGGACCGTATCAGAGGTCCAGGGATGGTTGGATGGCCATCAGAGGGATCTGAGGAGGCAAAGCTCAAGCTCAATACGCAATGCTGCTGTCAGCATGCAGTCAGAGCCCAGCAGCAGTCAGCCAGCCCATTCTCCATCACAGTGAGCCACGTCAGCCCTCTGAGGTATTCAGCCAGTCTCAGTGCTCCTTCAATACTCCAGCTCCACTATCGGCCCCTCCAACCAGTCTCACCACAGAGGAACCAGGCCTTCGCCATGTGGTTGGCATGTTGGACAGAGTCCTCTCACTGTGCACCGCTTCTCAGACACACCAAGTCCAGCCTGAACAACCACCACACTCAAGCCAAGTCCAGTCAAGTCCCTCATGCCAGGTCCAGCCAAGTCTCCCATGCAAAGTCTGTGGCACCACTGAGCGCACAACCTATGCACGTTGCAGGCTCCACAGGCTCTGTCGCCACTGTCTCAACCCTGGCCATTTCAAGAGAGACTGCCCAAAAGCATCTCAGCCTCCCATGACATCAGCACCCCCCCCCCCCCCCCGACATCAACCCATTTTAAAACTAGCCAGCAATTCAAGGGAAAGCATGGGCAAAGATAAAGTGACCCTCACAGATGAGTCAGACCTGTAGTAGCCTAGTGGTTAGAGCATTGGACTAGTACCCGAAAGGTTGCAAGATCGAATCCCCAAGTCTACAAGGTAAAAATCTGTCATTCTGCCCCTGAACAATGCAGTTAACCAACTCTTTCTAGGCTGTCAATGAACTGACTTGCCTAGTAAAATAAAAACAATCTATGTAAATATCTGTAGGCTGCAGTCAGATGACCAGAAAGCCATTTTTGTCAGACCATGGAGACTAGAAGGGGATAGTGAGCTGTTTTATGCCCCAGTACTAGTTAGTGGCCAGTTAAAGTTGAATGGAATGTTGGACTCAGTCTCTGTCAGGCACAACAGTGAAGAGGCAGAGTCGAGACTGAAAGCTGCTGGTGTTCTTCCCTGTTCTCAGCTAGCCCCCAGCAATGTGGTTTTCGTCGGTTGTGGTGGTCTGACTACAAAGCCCAAAAATATATACTGCATGACCTGGAAATAAAAGTTTACTAATCAAAGTTCACTGTGCCCTCTCTGGCCAATGAGATGTTTATCTTAGGGAAAAAGCATTATCAAGTCTGTCCTTCAGAAGATGAAGTCCAATAAGAAGTACTGGGAAGGTATCTCCTCCCCGAGTGTGAGCAGTTCCTCAGGCAGGGCAGGCCCCGAGTCGACAAGCAAGATTGGCACGGTAAGGCTTAGGCAAGCTGTTACTCTCCTTCCACAGCAAGAGTACCTCGTATGGGGGAAGTTGTCAGGCGGTGCTCGTGTGTCACCTCGGAGCACTGTCATTGTTGAGCCCACCTCCGCCCACTCAGCCACAAAGAACATTCTGGTAGGGAGAGTCATAACACCCATGTGGGGAGGTCGCTGGGTCCCAATGAAAGTCCTGAACGCATCACTGGACCCAGTCATACTGTGCCGCAACGCCAAGCTAGCGGATGTCTCTCCTTGCCTAGCAGTTGAGGATCTGCCCGTCCCTCAGGGGCTGCAACGACAGTGTGACACCCCAAGTCTTTCCACTTCTCCACAAGAGTCGGCTGATCCCATACAGTTGCTGAAGCACTGGGGTTTGAGAAACGGGAATATCGAGGCATATGAAGTATCTGCTGAGTAGAAAGCTAAGCTGGCCGAGATCCTCGTGAAGTACCAATGTCTTCTCAAAGGACAAGCTGGAATGTGGAGAGGGGTGAAGTACTTTGTGCACCTCATTCACCTATCCGACGACCGCCCTTTCAGGCTTTCCTACTGCCGTGTCTCTCCTGCACACTATCACAAGTTGAGAGAAGTGTTGAGCAAAATGGAGGAGAAACAACTCACCAAGTCAGTCAGTACGCCTCGCCACTGGTCATGGTCTGGAAAAAGAACAGGGACCTGAGGATCTGCACTGACTTCCGCTTGCACAACGCGAGGACCATCAAGGACATTCCCCCTCTGCCACATCAACCTGACTGCCTGGCTGCCCTTGGTGGAAATGCCTATTTCAACGTCACGGACCTCACATCAGGGTTCTACAATGTCCCTCTTCATGACTCTGACACCCCTGGACTTGTATGAGTACAATAGGCTTCCACAAGATTTGTGCAACAGTCCGGCGTCCTTCTTGAGGATGATGCTCAACATTTTTGGTGACCTCAACTTTTCCAGCCTTCTGCGCTACCTGGATGATATGCTCGGCTTTCCTCCTTCCGAGGAAGAGCCTTTGAGACGCCTTGAAGTCGTGTTCAGTCGATTGAGAGCCATCACAGAAGAAATTTCACTTTTTGTGCAAGTGTGTGAGGTTTCTGGGCGATACCATCGACAGCACTGGAGTCTCTGTTGACCAGGAGAAGATCAAGGTAATCTCAGGCTTCAAGAAGGAAGATCTGATGAAAGACGACGCCTGCACACCATCACAGAAGAGAGTGAGATCCTTCCCAGGGATGGTCCTTTACTACCAGCACTTCATCCCCAGATGTTCCTCCATCGCAAAGCCCCTCTTCACCCTGACTGCGGGACAAAGACGTAAAGGCAAACAGAAAGGCAATGTTGCCGGAGGCCACAGGAGAGCTGTAACCTTCCATGAACTAACGCCTCAGGACTGGATGCAGAGCTGCGACACTGCGTTTGAGGAACTGAAGAAAGTGCTGATCAACTGTGTGGTGTTGGCCCATCCAGACTTCGACAAGCCTTTCATCCTGTCCACCAACACCTCCCTGGATGGCCAGGGCGCTGTTCTCTCCCAACTGCGAAGAGAAGACAAGACTGATTACGTTCGCAAGCAAGTCACTCAGCCGCAGTCAAACTAACTACCCTGCACACAGACTGGAGTTCCTGGCCCTCAAGTGGTCTGTTTGTGACAAGTTTAGTCATTGGCTCAAAGGTCCCAAGTTCACAGTGTGGACTGATAACAACCCTTTCACATACATCATGACCAAGCCAAAGCTTGATGCATGTAAGCATCTCCAAGCTGTCACCATACTGCTTCTAGATCAAGCACGTTCCAGGGAAACTGAATGTTGAGGCGATGCTCTGGCAGGGACCTGTTCGTGAAGCCACTCTGTCGTCGACACTTGTCTGAGCCATATTTAGAGCTGCTTAGGAAAGTGTGCGATGTGGAAGATCGATGTGTGCAGGAAGCATTCTGCCTGACGTGTCAGTCCTAGATAACTCCTCCCTTTGTGTGTCTGCGGATGTGTCCTTGTCTGAGGATGATGTGTCAGCCTTAATCTCCTCTCATGATGACTGGGAGTCTGCGTCTCGGCAGAGAGTTGCTTCGTTTGTGGACCACATTAGCATTTTAGCACCAGCTGGCCAAGACACAGTACCTTCTTTGTCCGTAGAAGAGCTCAAGTCCCACCAACAACATGATGTCGCCATCTCCAAAGTGATACACTATGTTGAGAGGAAGAGCAGACCACCCAAATGTGAGCGTCACAGTGAGAACTAGCTGGCTCTGACGATTCTCAAGCAATTGGATAAGTTTACACTGCTGAATGATATCCTGTAGAGTTTCCTCTGAGGAAGGAGCCTTTGTCTGGTGTTCATGACCTGGCTGACCACCAGGGTCAGCCACGCACTCTCTCCCTTGTCCGTCAGAGGTTCTTCTGGCATGACATGGAGAAAAACATACGCAACTATGTCAAGACCTGTCAAAGGTGTGTCCTCAGCAAGACCTCAGAGCCCGCAGCAAGAGCTCCAATGAAGAGCAATGGAAAACGCAAACTTGCCGACATGTGGGAACCAAACATCTACACTGTCATGGCTTCAAAGCCTGTACTCCACATCTACAAGATCCAGGATCATTCTGGAAATGAGAGGATGGTGCACAGAAACCTTTTGCTCCAAGTCAAGCCAAGCCTGGGCAGACCCCGCAGTAGTCTTATATACGGCTATACACAGACAAGTTATATTTGCATGATTTAGCATAATTAATTAATAATTACCGTCTTGTTTCATTCATGTGACTGACCAATACTGTTTCATAACATCTGACAGACCAACACCTCATGAGGCTTCTTCTCTCTTAGCTGAGACCTTGAAACTGAGATATCGTTCGTTCTTAAAACAAGGTCTGGGCGTACTGCCAAATTGCAGCTACTGATAGTGAGGATTTGTACAGTCAGCCACTTGCATGAACAAAGAAATTGGTTTATATAACAGCACATGAATAGAACACAGACAGTTATAAGAAAAGCACAAAAATGTAAATTACATTACAAGAGGTTTTCAGAAATGTTAGCTAATTTATACAAAAATAAAAGAAAATGGAAATACCACATTTACGTAAGTATTCAGAACCTTCACTCAGTACCTTGTTGAAGCACCTTTTGCAGCGATTACAGCCTCTAGTCTTCTTGGGTATGAGGCTACAAGCTTGGCACACCTGTATTTGGGGATTTTCTCCCATTCTTCTTTGTAAATCCTCTCAAGCTCTGTCAGGTTGCATGGGGAGCGTTGCTGCACAGCTATTTTCAGGTCCAGAGATGTTTGATCGGGTTCAAGTCCGGGCTCTCGCTGGACCACTCAAGCTCATTCAGAGACTTGTCGCGAAGCACCTGCTGTGTTGTCTTGGCTGTGTGCTTAGGGTTGTTGTCCTGTTGGAAGGTGAACCTTCACCCCAGTCTGAGGTCCTGTGCGTTCTGGAACAGGTTTTCATCAAGGATCTCGCTGGACTTTTCTCCTTTCAGCTTTCCCTCGATCCTGACTAGTTTCCCAGTCCCTGCCGCTGAAAAACATCCCCACAGCATGATGCTGCCAAACCATGCTTCACCGTAGGGATGATGCCAGGTTTCCTCCAGACGTGAAGCTTGGCATTCAAGCCAAAGAGTACAATCTTGATTTCATCAGACCAGAGAGTCTTGTTCCTCAAGGTCTGAGAGTCTTTTAGGTGCCTTTTGGCAAACTTCAAGCGGGCTGTCATGTGACTTTTACTGAGGAGTGGCTTCTCTACCATAAAGGTCTGATTGGTGGAGTGCTCCAAAGATGGTTGTCCTTCTGGAAGGCTTTTCTCCCGAGCGGACAGCTCTAGGAAGAGTCTTGGTGATTCCAAACTTCTTCCATTTAAGAATGATGGAAGCCACTGTGTTCTTGGGGACCTTCAAGGCTGCAGATATTTTTTGGTACGCTTCCCCAGATCTGTGCCTTGACACAATCCTGTCTTGGATTTCTACAGACAATTCCTCATGGCTTGGTTTTTGCTCTGATATGCACTGTTATCTGTGGGACCTTATATAGACAGGTGTGTGCCTTTCCAAATCATGTCCAATCAATTGAATTTACCACAGGTGGACTCCAATCAAGTTGTACAAACATCTCAAGGATGATACATGGAAACAGGATGCATCTGAGCTCAATTTCGAGTGTCATAGCAAAGGGTCTGAATACCTATGTAAATAAGGTATTTCTGTTTTTTATATGTAATACATTATTTGTAATGCAGTTGCAAAGATTTAAAAAAAAACTTTTCACTTTGTCATTACGGGGTATTGTGTGTAGATTGATGAGGAAAAACATTTATTTAATACATTTTCGAATTATGTGACTTTTTCCACATAACAAAATGTGGAAAAAGTCAAGCGGTCTGAATACGTTCGCAGAGGGAATCTATAACGGTCACACCAACATCACCGCGGAACGTTTCTGACACCTTGTAGAATGCCCCGAATAATCCAGGCTGTTCTGGAGGCAAAGGCAGTTCCGACCTGATTCTAAATAGGCGTACCTAATAAACTGTCCGTCGAGTTGGGTGGTTGAAATGTATGTATGTTGAATTTCATATTTGATTAGACATGTTATTTGACCTTGTTTCAATGTTGATAGTAAAATGGTATGTTTTGAATAAACGTCATTGTTTCAACGTCATGCCATCAACCTAAATAGAGGTATATTGAAATAAAATGTGAACCCACAGTCCAATGATTCCTGCCTGAACAGTGACTCCTTCTGGTATATGAGGGGTAATGCACTTCCGTGAGAACAAGTTGACCATCCAGTAGCCTAACTCTTGTGTACCCTGCTTAGCCTTGGAAACAAGTTTTTGATTCAGCTGAGCTATCATGTCAACACATTTAGACATTGATCAGCTTCCATTACTCATTTTTGTACACTACCTAAATAGCATTTAATATTTTAAAGTAACTCCTGTAACTTTTCTTACACAAGCTGTATGCGAAAGTAAATTCGCCAGGAGTAAGGTTGGGTTTATGTAGGCTACATTGACATCTGATTTGCCCAAAGGACATCATTTTAACGTGAAGCTAGGTATACTATAATTTGTCTATGGTTGATTGGATCTTTGGAAGTTTAGAAGTAGTTGCCATTAGCCTTATAAATAAGATTCCAACCAGCCATTATTGCTTAAAAAAGACGCTATTGCTCTCTAAAGCCTTAGTAAATACTGTTTGTATAAGAAACGCTATTGCACAGACAGAGGGCGCCTAGGAGGCGGCAATAAATAAAGGAGCAGAGACCGCAAAACATAACATTCTCAAACATCCGCTATGTTCCTTCCCACTATTCTGTGCATCTCCATTTCTCCACCCGTCTCGGTTCCTTTGTTTTCCTCGCGACGCGGAGGAGAGCGTATTCCTATGCGCAAGTAGGTGGAGAAAATAAAAAGTTAACGATATTGACTATAAGCGACAGCCAACACAGTGTGAAAGTGAATGTGGCACCAGTTGGCATTCCAAAAGACCGTCGTTTGATCTGCTTTTCATTGCTGTCCCCATAGAGGGTTGTTACTGAGGGAGGTCTCCTCCTTATCGGTGACGGTTACAGTAGGCGACACGGAGCCTGTACATTGTCCTGGCCAGGTAAGTGTGTCGTGTCAGTCTACCTTGGAAGTCATAAGGGTTTATCAATAGGCCTATAACATTCACAGTTTTACGCGCTACAAAACGTTCAGAAAGATAACTGTTGCCATTCAAATGTTAGTCTTCATTTGTACTCCTGCGTCACCCATATTGACAACATCAAATATTGACATTGTTGCCAATTATGCGCGCATTCAGACATATTGTGTCACATTTGTAGCGTGCGTAATATGCGCATAACAGTTATTGCCGTGAGAATAGCATGCTATGATTTTGGGTGTCGACAGTAATCGCACTTCTGACCAAGAACGAATTGCAATAGTCTAATTGTGTAATAGGAACCGCACAATGTATCTTTCCAATTCGTCTATCGACAGACTATGCGGGTCGACTTGTTAGCGAAACATTGTTAATCATATGCATACAGTAGATCATCAGATCTCTTGTGAAAAGGCAATACATAGCCTACTGTAGTAAACCAGTTAGCCGAGCAACCATTACATGGCATTAGTCGACTTAATTCAACTCCAAGAGTTACGATGGAGTTGAGCAGCGGCTAGTCTGGGCGGACTTGAGCTCCGACATCACATACAATTTATTTTTTTATCAATAAATATGGATTTCAGGACCCAAAGAATAGCATGCAATATTGTCCAATTACAGTCCGCACACACTAGTTGCAGCTCAACACCATCATTCATCGTGGAGTTGAGTTTAGTCGGATAACATGGCACATGACAGCTCTATGACGAATTCCAAATTTTTAACCCATTAAAAAAAGTGCACGATTGCATGTTCTTGGCTTCCTAAGGTAAGTTTGACAGACCTGTGAGCTCAGTTCTGTCCAATGTGTATCTTATCATCATCAATAACAGCACTGACTTTGCAGCCTGGTCTCATAGACTAGACGTAACATAGTAAAGGTAAATACGTGCCTCTGAAATTAGTATGATATGTTACATTTGGTATGGTTACATAAGACAGATGGTTATTTATAGCAAAAAGGAAATAGGATTGCTGGTCGGGGTGGATGAGTGGGCGTATAACACAAACATCTAGCAATCCAAAGGTTGCAAGTTCAAATCTCATATAGACAACTTTAGCATTTTAGGTAATTAACAACTTTTCAGCTACTTTCTACTTTTTAGCTACTTTGCAACTACTTTCATTGTTAGCTAACCCTTCCCCGAACCTTAACCCTTTTAGCTAACCCTAACCTTAACCGGTTAACCTAACTCCTAAACTCAACCTTAAGCCTAAACCCTAGCCTAGCTAATGTTAGCCAGCAAGGCAATGTTAGCCATCTAGCTAGAATTCTTAACATACTGTATCATACGTTTTTCAAATTCATAAAATATTATACGTTTGCAAATTCTTAACATATAATACAAATTGTAATTTGTAAGATAGCATACGAAATGGGTGATAGACATCCACAAACTAATACATACCATATGAAACGTAACATATCATACTAAATGGAGTGTCTCAGATTTACATATAGAATAATACGAAATGCTCTGAGACCAGCTGGGACTCTTGAGATAGATGATGCAGCTGAATTATGGCCAGCACTGGAGCTCCTCTGCCAAGGTGTTTATACACAGACAACAAGCCAGCACTGGAGCTCCTCTGCCAAGGTGTTTATACACAGACAACAAGTCAGCACTGGAGCTCCTCTGCCAAGGCGTTTATACACAGACAATAACCCAGTATGTGTTCTCTCGCCCATCAAAGAGTGAACACAGGCACGGCATTGATCAGTGTTTAAGTTGAGGATGTATAGGTATACACTATATCCTCTCACCCTGTGCCAGAAGACCAATGACACCAACACATCGGTGTCATCTGTAATCATGTCCGACAGATTATGTCTCTCGAGGACTACATGTGTAGAACAATGTGAAGAGTTTCATTCCAAAACGCTATTTATCCATTTTCAGAAATATTAGTAAATTAGATTTTTTTCTTTAAAGAACTTATGAAAGAGACTGGTTAGTTTTTTTCTCATCTAATCATGGCATGGGGTTGTTCAATGACGGACATGTACAGTTGAAGTCAGAAGTTTACATACACCTTAGCCAAATACATATAAACTCAGTTTTTCACAATTCTTGACATTTAATCAGAGTAAAAAGTCCCTGTCTTAGGTCAGTTAGGATCACCACTTTATTTTAAGAATGTGAAATTTCAGAATAATAGTAGAGAGAATTATTTATTTCAGCTTTTATTTCTTTCATCACATTCCCAGTGGGTCAGAAGTTTACATACACTCAATGAGTATTTGGTAGCATTGCCTTTCATTTGTTTAACTTGGGTCAGACGTTTAGGGTAGCCTTCCACAAGCTTCCCACAATAAGTTGGGTGAATTTTGGCCCATTCCTCCTGACAGAGCTGGTGTAACTGAGTCAGGTTTGTCGGCCTCCTTGTTCGCACACGGTTTTTCAGTTCTGCCCACAAATGTTCTATAGGATTGAGGTCAGGGCTCTGTGATGGCCACTCCAATACTTTGACTTTGTTGCCCATAAGCCATTTTGCCACAACTTTGGAAGTATGCTTGGGGTCATTGTCCATTTGGAAGACCCATTTGCGACCAAGCTTTAACTTCCTGACTGATGTCTTGAGATGTTGCTTCAATATATCCATATAATTTGAATTCCTCATGATGCCATCTATTTTGTGAATTGCACCAGTCCCTCCTGCAGCAAAGCACCCCCACAACATGATGCTACCTCCCCCGTGCTTCACAGCTGGGATGGTGTTCTTTGGCTTGCAAGCCTCCCCCTTTTTCCTCCAAACATAACGATGGTCATTATGGCCAAACAGTTCTATTTTTGTTTCATCAGACCAGAGGACATTTCTCCAAAAAAGTACGATCTTTGTCCCCATGTGCAGTTGCAAACCGTAGTCTGGCTTTTTTATGGCGGTTTTGGAGCAATGGCTTCTTCCTTGCTGAGCGGCCTTTCAGGTTATGTCGATATAGGACTTGTTTTACTGTGGATATAGATACTTTTGTACTGGTTTCCTCCAGCATCTTCACAAGGTCCTTTGCTGTTGTTCTGGGATTGATTTGCACTTTTCGAACCAAAGTACGTTCATCTCTAGGAGACAGAATGCGTCTCATTCCTGAGAGGTATGACGGCTGTGTGGTCCCATGGTGTTTATACTTGCGTACTATTGTTTGTACAGATGAACGTGGTACCTTCAGGCATTTTGAAATTGCTCCCAAGGATGAACCAGACTTGTGGAGGTCTACAATTGTTTTTCTGAGATCTTGGCTGATTTCTTTAGATTTTCCCATGATGTCAAGCAAAGAGGCACTGAGTTTGAAGGTAGGCCTTAAAATACATCCACATTTACACCTCCAATTGACTAAAATGATGTCAATTAGTCTATCAGAAGCTTCTAAACCCATGACATAATTTTCTGGAATTTTCCAAGCGGTTTAAAGGCACAGTCAACTTAGTGTAACTTCTGACCCACTGGAATTGTGATCCAGTGAATTGTAAGTGAAATAATCTGTCTGTAAACAATTGTTGGAAAAATGACTTGTGTCATGCACAAAGTAGATGTCCTAACCGACTTGCCAAAACTATAGTTTGTTAACAAGAAATTTGTGGAGTGGTTGAAAAATGAGTTTTAATGACTCCAACCTAAGTGTATGTAAACTTCCGACTTCAACTGTATATATTTTTTATTTAACCTTTTTTAAACTAGGCAAGTCAGTTAAGAACAAATTCTTATTTACAATGACGGCCTACACCGGCCAAACCCGGACGGCGGTTGGCCAATTGTGGGACTCCCAATCACAGCCGGTTGTGATACAGCCTGGATTCAAACAAGGGTGTCTGTAGTGACACTTCAAGCACTGAGATGCAGTGCCTTAGACTGCTGCGCCACTCTGAAGCCTTGAGTAAGCCTTGAGGTGGTACCACCCAGCACATCTAGAAGGGAGTGTATTTCATACCGAACCCCACCCTTGAGATGACATAGAGGCACGTGATTTGAACCGCTAGGGACAAAATGACAGATTTACAAAAAAATACCAATATATAACTTTTGCCACAAACTCTCAAAATGAAGACCAGAATTTACGTTTCACTATAACATCAGGTTTTCTATGAAAATCCTGTATTTTTAAATATACAGGAGAAGAACATTCCATTCCAGGTAAACAATGGATATATAGCATTTTGCATTAAAACACATTCATATTTTACACACACATAAAGTAACCATAAATATTAATTTCTGGAGAATTGGTGGATATAGTGTTTTTGAAATAAACTCTTCATGTGCTCATCCTTGGCCAGAAAAAGTCCCACAAGATTAGTTTATCTTATCTTGACCCTTAGTCAGGAACAGACAGGCTGTCGCTGTTGGCATTGCTGCTGGCATAAGTGTTTTTCTATGAATGACTGTGCTCTTCAGGGAAGGCTGTCTAGTCAAACCATGTCTGGTCTGGTCATAAGGCTCCCCAGCCTGTTCTTGGAATATCAGTCCAGTTACTGTTAAAACAATTATTCTTAGAATGGTTCATTGTCATTCTAAGAATTTCCTGTAACTTCCCATTTTAGGTATTTATGACTACATACACATACATGAGCTTTCATTGTAGCTTTCATTTTAAAACTAGTAGTAGTAATTTCACTTTGAAACTAGTAGTAGTAATTTCATTTTGAAACTATTCTGTCTTCCTTCCTTCCCGTTTTGGGCTGAAACACTCAGATTTGTGTACGAGGAAGGCCGAGTTTAGAGAATTAAACATTGTTAGGGTTAGGTTATGTTTCTTCATACTGCAATGGATGCCATGCGATCTTTGCTCGGTTGTTTGTGTGTGTTCTGCTCTCGAGGCCTCAAGTTCTTGTTGATACAGTTTAATACTAACAGTCTTGCCAGTGATCCAAACGTGTGTGAACACACTCTCTCTAACTCACTTCCTCTCTTCCAGTTAGTCCACGTTCATGTGGGCGATTGATTAACCTTCTTAGTATTTAAATCTCTCTATCACGTATATAGTATTAGTCAGAGGATATGACTTCTCACTCCACAGCCTAATGCAATCCGTCAACTTTTGTCCCCAAGACAATATCATAATGCACTAATACAAATAAAACGTATTTGTAGACATAGTAGGGAACTAAGCCCTTTGTCATCACACACAAATTACATTGACAAAACAGTGAAACATCAATAGCACCTTTTCAGTTGAGTTTAAAGTTTAAGTTTAAAAATGATAATTTCAATTCAATAAATCCAACAATAGATTATTAGCCTTTATTAGTGCTTGCAAATCCAGAGTCACATTTCGTCTCACCCAAAACTATAGATTTGCCTAAGGAAATCAGTCAATTCAAATACAATAAGTAGGGCCTTATCTATACATTTCACATGACTGGGAATACAGATATGCATCTGTCGGTCACAGATACAGTATCAATGCCTAAGGAATCAATGCACCAACAGGGTAATATTTTACAGACAAAATTGTGTTATAACAATCTTTGTGCCCTGAGAGTTGTTTCTTTTTAGCTCCCCCTCCCTCGATTTTATAAAGAACTACATATTACTTCACAGGAAATTACATATAATAGATAAACACATCTTCCTCTCTGCAGGATGCAGGAAGTGTGTGTGGACTGATATTTTAATCTGATTTGAATGAGGACCAAACGTGTGCTGCACTAACTGAGGGGTTGTCGTAGCAACTATCTGAGATGGGTAGAAGCCGACTTCATTTTTCCTCCTAATTTGTGTAGTCATCATCTCCGGCGTTTTGTAACATGTTGTGTTTCGTCCTTATAAGCCCTGTGTGACACTGTCTAGTGTAATGTATTCTTCTTCCCTTCTTTTCTAACAATTGCTCTTGCTATTTCCATCAGCTACATGGGAAATACTCTGTTTTGGTCATGCAGTTTGGTCATGCATTCTACACTGAATAAAAATATAAAAGCAACATGTAAAGTGTTGGTCCCATGTTTCATGAGCTGAAATAAAATGTCCTAGAAATGTTCCATATGCACAAAAAGCTTATTTCTCTCAAAGTTTGTGCACAAATTTGTGTACATCCCTGTTAGTGAGTATTGCTAATTTGCCAAGATAATTCCCCCACCTGACAGGTGTGGCTTATCAAGAAGCTGATTAAACAGCATGATCATTACACAGGTGCACCTTGTGCTGGGGACAATAAAAGGCCACTCTAAAATGTGCAGTTGTGTCACACAACACAAGACAGTCTTGAAGAAGCGTCCACCAGAGCTGTTGCCAGAGAATTTAACGTCTCTACCATAAGCCGGCCAACGTCGTTTTAGAGAATTTGGCAGTACGTCCAACCGGCCTCACAATCGCAGACCACATGTAACCACGCCAGCCCAGGACTTCCACATCAGTCCGAGGGAGTGCTGAGGAGTATTTCTGTCAGTAATAAAGCCCTTTTGTGGGGAAAAACAAATTCTGATTGGCTGGTTCTGGTTCTGGCTAAGTTACAGTTCATATAAGAAAATCAGTGAAGCTTTTTGTGCGTATGTAAAATTTCTGTGATCTTTTATTTCAGCTCATGAAACATGGGGCCAACACTTTACATGTAGCGTTTCTATTTTTGTTCAGTGTAAAATACCCTTCAAAAGTAATTCTAAGATGTCCGTTAGAAGGGGGATGGGAGGAAGAGAGGATGGATGAGAAGACAACAAAGAATGGAGCGATATGAAAAGGGGTTATTTTTGGATGCATGCAGCATTGTGCCACGTGCTGTCGCCGTGACCATGTGAGTGGTTGCCATGTAGAAGTTGTCCTATGCAGAGACCTTTTCAGTGGACGAGCTTTGTCTTCCACCTGGTGCTCTCTCTCCCTCTCTTTCACGTACTGTACTTATGGTGAAGGAATGGTTCTCATTGAATTTACACATGCATTGACGCTGCACACACACACACACAGCTGATAGGAAACAATGGCATTTTCATTTAATTTAAGGCAGTCTATGGGAAGCTCAGATCAAGCCCTGGGCACTCATAGCCTGGCCTTTTGAATGCATCCGAGTGAGGTGAGCAGCTGTGGATACTGAGGGTAACGCCAATGATAACTGATTGCTTGTCCAAACCCAGGGAAGATGTCTTATTAATCATTATTAACTGGGTGGTTCGAGCCATGAATGCTTATTGGCTGAAAGCCGTGGTTTATGGTCTGACAAAATATTTATTTTTACTCTAAGTACAGTTGAAGTCGGAAGTTTACATACACTTATGTTGGAGTCATTAAAACTCGTTTTTCAACCACTCCACAAATTTCTTGTTAACAAACTATAGTTTTGACAAGTCGGTTAGGACATCTACTTTGTGCATGACACAAGTCATTTTTCCAACAATTGTTTACAGACAGATTATTTCACTTATAATTCACTGTATCACAATTCCAGTGGGTCAGAAGGTTACATACACTAAGTTGACTGTGCCTTTAAACCGCTTGGAAAATTCCAGAAAATGATGTCATGGCTTTAGAAGCTTCTGATAGGCTAATTGACATAATTTGAGTCAATTGGAGGTGTACCTGTGGATGTATTTCAAGGCCTACCTTCAAACTCAGTGCCTCTTTGCTGGACATCATGGGAAAATCAAAAGAAATCAGCCAAGACCTCAGAAGAAATTTTTTTTTGTAGAATTGTAGTCTGGTTCATCCTTGGGAGCAATTTCCAAATGTATGAAGGTACCACGTTCATCTGTACAAACAATAGTACACAAGTATAAACACCATGGGACCACACAGCCGTCATACCACTCAGGAAGGAGACGCGTTCTGTCTTCTAGAGATGAACGTACTTTGGTGTGAAAAGTGCAAATCAATCCCAGAACAACGGCAAAGGACCTTGTGAAGATGCTGGAGGAAACAGGTACAAAAGTATTTATATCCACAGTAAAACGAGTCCTATATCAACATAACCTGAAAGGCCGCTCAGCAAGGAAGAAGTCACTGCTCCAAAAAAAGCCAAACTTCGGTTTGCAACTGCACATGGGGACAAAGATTGTACTTTTTGGAGAAATGTCTTTTGGTATGATGAAACAAAAATAGAACTGTTTGGCCATAATGACCATCGTTATGTTTGGAGGAAAAAGGGGGAGGCTTGCAAGCCGAAGTCCACCATACCAACTGTGAAGCACAGGGGTGGCAGCATCATGTTGTGGGGGTGCTTTGCTGCAGGAGGGACTGGTGCAATTCACAAAATAGATGGCATTATGAGAAGGAAAATTATGTGGATATATTGAAGCAACATCTGAAGACATCAGTCAGGAAGTTAAAGCTTGGTCGCAAATGGGTCTTCCAAATGGATAATGACCCCAAGCATACTTCCAAAGTTGTGGCAAAATGGCTTAAGGACAACAAATTCAAGGTATTGGAGTGGCCATCACAAAGCCCTGACCTCAATCCTATAGAAAATTTGTGTATGTAACTTCTGACCCACTGGGAATGTGATGAAAGAAATAAAATCTGAAAAATCATTCTCTCTACTATTATTCTGTCATTGCATATTCTTAAAATAAGGTGGTGATCCTAACTGACTTAAGACAGGGAATTTTTACTAGGATTAAATGTCAGGAATTGTGAAAAACTAAGTTTTTAAATGTATTTGGCGAAGGTGTATGTTAACTTCCGACTTCAACTGTACGTTGGAAACCAACTTAAATTAGCAATAAGGCACCTCTGGGGTGTGTGGTATATGGCCAATATACCACATGTTGCGTCGTGCCGAAGAATAGGCCTTAGCCATGGTATATTGGCCATATACCATACCCACTCTGGCCTTATTTCTTAAATATAATACCATACTATTGATCACTTAGGTAGCCCATAGGTTGCTGTTATTCAATTCAAAGATACAGGTACAGTAAGCAGTGAAACTCAGCCAAGATGGTCTATCCACTTAGACAATATGGTTTATAAGGATTTATAAACTGGGTGGTTTGAGCCCTAGCTATTTCAGTGGATGTTGCACACATTTCTACCAGCAAATGTGTTAAGTTATAGCCATGGTATGAAAAGGGTAATTAACAAGGGGCTATGCATTCTATGCAAAATTTTCCATAGGATGCATAGCCCCTCCATAGAACGCATAGTCCCTCGTTGATTATCCCTTTTCTGACACCATTTTGTGGGATTGTGGGAAGACTAGTACTAGCTGAGAGTGTGAAGGGTGGCTGTTTGACCTAGCCTGCAGTCCATTTCCTTATTGTGCTATCTGGCAGTGTTTGTATAGTGATTTAGAACCGCCGAGGTCGATACAGTGGATCCGATCCAAACCATGGATCTCAGGAAGTGTGACGTTCATTCCCTAAAGGCAGACATGCTGAACCAGTCTGAGGGGGATACAATATTGCTTCTTAATTTGTGGTTCCTGTCATAACAGTTGAGTCTCTCGTCCGGTGAGCGGCTCAGGCTAATGTCAAGCTAACGTCAACATCCTTCTGTTGTTGATATGGAGCTCTGGGCTCAGACCATGACAAGTGTTCTCGCCACTCTTCTAATGCTTCTTCTTCATGTTGGAAGACTAGGGCCAGGATTCAATATAAGGCACGTTATAGAGCAACGCATTGCTCTATGACTTTGAAAGGTCATTTACGCTTGAGCTGAAATAAATGCGCAGCGTTTACCATGAATTTCTGAACCTCCTTGCTGTGAATCCGGGCCTAGAAGTAGTGTTACGCCACATGTTGCCAGGATAGGGCAGAGCCAATGTAAACTTAAACTGGGTACAAAGTTAAATAAGTATAGCACAGCACATGGTAGATTTCTAGTGAATACACAGCATTCCGGTTAGGTTCAGTGGATACACCGCATTCCGGTTAGGTTCAGTGGATACACAGCATTCCGGTTAGGTTCAGTGGATACACAGCATTCCGGTTAGGTTCAGTGGATACACAGCATTCCGGTTAGGTTCAGTGGATACACAGCATTCCGGTTAGGTTCAGTGGATACACAGCATTCCGGTTAGGTTCAGTGGATACACAGCATTCCGGTTAGGTTCAGTGCATACACAGCATTCCGGTTAGGTTCAGTGGATACACAGCATTCCGGTTTGGTTCAGTGGATACACAGCATTCCGGTTAGGTTCAGTGGATACACAGCATTCCGGTTAGGTTCAGTGGATACACAGCATTCCGGTTAGGTTCAGTGGATACACAGCATTCCGGTTAGGTTCAGTGGATACACCGCATTCCGGTTAGGTTCAGTGGATACACCGCATTCCGGTTAGGTTCAGTGGATACACTGCATTCCGGTTAGGTTCAGTGGATACACAGCATTCCGGTTAGGTTCAGTGGATACACAGCATTCCGGTTAGGTTCAGTGGATACACAGCATTCCGGTTAGGTTCAGTGGATACACAGCATTCCGGTTAGGTTCAGTGGATACACAGCATTCCGGTTAGGTTCAGTGGATACACCGCATTCCGGTTAGGTTCAGTGGATACACCGCATTCCGGTTAGGTTCAGTGGATACACAGCAAACTAGCACAGCAAACGTGAGGATGCCACACAAAAGTTAAAGTTAATCACAATTTATTTAAAAAAAAATATTTAACTAGGCAAGCCAGTTAAGAATAAATTCTTACTTAAAATGACGGCCTACACCGGCCAAACCTGGACGACCCTGGGCTAATTGTGCACTGACCTATGGGTCTCCCAATCACGGCCAGTTGGGATACAGCCTGGATTCAAACCAGGGTGTCTGTAGTGAGGCCTCTAGCGCTGAGATACAGTGCCTTAGACCGCTGCACCACTCAGGAGCAATAAGTACAACTACTAAATATTAAGGCTCTAGGCAAATGTAGAATGTTCACAGTATGAAATGCAATAAAAACTGCGCTTTACCTGGTTGTTCTCCAAGTTGCCAAGCAACAACCAATACTCTTTACCTTAATTTCACTTTAACAATGAAGCTCAATAAGAACACTAAAAATCGCCCTTGCAGGAGAGCGGCATGGCAGCTTGGATCCCGACCGCTGGCTTTGTCTCCCTATCTTGGCTTCTGAGCCCCCGGAGCACACCATGTGTTCCTCTTTTAAACGGAGCTCAATTACAGTGCATTCATAAAGTATTCAGACCCCTTGACTTTTTCCAGATTTTGTTACTTTATAACCTTTTTCTAAAATGGATTCAATTATACATTTTCCTCATTAATCTACACACAAACCCCATAATGACAAAGTGAAAACAGGTATTTAGAAATGTTTGCAAATGTATTACTAATAAAAAACAGAAATACCTTATTTACATAAGTTAATTTATAAAAAATATATTTCACCTTTATTTAACCAGGAAGGCTAGTTAAGAACAAGTTCTCATTTACAACTGCGACCTGGCCAAGATAAAGCAAAGCAGTGCGGCACAAACAACACAGAGTTACACATGGCATAAACAAACGTACAGTCAATAACACAATAGAAAGTCTATATACAGTGTGTAAATGAGGTAAGATTAGGGAGGTAAGGCAATAAATAGGCCGTAGTGGCGACGTAATTACAATTTAGCAATTAAACACCGGAGTGATAGATGTGCAGAAGATGAATGTGCAAGGAGAGATGCTGGGGTGCAAAGGAGCAAAAATAAATAAATAACAATATGGGGATGAGGTAGTTGGATGGGCTATTTACAGATGGGTTATGTACAGGTGCAATGATCTGTAAGCTGCTCTGACAGCTTATGATTAAAGTTAGTGAGGGAGATATGAGTCTCCAGCTTCAGGGATTTTTGCAATTCGTTCCAGTCATTGGCAGCAGAGAACTGGAAGGAAAGAAGGCCAAAGGAGGAATTGGCTTTGGGGATGACCAGTGAAATATATACCTGCTGGAGCGCGTGCTATGGGTGGGTGCTGCTATGTTGACCAGTGAGCTGAGATAAGGCGGGGCTTTACCTGGCAAAGACTTATAGATAACCTGGAGCCAGTGGGTTTGGCGACGAATTTGAAGCGAGGGCCAGCCAACGAGAGCATACAGGTCGCAGCGGTGGGTAGTATATGGGGCTTTGGTGACAAAATGGATGGCACTGTTATAGACTGCATCCAATTTGCTGAGTAGTTTTGGAGGCTATTTTGTAAATGACATCGCCGAAGTTGAGGATCCGTAGGATAGTCAGTTTTACGAGGGTATGTTTGGCAACATGAGTGAAGGATGCTTTGTTGCAAAATAGGAAGCCAATTCTAGATTTAATTTTGAATTGGAGATGCTTAATGTGAGTCTGGAAGGAGAGTTTAGTCTAACCAGACACCTAGGTATTTGTAGTTGTCCACATATTCTAAGTCAGAACCGTCCAGAGTAGTGATGCTGGACGGGCGGGCAGGTGTGGGCAGCGATCGGTTGAAGAGCATGCATTTAGTTTTACTTGCATTTAAAAGCAGTTGGAGGCCACGGAAGGAGAGCTGTATGGCATTGAAACTCGTCTGTAGGTTAGTTAACACAGTGTCCAAAGAAGGGCCAGGAGTATACAGAAGGGTGTCGTCTGCGTAGAGGTGTATCAGAGAATCACCAGCAGCAAGAGCGACATCACTGATGTATACAGAGAAGAGAGTCGGCCCGAGAATTGAACCCTGTGGCACCCCCATAGAAACTGCCAGAGGTCCGGACAACAGGCCTGAGATGTAGTTGGTGAACCAGGCGAGGCAGTCATTTGAGAAGCCAAGGCTGTTGAGTCTGCCGATAAGAATGTGGTGATTGACAGAGTCAAAAGCCTTGGCCAGGTCGATGAATACGGCTGCAAAAGTATTGTCTTTTATCGATGGCGGTTATGATATCGTTTAGGACCTTGAGCGTGGCTGACCAGCTCTGAAACCAGATTGCATAGCGGAGAAGGTACGGTGGGATTCAAAATGGTTGGTGATCTGTTTGTTAACTTGGCATTCAAAGACCTTAGAAAGGCAGGGTAGGATAGATATAGGTCTGTAGCAGTTTGGGTCTAGTGTCTCCCCCTTTGAAGAGGGGGATGACCGTGGCAGCTTTCCAATCTTTGGGGATCTCAGACGATACGAAAGAGAAGCTGAACAGGCTAGTAATAGGGGTTGCAACAATTGCGGCGGATAATTTTTGAAAGAGAGGGTCCAGATTGTCTTGTCCAGCTGATTTGTAGGGGTCCAGATTTTGCAGCTCTTTCAGAACATCAGCTATCTGGATTTGGGTGAAGGTAGCCAGGTGGAAAACATGGCCAGCCATAGAAAAATGCTTATTTTAATTCTCAATTATCATGGATTTATCGGTGGTGCTCTTATTCTCCATGAAGGTGCTCTTATTCTCCATGGACTTTACAGTGTCCCAGAACTTTTTGGAGTTTGTGCTACAGGATGCAAATTTCTGTTTGAAAAAGCTAGTCTTTGCTTTCCTAACTGCTGAGTATATTGGTTCCTAACTTCCCTGAAAAGTTGCATATCGCGGGGACTATTCGATGCTAATGCAGTATGTACGCCAAAGGATGTTTTTGTGCTGGTCAAGTGCAGGCAGGTCTGGAGTGAACCAAGGGCTATATCTGTTCCTGGTTCTACATTTTTTGAATGGGGCATGCTTATTTAAGATGGTGAGGAAAGCACTTTTAAAGAATAACCAGGCATCCTCTACTGACGGAATGAGGTCAATATCCTTCCAGGATACCCGGGCCAGGTCAATTAGAAAGGCCTGCTCGCTGAAGTGTTTTAGGGAGCGTTTGACAGTGATGAGGGGTGTTCGTTTGACTGCAGACCCATTACGGAAGCAGGCAATGAGGCAGTGATCGCTGCGATCCTGGTTGAAGATAGCAGAGGTGTATTTAGAGGGCAGGTTAGTCAGGATGATATCTATGAGGGTGCCCATGTTTACGTATTTGGTGTTGTACATGGTAGTTCATTGATCATTTGCGTGAGATTGATGGCATCTAGCTTAGATTGTAGGACGGCCGGGGTGTTAAGCATGTCCCAGTTTAGGTCACCTAACAGTAGGAGCTCTGAAAATAGATGGGGGGGGAAATCAATTCACATATGGTGTCCAGGGCACAGCTGGGGGCAGAAGGTGATCTATAACAAGCGGCAATGGTGAGAGACTTGTTTCTGGAAAGGTGGATTTTTAAAAGTAGAAGCTCGAATTGTTTGGGCACAGACCTGGATAGTATGACAGAACTCTGCAGGCTATCTCTGCAGTAGATTGCAACTCCGCCCCCTTTGGCAGTTCTATTTTGTTGGAAAATGTTATAGTTAGGGATGGAAATTTCAGGATTTTTGGTGGCCTTCCTATGCCAGAATTCAGTCATGGCTAGGACATCCGGGTTGGCAGAGTGTGCTAAGCAGTGAATAAAGCAAACTTAGGGAGGAGGCTTCTAATGTTAACATGCATGAAACCAAGGCTTTTACGGTTACAGAAGTCAACAAATGAGAGCGCCTGGGGAATGGGAGTGGAGCTAGGGGCTGCAGGGCCTGGTTTAACCTCTACATCACCAGAGGAACAGACGAGGAGTAGGATAAGGGTATGGCTAAAGGCTATAAGAACTGGTCGTCTAGTGCGTCCGGAACAAAGAGTAAAATGAGCAGGTTTCTGGGCGCGGGAGAATAGATTCAAGGCATAATGTACAGACAAGGGTATGGTAGCATGTGAATACAGTGACGGTAAACCTAGGCATTGAGTGACAATGAGAGAGGTTTTGTCTCAGAGATACCATTTAAACCAGGTGAGGTCACCACATGTGTAGGAGGTGGAACAAAAGGGCTAGCTAAGGCATGTTAAGCAGGGCTGGAGGCTCTAAAGTGAAATAAGACAATAATCACTGACCAAAACAGCCATGGGCAAGGCATATTGACATTAGGGAGAGGCATGCGTAGCCGAGTGATCATAGGGTCCAGAGAGTAGCTAGGCGAGCTGGAGACACGGCGATTCAGACCGCTAGCAGGCCGGGGCTAGTATTCAGACCCTTTGCTATGAGACTCCAAATTTAGCTCAGGTGCATCCGGTTTCCATTGACCATCCTTGAGATGTTTCTACAACTTGGAGTCCACCTGTGGTAAATTTAAATTGATTGGACATGATTTGGAAAGGGCAACAATTGAAAGTGGATGTCAGAGCAAAAACCAAGCCATGAGGTTGATGGCATTCCAAGACAGGATTGTTTCGAGGCACAGATCTGGGGAAGGGTACCAAAATATTTGTCTGCAGCATTGAAGGTCCCCAAGAACACAGGGGCCTCCATCATTCTTAAATGGAAGAAGTTTTGGAACCACCAAGACTCTTCCTAGAGCTTGCCGCCCGGCGAAACTGAGCAATCGGGGCAGAAGGGCCTTGGTCAGGGAGGTGAACAAGAACTCGATGGTCACTGTAGAGTTTCTTTGTGGAGATGGGAGAACCTTCCAGAAGGACATCCATCTCTGCAGCACTCCACCAATCAGGCCTTTATGGTAGAGTGGCCAGACGGAAGCCACTCCTCAGTAAAAGGCACTCAGGACGATGATGGCGCCGACAGAGGGCTACCTCGCTTCTAGTCCTTAGGAAACTTTGCAGTATTTCGTTTTTTTTTAATGTATTATTTCTTACATTGTTAGCCCAGAAAATCCTAAGTATTATTACATACAGCCGGGAAGAACTATTGGATATCAGAGCGACGTCAACTTACCAGCACTACGACCAGGAATACAACTTTCCCGAAGCGGATTCTTTGTCCGCAGCACCCAGGCTGACCCAAAACTATGCCGCCGGAGAAGAGGAAGACATACTATCTCCAAAGAGAATTCTCTTCCATTATTGTCACAGCCGTGTATATCCCCCCTCAAGCTGATACCACGATGGCCCTCAAGGAACTACACTGGACTTTATGCAAACTGGAAACCATATATCCTGAGGCTGCATTTATTGTAGCTGGGGCCTCAACAAAGCTAATTTGAGAACAAGGCAACCTAAATTCTATCAGCATATTGATTGTAGCACTCGTGAAGCCAATACACTGGATCACTGCTACTCTAACTTCCGCGATGCATACAAGGCCCTCCCCCGCCCTCCTTTCTGCAAATCTGACCACGACTCCATTTTGCTCCTCCTTTCCTATAGGCAAAAACTCAAACAGGAAGTACCCGTGCTAAGGACTATTCAACGCTGGTCTGACCAATCGGAATCCATGCTTCAAGATTGTTTTGATCACGTGGACTGGGATATGTTCCGGGTAGCCTCAGAGAATAATGTAGACGTATACGCTGATTTGGTGAGTGAGTTTATAAGGAAGTGTATAGGAGATGTTGTACCCACGGTGACTATTAAAACCTACCCTAACCAGAAACCGTCGATAGATGGCGGCATTCGCGCAAAACTGAAAGCACGAACCACCACATTTAACCATGGAAAGGCGACTGGGAATATGGCCAAATACAAACAGTGTAGTTATTCCCTCCGCAAGGCAATCAAACAGGCAAAATGTGAGAATAGAGAGACAAAGTGGAGTCGCATTTCAATGGCTCAGACATGAGATGTATGTGGCAGGGTCTACAGATTCTCACAGACTACAAAAGGAAAACCAGCCACGTCACGGACACCGGCGTCTTGCTTCCAGACAAACTAAACACCTCCTTTGCCCGCTTTGAGGATAATACAGTGCCACCAACGCGCCCCGCTACCATGGACTGTTGGCTCTTCTTCTCTGTGGCCGACGTGAGTAAGACATTTTAAACGTGTTAACCCTCGCATGGCTGCTGGCCCAGACGGCATCCCTAGTCGCGTCCTCAGAGCATGCACAGACCAGCTGGCTGGTGTGTTTACGGACATATTCAACTCTCACTATCCCAGTCTGTTGTCCCCACATGCTTCAAGATGGTCACCATTGTTCCTGTACCCAAGAAGGCAAAGGTAACTGAACTAAATGACTATCGCCACGTAGCGCTCACTTCTGTCATCATGAAGTGCTTTGAGAGGCTAGGTAAGGATCATATCACCTCCACCTTACCGGTCACCTTAGACCCACTTCAATTTGCTTACCGCCCCAATAGGTCCATAGACGATGCAATCACCATCACACTGCACACTGCCCTATCCCATCTCGACAAGAGGAATACCTATGTAAGAATGCTGTTCATTGACTACAGTTCAGCATTCAACACCATAGTACCCTCCAAGCTCATCAATAAGCTTGAGGCCCTGGGTCTCAACTCCGCCCTGTGCAATTGGGTCCTGGACTTTCTGACGGGCCTCACCAAGGTCGTGAAGGTAGGAAACGTCTCCACTTCGCTGATCCTCAATACTGGGGCCCCATGCTCAGCGAGCATGCTCAGCCCCCTCCTGTACTCCCTGTTCGCCCATGACTGCGTGGCCATGCACTTCTCCAACTCAATCGTTAAGTTTGCTGACGACACAACAGTAGTAAGCTTGATTACCAATAACAACGAGACAACCTACAGGGAGGAGGTGAGGGCTCTCGGAGTGTGGTGTCAGGAAAATAACCTCTCACTCAACGCCAACAAAACAAAGGAGATGATCGTGGACTTCAGGACACAGCAGAGGGAGCACCCTCCTATCCATATCGATGGGACAGCAGTAGAGAAGGTGGAAAGTTTTAAGTTCCTCAGCGTACACATTACGGACAAACTGAAATGGTCCACCCACACAGACAGTGTGGTGAAGAAGGCTGGTGCAAAAGTTCACCTTCCAACAGGACACCCACTCTAAGCACACAGCCAAGACAACTCAGGAGTTGCTTCGGGAGAAGTCTCTGAGTGTCCTTGAGTGGCCCAGCCAGAGCCCAGACTTGAACCCGATCGAACATCTCTAGAGAGACCTGACAGAGCTTGAGAGGATCTGCAGAGAAGAATAGGAGAAACTCCACAAATACAGGTGTGCCAAGAAGACTTGAGGTTGTAATCGCTGCCAAAGGTGCTTTAACAAAGTACTGAGTAAACGGTCTGAAATACTTATGTAAACATATTTGCACACAGAAAAAATGTAACTGTTTTTGCTTCGTCATTATGAGGTATTTTGTGTAGATTGATGAGGGAGAAAAACAATTTAATCCATTTTAGAATAAGGCTGTAACATAACAAAATGTGGAAAAAGTCAAGGGGTCTGAATACTTTCTGAATGCACTGTACCTATAAAACCTGTAAGCAGGAAGACCAACATAGTCAATCACAGAGCACATTCAAAACAAATGCTAAACTGTATGTGTATTATGTTTACACTAAAATGTCATTATCATAATTTTCACAATTTCACTGTATTATTCCAACCTCAGTGTGGAAATATATATAAAACATACAAATATCATGTTTTTGATTGCACTGGGCCTTTACAATCAGTCGGAATTAACATGTTTTAGGTTAGGGTTGGCATGGCTCATATGTGGCAATTCTTCTTTATGGCCACTTAGTGGCGCAGCAGACCACATTCCCACCTGTCTCACATTTTCTTTGCCATCAGACAGTATAACACTTTCCTGCTGCAGTGCATTGTACCTTGCTTATAGTGAGAGATCCAAATATTATAATACATACATCACTCTGATATTGTGCGTATGTGAGGATTTGCTGCCTTAGAAGATAAGTGTGTAGTGTGCGTAAATGTGGATTAAAGAATGTAAATACACTGAAGTCACAACCTTAGACTAAATAAATACCAGAGGTGGGACCAAGTATTATTCAACTCACAAGCAAGTCACAAGATCCGACTATCAAATCGAGTCCCAACTAGAATGGGTCAAGGCCAAGTCGAACTCGACCAAAACAATGGAATTTCCATGGAAATGCATGGAGGAAAGCGCTGTCCAAAGTCTCCTCATTGCCCTTAGCAAAATTAGCCTACATTTAGCCTACATATGTGAATTTCACACTATGTTGAGACAAAAATCTGAGTATAATGCTTGTATGGATGTCGACCCCAATGCATGTTCAAGTCATTATCACCAATCAACTGCATTACAGTTAAAAACAACTTTGACTTCTACCACCGATTTATGCATCCTAGCTATGCTAACCAGTTTATATGAACGTGAGTTAGCATTTAGCAGTCACTTCTAGATGTGAAAAGAGACAACTTCTTCATGTTATGCAGCAAAAACAGCCAAATAAACTCAGCAAAAAAATAAACGGCCCTTTTTTAGGACCCTGTCTTTCAAAGAAAATACTTAAAAATCTAAATAAATTCACAGATCTTCATTGTAAAGGGTTTAAACACTGTGTCCCATGCTTGCTTAATGAACCATAAACAATTAATGAACATGCACCTGTGGAATGGTCGTTAAGACACTAACAACTTACAGACGGTAGGCAATTAAGGTCACAGTTATGAAAACTTAGGACACTAAAGAGGCCTTTCTACTGACTCTGAAAAACACGAAAAGAACAATGCCCAGGGTCCCTGCTCATCTGCGTGAATGTGCCTTAAGCATGCTGCAAGGAGGTATGAGGACTGCAGATGTGGACAGAGCAATAAATTGCAATGTCCGTACTGTGAGACGCCTAAGACAGCGCTACAGGGATACAAGACAGCTGATCGTCCTCACAGTGGCAGACCACGTGTAACAACACCTGCACAGGATCAGTACATCCGAACATCACACCTGCGGGACAGGTACAGGATGGCAACAACAACTGCTCGAGTTACACCAGGAACGCACAATCCCTCCATCAGTGCTCAGACTGTCCGCAATGGGCTGAGAGAGGCTGGACTGAGGGCTCGTAGGCCTGTTGTAAGGCAGGTCTTCACCAGACATCACTGGCAACAACATCCCCTGTGGGCACAAACCCACCATCGCTGGACCAGACAGGACTGGCAAAAAGTGCTCTTCACTGACGAGTCGCAGTTTTGTCTCACCAGGGGTGATGGTCGGTTTTCGCGTTTATCGTCGATGGAATGAGCATTACACCGAGGCCTGTACTCTGGAGCGGGATCAATTTGGAGGTGGAGGGTCCGTCATGGTCTGGGGCGGTGTTTCACAGCATCATCGGACTTAGCGTGTTGTCATTGCAGGCAATCTCAATGCTGTGTGTTACAGGGAAGACATCCTCCTCCCTCATGTGGTACCGTTCCTGCAGGCTCATCCTGACATGACCCTCCAGCATGACAATGCCACCAGCCATACTGCTCTTTCTGTGCGTGATTTCCTGCAAGACAGAAATGTCAGTGTTCTGGCATGGCCAGCGAAGAGCCCGGATCTCAATCCCATTGAGCACGTCTGGGACCTGTTGGATCGGAGGGTGAGTGCTAGGGCCATTCCCCCCAGAAATGTCTGGGAACTTGCAGGTGCCTTGGTGGAAGAGTGGGGTAACATTTCACAGCAAGAACTGGAAAATCTGGTGCAGTCCATCAGGAGGAGATGCACTGCAGTACTTAATGCAGCTGATGGCCTCACCTGATACGAACTGTTACTTTAGATTTTGACCCCCCTTTGTTCAGGGACACATTATTCAATTTCTGTTAGTCACATGTCTGTGGAACTTGTTCACTTTATGTCTCAGTTGTTGAATCTTGTTATGTTCATACAAATATTTACACATGTTAAGGTTGCTGAAAATAAACTCAGTTGACAGTGAGAGGACGTTTCTTAATTTTGCTGAATTTATATCCAAATCGGATTTAGTATCCATATCCAAAAATTGTTTTGAACGGTCATCCAATGTGGAATTCCAAGTCAGAAACTTGGGCATCTTCCAAAACTAGAGCTTCTACTTCCTGAAGTCATCATTTGACCTTGTTTTTTCCCGAGTTTCCAGTTGTCTTGAAAGCACCAACAGACATAAACCAGGATTATTTTAACTAGGCAAGTCAGTTAAGAACAAATTCTTATTTACAATGGACGGCCAAACCCGGACGACGCTGGGCCAATTGCACGCCGCCCTATGGGACTCCCAATCTTAGTCGGATGTGATACAGCCTGGATTCGAACCAGGGACGCCTCATGCACTGAGATGCAGCGCCTTTGACCGCTGTGCCACTCAGGAGCGATATGAACAAAGGAAACCATACATTTAATTAAATAAACAGAACGTCTACCTCCAGTCTTGAGAATATTAATGTGAACAATTAACATCGCGCCCACTGAGGGTAAGAAATGGTAAATGAAATTGCATCATATCAAACATGAAACAGAAATGTCTAAGTGTTGCGATAAATGGTACGGGAATGATGAAACGCTAGCAATTATTGTAGGATTAGATGGAATATAGATTTACCATATATGCATTTAAACGTGTGAAAGCAACAGCAAGCGTTTCAACAAGAGAACAACGGGGTCTCCACAGGGGAGAGTTTCGAGAGCATAAGTGGAGACGCGCTTACGGCAAGCTTCATAAGTAAATGATCAATTGCAAGCAATTTTGACATACCAAAAGACCAGTAGGCCTAAGGTAGTAATTATTGGTTGTTGCCCCTATGCTAGTGAGCTTGCAAAGTAAACAGTTGATATTCTGGATCACCAACAGTTTTTGGAGCTGCATATTTATTTATGGCAATCCTCTCTCCCTACAATTTGACGTTTGCGCTGCACCCAATCCGTTAGCTGTACAGCAAATCAGTAATCTGTTTGCTAACTCACCCGACCTGTGTGGATTGACTGGTCCAATCAGAGGGCCGAGTGTGCTTTTCACTAGCCAATCTGTTGCAAGTTTTTTTTTTTTGCAAGGGCGATGCTACTGTCTGCGGCTACTGTCGCTGGCAGCGTGGAGAGTAATCCAGAGAGAATCTGTGCCACAAAATGAGTAACAAAACGTTACAAAACCTCGCCAGATCATTTGAAGTCGTCAAATATGAGTCTTGAAGCTCCAAGTCAAGTCTCTCAAGTTATTTTATTTTCTGTCAAGTCTCAAGTCATCAAATTTATGACGCAAATCCATGTCATGTAATTCGAGTCCACAACTCTGCTAAATTTCCTACTTCCCAATTCTTGAAACGAGGCTGCTTTCTTTGGCCGAGGACAATGTTATGTTAATGTGCGTTAAGTTCAGTGCACTTAGTCAGTAGGGTAATAGGGTCCTCATTTGCAGGTGCATAGTTCCCTGTTAGTTAATGATGCGGTCAGGATGGGAAGTTATGCATTGTGGATTTTCTTAACCCCACGTCACGTGTTACTATGGAAACATGGACGAGGGGCTTTACTACAAGGTCCAGGTGTCCTGACAATCCTCCTCTCCCTCCTTCTGCCAACTTGGCATTGCCAGGTGGGCTAACTTCAACCTTTACTGAGTATACTCATCCACTGCCCTTTTCATATTGTTTTCTCTCCTATCCTCTCTCAAACACACACACGGTAGAGTAGTGTGTGTCTGTGTGTTATACAAACGACAGTTGGGTCACTGAGGTAAAGTTTACGCTGTCTGGATATCCGGGCGACCTGGCGCCATTGAAGTAGCCTCTAGCAGCCCTGTGGAGTGTGTATTTTTTTATCTCCCACGCTCCTAAAGATATGTGTCTCTCGTTTATTGATCCCACTATGCTGTCACCAGCTCTGATAACACTGCGGGTTGCTGGTGGATCAAACGGTGTTTCGTTTACTCTGAGGCAACATGTGTACACTGTATAGCAGGCCTATTGCTTCGTGGTTTGCGTGAAGAAAACACTGGCAGGTGTTATTTTCTATTCTAGAACTCAGACTGCCAATGATAACTTTCTCACGAAATGTGTTAGGCTACTGTCATTTTCCATGTTCTCTTGGTGATTTTAGATGTGTTGCGAGTGTTTAAATTTATCAGACCCAATTGCATTCACCTGCGATTACCACCAGCACATTTCCTGTCGGTTTGCAATATGCCCTTTTTTGGATCGTTATCTTTTGATGGTTTATAGGTCTCCTTTGTGTAGGCTGTGTCAGAGTTGCATAAAAGGCTTCCTGTGAGTGTATCTTTGGGCCAAGAGTTATGTAGACTCCTGTCAGGGCGACACACCTTTCACAAAGACATCAACTCTCTCTAACATGCACAAATATTAGTATTGACACTGGCCTGTACACTACAGTATTTCATAACCCGGTTGTCCTTATATGGGCATTTCCCCTAAGGGGCGGAGGTAAATGTCATAGAGTAGATATGTCTTCATCTGGGATGGGCCGATAAGGAGGAAGTGGTATAAATAATAATGCATTTTTATTGATGACATTCAATTACAAGGAAGTTCAAGGGTACATAGGGTGGCAGGTAGCCTAGCAGTTAAGAGTGTTTGGCCAGTAACCGAAAGGTTGCTGGTTTGAATCCCTGATCCCACTAGGTGAAAAATCTGTTTTTGTGCCCTTGAGCTAGGCATTTAACCGTAATTGCTCTGGATAAGAGGGTCCGCTGAAATGACTCAAATGTGCATGACAGGCAGTCAAGTTGATAAAAGCATGGGCAATGAAAGTGATATAATAATGTGCTGAAATTTAAGTGTTTGTGTTGCCAATCAGCAGCTCCATCTTCTGTAAACTATTCTCTTTGTGGAGCTTAGGCTTCAGATTGCTCAGAATTGATTAATTATTTAATATCTTTAGAGTCTTCAAGGAAGTCGACTGGCAACCCAAACAAATGGAAGGATTGTGGGTAATTTGTGGGTCCTTGTTCAGGCCTACCCAGTGGCCTTGTGGATAAAGTGTCTTCCCTGAGTTTGCAAGGTTGTGAGTTCAATCCCTGGCTGAGTCATAATAAAGACTGTGAAAATGGGACCTGAGGAGTCTTTGCTTGACACTGAGCATTAGGGAGATGGATTGGGGCTAAGGCCATGTGCTGTACTAGCATACTGTCCAGAGAGTGTAGATCAAGCTCCTGCCCTATGAGCTGTTTCTGCTTGTGCAAGGCTACATATGTTAGGCCTGGGATGGTTTTCAGCATTCTGTGTCTAAGGTAGGAACTGAAATGAACTCCTGTGGAGGTTTGTGTAAGAGAAATGACACTACCTGTTATGCTCATTGGGCCCCAAAGTTGTCTCTCACAGGTGTGAGAGATGCAGACACTGATGTCCATCTCATCCTACACAAGTCAGGTTCTGCATTGACATTTAGCCACATTCAAAGGGCACAAAACTTGAGTGTGCTTGTACACTAGCACCTTATATTGGCCCAGTGTTAGTAAGTAGACACTCACTTTCTGTGATGGTCACCATCTTTAAACAAAACTTGCTACATCTTTATGGTAGTGTGAAAGTTGCAGCCTTGACCACAGCCTCACGTAGTGGTGCAGAGAAAAGACTAGAGCAAAGGGTTAGGGGGATGTAAAGGGAATCATTGTGACCGATATCAGGGTGGTCTCTCCAGGAAGTGACCTCAGTTTGACCCCATGGTGTCCAGCCCCACTCCCTTGGAACCCTGACATTACCACAGGAGGAGAGGGAGGGGTATGAGTTGGGTTTGTAAGGCCTTTAGGTTGGATAGGAAGGATGTGGTGGTCTGGAAGGGCGATACAAAAGAGAAACATTAGGTACACATAAAAACAGTGCATGAAATCCTAGTAGTGCCAGGTGAATATGGGCTTAACATTAACTATAAACTGAGGCCTTCCAACATAACTAGAAGAAAGGAGCCATAGCATTAATAGCAAACTGAGGGCATGGCTATAACGTAGGGAAGCAAGTATACTGAACAAAAATAAACGCAACAATTTTAAAGATTTTACTGTGTTCATATGAGGAAATAAATTACGTGACTAGGAATGCAGATCTGCGTCTGAGCACAATATTTCTGTGCATTCAAATAGCCATTGCTAAAATGCAATGGCGTTCGTTGCCCGTAGCTTATGCCTGCCCATGCCATAAGCCCACCACAGGGCAGTTTTCACAACGCTGACATCAAACCGCTCATCCACGTGGTCTACGGTTGTGAGGCAAGTTGGACGTACTGACAAACTCCCTAAAATGACATTGGAGGTGGCTTACGGTAGACATGAACATTAAATTCTCTGGCAACAGCTCTGGTAGACAGTCCAAATGCACTCCCTCAAAACGAGACATGGCATTGTGTTGCATGACAAAACTGCACATTTTACAGTGGCCTTCAGTGTCCCCAGCACAAGGGGCACCTGTGTTAAAATCATGCAGTTTGTGCATATGTAGGAGTTGATAAATACATAAAGTAGGAATGGAAAGCTGGACCTCTTTTTAACTAAGGTCATCAAAACAGCTGTTTTCCCTGCAATTGCAAGATGGCACTCAACTCGAATGTGCCTGGAGAGGAATATTTATCTTGCATAGAACATAACAGATTTTTAGATTCATTACTCGTTTTGTTTGCAGAGGAAAAGTTGACTGTTCTAGAATCTTCAAAGTGCGCCTTGGCAGAAATATTTTTTTCATGTTCCATATTTTTGGGGCATGGCAGCAATGATTTTGCCATGGCGCAATGCCACATATAAATTGCTGTCTCTGCCATGCTGGTGGGCTGGCTTGCTGCTAACCTGCCTGTCTGGTTGTCTTTCTGTTTGTGTTTGGTTGGAAGTCTGGCTGAGGTTGGCTGTACACTGATGGATCTACAGCTGAACCAGGGGTCAAAAGGTTCAAGGATTTACCGCTGATGCAAGATAGGGAAAGCATGGTGTATTCTCCCCCTTCCTCTTTCTTTATCTTGCTCTTGCTTTGTGTCTCTCTTTCTCTTTCTTTCCCCCTCGCTCATGTCTGAAAAGCAAATCCAAAAGGGTTGTTGTAGCCTTCAACTTCCTTCCTCTGTGTCTCTTGTCCTCCATCTCAATGTCTGAAAAGCAAAATCAAAAGCTTGTTTTCTATAATTCTGTAATATCTGTGTGGTTTTGAGCAGGTGATACATTGTTGGAAACTTCATGTGAAATCCACTTGAAAAGTCTTGGCACATTGGTTGGAAGTCCTAGGCCTACATTCTTGTCCTGTTACATTCTTCTCCTTTCACTCTCTGTTTTCCCTTAGTCAGATCTTATTGGGTTGAACTCTCATGACCTGACCCTGCCCATTCCCACTCTTAGATTCAAACAGTCCCTGACCTTTCCTTGAACCTGTCATAAAATCATAAAATCTGGAATATGCCTTTAGCGTAGCAGCTGTGCAGTATCATATGAATACAAATGCAATGACGACATGATATTGCAGCAAATGCAATAGGACTGCTCATATATTACATTTCTACCTTTTCTTCAGTGTGTTGACTTTGTCAGTGTTTCGCCTAGACGTTTGCATAGAGGCAAAGGCCCCTGAAGCAACTTTCATGGCTGCCATGCCAATACCCAAAACTTTCAGTTGAAGCCAATTGTATTTTTTAATAGGTGGGGGCAACTGTAAGGGTAGGGGAAACACTTCTCAGAGTGACACTTTTTTTCCTGTTACACTAATAACTGGGGATTTACATTGATAGGTCATAGTACACGCATGTCCTACAGTAACTCTTGAGTTATGACTGACTCTTTCCTTTCATGGGATCCTCCTTGAACATTCCCCATGCCAGAGCATGGTGCTACAACGTGTAGCTGCCGTGTTATGGGCTCATGACCTATTTCGTTTTTTTGCGCTGATCTTCATGATGCACTATGCAGAAATCACGCCGCCATTTCCTGGTTGCTACAATTCTAATAATTTGCCTAATTTCAGTTTGTGTGACAACTAGCAAGTATAGTGTAGAGAATCATTGTACCATTTAAACCGTTGTGAAATATCTTTTCCATAACCAAAAATATTCTATTTTCAACTGTTTGAAGCTGGTGTACAAAACCGTAAGTAAAAGACGCAGAAAATAAAACTAAAGAACGGGAAGCATGGAAATAGAGCACATAGAACAGATCTACCGCTTCTTAGACTTAAGTCACATTTCTATGTGAATTTGGTCAGGTCGCCCAAAAAGTTACATATTGCAGCTTAAACTTTTTTGTACGCAATGTTTCCGCCATAGTTTCCTATGACTAAAAGAACAGCGGTCACTTACCTTGATTTGGATGAAGATTTCTACTTCATTGAGTCGGAGGCTCAGGACATACTGCTCACCCTTGATAAGGCCCTAATCCCCGAGACTCTAAAAAGAAAAATGGGGCGTAATAGAGGCCGACGTGCGGGCACCCTGACGAAACTACGTCGGCGATTACATAAACCGCCTCTACCCTCCGTTCTATTGGCAAAAGTACAATCACTGAAGAACATACTGGACGAGCTCCGTTCGATACTATCCTATCGACGTGACCCGAAGAAGTGTAATATCCTATGTTTCTCGGAGTCATCGCTGACCAAGGACATGGATAATATACAATACATCTAGCTGGTTTTTCTTTGCACCAGCAGGACAGAATGGCAGTGTCAGGTAAGCTCAAGGGAGGAGGTGTGTGTCTCTTTGTTAACAGCAGCTGCTGCATGATCTTTAATATTTAGGAAAGCTCGAGGTTATGCTCGCTTGAGTTAGAATACCTCATTAAAAATTGAAGACAGTACTATTTACCAAGAGTTTATCTATATTTTTCGTAGCTGTCTATTTACCACCACAAACCGATGCTGGCACTAAGACCACACTCAACGAGCTGTATAGGGCCATAAACAAACAAGAAAAATATCCAGAAAAAACAAAATCAGTTTTACCTCATTTCTACAAGCATGTCACCTGTGCAACTAGAGGCAAAAGAAACTCTAGATCACCTTTACTCCACACACAGAAATGCATACAAAGCTCTCCCTTGCCCTCTATTTGGGAAATCAGACCATAACTCTATCCTACTGATTCTCGCTTACAAGCAAAAACTCAAACAGGAGGTACCAGTGACATGCTCAATACGGAAGTGGTCCAATGAAGTGGATAATAAGCGACAGGACTGTTTCGCTAGAACAGATTGGAATATGTTCCGGGATTCATCCGATGGCATTAATGAGTTTACCACATCAGTCACCAGCTTCATTAATAAGTGCATTGATGATGTTGTCCCCACAGTGATCGCATGTACATATCCCAACCAGAAGCCATGGATTACAGGTAACATCCGCACTGAGCTAAAGGCCAGAGCTGCCACTTTCAATGAGCGGGACACTAATCCGGATGTTAATCCGGATCCCGCCACGCTTTCCGACGAACCATCAAACAGACAAAGGGTCAATACAGGACTAAGATCGAATCCTACTGCACCGACTCTGACGCTCGTCGGGTGTGGTAGAGCTTGCAAACTTTCACAGATTACAAAGGGATATCCAGCCACGAGCAGCCCAGTGATTGGAACCTACGAGACAAGCTAAATGCCTTCTATGCTCACTTTTTGAGGCAAGCAACACTGAACCATGCATGAGAGCACCAGCTTTTCTGGAAGACTGTGTGATCACTCTCTCCGTAGCCGATGTGAGTGAGACCTTTAAACAGGTTAGCATTCACAAGGCCTCAGGGCCAGACGGATTACCAGGGCGCATACTCTGAGCATGCGCTGACCAGCTGGCAAGCTTCTTCACTGATATTTTCAACCTCTCGCTCACCCAGCCTGAAATATCTATATGTTTCAAGTAGACCACCATAGTATCTGTGCCCAAGAATGCAAAGGTAACCTGTCTAAATGACGATCACCCGGTAGCACTCACATCTGTAGCCATGAAATGCTTTAAAAGGCTGGTCATGGCTCACATCAACACCATCCTTCCAGACACCTTGGACCCACTCCAATTCGCTTACCGCCCCAACAGATCCACAGATGACGCAATCTCTATTGCACTACACAATCTCTATTGGACCCTTTCTCACCTGGACAAGAGGAACACCTATGTGAGAATGCTGTTCATTGACTACAACTCAGCGTTTAACACCATAGTGCCCTCCAAGCTCATTACTAAACTATGGACCCTGGGACTGAATACCTTCTGCAACTGGATCCTGGACTTCCTGATGGGCCGCCAGCCAGTTGATGAGGGTAGGCAATAACACATCTTCCACGCTGACCCTCAACTCCGGGGCCCCTCAGGGGTGCGTGCTTAGGCCCCTCCTGTACTCCCTGTTCACCTATGACTGCGTGGCCGCTCACGACTCCAACACCATCATTAAGTTTGCTGACGACGGTGGTAAGCCTGATCACCTATAGGGAAGAGGTGAAAGACCTGGCAGTGTGGTGCCAGGACAACAACCTCTCCCTCAATGTCTGCAAGACAAAGGAACTGATAGTGAACTACAGGAAACAGAGGTCCGAGCACGCCCCCATTCACATTGATGGGTCTGTAGCGGAGCGGGTTGAGAGCTTTATGTTCCTCTGTGTCCACATCAGTAATGATCTATCATGGTCCACACACACCAACACAGTCATGAAGAGGGCACCACAACATCTCTTCCCCCTCAGGAGGCTGACAAGATTTGGCATGGGCCCTCAGATTCTCAGAAGGTTATACAGCTGCACCATTGAGAGCATCTTGACTGGCTGCATTCCGTATTCTGGTATGGAAAATGCTTTGCATCCTACCGCAATGCGCTACGGAGGGTAATGCGTATGGCCCGGTACATCACTGGGGCCGAGCTCCCTGCCATCTTGGACCTCCAGCCACCAGAAAGACTCCAAAGACTCCAGCCACCAAAGACTGTTCTCTCTGCTACCGCATGGCAAGCAGTACCCATGCACGAAGTCTAGAACCAACCGAACCCTGAAAAGCTTCTACCCCCAAGCCATAAGACTGCTAAATAGTTAAATAGCTACCCAGACTGTCTGCATTGAACCTTTTTGCACCAACGTTTTTGACTCATCACATACACTGTTACTACTTTTTAATTATCTGACACTTTATTCCTAGTTATATGTATACTGAACAAAAATATAAACGCAACATGTAAAGTGTTGGTCCCATGTTTCATAAGCTGAAATAAAAGGTCCCCAAAAATGTTCCATATGCACAAAAAGCTTATTTCTCTCAAATCTTTTGCACAAATGTGTTTACATCCCTGTTAGTGAGCATTTCTACTTTGCCAAGATAATCCATCCACTGAAGAGGTATGGCATATCATGAAGCTGATTGAACAGCATGATTATTACACAGGTGCACCTTGTACTGGGGACAATAAAAGGGCAAAATAAAATACCAAAATAAAATTCTCTCAAATAAAAGGCCAAAATAAAAATTCTATAAAATGTGCAGTTTTGTCACAACATAATTCCGCAGATGTCTCAAGTTTTGAGGGAGCATGAAATTAGCACGCTGACTGCAGGAATATCCACTGGAGCTGTTGCAAGAAAATTTAATGTTAGTTTCTCAACCATAAACTGCCTCCAACGTCATTTCAGATTTTGGCAGTACATCCAACCGGCGTCACAACTGCAGACCACGTGTAACCATGCCAGCCCAAGACCTCCACATCTGGCTTCTTCACCTGCGGAATCGTCTTAGACTAGCCCCCTGGACAGCTGCACAACCCAAGAATTTCTGCACAAACTGTCAGAAACCATCTCAGGGAAGCTCATCCGCGTGCTCGTCGCCCTCATTAGGGTCTTGACCTGACTGCAGTTCGGTGTCGTAACCGACTTCAGTAGGTAAATGCTCACCTTTGATGGCCACTGGTATGCTGGAGAAGTGTGGTCTTTACGGGTGAATCCCAGTTTCAACTATACCGAGCAGATGGCAGACAGCGTGTATGGCGTCGTGTTGGCGAGCGGTTTGCTGACTTCAACATTGTGAACAGGTGGTGGTGTGTATCTGTGACCAAAGTATTCCTAGTCATGTGAAATCCATAGATTAGGGCCTAATACATTTATTTGAATTGACTGATTTCCTTATATGAACTGTAACTCAATAAAATCTTTAAAGTTGTTGCATGTTCCATTTATATTTTTATATACAAAAGTATGTGGACACCCCTTCAAATTTGTGGAATTGGCTATTTCAGCCACACACGTTGCTGACAGGTGTATAAAATCGAGCACACAGGCATGCAATCTCCATAGACAAAGATTGGCAGTAGAATGGCCTTACTGAAGAGCTCAGTGACTTTTAACATGGCACTGTCATAAGATTTCCAACAAGTCAGTTCGTCAAATTTCTACATTTACATTTTACATTTAAGTCATTTAGCAGACGCTCTTATCCAGAGCGACTTACAAATTGGTGCATTCACCTATAATATCCAGTAGAACAACCACTTTACAATAGTGCATCTAAATCTTTTAAAAGGGTGGTTAGAAGGATTACTTTATCCTATCCCAGGTATTCCTTAAAGAGGTGGGGTTTCAGGTGTCTCCGGAAGGTGGTGATTGACTCCGCTGTCCTGGCATCGTGAGGGAGCTTGTTCCACCATTGGGGTGCCAATGCTAGAGCTGACCCGGTCAACTGTTAGTGCTGTTATTGTGAAGTAAAAACATCTAGGAGCAACAATGGATCAGCCACAAAGTGGTAGGCCATACAATCTCACAGATCGGGACTGCCGAGTGCTGGAGCAAGTAGCGCGTAAATATCGTCTGTCCTCAGTTGCAACACTCGCCACCAAGTTCCAAACTGCTTCTGGAAGCAACGTCAGCACAATAACTGTTCGTCAGGAGCTTCATGAACTGGATTTCCATGGCAGAGCAGCCGCACACAAACCTAAGTTCACCATGCGCAATGTCAAGTGTCGGCTGGAGTGGTGTAAATCTTGCCGACATTGGACTCTGGAGCAATGAAAATGCGTTCTCTGGAGTGATGAATCACACCTCACCATCTGACAATCCGACGGCCGAATCTGGGTATAGCGGATGTCATGAGAACGCTACCTGTCCGAATGCATAGTGCTAGATGACCACCGTTTGCCTTTTCATAGAGTGATGTTTGTTACTTTATCACTTTTCGTTGTGAGTTTAGTGGCCCAGTGGTGTGCTTAGTGCATGTCTATCGATCTTTCAATGATTGTTCTTGGCAGAGGCTGCAGCTGATGTTGTCTCATAAAAGGTGATGTGGACAGGCTACACTCTCTCCCTTTCTTTCGTGTCCATCTGTAAGGAATAGTTTAATGGTTCCTTTATAAACATGTGCTAAAATGATAATGCACAAGAGGCTGTGGTATATCATGAATTTGGCTGGGGTTATGTTGTCAGGCAGAATGTTGTCACTAATTGAATGTTCTTGGCCAATCAGCAAGCAGGAGTGAAATATCAAAGACCCATATGGTGTGCTGATGTGCATTAAAGCCCTTTGTTGGCTAGCGCCTACTGTATTCCTGTCTGTCTTCTCCTCCCCTCTCAAACCTGTTCCAACTCTCTACTAAGCCAACTTCCTCTCAACATGGAAAATAAACCCGATTTTATGACGCTCCCTTTGTTGTCCTCTGCTTGGTATTCCTGTCCCTGCTCCCTCGCTCTCTCACCCCAAAACCTGCCCCGGATGGAGGGAGGAGGAGGGAGAGGGCGGAATGCAGGATGCACCGTGGACCTTTAGCCTTATAAATGCCACCTAATTTCTTTGGAAACAGTAATGTAGTAATGTACATGAAGCTGGACTAGCTCTGGGAGTGGACAGAAAGAATACTTTGTTGATTGTTCCATACAGTCAGGGCTCTCTTGGGGCGAGAGATGGAGATTGGTGTTGAATTGTAAAGTATCACTCCGCCTGCATAATGAATAGCAGTATTCAGTAGAGGAGAGGCGAGAGCAAGAGGACACAATAGCTTTAAGTTTTATGGTGCTACTGTTGCTGGAGCAGATTTTGGCACGGAGCCTATGGCATCACACATACAGCTGCAGTGCTTGCTTTCCCCCATCTGAACTCTATCTCTCTTTCGGCTCACTCTGTTTCGAACTCTCCCTCGCTCTTTCTCTGCTTCTCTCTTTCTGTCTTCACACTTATTCAAATTTTCACAGTCTCTCCACTTCGTTCTCTCCCACCTCTACCTGACACTTTCCCTTCCCTCCCCTCTTTCTATCACTCCATCTCCTCTTCTCTCAAATTCCTCGCTCGTTATTTCTCTCATACACTATATTATGCTAATTTACAGCTCAACTATTTGCTCTGTGGCCCTGGTTTATATGCCTAGTTTTCAAAACAATGGCATTTGTTTTCCGAAGGGCTGTCAGGCATTGCCTTTGCCACTTGGCCGCCGTGGCTTCTGCATGTCACCCTCTTGCGTCTGCGGTGACGTCTTAGGGACATTATCTCCCATAAGCCTCTGTTTGTTTTGGCTGCCTGGGACCTGATAATGGCCCCATTACTGGAGAATTAGGGCTCCTGTGCACTTCGCTGGAAGACCCACTGTCTGGAATCTGGATCCTACCCAGCTGGCAACTCCTCCTGTTCCCTGCTTACTCCACGGTCGCTAGCCAGTGGCCACTGGCCAGGCTATTTTTAGGACTGCTGCATGAGGCTATTGGTGCTTATGCTGTCATCACGTTGGCTGGGTTCCCTTTGTCAGTCAACTTCGGTACAACATACTATGGGGAGTCACACTGTCGTGACATCGAATGAAGGATCTACAATCACGCTTGACAAGACCAATGAAAACCGCACCTTGTTGGAAGCCCCGCCTTTCACAGGTGATAAGCGTGAGGCTCGGATTCAATCGTTGAGTTATTCCGCTCTTCACCTCAGTGTGAACAGGAATTATTTACGCTACTAAAACAAACAATTGGAAAACTAGACGGTCTTATGTTGCGCCAATTAAATTATCCCATAGTGGTAGAGCGTGCTCACCCCCTGGATGTTGTGTGCTGAAGTTTGTAACTAATTGTTCTTGATAAGGAAACAAATAATCCTCAATTTGCTGGAGGAATGAGTAAGCTGGCTAAGAAAACAACCGAGATGATGATGATGATGATGATGATGGCTAAGCCGGGTTCGGTGTCGAGATCATGCCCCCAGTTGTGCTGTTATACTAGTTCTCTGAAAGATATTCACGATTTATGTATAGTTTATCTTACCTTGGAACACGCTTAGGCGGCCCTCACTCTAACCAGTTCGTGGACGCATTACCATGTACTGCGTGCAAACTCCCTGAAAAGACTAGCATTGTTGACGAAGCTTGGAGTTACCAATAGCGACTTTCCTTTCCCGGATGTCTGTGCCTTGGCTGGGACCGAGGTACAGGAAGCGGCGAGGGACTTGGGGCAATGGTCAGAACAGTTGGAAGTAGCATCCCAGCAGGGAGATAGTGACCCGGCTGGTTAAATACAGGGCCAGGTTCGGAAGACGACTTGGTGTCTCTGGACAGCTCCGGGGGGTTCTCGGGTGATGAAGAGCTTAGTTCCGGGGCAGCCTCCTCTTCACGCTATGGGATATGGAGGGGGCAGGGCTGGTGCACACGCCTCCGGTGTATTGCAAGCTATCTGGTTACCTAGCCCTGTATCTAGCCCGTGGCTAATGCATAACCTATGCTCCCTGACAAGCACTGTCACTTTTCGGCTGCTCAGCTGGATAAGGTGTATCGTGCAGAGGGGGTGGCTGCCCGATCACTGTCATCTGTCACTATGCTGCAGGTTTACAAGACAGAATTGCTGGAGGAGCTGGGCATGGCTTTGCCCGCAGGTAAGCCCCACACAGAGCTCCTGGATGAGATCCATGTTGCGGCCGACTTCATTCTGCGCATGTCCTGGTGCACTGCTCTGGCGCTCGGGAAGACCATGGGAGCTACTGTGGTGACACAGGATCATCATTGGCTGACACTTTCGGAGGTGCCATCGCGGGACAGACAGGTGTAGCATGATTAGCCGATTGCGCCCACTGTGTTGTTCGGCCCTGGAGGCCAAAAAGAAGCAGTTAGAGGCGTTACGCGCTTTTCTCCCTTGGCGGTCCTTTGGATGCCTGGGAGGGGCACCTTCCAGAAGGCCGACAGGCGGAGCTCCGCCGGCATAGCGGACTACACCAGGGGCTGGGCCCAGCACCAGGTCGACCGGCCTGATTCCCAGTCACAACACCAGTCTGCCTAGCCCCCTTCCAGGGGCAAGGTGAGAGATGGTCCTGCCGCGGCACAGGGAAGAAACATTCTAGGCCTACTTAGCTCGGGATGGGGGGTGGCACAGGATCGGGCCCTCACTTGCCAGCTGCACCAAACACCAGTTATGAGAACAGAACCCCCAAGTGGCACAGCCAGTCGGGATACGTCATGGATGGTCAAAGCCCCTGAACCCAGAGTGGATGAATCTTCAGGCGAACATTTGCACTTAAATACATTGTTTCAACCCTATTGTTTTCTGGTTCAACATGTGAGTTCAATAAAACATTTCCCCAGACACAAGGTTGTAGAGAATGGTGCCGATTTTAAATAAAAATACATTTAAATGATTTCTCACAGTCCACGAGAGTGCGTCATGCCCCCGCAGATGTCACTTTATGGGAGACTCACTGCCTGCTCCGACCAATGGCGCACATGTGCAGTGTCACCCTGGGTAATGCAAACAATGATGTCGGGTGCAGGCTACAATTCAGGATGGCTGGTACAGTCTGTATTTCCTGGTTCCCAAAAGGGATGGGGTTTTGTGCCCCATTCCAGATATGCGTGCCCTGAACAAGCATCTCAGAGTTTGCAAGTTTAAAATGCTCACAAACCGGTGGCTGTTACGGTCCATGTGTCCCGGCGATTGGTTCACCACCTTCAACCTAAAGGATGCGTACGTTCATCTGCCCATGTACCCCATAACAACATGCTTGGATGCATCTCACCACCTTAACCGGTTTGATTTCAGGTGTCCCCGACATGCCTTCGGTAATGGCCAAGTGGAGGGATCCCTGGCTACTGTCTCAAGGGGTTCTCATTGGCCAGGTGTTGTCCTGCAAGGTGGTCATGACAGATGTGTCCCCCCAAGGCTGGGGCATGCTGTGCGAGGGTTACTCAATTTGGGGAGTATGGACATACCATCAACAGGCAGGAGGGGAGTCGGTCCATCCCCCTTCTCACCTTGGCTCACTTGCTGTTGCTGTGGAGCAGTGTGTATTTCTTCTCAATTTGAGCAATGCATGGTCCTGGTTTATTCCTGGTTGCCTCAACTTGGGTATGGATCTGCTATCTGGGGGGGGGGGGCAGATCTTTCTCTGCAGTGGAGGCTACACCCCTGAGTGGATGCCCAGATATGGAGAATGCATAGCGAGAAGACACACAGTGTCATCTATTTTCCTCAATGAAGGACCCGAGTGCCCGGTTGGGAAAGTACACTCTGGAGCACCAGTGGCCTTGGACCCTCTACTCATTTCTGCCAGTGGTTCTTATTCAGCCCACGTTGTAAAGGGTGCACCGGGAGGGCTTATCATTGATTCTTGCAGCTTCCTGTTCACAGAGATCATTTGCATTTTAGATGGGGACCCATGGCAACTTCAATTGTGCAGGCGCACTGGCAGGTTTGTCACGCAAGGCCAGAGATTTTGTTCCTGAGAGGGCCAATCTGATGGCTAGAAGTTTACCTCACAATGTTATTGCTACCATTTAGTCTGCAAGGGCACACTCCACAAGAGGGCCGTCTCCAAATAAGTGGCAAGCGTTTGAACTCTCGTGACAAGATAAAGGATTTGAACCTTGACTTCAGTGCTCTGAGAGGGGTATCCTATGTTCCTGCAGGAGCTTTTCGAGCAGGTGCGGAAATTCTCCACGCAAAAAGTGTACATGGCCTCTATCTCAGCCTTTCATGTGGGAGTTGACAGAGCCTCACCGGGGGCTCACACCCTGGTTGTGTGATTCCTGAAAGGTGTACAACGTTTCAGACCGGTCTTTAAACCTATTGCGCCCACATGGGACTTGGCACTGGTTTTGGAGGCACTGTGTGCAGGCCCCTTTGAGCCTCTGGAGTTGGTTGGATCTGACAATCCTCCCCTACAAAACCTCCCTGCTCATGGCTTTGGCCTCGGCTAAATGTGTTGGGGACGTCCACGCGTTTTCCGTACACCCTTCCTGTACTCCTTTCGCCCCGGGCCACTCTAAGGTGATGTTGCGTCCAAATGCGGCCTTTGCACCGAAAGTCATGGCTATGTCCTACAGGTCCTTAGTTTTTTAGCTATTTCCCTTTTCACCTCCTCCTTTTGCTTCGGAAGAGCAACAAAGGTTACATGCCTTGTGTCCGGTGCGAGCCTTACTTACGTACATTGAACAGACACAGGATATCCGGTTATGTGACCAGCCTTTTGTCTGTTTTGCTAATCCAGCTCGCGGAAGGCTGCTCTCTAAGCAGCATCTCCCCCACTGGATTGTGGCCGCTTGCTGCTATCTCCCAGGCATATAGCGAAAAGCGGCAAGTGTTACCTAGTGGTGTACGTGGTCACTCCACCAGGGGTTTTGGGAAACCACCAGTGACGCGGGACTCACTTTTTCACTTTAAAATGTATGCCAAGCAAAAACCATTGAATGCAAAGTTTAACAAATCATACACCTATATGCAGAAGTCTATTTTCAACAATTGCAGTTAAGTACAGTGAAATGCCTTCCTTGCAAGCTCTAAACCCAACAACGCAGTAATAATAACAATATGATATTAAAAATAACGTAAGGTAGAACAAAAACACACAAGAAATATAAATGAGAAGAACACAAAGTATGTAAGCATACTACAGTGCATTTGAAAGTATTCAGACCCTTTCACTTTTTCCAAATGTTACATTACAGCCTTATTCTAAAAATTATTAAATAGTTTTTATTCCTCATCAATCTACACACAATACCCCATAATGACAAAGCAAAAACAGGTTGCTAGAAAGGTTTACAAAAATCTAACGGAAATATCACATTTACATAAGTATTCAGACCCTTTACTCAGTACTTTGTTGAAGCACCTTTGGCAGTGATTACAGCCTTGAGACTTCTTGGGTATGACGATTTAAGCTTAGCACACCTGTATTAGTGGAGTTTCTCTCATTGTTCTCTGCAGATCCTCTCAAGCTCCGTCAGGTTGGATGGGGAGCGTCGCTGCACAGCTATTTTCAGGTCTCTCCAGAGATGTTCGATCAGGTTCATGTCCGGGCTCTGCCTGGGCCACTCAAGGACATTCAGAGACTTGTCCCGAAGCTACTCCTGTGTTGTCTTGGCTGTGGGCTTAGGGTCGTTGTCCTATTGGAAGGTGAACCTTCGCCCCATTCTGAGGTCCTGATCACTCTGGAGCAGTTTTCATCAAGGATCTCTCTGTACTTTGCTCCGTTCCTCTTTTCTCGATCCTGACTAGTCTGCCAGTCCCTGCTGCTGAAAAACATCCCCACAGCATGATGCTACCACCACCATGCTTCACCGTAGGGATGGTATTGGCAAGGTGATGAGTGGTGTCTGGTTTCCTCCGGATGTGACGTTTGGCATTCAGGCCAAAGAGTTCAATCTTGGTTTCATCAGACCAGATAATCTTGTTTCTCATGGTCTGACAGTCCTTTAGGTGCCGTTTGGCAAACTCCAAGCGGGCTGTCATGTGCCTTTTACCAAGGAGTGGCTTCCATCTGGCCACTCTACCATAAAGGCCTGATTGGTGTATTGCTACAGAGATGGTTGTCCTTCTGGAAGGTTCTCCCATCTCAACAGAGGAATGCTGGAGCTCTGTCAGAGTGACCATCAGGCTCTTTTGTCACCTCCCTGACCAAGGCCTGATTGCTCAGTTTGGTCTGGTGGCCACTTCTAGGAAGAGTCTTGGTGGTTCCAAACTTCTTCCATTTAAGAATGATGGCGGCCACTGCGTTCTTGGGGACCTTCAATCCTGCAGAAATGTTTTGGTACCCTTCCCCAGATCTGTGCCTCAACACAATCCTGTCTCGGAGCTCTCTGGACAATTCCTTCGACCTCATGGCTTGGTTTTTGCTCTGACATGCACTGTCAACTATGGGACCTTATATAGACAGGTATGTGCCTTTTCAAATAATTTCTAATCAATTGAGTTTACCACAGGTGGACTCCAATAAAGTTCTAGATACTGCTCTTGGATGATTAATGGAAACATAGCCAAGGGTCTGTATACTTATGTAAATAAGGTATTTCTGTTTTTTTAAATTTGCAAACATTTCTAACAACCTGTTTTCGCTTCATCATTATGGGGTATTGTGTGTAGATTGATGATTTATTTATTTTTTAAATCAATTTGAGAATAAGGCTGTAATGTAACAAAATGTGGGAAAAGTGAAGGGGTCTGAATACTTTCCGAATGCAGGGTCAGTCAGTTCCAGTGCCATATTTACAATGTGCAGGGATACTGGAGTGATAGAGGTATAGGGGTAAGGTGAATAGGCATCAGGATATATAATAAACATTCTGTCCTTTACTCCTTGTGATTATGGTCTTGTGATGTGGGGCAGGTGCCTGCATTCCCCTTCACTGAGGTCATGGAGAAGAAACTGTCAGTTGACAAGCTATTTATAACTCAATTCCGTGCATGGTTCAATGGGGAAATTCCATTATGTTTACCCCCAACACTGAAGCAGAATTCTAGTGCAATGATTCAATGGCCTTAAAGACCCCTTCTCCACACGCTGGGAAAAATGATGAAAAATGATTCTGCACATAAATGTAGTTCTTGTGGAAGACCATGACAACACTGTGTGTACGGTCTCTAGTGCCCTGATAAAATATTAAACAATGCACTTCCTTTCTTGAAGAAATCACTGGCTGGAATGATGAAAGGTCGGAACTGTTTGCATTTATAAGATGCTTAGGCCTACATCAAGTAAAGGGTGAAGAAAGATACATTTTTTACAAGTGGGTAGTGCTGAGCAATTCACCGGTATGTCAGTTATTTTTTGTTTTTTAGACAACTAATTGAATTCCATTTCGTTCCGCGTTTTTCTGTGAGCTCAATGCGCACATGCGCTGCAGTTTATCCTGAGATAAATCAGATCATGCCCGTACTGTGCGATGTAGTAGGGAGATGTAGTTTCCAACAGGCCGATGTTCTACATAGGTTAGCTTTGTTAATGTTCTACATAGTGTTCCATTGTGCAGTTATTTGCCCGTCTGTGTTTCTTTTACGCCCGCTACATCAGAGACAGAAGAATGCTTGATCAAGATACATCAAGAGCAGTTGCTTTGCAATGTATTGGTATTCAACAGCCATAAAAGTACATTAGATGTTTGCGATTCCACGATTCCAATATTTTTGGTATCTCATAGGAACTTCATTGGGTGGAAGGATATTTAAAATGCTTTTTTTTAATCATGATGAAATTGGGAAAATTTTGCCCCCTTTTAGAACTATATTGTACATGTCTCCTGTAAGACCATGTGATCTGTGAACCGTACATGATGCGGATAACATATTGTGTTATTATACTCCTTATAATTCTCTCAATTATGAAGTATGTCTACACAGTAAAAACTGGAGAGTATTTCTTCTGGAGTTAAAATTATTTTCCTCTCAAGGAGTGAAATTAAATCATTTTAGAGTGTAATTATTACCAGCAGCCACTAGAGTGGGAGCAAAAATACAGATTAAATTCTATTGGAGTAAAACAGCATGACCATGCCCACTAATGTTGGTGAAATTTAGATTTTGCCGCCATTGTCCATTTGCAAGTGTCTCGTGAATGGAAAGAGTGGACAGATCGAGTGTCACGATCGTCGTAATAATTGGACCAAGGCGCAGCGTGAGTAGCGTTCCACATCTTTATTATAGTGTGAAACTTAGGAAAATACAAAAAACAATAAATGAACAAACGAAACATGAAGACAGTGAAGTGCAAACAGGCACCTACACAAAAACAAGATCCCACAAACACAGGTGGGAAAAATAACTACTTAAATATGATCCCCAATTAGAGACAATGATTACCAGCTGCCTCTAATTGGGAATCATACAAATCGCCAACATAGAAATAATAACCTAGAACCCCACATAGAAATAATAAACTAGAATACACCCCAGTCACGCCCTGACCTACTTCACCATAGAGAAACAATGGCTCTCTATGGTCAGGGCGTGACAGTACCCCCCCAAAGGTGCGGACTCCGGCCGCAAAACCTGATACAAAATAGGGAGGGTATGGGGGGTGATTAGTGTCGGTGGTGGCTCTGGTGCGGGATGAAGTACCTGCTCATCCCGCGGATCCGCCAGCATCGGGGGCGGCTCTGGTGCAGGACGAAAAACCCGCTCAGCTCGCGGACCCACCATCTTTAGTGGATCAGGCTGAACACTGTGCCTGGACAGTATCTCGATGCCGAGGAAGGCTCCTGCCATGGACCGGGACTGGACACCAGCCCTGGCCTGGACATCGGTGCAGAGGAATACTCCTGCCATGGAGCGGGACTGGATGCCGTGTCTGGACTGGGCATCGGCGCCGAGGAGGGCTCCTGCCATGGAGCTGGACTGGACGCCGTGCTTGAACTGGGCATCGGCGCAGGGGAAGGCTCCGGCCTTGAAGCTGGACTGAACACCGTGCCTGGACTGGGCATCGGCGCAGAGGGAGGCTCCTGCCCTGGAGCAGGACTGGACGCCGTATCTGGACTTAGCACCGGCGCAGAAGAAGACTCCGGCCATGGAGCAGGACTGGACGCCGTGCTTGGACTGGGCATCGGAGCAGGGGAAGGCTCCAGCCTTGGAGCTGGACTGGACACCATGCCTGGACTGGGCACCGGTGCAGAGGGAGGCTCCTGCCCTGGAGCAGGACTGGACGCCTTGCCTGGAAGCTCCGGACCGTTGACCCCCGCTGGAGGTTCCGGACTGTTGACCGTCGCTGGAGGTTCCGGACCGTGGACCGTCTCAGGAGGTTCCGGACCGTGGACCGTCTCAGGAGGTTCCAGACCGTGGACCATCGCCGGAAGCTCTGGACTGTGAAGGTTCACTGGAGGCGTGGTGCGTGGAGCTGGCACAGGACGCACTGGGCTTTGGAGGCGCACTGGAGACCTGGTGCGTAGAACTGGCATCAATGGTACCGGTTCGATGATACACCTGGAGCTGGCACAGGACGCACCGGACTGGGGACATGCATTTCAGGGCGAGTGCAAGGAGGGGACACAGGACGTATGGGACTGGGAAGGCGCACTGGAGGCCTGATGCGTGGGACCGGCACAAGTTGCACCGGACTGATGACACACTCCTTCAAACGCCTGCGTTGCCGCATACTCTTAGCCAACTCCATTCTCCGGTATACCTCCTCGCACTGTTCCATTGACTCCCAGGCGGGCTCTGGTACTCTCCTTGGGTCGACCGACCACCTCTCTATCTCCTCCTAGGTTGTCACTGGCTCACTCCCCGGCTCCGTCGACCACCCCGTGTGACCCCCCCCCCCCCCGTCTTTGTGGTCGCGAACCCCGGCGTCGTCGCTGTCCTCCCTTCTCTCCCTGCGTCCTCTGTGACTCCTGCCAAGGAAGGGTCTCCTGTCCTTACGTTATTTCCTCCCAGGTCCAACTTATTTTCCCCATCGTAGCAAGCTGCTTGGTCCTGTGTTGGTGGGATCTTCTGTCACGATCGTCGTAATAATTGGACCAAGGCGCAGCGTGAGTAGCGTTCCACATCTTTATTATAATGTGAAACTTAGCAAAATACAAAAAACAATAAATGAACAAACGAAACGTGAAGACAGTGAAGTGCCAACAGGCACCTACACAAAAACAAGATCCCACAAACACAGGTGGGAAAAATAACTACTTAAATATGATCCCCAATTAGAGACAACAATTACCTCTGCCTCTAATTGGGAATCATACAAATCACCAACATAGAAATAATAACCTAGAACCCCACATAGAAATAATAAACTAGAATACCCCCCAGTCACGGCCTGACCTACTTCACCATAGAGAAATATTGGCTCTCTGTGGTCAGGGCGTGACATCGAGAGCATGGATCTGTTGAACATCAGAAGTCATTCACAGAACCACAGAATTTATTCCATTCTAAACTTAATTAGAATTCCAGATAAGTTCACTGTTATTGGTTAACTTTGTGTGCAAATGAAAACTGTTGAGCAACATTACAGCTAGCTAGCATTGTCGTGTAGGCTTACTGTTACTGTACGATTTGCATAGTCAGAGGCTAATGTGAGCATCTAGCTAGAGCTAATTAGCTAGCTACAGTACATTTAAGTTATACCACTTTTAGTGCTTTATGGACAGTATGTACGCTCAGTGGATCGGTGCATCACCTGTTTTACATTTTCAACAGAGCGGTATTAGCTATTATCAGTAGCTAGCGGACTTTACTGACTACTGCCAGCAGGTTAGTCAGTGCAACATGTGTTTTACTCTGAAAAGCGAGCTGTTAGCAGACAGTTAGCAGCAGTTGGTCTGTGCTACATGTGTGTTTCACTGAAATTTAGAGCTATTAGACAGTTTTTAGCTGTAGTTTGGTCGGTGCGACGCGTGCATTTTACTCTGGACAGAGCTGATGGACAGTTTTAGAGCAGTTTGGTTGGTGCAACATGTGCATTTTACTCTGGACAGAGCTGATGGACAGTTTTAGAGCAGTTTGGTCGGTGCAACAATTGGCAGTAGAGTTGTTTCCATGTTACTCTAAATAGAGTAAATTACAGTTTATAGAGTTAAATGTAGACACTGAATAGAGTAGAAATAACTCTGAAAATGTAACTCTGCAATGAGTACTTTTTACTCTATTTAGACTGGGACCAAATGTTATCTTTTGTAGAGTTTAATTGTATTCAATTTGAGTAAAATTTACTCAGATAAATTTTACTGTGTAGATTCTGAAATAAATAAAAATATGTTCATTTGTTCAACATGCAAATATAAATATCTCAAAAGTACCCTTTTTATTTTGCTCATTTTAGACATATTATTTGTAGTAATATACTCTTCAAACACCTCAAATGTTCAGAGTGGGCTCTCATTGCATATGAGAACATTATAGTTTCTCCAATGCGTATATTTTTTGGAACAATGTTGTAGATTTTCTAAACAGAGTTCACAAATATCAGACCTCTGTGGCCGTTTGCAAACAGTAAATGTGTTTTTTAAATGTAGTTGCATTCCCAAAACATAAATAAATTCATCACAATTATATTTTACAGTCAAAATTGCAAATAGATTTGTCAAAAGAACACGACTGCCTGCCAAAAGATTAATGCAACCCTACTTTTCTCTCGAGTCCAAGCAGACAAAACAGAAAGTAAGTCTGGCTTTTAATAATCCCAGTAGACGAATACATTTTCTTTTGCAGTCAGTAGATCATGCTGATCAAACTTGGAAGTACAAACAATTTCATACACATCAAATGAAATATTTGTTTAAAGCACATTGTGTGCAGGTTTATTTTCTCAGTATCATCACAATCCAATGACATGTATTCAATACAAAGGCTGGTTTGCTCATTGTTTTGTAGTCTTTCCATTGGCGCACAGAAACACAATCCATATTAGAAATAAGGGAAGGTGAATACAACGGAGAAAAACAACTGATATGAATGTATAGGCCTCAATCTACACCAAAACAAAGCTCTATAATGGCTAGGTTTCCATGCAATTGGTGACAGATTTTCATGCAAATATTCTAAAATCCGCATACAGCATACAGTGGTGTTTCCACCAAACTGACTTGCAGATAAAAATCAGTGCCTGATGACGTAGTACACACAAAATGTTATTTTTTGCTTTAGTTTTCATGTACCGAATAAAAATCGAAAGTCTCAATCATGGGTTGTTGGTATCATTGCATATGAGAACATTTATAGAGTTTCTCAAACACGTAAATGTTTTGGAACAATGTTTTAGATTTTCTAAACAGAGTTCACAAGATCCCACCATGTCGAGTTTCCAACACATTTTCAACTCTACTGTTTTGTCACAAAAGCTGTTTTGTTATCAGTAAATATGCCCACTCTGGTCTTGGCACGTGCGCTCTAGCCAACAGCTCACAGATACAGTGCAGAAAGGCTGTGCGGGTAGGCTTGTCTACATAATGAGATTATTATGGATAATATTTTTATTTGTCAAACGACAGTCAAGCATCGATCATTATGTCACCAGAATCAGACACTCAATATTTATTGGAAAGGAGCATCAAGATCACCGTTCACTTTCACCACCCTGTGAAGTTCATCGTCAGTTATTTAATCGTAGCCTAATAAACTGCATGATTTCCTGAGTCGTAGTGGGAGGACCACACACCATATCATCGCGTGACATATCAATATTTGCACTGCTTCTTAACACGCTGCTCGCTTAACCTGAAAGCCAGCCCGCACCAATGTGTCGGAGGAAACAACGTTCGACTAATGTCCGGGGTCAGCTTGCAGACGCCCGGCCCGCAACAAGGAGTCGCTAGAGCTCCTAGAGCCCCCCTGGCCAAACCCGGACGGTGCTGGGACAATTGTGCTCCGCCCAATGGGGCTCCCGGTCACAGCCGGCTGAGATCGAACCCCAGGCTGTAGTGGCGCCTCAGCGCTGCGATGCAGTGCCTTAGACCACTGCACCAGTGGGAGGTCACGTTATAAATTTTACCGACACAAACATCCCACCATGTCGAACAAACAAATTATCTGTCAGCATTTATAAAATTGTACAGAAGCTTCCTGTTTCCATCATAGCTGTCTTGATAATTGTTTATTCGGTATGACTTTACTGGCATAAAACTGTGGAAGAAAATGTGGTTAGTATCGAGGATGATGTCTTGAGTTACCGAAAGTTACTTAAAAGTACTGATTGCCGGAAACAGTTAACACAATTGCACACGTTTCTCTTCTGAGGAAAACAGCGTATTAAATTCTGTGAACAAAACACTTATCAGTGAATTTTGTATTCACTGATGACATTTGTATTTAAAGTTTTGCAAAAGTTGTTCTAAGATATGCAAGTCAGGTAATAAGGCAAGATAATGATCAGAAGTTCTGTAAATGTATTTAAGCATTTGATCATCGCTGTTCTGCTATAGATATGTTTCAACACAGATCGAAAGATTGCTTGTACGCGACTGAGAAACTGTAAGGTCTACACCTTTTTGTATTCAGCACATGTGAAAAAGAACATTTGATTTGATATATTCGCCTACGAGACATTTTTCATGCCAAACATTCTACGACAACGACGTTGAATGCAGAAATAGTCCAGCTAACAGGATAACATTTCTTCCCAGAGGCGAGCGTTCTATCTCTAGAGGACACTTTTATGGCTGCTCTGTCAGTAAAGACTCAACATGGGTTGAAGAGTGCATGGGGCAGAAATGAGCCTAAAGTAATTACATGGGAATTTGGGATTTGTGGATTCTTCTGAAATGAGTTCAGTCTAGAGGCAGCTGTCTAGACAGAGCTGTGTTGTGCTGCTGGTCCAGAGCGTTGGGTGAAACCTCTGAAAGCAACAGGACTGTTTTCAATAAAGAGCGCCTGTGTGCATGTATGTCTGGAGGTATGTGTGGACAAGGAAATGACTGTATGAGTACTGTACTGGACAAGTGTCTTTTGTGTGTGTGAAACAGAAATGTATCAAGTAATCTTCCATAGTCAGCGGAGGGAGTTCACTGGCGTCGCTTTGCATGACGAGCAACCTGGTCTGAGACCTGAATACTTGTGTTGTTACTGTAGTTTCCAGAGATAATATCAAGACTTAAGGTCAGCAGGCTAACACGGTCTTGGGGTGGTTATACCAATAACACAAGCCACTTACTTAAGGATTACTTTTGACTCTTGTCTGCCACCAATGCTAATACCAGACTGGGTGGGGTCACCCAAGCTAAGTTATCTCTGGAACCATGCCCTCTTCTTTGGGTGGTGCACTTTTTCTCATCTTTTACCCCAGAACTGACGTTACCTATGTCTCACCCCTGCAGCTTTTTTTTCTGTGAACCTACTAATGCTACAGCTCAAATAACCACTAGGTTTCTAAAGTTACTGAACTCTCACTGCGCTACATTCTTCCAAACACTGAAACCTTGTGAGTTGTCTGCATGATGTAATCTTTCTATTTTTAACATCCACAGACTACTGTTCGAGTTGTCCAAGCTATTCGATTGGTTAGAAAAGGTATCCAACAGAAAGACTGGACCAGTGCGGTCCCAACCAGTGTGCATGACAACAGTTGCTCGGCAAGCTAAACGCCGAACGGCTCTGAGCAGCTTTTCTGGTGGGAATGGAATGATGTCATCCTCTCTAGCTCCTCAGTGCCTCAATGTTTCTCACACTTCAACAAACACAAGCTCCTACCATCAGCAACTTTTCTGTTTCTCTCTCATCGACTCGTCAAGCTATCCTACTTTACTCAGCAAAACCAGTGGTCTTTTACGGCGTTCGATAAACTGGGTAACGAAGTGAACACAACGAAGTGTTTACTGTAAACAAGTGATTGCCAGCGGGGCTGATCTTCTATTAGCCACAATGATGGTGTTGTAGGAGAAAACTATTTTATTCACAGACTCAGCTGGAAAATGCTCATACTGGCAAAAGAGCACGGCTCGAATGGTGTGAACAGCCACTTTTAGCTTTTCGCCTGCAGACAAGGGAACTCCTGCAGCAAACATATAGCTAGCTGTAGGATCTTAATTTGAGACAAACTTGCTACAGTAGGAAAACAATACTGCAGCAACAGGAAATGTGGATTAGCATTAATTAACATTTTTGTAGGGGTTGATACATTTTTAGTAAGGGAAAATCAAGTTTGAAATTTCAAATAGGAAATTATAAACTTCAGAAGCCTTTTTAAACCTCAAGTACAGTACCTCTTTTAAATGTCCTGCATTGCAGGAAGGTGTTTCTCACCCTTTGCCTTGATGACAGCTTTGCACACTCTTGGCATTCTCTCAAGTGTGCCTTGTTAAAAGTTAATTTGTGGAATTTCTTTCCTTCTTAATGCGTTTGAGCCAATCAGTTGTGTTGTGACAAGGTAGGGGTGGTATACAGAAGATAGCCCTATTTGGTAAAAGACCAAGTCCATATTATGGCAAGAACAGCTCAAATAAGCAAAGAGAAATGACAGTCCATCATTACTTTAAGACATGAAGGTCAGTCAATCTGTAAAATGTCAAGAACTTTGAAAGTGCAGTCACACTTTCAAGTGCAGTCGCAAAAGCCATCAAGAGCTATGATGAAACTGGCTCTCATGAGGACCGCCACAGGAAAGGAAGACCCAGAGATACCTCTGCTGCAGAGGATGTTCATTAGAGTTACCAGCCTCAGAAATCAGTAATCAACTGCACCTCAGATTGCACCTCGCGGAGTTCAAGTAACAGACATCTCAACATCAACTGTTCAGAGGAGACTGTGTGAATCAGGCCATCATGGTTGAATTGCTGGAAAGAAACAACTACTAAAGGACACCAATAAGAAGAGGAAACTTGCTTGGACCAAGAAACACAATCAATGGACATTAGACCGGTGAAAATCTGTCCTTAGGTCTGATGAGTCCAAATTGGAGATTTTTGGTTCCAACCGCCGTGTCTTTGTGAGACGCAGAGTAGGTGAACGGATGATCTCAGCATGTGTGGTTCCCACCATGAAGCTTGGAGGAGGTGGTGTGATGGTGTGGGGGTGCTTTGCTGGTGACACTCTGTGATTTATTTAGAATTAAAGGCACACTTAACCAGCATGGCTACCATAGCATTCTGCAGCGATAAGCCATCCCATCTGGTTTACGCTTAGTGGGTCTATCGTTTGTTTTTCAACAGGACAATGACCCAAAACACACCTCCAGGCTGTGTAAGGGTGATTTGACCAAGAAGGAGAGTGATGGAGAGCTGCATCATATGACCTAGCCTCCACAATCACCTCAACCCAATTGACATGGTTTGGGAGGAGTTGAACCGCAGAGTGAAGGAAAAGCAGCCAATAAGTGCTCAGCATATGTGGGAACTTTTTCAAGACAGCATTCCTCATGAAGCTGATTGAGAGAGTGCCAAGAGTGTGTAAAGCTTTTTTGGTTACTACATGATTCCATATGTGTTATTTCATAGTTTTGATGTCTTCACTATTATTCTACAGTGTAGGAAATTTGAATTTATGTGTCCAAACTTTTGACTGGTACTGTATATAATTTATTATATGCAAAGACGATTAAATCAAGAATAGTCTGATGGGTGACAATATTAGCCTATCACTTGTGAATGATATATTATCACTTGTGAATGATGCCCAGCTTAAGGCAAGAAACAGTACATGAGTTTCAAGTTTGGGGAAGATCATGCACCTTTATAATAAAAGCATTACATGCATAATCGCATTTGCGGTCACTTTTGAGAATGGTGTTTTCCTGCTAATGGAACATTCGCGGTTATACCCACAGCTGTCCCAGACTATGCTTGGAATATTTATTTCTTGCACAGAATAGAATAGGTCAACCTTTGTACAATGGGGGATAGTAGATTGACATAGGCTAGTGCTTTTGCTGTTTGTTAGGCCCACTCATCTTGTTGGCTGACGAAAAGTAAATGTGGACAGTTCTTCCAATATCTTCATGCGCCTTGGAATTGGATAAGGAAGCTTGCAGTTGCATCCCCGATGTGTCTGTCTTCACTTGCAGCCTGTGAGAAAGACCCGATCACATGATGGATAGTCATGTGAGTGAGAGGTGCTTCGTAGCACGCAGCCAGAGAAGGGAATTCTAATTGTTATGTTCAGCCCAAGGGCACAACAGCCAATGGCCGCAAAAGGCATGGATTTATTTAGGGGGCGTTACGGCCACACAAAGGGGATGCTGTTGGGAAATTCGATGCATTATCAAGTGCTTGTCAAGTTGTGAATGAGAGACTGATGAAGTGTGTACAGCCTGCATAAAAAACAAAGCAGAGATCATGCCTTTCATGCAACTTTTTTCAAATCATCATTAGAGTCTCATCATGCAGCCTTAGAATGTATTAAAAATATAAACATATAGCCCAATGTTTGTATCACAACTAAAGTTACATAAATATCTCTAAATTCAGCATATAGGAGTACCTGTTTCTTTGTTAACCGCTCAACACAGAATAGCCACATGTACACACTCCCTCAAATAATTTGGAGAAAATATAATTTCAATTGTATTCTTCATACTATAAAATAATATGAAATAATGCCAAATATTTTCTGTGTCTGCTAAATGAACTAGTGTAGCCCACAGCCATATGGCATGGTCAGATCAGGGCCTAACATAAGGACAACTCAGAGTATGCTACTCTATTCATTTGAAATAGACTACATTTTCTTCATATCATGTACCTTTAGACCTGTCTAAAATAAATAATGGAGGTATTGTGATGGTGTAGGCTATATTACATGAACTTTTTACATGCAGATATTCCAGGTTTGCATCACTGGCTTGTAGACTATGCGTGGAGATGGTAAATGTCTTTATGTCAATTACCGTCAATTAACAGTTATTTGCTTGACAATCACAGGCTGACAACATTTCATGACCGCCACAGCCCTATCTACTGCCAATGTTTATCTATGTCAATTGCATGGCTGTGTGCTCGATGTTTATGCACCTGTCAGCAACGGGTGTGGCTGAAATAGCCGAATCCACTCATTTGAAGGGGTGTCCACATACTTTTGCCATGTGTAGATAATCCTCTATGAAAACGAATGGTCCATACCCCATGTCTCTATCATAATCTGTTCAAAAGTTATTGGAGTTTTACCCTTGTATGATGGCCAAAATTTGTGGCCAGAGGAAAAAAGTGGTAAAAAATAAGGAAAATTGCACAGCATCGCATCAGCTAGGCTGGATGCTGTGCGAGAATTAACTACCTAACAGGCTCATATTCCCGTTGAACTCGTCATCCTTCTTCTTAAAGACTTCTCACAAAACAAGCGTGTCTCTGTGAAATGTCAACGGAGCATTGAGCGTTTCGAAAGCTTTTTTATCTTCAAGCTTTTCAGATTTAATTCAGCTCGTCATGCAAATGTTGGTTTTTGCGACCTGCGGGAATAACTTTGAAGACCCCCCTTACTTGCTCTGACTTTGCTGATATTTGTACTTACTATGACTGTGATATGTGGTTGTCCCACTTAGCTATCTTAAGATGAATGCACTAGGTCACTCTGGATAAGAGCGTCTGCTAACTTACAAAAATGTAAATGTATTTGTTTCCGAAATCTGACTTTTTTGAATATATTGTTTATGAAATGTTAGAGAAAGACACCACTGAACGATTCAGATCATGAATAATCAAATTTGTCTTGGTAAAATGTATTTTATAATGTAAGGAAGTGATATTTCATCACCAACGACAACCTACTATATGTGAATCGTAATAATCTAGCTAGCCAGCAAAAAATCACCTAAAACTAATGTTATCAAGGTAGGTGACTAACTGTCAATTCTTCATGGCTAGCTTGCTAGCCCTACGGACTTACTATGGGCTTGTGATTTATGCACAAGCCCATAGTAAGGGAATTGTAGGCAGGTAAACATGCCAAAATTAACACAGTATATATTTATTAACGTATCAAATATTGTAGTAAGGCAACATATGAGCTGTGAGAGTTTATTTTATTTAGCTTAAGCAAAAATACTGGGTTTTGACTAGATGGGATACAGCTTTTGTCAGATTTGACCTTCGTAGCCGTTTAGGAGAATTTACGCAGCAGGTTAGGTGCTCCGTTTCGCATAGTTTGATTTGGACTCATACTCTGACTCTCCTGTGCTCCGATGTGCGTGTTCGGAGCACGGTAATATGCGTACTGAAAAACACCCTGTGTGTGTGAGGGAGAGACCGATTTTGGCTCGCAGCCCAGGGCTTTGAACTCACAAAAGTTCAAAGAGACAGACTTCTGTCTAGACTCCAAATATCGCGCCATTATACTGTTCCCATGCAAAAGAGGAAACTTTGGCGTCACCACTTTTTTGGCAGATGCCCATAGCCCCACACGATGTCTATACACAACTTAAATGAACACATTTCAATAAGCCATAGCCTTCTATAGATATAATCATGATGACGTCAAATGATTAAAACTCCTGCAAAAATGTTTGTTTATAAGTCCTGGCTTCAGGCAAAGCTGTACAGCTATTGTCAGAGGTGTTAAGTAATATACTGACTTTAATATAAGCAATTTAGCAAATGCTTTTATCCAAAGTGACTTACAGTTATGCATGCATACATTTTACATATGGGTGGTCCCGGGAATCAAACCCACTATTGTGGCGTTGCAAGCACCATGCTCTATCAAGTGAGCTACAGAGCCTATTCAGAGCAAACTCTATTCTTTCTAGTGACTCACAAGGACTCCCAAGCATTGTGCTTGGAATGTAATGTTAATTAATAGCGTGTGTGTGGGTGAGTGTGTGTAAGGTACAGTAGAGTAGTGGGCCTGCTCTATTCAGTGCTGTTGGTGGTCCTGTTGAGGTTTACATATGAGGGCTGGAGGGTGGTGGTGGGGGGACGATGGGGTGGGCTATGTTATGGGGTGGTCCTCTCTCTGATCCTAGGTGGTAGAACTACTGTATGATGAAGCCTGTGTGGCCCCATGCCTTGGAGTTACTGCAGGGGGATGGGGGTGCCCTCCCAAAGTCAATTAGGATGGTGGTGGTGTTGGTTGGCGTCAGATTATAGGCTTGCCAACCTGACTCACTTGGGCAGGTCTGAAAACTCCCTTTCACTACAGGCTGGTTGAACTGGTCTCTCGAAGCCACAGAAGAGTTTCTATGGTTCGGGGGCGACAGTTAATTCAGGTACCATCGCTGTGCGAGGCTACAGTATCCAAGACCAGCTTACCTCTGCTACACACAGTCATTTGGTAAGCTGGTCCTGTATACCATATTCTGTTCTTTGTAAGCATGCACTGTGAACTTCTACGAATTTCAGGTTGAATTGAAATATTGCCAAGTGACAGCCAACATCAACTGACTGCAGCTCTATCAGAATCAGCAGAACCCTGTTCGACCTAGGTAATGCAGCACTGTCTTCCTTTAGGAACAGCAGAACACAATTAGCTAAACTGCTCTGGCCTACATTTCCTTCTTTCCAAGAACAGGAAATAAATATCTGGTCGCTGTTTACTGCTCCCAGGAGGGGTCTTTACTTTCGCCAGTGATACCCTAACGGCGTTCTTTAACTTGTTGACTGTAAACGGGTTGCTCTTTTCATTGTGGCAGTATTTGCCCTGCTCTGAAAATTACACAATGAATCTCTCATCATGGTTTCTAAGGGGACCAAGGATGCTGGAGTAATTGATTTTTACAAGGAAGAGCTAGTCATTTATTACCAGAATATGTAAAAATATGTTATCACACTTTTGCCCGAGGAGGATGTAACATACTTTTCTCCTCAGGTCATTGACTGTTCAGCTCTGTTAGCTTGTGTCATTATGTCAGTTAAACACCAGGAAATGACCCACCAAAAACCTTAGGTGGGAAAAGGGAGTTTTTACCCCTCAGAACTCTCGGCCAGAAGAGTCTCCGGAAGAGTTAATAAGAAACAAAACTGCATTGTTTTTTATTGGTTTCAGATTGATTTAGCTTCACTGGCATGCAGGGTTGGCAGAGATTGAACTTGTGGCACTGACTTTTACATTGGTTGTATTGTACCCGGAAAGCTAAATCAAGAAAGTAATTGAAAGTATCTGACATATTTATTGCAGCAACAACGCTTTGAAGCTCTATCATTGCTGTCTCCCGCTTTTTCCAATGAGCTATTTTTCCTCTGGAGCGTCATGCTTTAATCAGTCAGGCCAGGAAACAAGAGTCCTCCCTCCTTCCTGGACTCTAAGAGAGATACAGTGGACTCCTGTTGTAGCATCAAAGCCGTCAGAAGGGACCACATCCTGTTGGGCACAGGGGTCAAACAAAACAACCCAATCACTCGAACCAGTGGAGGAACAGGAGAGCTCGACTCCCAGCTCTGGCCCTGTACACACTTTTGTATTCTGATTTGTTAAGTTGTGTGTATTTGCATTCAAATCCTTTACTTATTCTATGCATTTCTTTACAAACTCTCCTATGACATTCTGAAGACTGCACTGATTGCAGACGTTTAGTTCTTACATTTCAGTCTGCAGTAATTCCTCGACAGTGTGTTTGGAATATGAATACTGTAGGACTGTTAACATTGGGTGCGGATTGGCTTGGTTGAGGATTTGAGTAACACCAATGTTCTCAGCTTATAGGGCATTTGGAATGAGGCAGACCTTTTTTTTTATGGAAGTAGCGCTCCATTTATGCGGGCCTCTTTATTGCACATGTGATGTTTCTGTTTATTACACAATATATTCTGACGAAAGGTTTCCTGTCTCTGGCAGTAAAAGATAAAGTGTGTGTGTGTGGGAGGGAGGGAGGGAGGGAGGGAGGGAGGGAGGGAGGGAGGGAAAAAGACACCGAAACCAGAGATCCCAGGAAGCCGAGTAGAGGATGTGCCCAAACATGTTCCCATCGTCCCTGTAAATGATTATCAGGAAGTGGAATTATAGCTCAGAGAGAATGTCTCCTCCAACCAACTGTGAACTTCACCCCACTGTTCACAACCACTCAGGACTATACTCTCTACTTTAGACCCGCTGCTCTACTTTGGTGCACTTAAACTACCTTCTCTTATGTAAAGGGTTATCTTTTTGCTCAGTTTGGCGGTTTCCACCACCTTACTTTGGGGCAGCTGCTCTAGGCTTGGATGTGTGTGTATGTTTGTCTTAACTGTTTTTACTACCGACTCTGGCATCGTGTGTCTCTGTGCACAACGAGGAAGCCCTTGTGATGTTATTTATGGGGAAAAGCCTAAGAAGAGAAAGTGTTTGAGCAGAAGCCGTTAACCCTCATGTTTAGCCTTGTTGCAACCAGCTGCAGTGTCTCTTTAATGTCTCTCCTACCAATAAAACATGGTTATATCATGCAAAGACATACTGGAGAACTGATCGACATCACGCTTTGTTGACACAACAGTAACCCTCCGCAAAAGCCACCATCTCATTGTGCTCTTTCGTTCTATTATTTGTTTACTGTTATGGTCCCTTCGCTGACATATGATTGGTTTGTTATGACATGCTCTACCGTACGGTGATTTTTCAAGCGGCTGGCAAAGTGTCATAACTGCTTCTCATGCGTCGAAGATGTGTTGGTCTTTACCGTCAGATAGTAGGATGTATGTCTGGGGCAAGATGGAGGGGGAAAATGTTCTGTCCCAATGCTTGCTTTAAAGAGAGTGGTCATGCTTTTAATGAAATGATTGCTGGTTGATTTAGGGCCCTATTCAATCCATAAAGCAGAAGTTCAGCACTAAAGCCCAATTGAAATTTAAAGGCAATGTTCCCGCGTTCACGGTTAACGCTGCATATGTCGGTTCAAGCGGAAATTACCTTTACATTCCTATCGCGCAATCTGTCATGCTTCAGCCATACAGATTGAAAAGAGCCCTAAATCATTTTTTTATTATTTTTTTGCAGGTTTTTCCCCCCAAGATTCAATAAGGTTAGATTTCAAGTCTTTGACTAGGTAAGTGTTGTCCAATTTGTCTATATATTTACTGTACTTTTGCCATATTTGTGTTTTTTCATTAAACATTCTATTCTATTATGTACTTTTGTTATACTTAATGCGTATAGTGGTGTGGAGGCCAAGATGTCATCGAAGATGCCAAGCTCTAACAACATAGCCCAAGCCAGGAGGACAGTACAACAGCTGAGGATAGAGGCCAGTATTGAGAGGATAAAGGTATGGTATGCTGAAAGTTAGACTGAGTAGAAAGCAGTGTTGAGTAACAATAAAGTACATTTCCTGGTCCTTACCTAAATGTCTCCCTAAATGGACACCAACTTGCAGCTAAGGATGATCTGTTGTCAGTGAGTGTCTGCGCGTGCTTGTGGGATGGGTGTGCATGTGTGTATGTGTGCGACTCCTGTGTCAGCAGAAACCCTCCCATTCACACTCATGTCGCTCTGTCCTGTAGGTATCTAAGGCCTCGGCGGACCTCATGCACTACTGTGGTGAACACGCCAAGTACGACCCTCTGCTCATGGGAATCCCTGCCTCAGAGAACCCCTTCAAGGACAAAAAGCCCTGCACTATATTGTAGTGAAGGCTTTTTTATTTATCTGTTTGCTTCTTAATGTTGCCTGTATTTTATTATCTGGGGAGAATTGTGATCTAAAACCACTACTCATCCATCAATCTTGCCTTAAAGCCTGTAACGCTACCCTTTAATGAAAATGCTGTATTTTATCACTCAATTTGAACTTGCCATAGTTATATACATAACATACAGTAAACAGTTAGAATATACACTACCATTCAAAAGTTTGGGGTCACTTAGAAATGGTCCATTAAAATAACATCAAATTGATCTGAAATACAGTGGAGACATTGTTAATGTTGTAAATGACCATTGTAGCTGGAAATGGCTGATTTTTAATGGAATATCTACATTGGCGTACAGAGGCCCATTATCAGCAACCATCAGTCCTGTGTTTCAATGGCACGTTGTGTTAGTTAATCCAAGTTTATCATTTTAAAAGGCTAATCGATCATTAGAAAACCCTTTTGCAATTATGTTAGCACAGCTGAAAACTGTTGTTTTGATTAAAGAAGCAAATAAACTGGCCTTCTTTAGACTAATTGAGTATCTGGAGCATCAGCATTTGTGGGTTTGATTATGGGCTCAAAATGGCCAGAAACAAAGAACGTTCACCTGAAACCCGTCAGTCTATTCTTGTTCTGAGAAATGAAGGCTATTCCATGCGAGAAATTGCCACAGAACAGAGCAAACTGGCTCTAACCAGAATAGAAAGAGGAGTGGGAGGCCCCGGTGCACAGCATGGTGTTTATACTTGCGTACTATTGTTTGTACAGATGAACGTGGTACATTCAGGCGATTTGGAAATTGCTCCCAAGGATGAACCTGACTTGTGGAGGTCTTCAATTTTTTTTCTGAGGTCTTGGCAGATTTCTTTAGATTTTCCCATGATGTCAAGCAAAGAGGCACTGACTTTGAAGGTAGGCCTTGAAATACATCCATAGGTACACCTCCAATTGACTCAAATTATGTCAATTAGCCTGTCAGAAGCTTCTAAAGCCATGACATCATTTTATGGAACTTTCCAAGCTGTTTAAAGGCACAGTCAACTTAGTGTATGTAAACTTCTGACCCACTGGAATTGTGATACAGTGAATTATAAGTGAAATAATCCGTCTGTAAACAATTGTTGGAAAAATGTCTTGTGTCATGCACAAAGTAGATGTGCATGCCAAAACTATAGTTTGTTAACAAGAAATTTGTGGAGTGGTTGAAAAACGAGTTTTAATGACTCCAACCTAAGTGTATGTAAACTTCCGACTTCAACTGTAGATATTCCATTAAAAATCTGCCGTTTCCAGCCACAATAGTCATTTACAACATTAACAATGTCTACACTGTATTTCCGATCAATTTGATGTTATTGTAATGGACAAAAAAAATTCTAAGTGACCCCAAACTTTTGAACGGTAGTGTACGTTGGGACATTGACTGTTAGTGTCTGTCTGATTTAGCTCAGTGGATTTAGCCGTGGTTTCCATCCGTCCCTTTAACAAGTCTGTTATTTGTCTTCAATCGTATCTGCTGTCATGTGTGTTACAATGACCGTATATAATGTATTTCAGGCTTTGGAGTCATGGTTGGGACATTTGACTGTATTATCTTCTCCCCATTGACTCATGCTGTTTATTAATAACTTCCTAGTTTAGCAGGGAGTCACCTGGGTTGTCAGTGACCAATGGAGGAAGTAGACATCATCAGAGCCTTCTATTAATGTAAAGAGCAGAAGTGCTTGGTTAGTGCAGAGCATATGTCAACTCAATGCCAGTTGTCGGATAGGAAACTGCAATGTAATGCTGAGGCAGGTCATTCACCCAGACAACCTTAGTATACAGCACTCCTCCCAGCCATTTAAACCAGGTGTTACATAACCTAACACTGTGAGCCAAGTCGCCTTACGTATTATTTATGATAGAGATCATATAATTAATGTATAGTTTGGTTTTTTAAAGAGGAGTTTCAGGTACAAGTATTCCGTTGGGAGAGACCATAGAAGATGCATCAGCTGAGCATGTGGGTTGTAATTAACAATGTAATACATGATTTTCACTCCAACCATGTGTACTATATCATGTATTCAAGGCTGACCCCAAAGTCCAGAGATAAGTGTCCTGTTGAACAGTAAAGAATAGAATGTGCTGTATGCCCTGTCGTTCAGCTTTTGGGAACATGTCCCCCGTGACAAATCTAGATGAGACGAACCAGCTGTATCTGTGTGGTTAGCACCTACGGGCTGGAAAGTACAATTATTTTTGGGAACAATGAATCTTTCTGTGCTGAATTGCAGTGATTTCTAACTGAATCGTGACATTGTTATGTCTACGCCTTGTCACGAGTAAAAGAGAAGCCAAAACAGGTCTGATTGTACTTACCTGGTGCTACTGTTTGTATTTTTGGTGTTAGCCTCCCTCCTCTAAAAGGTACTTCATTAGACATAAAGGTCTTGAGATCAGAGACAAGGAAACCCAGTAATGCATTACGAATTCTTCAGCGATGACAATTGTATCTCGACTAAGTTTCTCTCTAACAATGGGTTTTATTGCCATAAACTTAGTACGCTAAATCAGGCTACCGTTAATTTGTGTGCCATCACCAGATAATTCTGATTCAACCAGCATACCAGAAATGGCCTTAATGTACCTTTGGGAGACTCTTACGTGACCCTTGTGAATCTGCTGGATTAAAGACATCTGTATGTGGCTTTGTTCTCTCTCTGCCGTAGTACAGTCGTTCCTACTGTTATTAAACATGGTTTTATTATTGCACCTTGTTTTGTCTGCTCTGCTTCTTTTAAGTCTTCCTCTTTGTTGCTTTCTCGCGTAAGATGCTAGTTTCCCTCAGGGAAGTATTTTTTTCATTGTTCGTCTGATAATGTGTACTACCTCATGTGCAAGAGTACATTGTGCCCATTATGTTAAGATAATCTATCAATGAATCTCAGAAAGCATAATATTAAAATATAGCATCCAATGGCACTCATATCAGAAAGGAATAATGAACAAATACAAAGGGGATGCAGACCAAGCTCGTCCATAGGACTCCCAACCATGTGGCCTAAAGAAAGCTACTGTGAGTTATCTATAGCCTAGCCTTGCTTCCTCTCATTACGTGGGTTCTAGTGGACATGTATTTATACCTCACCACAGAGAGAATAGAATAGGCCTTGGCCCATGGCCGTCTGGGCCCAGTGAACAGGAGAGAGCTAAACATAGAAGGTAACGAAACTCTTGTTTCCGCTCTCCGAGAGAGGAGGAGCTATTTTGGGGGATTTGTCAGCATAGCCTGAAGCTTGTTGCCCTTGATTTTCTGTCCTTATCTTTGGGCAGCTGGTGGGTAAACATGTTTTTTTCTCACTATGAGGGAAATGGTGGATCGTAACCGAAAGAGACATCTTAGCTATTGTTCCCTCTTGCAGCTGGGAAAGCTAGGCACAGTTTTACCATCTCACAATGGAAGCCTTAAGGCAGTGTCCTGCACAAGCCTGGCTGCACAGTAGCAGTGTATTGATATCAGCTCTAAGCAGACGTATCAGCCATGAAGCACACAGTGTAATCCTGGTGAGCACAATATCATTGTGTTCCAGGGCGACCCTGGTGTGCACATTGCTAAGGCCTGGCAGGCCGACTGACCGCGGGCCTCCCTCTGTGAAAGCTTGGCAGTTACAGTGTCAGTGTGTTGGAATGTGCTGATGTGGGGAGGGGTGGGGCAGTGTCGATCCAATCTCTGCACTGTTGGCAGTCCCCCCCCCGCACAGCCACCTCGGTTAGACCGAGCCACTCACTCACCTATTCAGCAGTGCAGTGGACCGTGCCAACCATGGCATCTAATCTACTGGCTACTACCAACCAGTGCACCCTCATGGTATTATAACACTGTTGTTACACAAGTTCTTCAACTTTTGTGTTTGGTCTGTTATTTTCCTATAGAGATCTACGCTGTTATTATGGTATTAGTAGTGTTCTCTGTTGAGTAAGTGTAACATGTTGAGTGTCCTGTAGATGTAAAACATTGTCTCAAGATTCCTTCCCCCCCAGATACATTGAGTGAAAAATATGAGTCTGATTCATTTGAAATCTGTCATCACCTGAGTCTTTATTGCCTTATACAACCTTCTAAAATGTGTGTTGATTGTGATAACATGAATACACAGGGGTACCCAAGGAGCAGGTTGGGTAGCTACTAAAGCCTGGGGATTGTCAAATCCCTTGCTTGAACTCCTCCAGTACCAACATAACACTTACATCAACCCTACCCTAATTCTATATATATATATAAAAAAAAAACTTTTCCCCTACACCAACACAATACCACATGACATCAGTGTTAGACTTCTCCACCGGTCGGTCACACACCTAGTTACATCATGGTGACCTTCAACACGGTGCGGTCGGGAAGGTCTACTATATAATATACAATATTATTAATACAAGATAATAGAATCCACTTAAAACAACTTATTTTTAGTTTGTGCTATAAAAAGAAAACTATATAAAAAAAAATAAAAAAATCATTGAGCTATGGAAGTATCTTGAGTTTTTTAACATTTTTAACTGTATTCCAAAAGGTTCTTAAAGCCATTTACAATGAACACACAACAGAAAAAGATCCTTCTCCTCATGTGGGAAGAAACTGGGTTTTGTTCTGCAAAGGTGACAAGCTCTTCTCGTGATTATAATTAAACGGGGTGGTAAGCCTGCCTTACATGAGCTCTGACATCATCCACACTCGACGCCAGCGTCACATGTGAGCATGTCACTCAATAGCAAGTGGAGGAAGGAGTGGGTGGTTTACGCAATCTGCACCCACTGCATTCTCCCTTACAAAGCTTTACAAAGACTTCCAGTCATGTGTTCTCTAACACACCTTCCCTGTGAAAGACTAACAGGCACAAAAAGCCTTGCTTACACTATTACCTACCCCAGCAGAGGTTTTGTAATATGTTGCATTGTATGTAACATGTCCCCACTGGCCATACACTATTAGTTGAAGCCGTGAATTTTGTTCCTTTTTCCATTCTACCTTTATTCACCTGAGCAACTCACTATTGTCTAGTTCAATAGCTAGTTTTGCATGCAAGTCAAAAATCAGAGCAGAAACCCGGATTGTCAAATGTGCTGCAAATGTGCGTGCAGTACTTTTCCTAGTGAGGCGGCAGGCAGGCGTATTGCATTCAAAGAGGTATGCAGAAAGGGCACTCAGCTCAATCATGGGCTGAACTCAGGACGGGTGAAAATGGGAAGCCGTTCGGATGAATGAGCACGGCCTTGCTGACCCAAGCAGAACAAAGCGTGGAGTGGAGGGGGGCTATTGTCTCCCAGGGATGAGGATGTCACTGAGTCCATAGAGGCCAGTGTGACCTCCATGATCCACACGTGATTCCCTATACAACTGTCAGAGGGGTCAAAGCTCAACTAGCTTTGTTACATTTCCAGAAATTAAGAAAAAAAATGAATGAGGACCATCAAGTTCTGGCTCCAAAAATACTTTTTATTGATGACAATAACACACCTGTGCCTTTACAGACAATTGCAGAGAGGTAATGGTAAAACAATTGTAAACATAAATACATTTAAATATAAGAAATAACTTAACTGTAAAAAAGAACTATTCACTTGTGTAAAAAACTGTTGGCATTGGAAACACTGACTGAATGCATAGTATCTTCACTGTTCATTGGATATTTAGCCCTTCCCTTTTTAAATAATTATATAACAACAATAGTAAAGACAACATCAACATTGTGAATAAAAAAAATACAACAAGTCCAGTGTTTCTACAAGTGCTCTTGTTTTGGCAAAGAGAGAGGCCTTGGTTGTCTTAACAACAGTGCCTACAAAAAGAGCTCATCTTTTTGTTTCTCTCAATCTTTTAAGTCCCCACAAGTGCTCTGCCATACATGATTTTATCCTTCTGTACAGTGTGTCCATCTTCCGTTAAAAAGCACAGACGTCGGTTTCGGTCTCGTGACTGAACATAAAAAGTGCCTCGTCATCTCGCCTCGACTGCCATAGCCGAGAGTTCAACTCCACCAGTCCCAGTGGAAATCCACCCCCTTTTGTATCCCATCTAGATGGCTGGATCTGATCTTCTTTTTTTCTTCTCAAAATGCTTTATTTTGTTGTTGTTTGACTTCTTTTTCCTCCATCAGGAATTTTCCCAGGGTAGTGTGTCCATCAGGGATCACTCTACTCCAGTACAGAGAGAGTCCTTCGCAGGTCTTGCTGTTGGTGGGACCCTTCATCGCTCAGGGAGGTTAATGATGGGTACCCACTGGTCCATGCACCGGCTCTCCCTGCAGAAGCGGTTCACTTTGCTCAGGGCTGGGTCTTTCCAGGAGGAGGAGTGTGGGCTCTGCAAAGACAAGAGAAAAAGAGAGAGAGTCAATAGTTGCAAAAGTATCCTAATGCCTGATTTTATGGCCTGCAATAGAATAGATAGACACCTGGGAGTTTCAAGACGATAAGCAATTTAAGTTATTTCCCTCAATGAAAATTCCACAGAAGTCATTAGTGGCAAGACTGAGTTGTTCGGTTACAGGACACAAGGAGTGAGTAATTAGTGGGTGTGGGAATGTTCTGGCATGTCCAAAGAGAGTGTCTCATGTGGACCAGTAAAATAAAATAACTTTTGAGCCATTTTTAGCACCTGTTTGTGTTTGAAAGTTATCATTTTTGAGTGAATATGAGGTGAATAAAGTGGAAATAGATACTTACAGTGACCAGGACACAGTGCAGATCCATGGGCTCTCCCCCCTGTGTCCCTCCGCCGAGGATCTCTGCCAGACGCCTGGTGTTGTTAACTCGCAGGATGCTGATGTCATTCTCACAGCAGAATGCCTGGATCAGGGTGAAGTGGATCTGAAGGGCCACGTCCTTTACATCATCGTCATCTGTAGCCAGGATGCACAGAACCACATTATCTGGATCTCTAATGATGAAAGTAACAGATATGTGGTTAGTAACACAGTAACAGAACATGAAATGCAGACATTCTAAACAAGCATGCATAGACAAAAACTACATCATTGGAACTTTGAACTTTCATTGGTTTTAAAGTGTAGCCTACTTACACATTCAATGATTTTGCTGCTTCATAGACCCCTACTGTTATGCATCCTTGGGGTAATGCCAATGAGAGAACCTCTTCCAATGCTTTTGCCACTGTGTCCATCCTAAAACAGAGAAAATAGTGTATTATTAAAACGAACATCAAACTCACATCAACTTTCACATATGCATGGGCAAAGCTCAACTTATTTAAAAGGAGGGTATGCCAGGGCTAGTCTATCTGACCTGGCAGACGAACGTTACTGCCAAGCGCAGGAGCTGGCTATCGTGTACTTACTAGGATTTAACGTTAGCTAGCTAGCTAGCGTAGGTAGTTCTGTACCTTGACCTAGCTGCGAGTCCAACTGACTGATTTGCAAGTTCAAACTCTGAAATCGCGTTTGTTTTTCGGTGCATGTCACTCCATAATTGACAAAACTCCTATTGTATGATGAGTACAACGATAGACAATTACACTGAAGTTTTAAGTTCAGGTCAAACGTGTTTCCCTAAAATTACCTGACACCGGCGTTACAGTGTTAGGCTAACTGCAGATTGGCTGGCCGGAACGCGTCTCGTGAGCTCAACAGAAAAGCTGGCGTTACATATTCGAATACTGCAAATACTGCAACCAAGCCAAGCCACCTAGCTAGTTAACTAACCAAGTCATAGCAAAGTTGTCAAATGACTTAGATAACGTTACAGAAGTTAAATATCTGAATAAAAATACACTGAAGTTTTCAGCTTTATTTTTGAAATGTTAATGCATGCATTGCTCGCCAAGTTAAAGTGAAAAGAGAGTCTTTTGTAAGTTGCACTGGCATTGACAAAAGCGCTTTAAAGTAGTTTACCTTTCTGCAGAATAATCCCCACTTAGTTCCTCAAATGTCATTTTGCACATGAAATCAAAATCGAGACATTAATATTGCTTGCTGGTATGTCACTGTTAGTGCTGGTGAAGTTGTGACACAGTAGCGACTCTGTTTATCGCTGTTGGAAATGAGACAACAACCGGTGTCCACAGATAATATCGCAAGAACAATGCAAGTACATAGGATAACGTAAAATATTTGCATACTTAACGTCATTGGCCACATGCTAATTTACCAAGACTTTTCTGGGTGGGGAATGGCTGTAAAATGAGTGGCAACAGTAATGAGATAATCTGATTGGAAGACTATTTTAGAAAGGCGTGGTCTCTCTCCAGCTGTTGCAGCTACAGTATGTGAGGTGCTGTGCCTCGTTAGGAAACCGGTCAAAATGTGTTATTCAAGGCCAATTTTGTTATTCAAGATAAAATAAATAAATATTTAAAAATGTTGATAAAAATGCTTGACTGTATCGCTATCTGTCAGTGCATTTGTGCATTTTGAAACAAGAACACAACACACACACACACAAACGTATCCAAAGGGTCTAAGTTGCCCTGAACTACTAGGCTACTCTTTATGCTAAACCATCATAGGATGAGATGCAATGTCTGTCAAGAAGTCAACTTCATAAACCAGAAAAAAATACGTTTATCAATTGTATTATTGAACATGGAAATGGTCTACATATGATGACCTGATCACCTGTTTTTTTGCTAGGGAAATTATGCAACCTCACCTGTCATGAGAAAGAGCCGGGTGTGGAGACATAGCAACGAGACGCTACCAGTTTCTGATTGGACAGTCGGCAGAGCGTGCAAATCCTGGAGGGGAAAGTACATACGAATGGCGCGAGAAGGGTGACAAAGACTTTGTGAGGTAAATAGGCTGGCCTATGCATGCACGAAGAAAAATATGGGTCAAGGAATATGATTGTTAAATTTTTCCCTGACGAAATACAACCGATGAAATACCCTAATACACTTTAAGAATGGTAAAAAAAGGCTTACATTTCAGAGGCCCATCTTCAAATAGGAAAGGTGAAAAAATTATATTATTAGGCCTATTTTATCTTTAACTAAGATGAGCTGGGAATGATTGTTGTCAATATTAATATATCGGTCATCTTTGGTAAGATGACAATATAAATACAATTTACCTATAAGGATCAAATGCAGTGCTTTTTCTCATTGACTACTGTCTCCCTATGGGAGTGTTGGCTTACGGCCTCTGACAATAGATGTTACGGCCTCTGACAATAGATGTTATGGCCTCTGACAAGAGGGCGGTACGCTTGGACTGATATGTCATAGGTGGTAGAATCCTGCTATTTTCCTTTTCACATCATCTTTACACATTTGTATCTACATTTGGCATAACCAGCTTATTTTATGCTGTTAAGACAAATGCATGCCTGGCAAAATTAGTTCAGGTGGTACCAAATGTCATTTCATTGCCCTCTGCTGAGTTTTCAGGGGTATTTCACCACATGTGGCGGCAGGTGGTTAGTGGTTAGAGCGTTGGATCGAATCCCCGAGCTGACAAGGTAAACGTCTGTCGTTCTGCCCCTGAACAAGGCCCACTGTTCCTAGGCAGTCATTGAAAATAAGAATTTGTTCTTAATTAACTGATTTGCCTAGTTAAATAAAGATAAAATAAAATAAACATGGAGCCAAGGAAGCTCAGAGGGCTGAACAAAACTTGAAGGTGAGTTGAAACGCGACCTTTAAAGGGGCAATCTGCAGTTGCTATATACAGTTTTTGATTTAGAAATTAATTATTGTGCGATATAAATGTAAAGGTAATTTTAGATTGAGCCGATTCAGCGGTTACCGTGAATACAGTCTCCACTAACGTGGGAACGTTGCCTCTACATTTCAATCACGCTAGAACGCTGTATTTCTGCAATACACATTGAATAGAGTCCTTGCAGAATATAACTTAGAAATGTCTCATGAATTTATTTAAACTTTCGACTCGTACCGCATCAGAACCCAAAATATAAGCTTGTTTGTAAACAAAATAAATGTAAACAATTATAGTCTCAAAATATGGTTAAAACTTACATTTTGATATCATGGATTGATGGTCAGTTTCTGCATCCATCGCTCTGTCTATGAATTTGAGAGTGGTTACATTTACAGCCTCATCCCTCAGGTTCTTACCGACACATGGCGGGGATTATGCTTTGATATCGTTTAAACTGCTTTCATGGTTTTCTGTGAGACTTTAGTATCTTGGTCACTTGGTGTACAAAGCAATATGATGACAGTTTAGATTTTTTGTTTTAGAATTAAATGTATTTTCTACTAGGTCTATGAATATGTAGTCCTTGAAAGTTGGATCCTTTCATGTAATGTCCCTTTTTATACTCCAGAGGGAGATAGAGCTTCATTGATCATAGAGCAGCATGGAGCTCAGTTCCAGAAAACAACTGATTTTGGCCTTTTGATGCCATCAGTTTGTCTCAGAGAATATTCAGCACTTCAAGCCTATCTATACTTTAATTTCAGTGGGCATTTGGTTACACATTTACACATTACTATTTTTATCTACTATATCAAGATAAAAATATATATATATTTTTAAAGTATTTTACCAAATCATGTTACCAGTAGACTGTGTAGGCTAATAGTATTATACATATAATAGTATTTTTAATAAATATTAATAATGATCCTTTTTTTCTAATGCCGTCCCACTAGAAATGGAAAAACATTTGATATTTTCCAAAAATGAATACCCTAGTCGTGTTTACAGCCAGTGTTTATTTTGTGACTGCCATTGTGGGATATTGAGCTGCCCTTATTTTACATGTGAAATGCATACAATCAAAATATGACAGTACATCATATTAATGTAATTACTGAAGTGAGCCCATGCAAGCTATATCAAACTTAAAGCTTTTATGAGTCTAATGAAAAAATAACCCCAGGGAGTGTTTTGTAATGGGCAAAAGCTGAAAGCTCCTCTCTAAGCAGGGAGCTGTAGTAGCTACAGTACCCTTGAGGGGCCAGCGGCCCCATTCTTACTTTAGTCTCTCCTCCAGCCCGCAGCCTGGAACAAGGGCAAGGTTAACACTGTGGCCTGGAGCCTACACCAGTCTACACCAGAGAGGGAGCCTAATGTACTTCCATACAGGACCATCAGATGATAAATCACTATTGTACAGCACAACCTCTTCCACCTCAACTTGTGTTATATTAGGGGTAGGCTTAGACTACTACTGAAATGGTGTTTTAAGGGCTTCATAAAATTAGAGACAATCATTTAACTGAATCAAATTAGAGAAACTTTAAAAACGATTAAATCAACTAATTCAGCCGAGGAGTCACATACAAAGGCATGTAAAAGAAAAGAAAAAAACGCAAAACAAAAAAAAAAAACGATTTCTCCAATTAGAGCTGCTTGTACAAAACAAATGAAAGGTGACATGCTCAAGTTGTACTGTATAAGCACAGTATTAAATATACATACATCAAGAGAAACAAATAAAGATTCATTTAGGCCTCAATCAAGAAAAATATAAGATTAAACATTTATCTGTGAATATGTGTCGAAAAATTACCTCAACATAATTTGATCAACTATGGCTTTAATAAAAATCGAATTCAAACATTGTAACTTCATTCAACAGTATTACCCATCCTTTTTATTGCATTGGTAAGATGGTGCCACACAGAGAAAAATGGAGCGCGGGGCGGAAGTTGAAGAGGATAGGTCTGGGTGACACCCATGATAAATGCATCAGGTGCTGACACCACTATCGAAAAGAAGAAATATACCTTTGTCTTGTCACAATAATCCTAATCTGTTTGGTGATAGGGGTACATTAAAACGATAAGCGAGAGGAGGGGGGAAAACACATAAAAGAATGGGACCGCCAGTCGAGGATGATAAATGTGGTCTCGGCAATAGAGAAGCCGTGTACGACATTTCTTTCTAATGGCCTGATTGCTCAATTAATTCCGTAGCTGTTTTTTTTGCAGCCCTCTTTAATGTGGAAACAGTCATATTTCCTCTCAGATTAGTATAGATACAGGCTGACAGTCTGCACTGCTCAAGGTATTTGGGAGGCGTAATTCATTCATAATGCCACAATACGCCCCATCTATCATCTCAGGTTTTTCCTCCGCCACCTCGCTCCCTCTTCTCATTCCCAGCTCCTGGCTCTTTGGTAAGGAGGGGCCCGGCCTGGGCCCCGTGTATGTGTGAGGTTGGAAAGTGGGGTGTGTGAGGTTGGAGTATGTGTGTGTGTGAGGTGGTGTGTGTGAGGTAAGAGTGCGTGGGTGGTGGTGCGTGTGCGTTTTGGGGGGGGGGGGGGGGTGTAGAGAAGGTTGGGAGGTCGGCAGCTTCTCTCCCACTGATGTATTAGCTGGCATATGCAAGCGATGAATTACCAGGCGAAGGGAGTCAATTATCCACTGTAAAAAAACTAGTGACTGGTCGCCCCAGTGGCCCCAGGGCCCCTTTTCCAATTCAGGGAATGATTTCCCAAAGAGTGGGAGAGGAGAGGAAGGAGCATGTGAGGGGGAGGAAGAGGAGGAAGAAGGAGGGAAAAGAAACGACCCGCGTCCCCTACTCCGCTTTCTTCACCCTTCGTTCTCTCCACTCAAATCCAGAACATGGGAAGCTGGGTGAAAATGCTAAATGCTATTATCACCCCTTCGGAGTACATAAACCCTCACTTATGATGGATGTGTATGGGATTTGGAATGGATTTAGTCAAACAGCAGCCATTACCCCCTCTTACCTGGTTCTCGCTTGTTCGTTGTATTGAAATTGGGCCCCTAGTTGATCTGGCCTAGCTATTAAAGTAGAATATTTGAGTAGTCACACACACACACACACACTGTCCCTCGTCACCTTGCCATGTAATTTTTGGTTGGCCACTGATTTCTCTAACCTCTTTTTGGAGGCGAGAGGAATGGAGGGTAGGGAGCGGTATGGGGTACTCCATCCGGACCCTTTTTGGATGTACGCCAGTGCAAGCGTCCCTGCCGCTGACTGACACAGGTGACACTTAGGGAAATGAGGTCATTAGCTGGATTTACAGGGGGTTTTGATAGCTGGGTAATGGGTTTTAATGATAGAATTGAACATACAGAGCCACCTGGGACAGACAGCATGTACAGGCAGACAGGTCGTTTAATAAAGTGAGAGAGGAAGCGAGTGTGGAGGAGAGAGAGGGGAGAGAGATCAGGATAGAGAGAAGAGGAAAGGAGAGAGAGAGAGAGAGAGAGAGAGAGAGAGAATGTGTTTGTGAGAGTATGCATAAGGAATGTGGAACAATCCTCAGCACTGAGCCTCTGTATCAGAAGAAGAGGAAATGTGATAGACTTTCCAAGTCAGATAACCGCCTTCATTTTCAGATCCCCATCTGTAAAATAAATGTACTTTGTACAGTATGTGTAATGGTCAAATGTGCACACCATCGGCAGTAGGCATATTCAAACACACAACAAACTGTGTCAAGTTTTATAAGTAGCATGAGTGTTTAAATTCACTACAGAATATGCATTACTTTACAATACCGTTGAGGTACTCTTCACCAAAAGTAAACCACTTGTCGATAAGGATAGGCATGACTTCCTTTATCAATTGCATTATGAATAGTAGGACATTCAAAGAAACTCAACTAATTTAAGAGAAAAGAACATAAGCCCGGAGTCTACAAACGCAGCCAAGTCCTAGAGTTTTAAGTCTTAAAGTTAAAGATTTTCAAATGGAAACAGATAATAACAAAAGATTCTTAAGTTATAAGAGAGGATGCAGCCATAAGCCTGACCAGAATTGCAAATGAGTTAAACAAACAAGGGGCAGATATAATACTAAAACAAAGGAGACTGGTATCCAGTATTTAAGCTGCATAAAAGCTACCAGTTGGGGTGGGTATTAGTGTGGTAACACTTTATTTGAACTACATTATGCGTACAAAAGACAGCAGAGTTATATAATAACTATCCATGAAAGTTAAAAACACATTTACTTTCAATGCCATGAAGTATGTTTACTATCAAACAGAAAACCTGGCCACAAAGTTGTCCAACATACATTTGTATTAGATTTGGAAAAGAGGTCATGTTATTTTCATTTACATTAGCGTATGAAAGAGACTATTTTATACAGACCGCCGTTGGGATAAAAACAGTAGTGGAAGTGGAGGATCTACGTATACAACCTCTGACCTCTATCCCCTACAGAGGAGAGCCTTCTGATTGGCCAGACTGCCTCTCTCCTCAAAACCCCAGGATTCAAATCAGGGCCGAACAATCCAAATCCCGTCTTGGAGACCGAGAGCCACATTCATGCAGCCCACCGACCATCGAGCGCCCGCTCTCTCGCCACGAGGCGAGCGGAGAAGGACCCAAGAGGATAGGTGGAGAGAGATGAAGCCAGTTTGCCCTGGGCTAGGCTGCTACCAAAAGAGGTTGTCTTTGTAAGAGAGAGAACAAGGACTGACCCTAGTCCACAGTGGATCTTTTTCCTAAATTGTATCATACGTATGTGTATCAGCCGTACAACTAATCGTGAGGAAGTAGTCAAAGGTTTTTGCAAGTGTTATCTGTTACAAGTCAAATTTAAGCACTAAGATTTTGTGACAGAATGCTTGTATACCACCTACTGTATACAATAGGCTATTACCTGGCTTCCCCTAACTACCGCACCTGTGATATTTCTGTAAAGTAAATACCTGAGCATTACAGATCTTGAGCAATCCAGCAACAACAGAAGCCATGCTGGTGCATTATCATATCCCTCTGTGCTCAGGTAGTAGGAGGTGCATTGACAATGGAGTTATGATTATTACTGAGGCTCTGGGAAATAGCTCTGCTACTAAACGAATTCTGTTTATCAACATGTGTTCACTATTCACTCAGAGCCACATGGTAAGATGCCCTCTCACAATGCATTTACAGTATGTGTTTTGTAAATGGAGCAATTTAGTAACACTTTATGTTGGGTTGATAAAGCAATGGGTTTTTCCTGCCTGTATCTGTACAAGCTTCTATTGGTATGCTGTTGGACTAGAACGCGTGCACACACACACACACACACACACACACACACACACACACACACACACACACACACACACACACACACACACACACACAGTGTTTTCCTACCAGACCAGCGGAGGCAGTAATGGCTTGTTGAGCCGCTATTAGGTCAGGCCCGGGGCCAACAGGAGCCATATCTCAGAGAGTATTGACCAGCTCAGTGGCCCCTCCCCAGCCCTTCCTCCCCCTGTCCCTGATCCTGTAAAGTAATAACTGTACTCGTGTCAGGGAGGTAATTATCATTGATCTGCAGCAAAAGGTGACAAATTTCACTGTTGCTCCGCTCCGTGATTCATCCTCTGTTGTGGTTCGCTGCCCTGTTGTTACAGTGGATCTAGGGTCTGTGTATTCTTACTAGTGATGGGAAGTTTGGCTCTTTTTACTGATTTGTTCAGTCAAAAGAACATATGTTTCGACTCATTTAGTTCATTTGATTCAGTAATGCCCAGAGCATGAACACACAGTACCCCCTACTTATACTTCAGCGCCCCCTACCGGCAAACGGTGAACTGAAAACTTGAAAGAGTCACGATTCTACGAGCCTCTTGTTCACATGTTGTTCACCATAGGGGGCCTATTGGAGCTGTAATTTGTGACTGAGACTTGTAAACGTGTGCTTTAAACAATGTACATTTGATGATTGCTAGGCAAACAAATACGATTATTTCTTAATACATTTGAAACGAGGTCTAGGTGTGGCCACGAAAGGGACTAGATTGTGAACGACTCTTGGCGGAATGCTTTGCTTGACTGCCGTGAAGGTGATAGGTCCAGTCGTTAGCGAACTGCATCCCCCCCAAACGATTCGTTCTCGAGTTTGAGTTTGTTGAGCAGAGAGGCTGTGTCCCTCATAACATTCAATTATTCATTCATTGCGGTCATTCTTGCACCATGCGATCAATTATCAATTCTAACCATGTATTTTTCTTCTCTATGCTCATGTTGTATTTTCCTGCGCGCATATGACACATGGTCGGTGGTCGGAGCTTGTCTCTGGAGCTGCTGAGCCGTTGTTAATCCTGCTCAAGCACTCATTGCGGCCAGCAGTAGCAGGGCAAATGAACGCGAGTCACTCAGAAAAACGAATCATGACTCTCGAGTTGGTATAGAGAGTTGTTCAAAAAGAACGAATCGTTCGCGAACTGCACATCACTATTTCTCGCATCCTGCCCAGCTTTAACTTGACCTTTAACCCACGGGAGGAGAGGGAGGATTCTGACGGGCTTTTGGACTAGTTAGTCTACTCATACTAGACGAGTTGGTTGTTTAGCAACAAAATAGATGCGTGCGCAACTATGGGGCAAAACAGACCGGGTTGGCTGAGATTGTTTACAATATGGAAGCTATATTTCGTCTCCAATGTTTACTGAAAACATAAATACTTTTGCACAGTGAGCATTTGTTGTCTCTCAAATACATTGTTACCGTTGTTGGTTAGCTAGCTAACGAATTTTTGCCATTTTAGCATATACTTGACATCAGTCAAAACACCTCAAAACAAGACAATATACTACGAGCTGAAAAGAGCTACCTACGATTCCCCACATGGTAGCTTCTTGTCATTGTAGCTAGCTATCTGGCCATCCAGAATCACAACAACACACGGACTTCTGCCCCACTGAAGTGCGTGCATTGTTTTTGTGAAGTTGTCAGCTATGCTGTCAATACAGTACCTTCAGAAAATATTCACACCCCTGGATTTATTCTGCTTTTTGTTTTATCCACAGCCTGAATTTTAAATGAATTAAAATGAGATTTTGTGTCACTGGCCGACAAACACGAAATGTTTACAAATTAATAAAAATGAAAAGCTGAAATGTCTTGAGTCAATAAGTATTCCACCCCTTTTTGATGGCAAGCATAATTAAGTTCAGGGGTAAAAATTTGCTTAATAAGTCAAATAAAAGTTGCATGGACTCACTCTGTGTGCAATAATAGTGTGCAACATGATTTTTTAATGACTACCTCATCTCTGTACCCCACACATACAATGATCTGTGAGGTCCCTCAGTCGAGCAGTGAATTTCAAACACAGATTCAACCAGGGAGGTTTTCCAATGCTTCGCAAAGAAAGGCACCTATTGGTAGATGGGTAAAAATATCCCTTTGAGCATGGCGAAGCTATTAATTACAATTTGGATGGTGTATTAATACACCCAGTCACTACAAAGATACAGGCGTCCTTCCTAGCACAGTTGCCAGAGATGAAGGAAACCGCTTAGGGATTTCACCATGAGGCCAATGGTGACTTTAAAACAGTTACAGAGTTTAAACAACCCTGGGCCAATTCGGCTCCCGAGTTGCGCAGCGGTCTAAGGCACTGCATCTCAATGCTTGAGGCATCACTACAGACACCCTGGTTCAATTCCAGGCTGTATCGCAACTGGCTGTGATAGGAGAAAACTGAGGATGGATCAACAACATTGTAGTTACTCCACAATACTAACCTAAATGACAGAAAAAAATATTCCAAAACATGCATCCTGTTTGCAATAAGGCACTAAAGTAAAACTGCAAAAAATGTGGCTAATAAATTTAATTTTTGTCCTGAATACAAATGTTTGGGGCAAATCCAACACATCATTGGGTAGGTCTTTGTATTTTCGAGCATGGTGGTGGCTGCATCATGTTATGGGTATGCTTGTAATCGGCAAGGACTAGCGACATGTTTTAGGGTAAAAATACATGGAATAGAGCTAAGCATAGGCAAAATCCTAGAGGAAAACCTGGTTCAGTCTGCTTTCCAACCAACACTGGGAGACAAATTCACCTTTCAGCAGGACAATAACCTAAAACACGATGCCAAATATACACTGGACAGTGAATGTCCCTGAGTGGCGTATTTACAGTTTTGACATAAATCGGCTTGAAAATCTATGGCAAGACTTGAAAATGGCTGTCTAGCAATGATCAACAACCAACTTGACAGAGCTTGAAGAATTTTTGAAAGAATAATGTGCAAATATTGTACAATCCAGGTGTGCAAAGCTCTTAGAGACTTACCCAGAAAGACTCACAGCTGTAATCACTGCCAAAAAGTGAAATACAGATATTTCTGTATTTCATTTTCAATGTGTTTGCAAAACTTTCTAAAAACACGTTTTCAATTTGTCATTATGGGGTGTTGTGTGTAGATGGGCGAGAGAAAACAATCAATGCAATCCATTTTGAATTCAGGCTGTAACACAACAAAATATGGAGTAAGTCAAGGGGTATGAATACTTTCTGAACGCATTATACGCATTATACTTTCTTGGACAAAGGTCTTGGGTTTGCGGTCATGATTATGGCCATATTCAAAGGACAAATGACAGAGAATATTCCCAGTATGTTCCCAATACACGGTCTGTAATTTACATTTAAACTCAAAACTATTGTGGATTTAAAACTGCAATTAAATCCTGTTGAGTATGTAGCCTACTAGCCTACTGCAAACCATAAATTGGACACCAGAACTAAACAAATCAAAGCAAGGAAACATTTTGTCAGCCTCTTGGTCTTTTTGAAGTTCTCATCCCACTTAGCTGCTGGACCCTACTGGCAACAAGTCGACCAAGCCTCCACTGTGTCACATCATAACAAATTAAGCAGACAGTGCAACAGGGTGGGAGATTGCTACATTCATCATGGGAGAAATGGATCATGGCATGAAAGTTGTGGAGCCCTCTCTGCTCCTGTGGGTCTATGGATGGAGCAGCTATATGGTAGCAAATCGAATACAGCTACAGGAAACTGCAGCAAGGTAAATTGTGTAGTAATATAGGAAACTAGAGAAAACTGTTTGGCAAGGTCATTTTTTTGGGTTGTAACAAGAGATGTTTTATTTTGATATACCAGAGTTACAGTGACTTCAGAAAGTATTCAGAGCCCTTGAATTTTTACACATTTTGTTACGTTACAGCCGTATTCTAAAATTGATTAAATAAATAAAAAAATCAGCAATCTACACACAATACCCCAAAATGACAAAGCGAAAACAGGTTAAGACATTTTTGCAAATGTATTAAAAATGAAAAACATCCCTTATTTACATAAGTATTCAGACCCTTTGCTATGAGACTCAAAATTGAGCTCAGGTGCATCCTGTTTCCATTGATCATCCTTGAGATGTTTCTACAACTTGATTGAAGTCCACTTGTGGTAAATTCAATTGTTTGGACAAGATTTGGAAAGGCACACACCTGTCTATATAAAATCCCACAGTTGACAGTGCATGTCAGAGCAAAAACCAAGCCATGAGGTCGAAGGAATTGTCTGTAGAGCTCCGAGACAGGATTGTGTCGAGGCACAGATCTGGGGAAGTATACCAAAAAAATGTCTGCAGCATTGAAGGTCCGCAAGAACACAGGGGACTCCATCATTCTTAAATGGAAGAAGTTTGGAACCACCAAGACTCTTCCTAGAACTGGCCTGCCCGGCCAAATTGAGCAATCGGGGAGAAGAGCCTTGGTCAGGGAGGTCACCAATAACCCAAATGGTCACTCTGACAGAGGGAAATATGAATGGAGCAAAGTACAGAGAGATCCTTGATGAAAACCTGCTCAAGAGCGCTCAGGACCCTACCTGTCACCCAAGCCTCACTTCAATTTGCTTACCGCCCCAATAGGTCCACAGGCGATGCAATCGCCATCACACTTCACACTGCCCTATCCCATCTGGAGAAGAGGAATACCTATGTAAGAATGCACTTCACTGACTATAGCTCAACATTCCACACCGTAGTACCCTTCAAGCTCATCATTAACTTCACTAGGGTAGGGGGCAGCATTCAGAATTCTGGATGAAAAGCGTGCCCAAATTAAACTGCCTGGTACTTGGGCCCAGAAGGTAGGATATGCATATTATTAGTCGATATGGATAGAAAACACTCTGAAGTTTCTAAAACTGTTTGAATGATGTCTGTGAGTATAACATAACTCATGTGGCAGGCAAAAACCTGAGAAAAATCCAACCAGGAAGTGGGAAATCTGAGGCTTGTAGTTTTTTCAAGTGATTGCCTTTACAGTATACAGTGACTTAGGAAGTCCAAAATGAACCCTAAGGCTTCCACTAGATGTCAACAGTCTTTAGAACGTTGTTTCAGGCTTCTACAGTTAACAGAGAGCGAACGAGAAGGCCGGGAAGTTGGTGACTCAGTGGCGCGTATTCACGTGAGAGGTAGCTGTGTTCCATTACATTTTTGAAGAATTGTCCGGTTGGAATATTATTGAAGATTTATGTTAAAAAGGCCCTAAAGATTGATGCTATACATCGTTTGACATGTTTCTACGAACGTAAATAGAACTTTTTTAGACTTTTCGTCGTGAAATTTTCGGCGCGCTTCCTACATTTGGAGTAGCTTACTGAACGCGCTAACAAAAAGGAGGTATTTGGACATAAATTATGGACTTTATCGAACAAAACAACATTTATTGTGGACCTGGGATTCCTGGGAGTGCATTCTGATGAAGATCATCAAAGGTACATTAATATTTATAATGCTATTTATGATTTTAGATGACTCCAAAATGACGGGTATCGGTATTGCCCGATGTTGTTTTCTGAGCGCAGTACTCAAATTATTGCAAAGTGTGCTTTCCCCGTGAAGCTTGTGAAGTCTGTCACAGCGGTTGCATTAAGGAGATGTTTATCTATAATTCTTTGAATAACAGTTTAATATTTTATCAACATTTATGATGAGTATTTCTATAAATTGATGTGCTCATTCACCGGAAGTTTTTGAAGGAAAAACATTTCTGAACATTACGGGCCAATGTAAAATGGGGTTTTTGGATATAAATATGAACTTTATCGAGCAAAACATACATGTATTGTGTAACATGAAGTCCTATGAGTGCCATCTGATGAAGATCAAAGGTTAGTGATTCATTTTAGCTGTATTTCTAGTTTTTGTGACACCTCTCCTTGCTTGGAAAACAGCTGTGTGGTTTTTCTTGTCAATGTGATGTCCTAACACAATCTAATGCTATGCTTTCTCCGTAAAGCCAATGTGGTTGGATTAACGAGAATATTCTCTTTAAAATTGGATATAATAGTTCTATGTTTGAGAAATTTGAATTATGAGATCTTTGTCGTTTTGAATTTGGCGCCCTGCTATTTCACTGGCTGTTGAATAGTGTGTCCCGTAGGTGGGACGGTCACGTCCCGCATACCCAAGAGAGGTTAAGCATAAGGCCCTGGGTCTCAACCGCGCCCATTGCAATTGGGTCCTGGACTTCCTGACGGGCCGCCCCCAGGTGGTGAAGGTAGGAAACAACATCTCCACTTCGCTGATCCTCAACACTGGGGCCCCACAAGGGTGCGTGCTCAGCCCCCTCCTGTACTTCCTGTTCACCCATGACTTTGTGGCCATGCACGCCTCCAACTCAATCATCAAGTTTTCAGACGACACAACAGTAGTAGGCTTGATTACCAACAATGACGAGACAGCCTACATAGAGGAGGTGAGAGCTCTTGGAGTGTGGTGTCAGGAAAATAACCTTTCACTCAATGTCAACAATACAAAGGAGATGATCGTGGACTTCAGGAAACAGCAGAGGAAGCACCCCCCGATCCACATCGACAGGACAGCAGTGCAGAAGGTGGAAAGTTAAGTTCCTCGACGTACATATCACTGACAAACTGAAATGGTCCACCCACAAAGACAGTGTGGTGAAGAAGACGCAACAGCGCCTCTTTAACCTCAGGTGGCTGAAGAAATTTGGCTTGTCACATAAAACCCTCACAAACTTTTACAGATGCACAATTGAGAGCATCCTGTCGGGCTGTATCACCACCTGGTATGGCAACTGCACCGCCCACATCCGCAGGGCTCTCCAGAGGGTGGTTGGGTCTGCACAACGCATCACTTGGGAGCAAACTACCTGCCCTCCAGGACACCTACAGCACCCGATGTCACAGGAAGGCCAAAAAGATCATAAAGGACAACAACCACCCGAGCCACTGCCTGTTCACCCCACTACCATCCAGAAGTCGAGGTCAGTACAGGTGCATCAAAGCTGGAACCGATAGAAGCTGTTTTTCCATCTATCTCAAGGCCATCAGACTGTTAAATAGCCATCATTAGCACAGAGAGGCTGCTGCCTACATACAGACTTGAAATCATTGGCCACTTTAATGACTGGAACACTAGTCACTTTAATAATGCCACTTTAATAATGTTTTTATATCTTGCATTACTCATCTCATATGTATATACTGTATTCTATACTATCGATTGCATCTTAGCCTTTGCCGCTCTGACATTGCTCATCCAAATATTTATATGTATATATTCTTATTCCATTCCTTTACTTACATTTGTGTGTATTAGGTAATTGTTGTGGAATTGTTAGTTATTACTTGTTAGATATTTATGCACTGTCGGAACTAGAATCACAAGCATTTCGCTACACTCTCAATAACATCTGCTAACCATGTGTATGTGACCAATAAAATTTTATTTGATTTGACCTCAGACTGGGGGCAAAGGTTCACCTTCCAACAGGACAATGACCCTAAGCTCACAGCCAAGACAACGCAGGAGTGACTTCGGGACAAGTCTCTGAATGTCCTTGAGGGGCCCAGCCGGAGCCCGGACTTGAACCCGATTGAACATCTCTGGAGAGACCTGAAAACAGCTGTGCAGCAACTCCCCATCCAACCTGATAGAGCTTGAGAGGATCTACAGAGAAGAATGGGAGAAACTCAACAAATACAGATGTGCCAAGCTTGTAGCGTCATACCCAAGAAGACTCCAGGCTGTAATCACTGCCAAAGGTGCTTCAACAAAGTACTGAGTAAAGGGTCTGAATACTTATGTAAATGTGATATTTCAGTTTTATATACATCTTTGCTAAAAAATCTAGAAGCCAGTTTTTGCTTTGTCATTATGGGGTATTGTGTGTAGATTGATGAGGGATAAAACAATTTAATCAATAATAGAATAAGGCTGTAACGTAACAAAATGTGGAAAAAGTCAAGGGGTCTGAATACTTTCCGATTGCACTGACTAGTCTCCCAGTCCCTGCCGCTGAAAAACATCCCCACAGCATGACGCTGCCACTACCATGCTTCACTGTAGGGATGGTATTGGCCAGGTGATGAGCGGTGCCTGGTTTCTTCGAGACGTGGTTTTTGCTCTGACTTGCACTGTCAAATGTGGGACCTTATATAGACAGGTGTGTGCCTTTCCAAATCATGACCAATCAATTGAATTTACCGCAGGTGGATTCCAATCAAGTTGTAGAAACATCTTAAAGATGATCAATGGAAACAGGATGCACCTGAGCTCAATTGCGAGTCTCATAGCAAAGGGTCTGAATACTTACGTAAATCAGGTATTTCTGTTGCTTATTTTTAACTTGTTATGGATAGGGGGCAGTATTTTCACGGCGGATAAAAAACGTACCCGATTTAATCTGGTTAATACTCCTGCCCAGAAACTACAATATGCATATAATTAGTAGCTTTGGATAGAAAACACTCCAAAGTTTCTAAAACTGTTTGAATGGTGTCTGTGAGTATAACAGAACTCAAATGGCAGGCCAAAACCGTAGAAGATTCTGTACAGGAAGTACCCTGTCGGACCATTTCTTGGCCTTCTTTGTCATCTCTATCCAAAACAGAGGATCTCTGCTGTAACGTGACACTTAAGGCTCCCATAGGCTCTCAGAAGGTGCCAGAACGTTGAATGATGACTTTGCAGCCCCTGCCTGAAAAACAGTAGCGCATTTGGATAGTGGTCGATCTGAGAACAATGAGACGGGCGTGCGCATGCACGTGAAGAGTCCATTTTGTATTTTCAGTCTTTGAACCAAAACGACTCCCGGTTGGAATATTATTGCTATTTTACGAGAAAAATCGCATAAAAATTTATTTTAAACAGCGTTTGACATGCTTCGAAGTACGGTAATGGAATATTTTGATTTTTTTTGTCACGATACGCGTCCGCGCGTCACCCTTCGGATAGTGTCTTGAACGCACTAACAAAACGCCGCTATTTGGATATAACTATGGATTATTTGGAACCAAACCAACATTTGTTGTTTAAGTAGAAGTCCTGGGAGTGCATTCTGACGAAGAACAGCAAAGGTAATAACATTTTTCTTATAGTAAATCTGAGTTTGGTGAGTACCAAACTTGGTGGGTGTCAAAATAGCTAGCCTGTGATGGCCGGGCTATCTACTCAGAATATTGCAAAATGTGCTTTCACCGAAAAGCTATTTTAAAATCGGACACCGCGATTGCATAAAGGAGTTCTGTATCTATAATTCTTAAAATAATTATGTTTTTTGTGAACGTTTATCATGAGTAATTTAGTAAATTCACCGTAAGTGTTCGGTGGGAATGCTAGTTCTGAACGTCACATGCTAATGTAAAAAGCTGGTTTTTGATATATGAACTTGATTGAACAAAACATGCATGTATTGTATAACATAATGTCCTAGGAGTGTCATCTGATGAAGATCATCAAAGGTTAGTGCAGCATTTAGCTGTGGTTTTGTTTTTTGTGACATTATATGCTAGCTTGAAAAATGTGTGTCTGATTATTTCTGTCTGGGCACTCTCCTGACATAATCTAATGTTTTGCTTTTGTTGTAAAGCCTTTTTGAAATCGGACAGTGTGGTTAGATAAAGGAGAGTCTTGTCTTTAAAATGGTGTAAAATAGTCATATGTTTGAAAAATTGAAGTTTTCGGATTTTCGAGGAGTTTGTATTTCACGCCACGCCCTATCATTGCATATTGGAGTGGTGTTCCGCTAGCGGAACATCTAGATGTAAGACATGTGCAAAAATTTTGAAAAACTTTTTTTTGCTTTGTCATTATGGGGTATTGTGTGTAGATTGACGAGGACTAGTTTAAAAAAAAAAAGAAAAAAAAAAGAATAAAAGCCACTAAAGCCGATGCAAATGACCAGTGTTGTATCGAGCTGCCTGCCAACCGAAGGTGCTGCCTGCCAACCGAAGGTGCAGTGGGCAGTTGTGGCTTATCAGTGTCGCCGGCGGTAGCTAGTAACATGGGTCATTTTTTTGTTCTTTCCCAAGATTATATCTGAAGTAGGATGGCAGCCAACACAATAAAGAATTCATATTGGTAGCCATCTAGATGTCACCGCGATATAGTCTATTAGTCAACAGGGAGACCATGAACTCCAACAACACCGGTACACAGTGTTCTCCTCAACACTGTGGGATTCGATTCATTCAGCGCTCAGCTGCTCGACCCGTGTCATCGTTTTGCAGGCCAGGAGTTTCCGTATACCCTCTCCCAGCTAACCATTTATTTAGTTTCACCTGGAGAAGATTGACCCCAAGAGACATGTAAAGAAGGGGTGTGTTATGTTGAGCCTCTGTTGGCTGTCATGGACATTTTAACAGTAAGATTTTAACTTATATATATTAGTAAATCTGTTCCCTTTACCAGTAGTATGTAAACATTTGGTGGCAGAGAAAGAAAGGAACATGTGAGTCTGGTAAAAATAATCTGCGGTATTGTGATTATGCTATAGCTGTAACTAACGGCTGTCTGAAGTAGTAGACCAAGGTGCAGCGTGGAATTTGTTCATCTTTTATTTTAGATGAAAAAAGGTACTTCACAAAGAAACACAGATGACAGCCAAACAGTCCTGTCAGGAGTCCTAACACACTAAACAGAAAACATCTACCCACAAAACCCAAAGGAAAAACATGCTGCCTAAGTATGACTCCCAATCAGCAACAACGATGTACAGCTGTTCCTGATTGGGAGCCATACCTGGCCGAAACAAAGCAATCCCCAACATAGAAATACAGACATAGAATGCCCACCCAAATCACACCCTGACCAAACCTAAATAGAGACATAAAAAGGCTCTCAGGTCAGGGCGTGACAGTACCCCCCCCCCCCCCCCGCAAAACCTGAACCTATAGGGGAGGGTCTGGGTGGGCATTTCTCCGCGGTGGAGGCTCTGGAGCGGGACGCAGACCCCGCTCCACCACTGGCTCACCCCACTTCACTGGCTCCCCTAGAGCGTGATCTCCTGCCACCGACTGGGGACCCTTGCAGCGGGCCCCGGACTGGAGGCCGACTCTGGCTGCACCCGGCTGGTGGGCGGCTCCGGACTGGCGGGCGGCTCTGGCGGCTCCGGACTGGCGGGCGGCTCTGGCGGCTCCGGACTGGCTCTGGGCGCAGGATTCACCAGGCTGGGGAGACATGCAGGAGGCCTGGCTCTGGGCGCAGGCACAGGACTCACCAGGCTGGGGAGACATGCAGGAGGCCTGGTTCTGGGCGTAGGCACAAGATAGACCGGGTCCTGAAGACTCACTGGAGGTCTAGAGCGTACGGCCTGCACAGCCCGTCCTGGCTCGATGCCCACTCTAGCATGGCACTTGCGGGGGGCTGGGATGTAGCGCACCGGGCTATGAGCGCACACTGGAGACACTGTGCGCTCTACCGCATAACACGGTGCCTGACCAGTACCACGCCGCTTCCGGTAAGCACGGGGAATTGGCTCAGGTCTAACGCCTGACTCCGCCAATCTCCCCGTGTGCCCCCCTTTTGGGGGGTGCCTCTTCACCTCCACCTGCTTCCCCGGCAGGTTGTTGCAATGATCAAATAGCTGTTCCCAAGTCCAGTCTATTCTTCCCTCCAATTCCTCCAGCGACCAGGATGCCATCACCTCCCGAGCACGCTGCTTCCTCCACTCCTGGTGCTGCTCCCCTCCACGCTGCTTGGTCCGTTTTTGGTGGGTAGATCTGTAACGGCTGTCTGAAGTAGTAGACCAAGGTGCAGCGTGGAATTTGTTCATCTTTTATTTTAGATGAAAAAAGGTACTTCACATAGAAACACAGACGACAGCCAAACAGTCCTGTCAGGTATCCTAACACACTAAACAGAAAACATCTACCCACAAAACCCAAAGGAAAAACATGCTGCCTAAGTATGACTCCCAATCAGCAACAACGATGTACAGCTGTTCCTGATTGGGAGCCATACCCGGCGAAACAAAGCAATCCCCAACATAGAAATACAGACATAGAATGCCCACCCAAATCACACCCTGACCAAACCTAAATAGAGACATAAAGAGGCTCTCTCAGGTCAGGGCGTGACAATAGCAGTGTTTTATTAGTTAGCAAGGGTTTGAAGTAGGTGTATCTAGCTGTCTTATTTGTATTTGTTCATTGCCTACATTTATTTCATGAACTATATTGGATATATGCTGTTGGTTCGAATCAACCCAAGATGATGAACCCTGAAGATGGGACAAAGGTGACCTTGGGGAAGCCAGGTGTTTTCAACCCATACATTGCCCCATTCTTTCAAGAGCTGGCTGAGTTTGAATGAAGACCTCTAGTGAGGTAAGTACACACACATCTCGGTCTCTTAGTCTATTCTTAATTTTTCTATGCTTGTCCTATTTAAGGGTGAGAAGAGCTAGCAAATCAGAACTGAGGAGGATTGTTACGGAGACCCATGAGGAACACCTACGGTAATGCTGCGCTGAGTTCTCTCTCCTGCCCAACTGTCCCGTTGTGTTTTTTCCCCCTTACCCCGAATAGAGTTGCCCCTGATCATAGATCTAGGCTTGTACACAATTTTACCTCCATCTCCCTCTTTCTCTTTGCCTCTGTCCCACACACCGCCCCACACGCACAATAACGTTTTTAGATTAGTGTTGTAATGATGCTCTTATTTGGTTACGTGTGTTAACTGTTGTTACTTCTATTGTCAATTATGCTGTTAATTTGTTGTTAATGTTGTTACCAATTTGAATAACTGTATTTTACATACAAATATATTGTTTTTCTTTATTTAGATTTCAGGGAGAATTTACTGTAAATGTACAGCATTATCCTGGCACCAAAGTTGCCAGTTTAATATTGTAATTTTGCTTTACATCAGAGATGCTGTAATATATTTTAATGTACTATTTTCTTTATTGGTAAACATTACAGCATCCCTGTACATTTACAGCAGGGATGCTGTAATATGTTTTTTACAGTAAGGAAAATATTACTGTGAAATATATGACAACTTTTAACAGGGAAAAGTTTTACAGTGTATAGCTCTACTCAGTAAGAGAGAGAGGTAGGGAGAAACAAAGAAAGGAAGAAAGAAAGAAACAGAAAGAATGAAAGAGAGAGGGACGAGAGGGTGAAAACGAGAGGGAGAGGGACAGGCAATCATTTCTCTCTTTGCGGGCGGCAGAGCGGGGAGGCGTGCAGATGAAACCCCATTTTCCTCTGATTAAGTCCTCCGAAAATATTCCATTTGTCAGTGCCATCGTCGTGGCGACAGGCCCGGCCCGCGCAGCCAGCCGACTGTGTCTGTTGACTATGTAGCGCCGCGATTTACATCGGTCACTGACAACATCATCTCTCCCGCTAATGTCCTCCTTCACTCCTGTCTGCTAGGCTACCCCCCTCACCTCCCCACCTACTCAAACCCCCCACCCCCCACCTCCCCCTCCACTCCCCCCATTTCATCCCGTCCGCGGCGCTCAGTACCCCCCAACAGCCTATTTCTGTGTGATCTGCCCTCATTGCAAGGTTGACTGCTACCAAAGAGAGGAGCGTAAAGGGACCTGTCTCCGTCATAGTCCTTTTCAATGTCATAAATTTCAATTTCCAATCTCTCTCCTTTTTCTCTCTCTCTCCCCCTCTCCAACCTTAGCCACTCTCCCCTGCTCTCTCCCCCTACCCCATCAGGGAATTTGTCATTTCTCCCTCTCTCTCTGTATCTCTCTCTCACTCCCTCTCTTCTAGGCTACACACCTATTGCCCATTATCCAGTCTCGCTTTCCAAGGCTTTCGCCAAATAGAATGCAATTTCCCCCGGCCGCCTTTCTGATGATACCCAAATGAAATATCATTAATATTTTGTTAAAAAAAAATTGAATTGCATCCCCTGATTTTTAATATTGTTTTTTTTCTCCTTTCCTTGCTCGTCGCGAGGTGAAGTGTTCTATCACACCTTCGTGGCACGCGGCGGTCGCATATATGAAGTCCTGTTCAATAATGACAAGACCTGCCACCGCGCCCGCACCCCCCTAAACAACCAGATTGTAATACAAACAGGTAACTCTCTCTCCCTGTTCAGTCCTTTTAAAAGGTCTTTAAAGTCGAAATGGAGACAGTGGTTGAATGGGTCTCGCTCAATCTGTCTGACTGAAGAAGAGATCGTAAGTCCCAACTCCCATAGACACTGTCTCTCATGGCAAACACTCTACTCTGGTTTAGGTAGGCCAAGACCACAGATAGGCACAGATAGGTAGATAGAATGGCTGAGATTCCACCACTTGGTAGCAAAGACTTGTTTTTTGTTACTAGCCCCTTATCATTAAATGAGAGCCTTTGCCCTTATTGGATTAAATACACAATTTCATTATGTGTGAGGATGTCAGGTGTGCAGACTGTCCATAAGTTCCCATAATGGGATGCAGTGCTGTAAAAATACTTTATATTTTAAAGTTTAAGTATACTTAAAAGTGAGTCACCTAGTAAAATACTATTTGAGTAAAAGTCTAAAAGTATTTGCTTTTCATATTTAAAACCAAATACTTTGACTTTGACTCAAATAGTATTTTACTGGGTGACTCACTTTTACTTGAGTCGTTATCTATTAAGTTATCTTTACTTTTACCTAAGTATGACAAATGGGTACTTTTTCCAACACTGATGGGATGCCAGGTAATCCAACGTGGTCTCAAAGCATTTCATATTTCGTAGGTTAGGGTTAGGGGAAGGGTTAGCTAAAAGGGTTAAGGTTAGTGTTAGCTAAAAAGTAGTACGTTGTTGCTAATTAGCTAAAATGCTGAAGTTGTCCATGATGAGATTCGAACATGCAACCTGTGGTTATACCCCACCAATCCACCCTCCTTTTCGTTTTTGCCTTAAGTAACCTTTTATCTTATGCAGCTATACCAAACATAACATATCATTTTGTGGCCTTAGCATAAATTGGAGAGAAAAAAAACCACTTCAAAATCCCAATCTCAAACTTGAATCTAAAACAGACTGTTTCAAAAATGCTTGCTATTTCGTTATAGAGGATGATTTCCTCCTGCTGAGGAGGATGAGCTGGCCAATCAGCAGTCTACTCACTTTAATATTTTTAATGAGCGGTATACACCCACACCGTTCTGTTGTTGGGGTGCACCCACAACATTCCAAAACATAAAAGCTGCTTTTTAACATACTTCATTCAAATTTTCTGGAAGGAAAACTATTTCACTCACATTGTAATTATTTCATAGAAACCTGAAAACACTGGACAGTTACTTTAAACTTGTTTTCTAGTCTGAGCCAAAGTAAGAGTTAGTTAGTTAGTGCCTCTTATTTCTATTCTGCTCATTAATCCTGTGTCTACAGGAGTCATAAAGACAATAAAGTGCAAGTTAACGAGAAACAATAAAACAAAAACAAAGGATGGAAAAGAGAGCGAGAGAACGCGTGTGGAACGGTGAGAAAAGAATAGGAGCGAAGTTGTGAAATGTAATTTGGGAATCAATCAGCATCCATTAGGCTGCGGGGCCTTCTCTCGTCTGTTTCTTCTCTTTCTCTCTCCATCTTTCTCTTTCGTTCTCTCTGTTGCTAAATGTTCCTTCTCTCAGCATGGCCGCGTGGGTACTCACTGCTCACCCAAGCAGCGCCCGTTCGCCCGCTGTCTCGCCAGCCCGCTCCCTAACCAAACTTTACCCCCTGCCTGCCCCCTCCCTCACCCTGCTCATTAGCATTCTATTAGCATGTAATTTGCATGCCTTCAATCTCTGCTCTGATTCTCACATCCTTTTCTGTTCTTTTTCAAGGGAGAACTTCCCTCGTCTGCTTAAATTATGCCCTGGCACTCGAAGGAAAGAGGGAAGATGTGCTACAGGCCATATGCATATGAGTGTGTGTGTGTGTTTGTGTGTGTATGTGCGTGTGTGTTTGTGTTAGATATAACATGGGTATCACCATTTTTTGGGTGGTCATTTCCTCCTCGTTATAGTCCAGACACTAAAAAACAGGGAAAAAACAAGAGCAAAGTAAGTACAGTAATCTAATCTATAGGATTCTAGACCTCGACAACTAAATTCACAACAAACCAATTGCCAGTCCTCTACCCTAATTTGAAATACTGAAGGAAAACTCCTGTACAAAGAGAGAATCATCATTTTCTTTTTGGCAGTGTCTGTCCACTCCCTGTTCATGCCAATAAAGCTCCTGGAATTTGAATGGAAGTGAATTGCGAGCCCTAAAGACAGACTAATTAGCCAGGTGAATGGAGGGGGCGGGGTCACAGCCAGGCAATTAGAACAGTGACAGCCCATCCAGCACAGTGACAGCTAGGCCTGGGAGGCGAGAGAGGAGCAGTCATACTATCGGCTGGGTGACCAACCTCTGGCTGCACAGCGTGGGGGAGATACCTAACTGCCTGGTTAATGCAAGTACATCTGGAACATACGGCATCTCTCTTTCTCTTCACCCATTTCGTCATTCTCACTTTCCCTGTCTTTCTGTGTGTCCTTGCTCTGAAATTAGATTTCAAAAGCATAATTTAATGTTTAGCTTGAGTAATACAACGGCAAATTGCAGTGGTGTAAAGTACTTAAGTGAAAATACTTTAAAGTACTACTTAAGTCATTTTTGGGAGTATCTGTACTTTACTTTGCTATTTATATTTTTGACAACTTTTACTTTACTACATTCCTAAAGAAAGTAATTTACTCTTTACTCCATACATTCTCCCTGACACCCAAAAGTACTCATTACATTATGAATGCTTAGCAGGACAAGAAAATGGTCCAATTCACGCACTTATCAAGAGAACATCCCTGGTCATCCCCACTGCCTCTGATCTCGTTGATTCACTAAACACGAATGCTTTGTTTGTAAATTATATCTGCCATCTGTAAATTTAACAAACAAGAAAAGATTGTGCCGTCTGGTTTGCTTAATAAAATAAATTAAAATGATTTATACTTTTACTTTTGATTCTTAAGTATATTTTAGCAATTACATTTACTTTTGAAACTTCAGTATATTTAAAACCAAATACTTTTAGACTTTTACTCAAGTTGTATTTTACTGGGTGAATTTCACTTTTACTTGAGTCATTTTCTATTAAGGTATCTTTACTTTTACTCAAGTGTGACTATTGGGTACTTTTTCCACCACTGGCAAATTGAACAGAGAGCATGATGCCAAATTAGAATAGTTCCTACTTTTTCCTACTCTACGTATATCTATCTAATTCTTTAAGTTGAGAAAAAACAGCAATTAAAAAGGTCAATGCTTTGTATGTTTAGTGGTACAGTAAATATGGTTGACTCCTTTCAGTTCAAATCAAATCAAATGCTATTTGTCACATGCAGCAAATTAAACTGGTGTAGATTTTACTGTGAAATGCTTGCCCTTCCGAACAATGCAGTTTAAAAATTACAAACATAATAGTAACACAAGAGGAATAAAATAAATTACACAACAACGGAGCTATATACAGGAAGTACCAGTACCAGATCAATGTGCAGAGGTACGGGGTATTTTAGGTAGGTATGTACAAGAATGCAGGATAAAAGTTTCTAGAATATCATTAGTCAAAATCACAACATGTTTCATGCTTGCATGACAAATCCCTTGTGTGTAAGAGAGAGAAAGAGGGAAGGTGAGAAAAGAGGTGAGTGAGAGAGGAAGCGAGACAGAGAGGCTTCAGAAGAGGGGAAGCAATCCATCTCTCTCTGACTTGAGGGCTGAGCAGCATGAGTGATGACATCGCTGTGTTGATATGATATTTGTGTTCTTTTATCAATTCAAATCACCCCCTCATTCCGCACACACACACACACACACACACACACACACACACACACACACACACACACACACACACACACACACACACACACACACACACACACACATCCTCAGCCTCCACACATACACACACCCCATAGAGTCATCTGTGTGACAGACAGACGAGCAGGCACGGGTGGGCTCACTCAATGGCTCGCCTCGATCACCTGTGACAGTTTTGATTTGATGTCACTCCTTGGGCGCGTTTGTGCGGCACCTGTCTGAGCGGTTAAGAGGTAATTGTATGACATTAGGAGAGGGGCGCTCTCGCTTTGTCTCGCCGCCGCCACCAATGCGCCAGCCAAACTTGGGGGGTGGGGGGGTGCAGGACGCAAGCGTCAGGCAGTTATAAATGGCCCCCATTTCCCGAACCTCTCCCTTCTCCATTGTGAAGCGCGTGTCGCCCCAGGGCGGGGGGGAGGAGCCAAGGAGGGGAGTGGGGCATTGTTGGGGTAGAGGTATGGGGGGGGCGTTAGTCCCAGAGGAGAGCTAGCTATGTGGTGACATGGAGTGAAGACAAGGAGATGCACCTATAGATAGTCTGGTTATCCGCCCTACTCACCGTCAGGGAACCCTGTCCTCACCCATGTAATACTGGGGGGGGGGGGGGGGGGGTTGTTGTCTGCGCAGTTAGCGAGGGGGGGGGTTGTCTGCGCAGTTAGCGAGTGGTCGTACGATGTCGTTTCCTATGAGTGTGTCACTGTGCTTGTGGAGAACACGGTAGCGTTTATTTTGTTACTGAAGTTGACACTTTTTAGTCGAAGAAGTTCAGCGGGCACTTCACAAGTCAGTTTGTGTTTCTGTTCATATACCTCGAAATGTAGGGTTGGAACCCACCATTACCTTTCTTCAGCACTTACACAGACCAACTCCTCTTCTTCATGTTGTGGCCCCTCCATTAGCGTGCATAGCATATCTACATCTCGTCTCCCCACCACCATACACCCTTATTCTAAATATTGATGACTGTCAATAGGCTGATGTCTCCTCTCTCCTCTCCCCTGAGGGCAGACTGGCTGGTGATCTAGGCCAGTCATTAAGCAAAACACGGCGTGTGAACAAACATCTCTAATCACAGCCTCTTAAAGACTCCTAATGAGTCTGAGCTAATTAGCCTGCCCAGAGTCAATCTTTTCTCTCCCCAATCTGTTTGCCTGCCTAATTTGGCTGGTATAGATTAGTGGATGAAGGGGGAAGCATGGCAGGAGGTGTTTTTGTGAAGGGGGTGTTTGTGTGTGTGTGTGTCACTGGTCATTTGTCTGTCATTGATCCGAATTGAAAACAAACAGCGCTTTCCTTATGCCACATGCCTTAAACCTGTTGTCTCTCTTTTTCGAACACATTCCAGAATCATCACCAACCATCTACTGTATTATCGCTCCAACTTTCTCTGGATAATGTTCAGTGCAAAGCTATGTATGTATCTATCCGCTGCCTCTGTTATCGATAAACGGCATTCCGAGCCACGACGCAACGTGACGAAATATCCCTCTTTCGACCTGTCTAGTTGATTACAGGCCCTACTCAGCCTCTCCTAGCAACCGGCTAAAACCCATTTCAATAATCACTGAATTCCCCCACTGTCTCAAAGTTTACCACTGAGAGAGCTCAGGCTCGGGCTGTAATCCCCAAATCTGTGACTTAAATCTGCTAAGAGTCCCGGCGCTATTGTGAGGCGATTTTCCCCTCGGAAGTCCATCCATGATCCCACATTTTCCTGAGTCCTTCCACTATATTTCCCGACCGGTGTGGATTGCTGCAATAAACTCCAATCCTCCGTTGTTTTAAAAATGAATTTCAGCCTGCACTTCCTCCCCTGGCTAGCTGGTAGTGCTGCAGCAGTGCGGTGCTGAGGTACTTAGAGGCCAGCAATGCTGCGTGAAAGATGAGTTGATCCGTTTGTTATCTCAATCCGGGATTTGGAGAGATACAAAGCTGATTAGGCAACAAAAGCATATGGGGAAAAGAAAGAACACTTAGGTAATTGGTTTTGACAACCTATTTGGCACGGCAGAAAACGTATCCTCTTTCTCTCCTTTCTCTCCCTGCTCTAAATGTGTTTGTTGTTCTTTTTCCTCCACCAGTCGCTTTTTAAGAAGGGAGGGAAGGAAGGGTTAGGACCAGGAGGATGGAAGCATCTTTAGGGAGCGCTGTTCAGAAGTCTATAAAACAACTGGAATAAAAAGTGGCACATCTCTGCCTGACGAATGCCTGGTGGTTTTGTGCCTTCATTCAAACTTCTGGATTCCAGGGTGTGGGTATACTGCAGGCAAACACATTTGTTTTTTAACCTATATACAATTCATGTATAATAGCAGGTAGCCTATTTGTAATTAATGTAATGACAATGCATTTGTCACGTCTTACCCAGGGGCGTAGTAGCCGGGCGGTTGTGCATCAGCAGTTTTTCTCTTGTTATGTCAGCCACTGACAGTCACTCATTCAATTAGCCATGTCAGCTAACATTTTTTAGATTGGTAAGTTAGTCTAGCCAGCTATCTAAACTTGTAGTAATCATGGTCGAATTACCGACCGGGGGCCCCCATTTATTATGTTAGTCACTCTCAGATATCATATTAAAAACTGCAAACATTTCTCTCCACCCCATGGCAAAATGTGTAGAATTGCAGGAAATATGCTGTAAAACTGCAAATTTTCCCCTCTGCCCCATGGCAAAATCTGTACAATTGCATGAAATGAGTGATTCAGTTTCTAAATCTTCTCTCGGCCCAAGGCAAAATATGTAGAATTGCAGCAAAGTTGATATAAAACTGCAATATTTTCTCTCCGCCCCATGTCAAAATGTGTAGAATTGCATGAAATAAGCTGTAAAACAGCTCACTTTTCTCTCCGCCCCATTGTAAAATGAATAGAATTGCATGAAATGAGTTATAAAATTGCTCAATCTTCCCCCACCCCCATGGCAAAATGTATAGAATTGCAACAAACTTGATTTAAAACGGCAACATTTTCTCTACACCACATTGCAAAATGTGTAGAATATACACCCCCAGGAATAATATGTCTTTTTTTAAATTTTCTTTCTGACAAGCAAGCACTTTAGATATGGTAATTTTCTTGTTTTCATACTGTACTTTCATAGACTGTTTGGGAACGACGTAGAGTAAGGCATTTCTGAAAATTCTATTGCAATATAGAGTGGGAAAGTGGGCGCGCATTTGGATTAATAGACACTGCAGTAAATAAAACCTAATAAAAACATCTGTCTTTTCCAGGACCCAATTCTACATGCTATAGCCAATCAGAGCCTCTCAGCTTGTAGTTGGCCGTCAATATTGCACTGATAAACGATGGGGAATAGCAGACTGCTCGCCCTTCTGCAACTTGCCTGCCTGCCCGCCAATTAGATTGATGCAAAATACATTTCATTGACAACTAAGAGATATGCTAACTGTGGATAACAGTCATTCAAGTTAAGCATAGCTACCTAGCAAAGTGATTCACATTTCTTGTTAGGTAACCAAATGACACCTGCATCTCCAGCAGTAGAACCGAAAAAAGATATGGAGGGAAAAAGTTATCCTCTCACCCACTTGTACAATGACTGGACATCCTTCCAGCAGCTAGCTAACATTAGGTGCCGTGTTTTAGCTTGCTAAATAAATAACTACATAAATAGATAAGCTAGCCTATTAGCCCCATTGTGACTGACTTGCGATCATTGCTCTTGCTAGTTCGATTTTATTGATATTCCCAGCCTTCAGTAACATTTGTCAGTTTTTGTCCAAAATATTGATTAATTGAAACTGAAACTGCATCCTGAAAGGCTGGAGGCAGCAACATACCAGACCAGCTGTGCTTTACAACCTGATAGCAATATTTGTTAGACTACTAAGAAATGTTTTGGTGAATTGTATTAAACTGCATATCCATCTATTCTGCCAACAATGCCTTACTCTAAGTCATGGAATTTTGAATCGAATAGAACCTATTTTTAAAACCCTGTATAAAGTTAGTTTCATAGCATAATTACTGCAGCTGGCCAAATCAGAGTCACACAGAGTGATTCTTGGTAGTCCTAAACAAATCTACTTTGAAACAAAAGTATTGACCTCACACACATAGTAATGGGCTTAAAAAAAAGAAGACACCTGTACCATGTCAGATGAAATGTTGAAACGTATTAAATAACACTTTATTTACATCACAGAAGACAATTATTTTTTTTTTAAAGCGTTTGATTAAAAAAATTATAATAATGCTTATTAATTATGAAATTATGAAAAACAAAGTAGTCAGTTCTACAGGGTGTATTGCATGTGGTAACTTCATGCAGGAGAGAGGCAGCCATGATGATATATATTTATCATCATTTTGTCGAGTGGAGATTGATTGATTTCAGTTTGGCCAAAAACATTTCATTGCATCTAAGAGATATGAAAACAACAACAACAACAAAAAACATCTAAGAGATATGCTAACTGTGGATAACAATCGTTCAGCATAGCTACCTTAAACAGTTTTTAACTGTATGTTGGTGATTATTATTACAGTACAATAACTGTATTATAAGTTGTAAATATTACATTAAGTTTCAAACCATACAGTATGTAGAGCAGCGGTAGTAATAATCAGACAAAGGGGAAGTGAGAAAACTACTAGGGAATGAATCATTCAGTATATATTGTAATGTTTACACATTCGAAAGTCTCTCAGCCTATCACACGATGTTATGCAAATTAGTTGCTGAATGTGAGGATACAGGAGGCATGCTGAGAGAGAGTTTTTGGGAAGGCGTTTTGTGCGGCGGGTCAGTGCTGGCATGCACTGTCTGTTCATCCAAATGAAATACAACTTGATTGTTTCATGGGAAATCAGTGTCCTAGACTGTTTACGCTAGTCAACAAACAACGTGCGAGTTGCAAATTAGGGACAGCGGTGGGATCAGCACGTCAACTAGCTAACAGCAACTCGCGAGCTTGGCTAACTTTAGCTGGTTAGCTGTGTGGGGAAAATGGAGAGAGAAGTCGAACGACCCGGGATCAGCAATCAAAAACCACCAACCGACCGACAGCCAGCCAATGGTGGATCAGCCAGGTGCCATGGACAGGCGGATTGACTGGCCGGTGTTCATGCCAGAATCTTTCGAAGGGAAAGAAGGCGAATGGACTTCCAAGGGTTATCCAGATTACAGTGCGAGCACATGTGATTTGCTGGCACGAGACCATTTTAATACACACATTGGGTGCAGTGAACTTCGTATGCACCGGCGCTAGGTAGTACCAAGAACGTTGGAAGAGGCAATTAGCATTGCTACAGAGCTTGATCAGCTAGATTTGCTGGAAAGCAAAGACACTGCACAATAGAGGTCAACCTACGTTGACCAATAGCAGGGCCTGCTGGCGCTGTGGTTGCACATTGCACATGAAAAGAAGCTGTCCTTACATGCAAAAGGACAGCACAGCATGGGCTTCAACTACATGCACAGCTGACCAGTCCACAACAAGGATTACTTCAAGTGTTGTGGGGAGTGGGGTTTACATGGGGTGCAAAATTGCTGACTTCGAGTGTGAGGTCATGGTGGACTCAGGGGCCCAGGTTTCCATGGTACACGAACAGGTATGGAGAAATGCTACTGGAGGTAAGAGTGGTACACTGCAACCATACCACATCACAGTTAAAGTAGCAAACAGACAGTTTCTCTCAGTCCTGGGGAGCTGATCCACAGTCATGAACATTGACGGTTTGAATCTGACTTGCGATTTTGTAGTTGCTAGCGGTGCAAACCAGTGTGCTCTGATAGGGACAGACTTCCTGGTTAAAATACCTGGCTGTACTTGATTTGAGAAAGAAAACATGTTGTGTTTTGGTGAAGCAGATTTAGTTGATTTTCAGGGGAGGAGTGAAATGTTTATAACTGGTCAAATTGAGGGTGTAGTAAACAATAACAAAACTGAGGGTTTTCTTGAGCCTTATATTAAAATCACTGATACAAGTAACCTGTTGGCAGCATTTAGCGTTTGCAGCTCAGTGAAGGGGAAACTGCCAGTGTAGTGAAGACACCTTCATTGTGGCACACACTGATCTGTATCACCTCATTGTTCTTGTCTCCACCTCCCTCCATGTGTCGCCCATCTTCCCCATTATCCCCAGTGTATTTATACCTGTGTTCTCTGTTTTTCTGTAGTCAGTTCATTTTGTTTAGTCAAACCTACCAGCGTTTGTCCCTTTGCTCCTGTCTGTTCTTGTTCCTGTTTTCTAGTTTTTCCCGGTTTCCCTGGGTCACACCTGAAACCTGATAGTACGACTGCCCATGACTGACCCAGCAGACTCAGACCATCTTCACAATGCTGTTATCTAGTCTTTCCCAGTTTTGACCTTTCTGCCTGCCCTGACCCTGAGCCTGTCTGCTGTTCTATACCTTGCCACACCTCTCTGGATTATTGACTCCTGCCTGCCCTAACCCTGAGACTGCCTGCCATTCTGGACCTGTTGCACCCTTTCTGGATTACTGACCTCTGCCTGCCCTTGACCTGTCGTTTGCCTGCCCCTGTACTAGAAATAAACATTTGTTACTTCGACACTGTCTGCATCTGGGTCATACCTGAAACCTGATACGTTGCTAGCCTACAGGATTCTAACCAGCCGCCATACTCTCCCACCACAGCAAGTGGGACGTAGAACAGTTAATGCAAGAGGTGGCCATAGATTGCAGCCAGCTCACTGATGTGCAGCTGAGAACTGTAAAGGAAATGGTGGGAAGGTATGTGGGAGTGTTTAGCACTGGTGATTTTGACTTGGGCTGCACAAAACTAGTCCAACATATGATTGACATAGGGGACACCAGGCCTATCAAACAAGCATTGAGGCAGTTGCCTGTTCATCTGCAAGCAGAGTTCGACAAGCATTTGCAGGACATGTTAGAAATGGGAATAGTTAGCAGTCCATGCGCAGCGCCAGTGGTGTTAGTAAGAAAGAAGGACAGCACAATCAGGTTCTGTGCGGATTACAGGAGGTTAAATGAGAACACTGTTCAATATGTTTATCCACTTCCTAGGATCGACGAGACCTTGGAGTCGCTTGCCGGTGCTCAGTGGTTTCCCACTTTAGACTTAGCTAGCGGGTACTGACAAGTCGAGATGCACACCGAGGATCGTTGCAAAACTGCTTTTGTGACAAAGAGAGGGCTTTTCAAATTCCAGGTCATGGGGTTTGGGTTGACAAAAGCAGCTTCCAGCATCACATGGACCTGGTTTTGGCTGATTTACAGTAGACAACATGTTTGGTGTACTTAGACGACGTCATAGTGTTTGGTCTTACATTCCAAGAGCATGTGAAGTGTTTAGACAAGGTTTTCAGCAGATTGGGGAAGGCCATCTAAGTGCCATTTGTTCAGGTCGCAGGTGAGCTACCTGGGACACATTATCTCGGCTGAGGGAGTGTCCACTGACCCCATGAAAACAGAGACAGTCAGGTCATGGCCTAGCCCCAAGTCACTAACAGAGGCAATAAGCATTTTAGGCCTGGCGTCATACAGGAGGTTCATACCAGATTTTGCAACTACGGCGGAGCCTTTGTACAGATTGACAGATAATGGGAAAATGTTTGAGTGCGACGCAGTGTGTGAAGTGGCCTTTCATGAATTAAAGTCCAAGCTTACCACATCCCCCATACTCGCTTTCCCAGACCCAAATCTAGATTTCATAATGGATACTGACGCATGTGACACAGGCATAGGAACAGTCCTCTCCCAGAAACACGAGGGTAGAGAGAGAGTAATAGCATATGCCAGTCGGGCACTGTGAAAACAGGAGAGGAAGTATTCTACTACCAAGAAGGAGCTTCTTGCTGTGGTAGTGTTTCTTAAAAATCTCAGACACCCTTTGCTGGGGAGGACATTTCTACTGAAAACTGATCACAGCTCATTGAGGTGGCTGAGTAACTTCAAACAACCTGAGGGACAGTTGGCTAGATGGTTAGAGAAACTGGATTAGTTTGACTATGATATTGTACACAGGCCAGGGAGAACGCACAGTAATGCAGATGGTGTGTCACGTCGACACACACAGACAGAGAGTGTAGACACAGCCGTCTCACAGGAGGCCACTCAATCTGAGAGCCGTCGTAAACAAGCCTTAGGATGTCACTACTGAGCCTGTAGTTAGAGCTCAAACAAGCCAGGCAGTACCCAAAAATGCAGCTTTCCTTTTGGAAGCACAGGATAGGGACCCGGTGGTCTCCCAGTTAAATAAATGGAAAAAAGAGGGTAGAGCAGAGCTCCCTGTGGAGTTGCAATCAAAGCCAAAGTTTAGGCCTTTCAAACAAGTGTGGGGGGCATTACATGTGAAGAATGGGGTGTTATGCCTTGAGAGTCAAAACTATGAGACAGATGACACCATCTGAAGAGGGGTTGTACCAGATGAGCTCATACATGAGATACTTACCTTTATCCACAATGACAGAACAGGAGGCCCTTTAGGAGTTGAAAAACTCACCAGTAAAATCAGAGCAAGATTTTATTGGCAAGGCTGGCAGAGAGCCATAAAGCAGTGGTGCAAGGGCTGTGTGCGCTGCATACAAATAAACGTGCGAGTTTCAGTGGCCTTTCCACATTATCATTCACAGTGGTATTCAGTATAGTAGGAATGGCCATGGCCCTAACACTGATTGGACTGTACCTATGGAACGCCGTTTGGGTCTTTGTGTGTTGAAAAAGATACACGTCAAATAACACTATTTGACGTGTCAAATAACCTTGTTGACCAATTAGGACCTGAATATTACTGCACGTCACATAATAATTTAACACGTTCATACATTTTTTACGTAGTTATTACACATTGATTACACTATGACTTGTATTTCATATATCTCAGCGATTCACCGATACGTATGCTAGCTATGATGCAGGTAAAGTTTTGTCATGAGCAGTTGCCGCTGCCGCACAACGTAGACACACACAATCAGGTGCAACTGCTTGGGATATGGCTAACGTTAGCTAGCTGGCTTTCCATGCTTTCTCTGTGGGGTCTGATCTGGTTGCATTTCGTTGGGGAATGTTGGACTATTTTGCTAACATTTTTGATCCTGCTCATTTGATCCTGATCTCATTTCAAGTGCTCACACAGTGCTACTGACCGTAGTGGTGGCACCTGCCTCGTGCATGCAAATTCAGCATACCCAACATTCTAAAATCTAAATTTGTAATCTGTTCGGTCAAATTAAAACATTATTTGTCGTGTATCTTTTTTTTTACATGCAAAGACCCAAACGGCGTTCCATATATACCAGCCGCCCTTAGCCTTAGCCTTGTAAATCTGCTCATTAGTAAGTTAATATTTGTCTGTATCCTTTTCTCAAACGGAATTAGCACTTAAAACCTGCTTTTCAACAAAAGAAATCTCCGGACCCCTGTAGCAAAATGTGTCTCCTACAATGTCAGCGTCACTCCTATTCCCCTGCTCTTACCTCTCCCAAGAAACCATTAAAGTGAAAACAATATTCAACTCCATCCTTGTTCTATGTTCTAAATGACAAACAAAGAGCAGTAAACACTTCTTGGGTGGCATGTGTCTAAATGAAGAGCTTAGCGTTGACTCCTGCAATAATAAAGATCGATGCACTGTGGCTTGGGATGAGGGCAAAGTGCAGAAAAACATACTTATTTGTCTTCTTATAGCTTTGGCATATCCTCCCCCATCCATCAGATATAACACTTGAGGTCCTTAGGCTATTTAAACTGTAGAGAAATCTGAACTGACATGGATTATAGAGGGGCAAGGGTGATTAGGACTGCAGCGGGTGTGTGCATGTTTGTTTGAGCATATGCATATTTTTTGCGTGAGAATGTGTATGTGTGTACGCTGATATGAGTGTGTGTCTGTCTGTGTGTGTGTAGACATGAACAATCCTAGGTGTGGTGGATGGTTGGATGCATGGAGGGATGGATGAATAGATGGATGAAGAGAAAGAGAGAGAGAGTATCATTAATCCAGGCTTAGTGTGAGGAGGGAGGCCTTGGCCAGACGGCTCTACTGGGCTAGAGCTTAGGCAAGGCTGGGCCTCAGAGAAAGGCCTAAATGTTCACTTTAGCTCCCTGTCTTACTTCTTTCTCGTAAGCTCTTTTTCTAAAGGATCGCGCAAACAAACGAAGCCCCCCCCCTCCCGTCAACAACACATACACAAACTCTGCACATGCAAAAACACTAGCCCTTGTTAGCCTTGCACCCCTCTTTCTCATTCTCTCAATTTATTTCACTTTCTTTCTCTCTCTCTCTCTCCCTCCCACAAAAACATATATACCTACACGCATACATATACTCACACCTCAGAAGGTATTTGGAGATAGAAATTGTATGTTATGATTTAACCGTAGAAACAAGAGCAGAGTTTAGAGACATTAGTTTAGAGAATACAGACTTCTATTCTATGCTACTGTTGAAGAAACAGCAAAACTAAATTACGTTTCATTAATGGTAACATCAACTCAAGTATTTGTTTACTTTTAGTATGATTGAGTTTAGATCTGAGTTTAAATAATGCTTGGGAAATGATCACAATTAATAGATTTAAGACAGAAGACATTATTTCATCAGGCTGTGGTACACATTTAGACCTTGTAAATAACAAGTGAAATTACGACACAGCTTCAATAACCCAACTACTCAGAATGATCGCCCCATGCTAGTGGCTGTTTATGAATACAAATTGAATTTCCAAGGCGGCCTTGTAGCAGTCATGGCTCATTGAATTTATTCCTTAATGAATATTTCCCCTTTCAACTCCGAAGATGGGAAAACATTTCCCCACTAAATGAGACCCAGCTTTACAGCCAAATAGTTTTGTCACAATGTTTGGCACAACAGCATTCTTACGGACGTGATATTGCATTGTTGTTTCGGATTCAACATAGCTTTCCACGTTGCAAGTGATTGAAGACAGCTTTACATTCTAAAAAGGAGTGTAGAACAAACTGTTCTGTCTCCGTCTTAATACTTCGTTAGACTGACCAAATTAAATCATAAATGAATCAAATAAGACTCAGACCACACGACTGCATGAATGTCCACTTTACTGCATGGCACACACTGCCTCTTTTCCGTAGTCCCACTGTAGTAACTTGACGAGGAATGCCGACACGCAATTCAATATTACTTTCCTTTCTTTCAACCGAATAAATAAAAGGTGTACAGCCATGTACAAACGCTACAAACGCAGCAAAGTGATACAGGCCACTCAACTTGTGGTAGAGTCGCATTGAACAGGTATAACTATGGGTGATGACATCATCAAAGGGGAAAGGTCACGGTCAAGGCCAATAATAACCATGAACACATGAATAGTAATCATACTATACTGCAGGTACATTAACATATTCAATGTAATTATTTATATAGTGTCCACTATAACATTTCTCTCCCCTTAATTTCAATCCCCCCTGTGAGAAAATAACATAAGATTAACAAGTAAACCACATCAGTATTTTCTTTTCAACACTTTAGAACTGTTAAATGGTATAGAATCTGCTTGATTCCCTCTGTCGAAGACGCTTGGACCTAATTTTTTGATATTTTCAGTGGTATTGTTAACAAACATGCCCCTCTGAAGAAAATGAGAATTAAAAACTGTTTCAGCCCCTGGTTCGACCGTGATCTTGCAGAGTTACTCCACCTCAAGAATTGCATTTGGCGAAAGGCTTGGCACACGCAAATTCTGGCTCTCGTTCAGGCAAATGAGAAATAAGTGCACTCAGGCTATCCGGACGGTCAAAGTTAGTTACTTTAAGGAGCAGTTCTCTCTGTGGGTCTAACCCCAAGAAGTTCTGGAAAACGTTTAAAGACCTGGAGAATAAACCCTCCTCCTCACAGCTGCCCATGTCCCTGAAAGTTAATGATGTGGCTGTTACTGACAAGAAGCACATGCTGAGCTCTTTAATCACCACTTCATTAAGTCAGGATTCCTATTTGACTCAGCCATGCCTCCCTGCCTGTCCAACATTTCCTCATCTCCCACCCCTTCTAATGCGACTATGCCCGATGGTTCTTCCTCTTTTCCCCCTGCCCCGCTACAAAGTATCTCCCTGCAGGCAGTCACTGAGTCAGAGGTGCTAAAGGAGCTCCTGAAACCTGACCCCCAAAAACCATCTGGGTCAGATGGTTTAGACCCTGTCTTCTTTATCATCGCCAAGCCTATCTCCGACCTTTTTAACCTGTCTCTCCTTTCTGGGGAGGTTCCCATTGCTTGGAAGGCAACCACGGTTCGTCCATTATTTAAAGGGGGAGATCAAGCTGATCCTAACTGTTATAGGCCTACTTCTATTTTGTCCTGTTTATCAAAATTGTTGGAAAAACTTGTCAATAATCAACTGACTGGCTTTCTTGATGTCTATAGTATTCTCTCTGTTATGCAATCTGGTTTCCGGTCAGGTTATGGATGTGTCACAACCTTAAAGGTCCTCAATGATGTCACCATTGCCCTTGATTCTAAGCAGTGTTGTGCTGCTATTTTTATTGACTTAGCCAATGCTTTTGATACGGTAGACCATTCCATTCTTGTGGGCCGGCTACTGAGTATTGGTGTCTCTGAGGGTTCTTTGGCTTGGTTTGCTAACTATCTCTCTCAAAGAGTGCAGTGTATAAAGTCAGAAAATCTGCTGTCTCAGCCACTGCCTGTCGCCAAGGGAGTACCCCAAGGCTCAATCCTAGGCCCCATGCGCTTCTCAATTTACATCAACAACATATCTCAGGCAGTAGGAAGCTCTCTCATCCATTTATATGCAGATGATACAGTCTTATACTCAGCTGACCCTTCTCCGGATTTTGTGTTAAACCTGTTTGGGATAGGGGGCAGTATTTTCACGGCCGGATAAAAAACGTACCCGATATAATCTGGTTACTACTCCTGCCCAGAAACTAGAATATGCATATAATTAGTAGATTTGGATAGAAAACACTCTAAAGTTCCTAAAACTGTTTGAATGGTGTCTGTGAGTATAACAGAACTCATATGGCAGGCCAAAACCTGAGAAGATTCTATACAGGAAGTGCCCTGTCTGACAATTTGTTCTCCTGCGAGGGCATCTCTATCAAATATACAGCATCTCTGCTGTAACGTGACATTTTCTAAGGCTTCCATTGGCTCTAGGAAGGCGCCAGAAAGTGGAATGAGAGCTCTCCAGTCTCTGGCCGAAAAACAGCAGGGGTTTTTGTGAGTGGTCCTTCTGAGAACAATGACACTGACAATGCGTGCACGAGACAACAACATTTTTTTCTTTCAGTGTTTGAATGAACACAACGTCGCCCGGTTGGAATATTATCGCTATTTTATGAGAAAAATAGCATAAACATTTATTTTTGTAATGGATTTTCTTAGAGAAGTGGAGGAGTCAGGCGCAGGACACAGGGATGAAGGTAAACAAAACGTGTTTATTAAAATTTATAAATCCATCTTCTCATAAAAATACATAGTTAGGAGAAACACCTCCAACTACACAAAACAGACAAACAATCACCGACAAGACAAACAGGAAATGCAGAGGTGTACAGGTGTACACAATAAAGACAAAACCAAACGAACAGTGAAACATCGATCGGTGGCAACTAGTAAGCCGGTGACGTCGACCGCCGAACGCCGCCCGAACAAGGAGAGGGGTCGACTTCGGCGGGAGTCGTGACAGTACCCCCCTGACGCGCGGCTCCAGCAGCGCGCCGACACCGGCCTCGGGGACGACCCGGAGGACGGGGAGCAGGGCGATCCGGACGGAAGCGATGAAAATCCTGGATTAACGATGGATCCAGGATGTCTTCCGCCGGTACCCAGCTTAGCTCCTCCGGGCCATACCCCTCCCACTCCACGAGGTACTGAAGGCCCCTCGCCCAACGCCTGGAGTCCATAATGGCTCGTACGGTATATGCCGGGGCCCCCTCGATGTCCAGAGGGGGTGGAGGAACCTCCCGTACCTCCGACTGCTGGAGCGGACCAGTTACCACCGGCCTGAGGAGAGACACATGGAACGAGGGGTTAATATGATAATCAGGGGGAAGTTGTAACCTATAACAAACCTCGTTCAATCTCCTCAGGACTTTAAATGGCCCCACAAACCGCGGACCCAGCTTCTGGCAGGGCAGGTGAAGGGGCAGGTTTCGGGTCGAGAGCCAGACCCGATCCCCCGGTGCATAAACCGGGGCCTCACTGCGGTGGCTGTCGGCACTCGCCTTTTGCCGCCTGATGGCTCGTTGAAGACGTACATGGGCAGCGTTCCATGTCTCCTCCGAGTGCCGAAACCATTCATCCACCGCAGGAGCCTCGATCTGGCTCTGATGCCATGGTGCCAGGACCGGCTGATACCCTAGCACACACTGAAAAGGGGTAAGGTTAGTGGAAGTGTGACGTAAGGAATTTTGGGCCATCTCCGCCCAAGGGATAAATGATGCCCACTCTCCCGGCCGGTCCTGGCAATAGGACCGCAGAAACCACCTACCCACCTCTTGGTTGACTCTTTCCACCTGCCCATTACTCTCGGGGTGGAACCCTGAGGTAAGACTGACCGAGACCCCCAGGCGTTCCATAAACGCCCTCCAGACTCTAGACGTAAATTGGGGACCCCGATCAGAGACTATATCCTCAGGCACCCCGTAGTGCCGGAATACATGGGTAAATAGGGCCTCCGCAGTCTGTAGGGCCGTAGGGAGACCGGGCAAAGGAAGGAGACGGCAGGACTTAGAAAACCGATCCACAACGACCAGGATCGTGATGTTCCCCCGTGACGGGGGAAGATCCGTCACGAAATCCACCGATAGGTGTGACCACGGTCGTTGCGGAACGGGAAGGGGTTGTAATTTCCCTCTGGGCAGATGTCTAGGTGCCTTGCACTGTGCGCATACCGAACAGGAGGAGACATAAACCCTCACGTCCTTGGCTAACGTGGGCCACCAGTACTTCCCCGTAAGGCAGCGCACCGTCCGACCTATACCAGGATGACCAGAGGAGGGTGATGTGTGGGCCCAACAGATCAAACGATCGCGAACATCAAACGGCACGTACACGCGCCCAACGGGACACTGGGAGGGAGTGGGTTCTGCACGTGACGCCCGTTCGATGTCCGTGTCCACCTCCCATTCCACCGGTGCCACCAGGCATGAGGCTGGAATTATGGGAGTGGGCTCTGTGGACCCCTACTCTATATCATACAGCCGGGACAGTGCGTCTGCCTTGACGTTCTGGGAACCTGGTTTATAAGAAAGAGTGAAAGAAAAGCGTGTGAAAAACATAGCCCACCTAGCCTGGCGAGGGTTCAGTCTCCTCGCTGCCCGAATATACTCCAGATTTCGGTGGTCAGTCCAAATGAGGAAAGGGTTTCTAGCCCCCTCAAGCCAATGCCTCCACGCTTTCAGAGCCCCGACAACAGCTAACAACTCCCTATCCCCCACGTCATAGTTTCCCCACCTGCCGGGCTGAGCTTCTTCGAAAAGAATGCACAGGGGCGGAGTTTTGGTGGGTTACCCGAGCGCTGAGATATCACAGCCCCTATTCCAGCCTCGGATGCATCCACCTCAACTATGAACGCTAAGGAGGGATCAGGATGCGCCAGCACTGGAGCCGTGGTAAACAGAGCCTTCAGGTTACCAAAAGCTCTGTCCACCTCAGCCGACCACCGCAACCGCACCGGTCCCCCCTTCAGTAAGGAGGTAATGGGAGCCGCCACCTAGCCAAAGCCCCGGATAAACCTCCGGTAGTAGTTGGCAAACCCTAAAAACCGCTGCTCCTCCTTTACCGTGGTTGGAGTCGGCCAATTACGCACGGCTGAAATGCGGTCAGTCTCCATCTCCACCCCTGACGCGGACAAACGGTACCCAAGGAAGGAGACGGACTGTTGAAAGAACAGACATTTCTCCGCCTTGACGTAAAGGTCATGCTCCAACAGTCGACCAAGCACCGTACGCACAAGGGACACATGCTCAGCGCGGGTGGTGGAGTATATGAGAATATCATCTATATACACCACTACACCCCGCCCGTGCAGGTCCCTGAAGATTTCATCCACAAATGATTGGAAGACGGATGGAGCATTCATTAACCCATACGGCATGACGAGGTACTCATAGTGCCCAGATGTAGTGCTAAATGCCGTCTTCCACTCATCCCCTCCCCTGATACGCACCAGATTGTACGCGCTCCTGAGGTCCAATTTTGTGAAGAAGCGCGCCCCGAGCAATGACTCTGTCATACTGGCGATCAGTGGTAGCCGGTAACTGTATTTCACAGTAATCTGGTTCAAACCTCGATAGTCAATGCACGGGCGTAAACCTCCATCCTTCTTCTTCACAAAAAAGAAGCTTGAGGAGACAGGTGAAATGGAGGGCCGAATGTATCCCTGTCCCAGAGATTCAGCGACATATGTTTCCATAGCCGCCGTCTCCTCCTGTGACAGAGGATACACGTGACTCCTGGGAAGTGCAGCACCCTCCAGGAGATTTATCGCACAATCCCCCGGTCGATGGGGTGGTAATTGAGTCGCCTTCCTTTTACAGAAGGCGATTGCCAAATCGGCATATTCGGGGGGAATGTGCATGGTGGAAACCTGGTTTGGACTCTCCACCGTAGTGGCACCTAAGGAAACACCTAAACACCTCCCTGAACACTGACAGGACCATCCCTTGAGAACCCTCTGTTGCCACAAAATAATGGGATCATGAGAAGCCAACCAGGGAAGCCCCAATACAACGGGAAACACAGGAGCGTCAATCAGAAAGAGACTAATACTCTCTTCATGACTCTCCTGCGTCACCAAAGCAATGGGAACTGTGACCTCCCTAATCAGCCCAGACCCCAAAGGACGACTATCTAGGGCATGTATGGGGAAGGGAACATCAACGGGAACAATAGGAATCCCTAATCTATTGGCCAAAGACCGATCTATAAAGTTCCCAGCTGCGCCTGAATCTACTAGCGCCTTATGCTGGAAATCTTATAGATAACCACATGTGAGCAACAGGGGGGTCTGGGTGAGTCGTGTGCCTACTCACCTGAGATGAACCACCAGTGTTCCGCCTACCACCTCGACTACCTGGAAAACCTCCCCAGCACCGACCAGCAGTGTGTCCTCTGCGGTCACCTCTGGTGCATGGAACGGTTTCCCCTCCGGTCTCCCTAGTACCAGCCCCGCCCAACTCCATTGGTGTTGGGTCTAAGGGACTGGAGGATGGAACCAACGGACCCCGATCCGGACGTCCGCGGGAGGCCAGCAGGTTATCCAGCTGGATAGATAAGTCCATCAGCTGGTCCAGGTGGATGGTGGTGTCCCTGCAGGCTAGCTCCCTACGAACGTCCTCTCGCAAACCACACCTGTAGTGATCGATCAGGGCCCACTCATTCCATCCTGCACCAGCCGCCAGAGTTCTAAAATCCAGTGCGAACTCCCGAGCGCTCCTCATCTCCTGCTTTAAATGGAACAAGCGCTCTCCCGCCGCTTTTCCTTCTGGTGGATGATCAAACACTGCCCGAAAGCGGCAGGAGAAGTCCTCGTAGTTTTCCCGAGTGGGGTCTTCCACCTCCCAGATGGCGTTGGCCCACTCTAGGGCTTTACCAGTCAAACAGGAGATGAGGGCGCTCACTCTCTCGCGTCCCGAGGGCGGCGGCTGGACAGCCGCCAGGTAGAGCTCTAGCTGGAGTAGGAACCCCTGACACCCGGCAGCTGCTCCGTCATACGCTCCCGGGAGCGAGAGCCGAATCCCACCGGATCCAGACGGCGGTTGGATAGGATCCAGAGGTGTGCCGGGCGGTGGTGTGGCTGGGTCGACGGGACAGCCTTTCCTCTCCACTCTCTCCATGGTCAGCAGCACGCAATCCATGGCCGTCATTAGATCCTGGATCATTTTAGCCTGCTGCTGAACGTGCTCCTCTAGATGACTAGGAGAACTGGCTGCTCCTGCTGACTCCATTTGCTGGTCGGTGATTCTGTAATGGATTTTCTTAGAGAAGTGGAGGAGTCAGGCGCAGGACGCAGGGATGAAGGTAAACAAAACGTGTTTATTAAAATGTATATATCCATCTTCTCATAAAAATACATAGTTAGGAGAAACACCTCCAACTACACAAAACAGACAAACAATCACCGACAAGACAAACAGGAAATGCAGAGGTTTAAATAATGAACATAATTAGGGAAACTCAAAACAGGTGTACACAATAAAGACAAAACCAAACGAACAGTGAAACATCGATCGGTGGCAACTAGTAAGCCGGTGACGTCGACCGCCCGAACGCCGCCGAACAAGGAGAGGGGTCGACTTCGGCGGGAGTCGTGACAATTTTAAACAGCGTTTGACATGCTTTGAAGTACGGTAATGGAATATTTTGAATTTCTTTGTCACGAAATGCGCCGGCGCGTCACCCTTCGGATAGTGACTTGAACGCACGAACAAAACGGAGCTATTTGGATATAACTATGGATTATTTTGAACCAAAACAACATTTGTTTGCGAAGAACAGCAAAGGTAATCCAATTTTTCTTGTAGTATATCTGAGTTTGGTGAGGGCCAAACTTGGTGGGTGTCAAATTAGCTAGCCGTGATGGCCGGGCTATCTACTCAGAATATTGCAAAATGGGCTTTCACCGAAAAGCTATTTTAAAATCTGACACCGCGATTGCATAAAGGAGCTCTGTATCTATAATTCTTTAAATAATTGTTATGTTTTTTGTGAACGTTTATCATGAGTAATTTAGTAAATTCACCGGAAGTTTGCGGTGGGTATGCTAGTTCTGAACATCACATGCTAATGTAAAAAGCTGTTTTTTGATATAAATATGAACTTGATTGAACAAAACATGCATGCATTGTATAACATAATGTCCTAGGAGTGTCATCTGATGAAGATCATCAAAGGTTAGTGCTGCATTTAGCTGTGGTTTTGTTTTTTGTGACATATATGCTTGCTTTGAAAATGGCTGTGTGATTATTTTTGGGAGGGTACTCTCCTGACATAATCTAATGTTTTGCTTTCGTTGTAAAGCCTTTTTGAAATCGGACAATGTGGTTAGATAAAGGAGAGTCTTGTCTTTAAAATGGTGTAAAATAGTCATATGTTTGAGAAATTGAAGTTTTTGCATTTTTTAGGTATTTGTAATTCGCGGCACTCTATACCATTGGATATTGGTGAGGCGTTCCGCTGGACTGCTACTTCAATAACAAATGTTGGTTTGGTTCAAAATACTCCATTGTTATATCCAAATAGCGGCGTTTTGTTCGTGCGTTCAAGACACTATCCGAAGTGTAAATAAGGGTCACGAGCATGGCGCATTTCGTGACAAAAGATTTCTAAATATTCCATTACCGTACTTCGAAGCATGTCAACCGCTGTTTAAAATCAATTTTTATGCCACTTTTCTCATAAAAAAGCTATAATATTCCGACCGGCAAAGCGTGTATACGTACAAAGAGAGAGAAAATAAAAGCATGCTATCCCCTCGTGCACGAGCCTGAGTCTCATAGTACTGTTACTGGCCACTATCCAAACGCGCTAATGTTTTTCAGCCAGAGCCTGCAAAGCCACGATTCAGCTTTTTGCCGCCTTCTGAGATCCCATGGGAGCCGTAGAAAGTGTCACGTAACAGCAGAGATCCTCTGTAATGGATAGAGATAATCAAGAAGGGCAAGAAATGGTCAGACAGGGTACTTCCTGTACAGAATCTTCTCAGGTTTTGGCCTGCCAAATAAGTTCTGTTATACTCACAGACACCATTCAAACAGTTTTAGAAACTGTGGAGTGTTTTCTATCCAAAGCTAATAATTATATGCATATTCTAGTTTCTGGGCAGGAGTAATAATCAGATTAAATCGGGTATGTTTTTTATCCGGCCGTGAAAATACTGCCCCCTAGCCATAACAGGTTAAAGGTCCCCAAAGCACACACATCCCTGGGTCGCTCGTCTTTTCAGTTCACTGCAGCTAGCGACTGGAACAAGCTGCAACAAACATTTAAACTGGACAGTTTTATCTCAATCTCTTCATTCAAAGACTCAATCTTGGACACTCTTAATTGACAGTTTGCGTGATGTATTGTTGTCTCTACCTTCTTGCCCTTTGTGCTGTTGTCTGTGCCCAATAATGTTTGTACCATGTTTTGTGCTGCTACCATGTTGTGTTGCTACCATGTTGTTGTCATGTTGTGTTGCTACCATGCTGTGTTGTTATGTGTTGCTGCCTTGCTATGTTGTTGTCTCAGGTTTCTCTTTATGTAGTGTTGTGTTGTCTCTCTTGTCGTGATGTGTGTTTTGTCCTATTTTTATTTATTTTTAAAATTTTTATCCCAGCCCCCGTCCCCGCAGGAGGTCTTTTGTCTTTTGGTAGGCCGTCATTGTAAATAAGAATTTGTTCTTAACTGACTTGCCTAGTTAAATAAAGGTTAAATAATTAAAAAATAAAAATAATAACTTCTGCTAGTGTTACTGTAAATGTAAACAAACAAAAAATGACAGTCCTTATTTCAGATGGTGGAGGTGCTCCTCCTCCGTCTCCCCTGTAACCACAATGTTGTCCAGGGACACTGCTACATGAGGGATCCCCTGAGCAGATTGTCCATTGTCCTCTGGAAAATGGCTGGACTGGACGCCACTCCGAAAAACCAAGCGGTTGTACCTGAACAAGCCTTTGTGCGTGTTGACTTTTGAGTCCTCGTCCTGGAGGAGCTGTTGGTAGGCATGACCCATGTCAAACTTTGAGAACGTCTTGCCTCCAGCAAGTGTCGCAAATAGGTCCTCCACCCGCGGCAGCGAGTAAGCATCCAGCTTAGAGGCCCTGTTCATGGTGAGCTTTTAGTCCCCACATATAAGCACCGTGCCATCACTTTTCAGAATGGGAACGATTGAAGCTGCCCAGCGGAAGAACTGAATGGGAGTAATGATGTTTGTTTCCTGCAGTCGCTCCAACTCATCCTCAACTTTCTTTTTCATGGCGTATGGCACTGTCCTGGGCTTGAAAAAGCGAGGCTCGGCCTGAGGATCTACAAACAGCTTAACTGCAGTGCCCTGCAGTGTGCCCAGTTCATCTTTAAAAATCTCAGGGTACTCTTGAATGACATCCACAGACACTCGTGTGTGGTTTATCTCACCACAGTTCAGTTGTATTTTGTTGAGCCAGTCACGCCCTAGTAGACTAGGCCCATTACCTTTTACCACTAGGAGCTGTGCTCTCGCTTCCTGGTTGTTGTGTGCAATGTCCACCTCCAGAGCTCCCAGCAATGGTATGGTCTCTCCGGTGTATGTACGCAGTCTGATCTTTACATTACTAGCGGCCATCTCCATCCCTTGAGATAGTTCCAATGCTCTTTTGAAAGTCAGTGTGGCTTCCCCCAGTAAACGGCGCTGTATGCTGTCCTCATCAATGCCACAGACTAATCTGTCACAGAGCATGTCCTCTAACATAGCCCCAAACTCACAATGTTCAGAAAACTCACGTAATTCAGCAACAAAGTTAGCAACATACTAACTTGTTTTCCGGAAATGGCAGTTCAATTTGAACCTCTGGACAATCACTGAAGGCTTTGGATTGTGGTGAGTCTGAAGGAGAGCAACTAGATCCACAAAAGGAATTTCTCCCGGTCTCCGTGATGTAGCCAAATTCCTCATTAGCTTGTAGGTTTTAGCCCCACACACACTCAAGAGAATAGAGCGCTGTTTAGCCTCATCTGTAATTCCATTTGCCAAGAAAAAGTGTTCCAACCTTTACACATATTCCGTCCAGTCCTCGTTGTCTTCCACAAACGTAATGATAGTCCCAAACATTGCCATTATAACGCCAACTTGTCCTTGATCCTTGTTAGCGATTTCCACGTTCTGCTGGTTGTTACCGTCGGCGTTGCCCTTCAGCGGCGGCTGCTCTCCGTCGCTCATTAAGCTAGCTAGCTAACTGACTACATCCACTGTTTCTTAGCTAGCTAGCACATTTCCCTGTACATGCTGATCCAGTTTTATCCTTGTCGCCAAAAAGACGTAGTAACTTGACGAGGAATGCCGACACGCAATTCAATATTACTTTCCTTTACTTTCAACCTAATAAATAAAAGGTGTACAGCCATGTACAAACGGTACAAACACAGGTATAACTCTGGGTGATGACATCATCAAAGGGGAAAGGTCACAGTCAAGGCCAATGCCAATAATAACCATGAACACATGAATAGTAATCATACTATACTGCAGGTAAGTACAATACCATATTCAATGTAATTTTTTATATAGTGTCCACACAATAACACCCACAATACAATACATACAGTAGTGATGTTATACATTAAGGATGCCCACAGGTGTCAAACCCAAAGCCAGCACATGGCATCCCTCCTTTTCTGGGAAATACATTTCCGGTTTACAAACATATATATATTTTTGGGACCAAATGTTTAGTTTTTTTGTCATTTTTTTGGTTTGGGGGTTACAGGAGCATTATTAATTTCAAATTATACATGTATAAAATCTCTACCAATAGGCTGCCTTTCAGAAGTAAACAAAACAGTAAGAAATACATTCTGAGTTAATAATAAATAATACATTCAGTATAAGCATGAAGAAAAAACCCCAGCCAACATGTCTCCATGTTTTGGTACTCACATCTGTCTCCCTGTGTTTCTGACCAAGTCGGAAGGTTAATGAAACAGCAAACATTTGGGTGTCAGGGAAAATGTATGGAGTAAAAAGTACATCACTTTCTTTAGGAATGTAGTGTAGTAAAGGTAAAAGTTGTCAAAAATATAAATAGTAAAGTAAAGTACAGATACCAAAAAAACTACTTAAGTAGTACTTTCAAGTATTTTTACTTAAGTACTTTACCCCATTGGGAATGAGTCCAGCTAGCTCAAGTAAACAAGGGAATGAATTCCACTAGTGTTATACAGAATATATAATTGTTGAGGTATGCAGCATTCTAATTTGCAATGAAAATAGGGATTTTCAAATAAAGAATTGTAAATGCATTTTTTAGCACATTTGTGCATGTATGGTTGGTTAAGACAAGACCCACGAGTTCACTTTGATATCCTCTGCAATAACTATTCAAGATACTGGTGATTTATTGGTTCTTTGAGGTACACTACTGTAAGGCTTGGGTGCCGTGCTGGTGAGGAATCAAATGCAGGAAGCAGCGATACAGGGTAGTGGCTTTAATGAGCACAACGGCTAAAACACAAGCCACCCCAAACAGCGATCAGAGTGCACACAAAACAAAGTGCCCCAAACACAGGGGACAAAACACTGTTGGCGCAAACACCCGAGCAGGAGGGGGCGTCACCTTCGGTGGGAGTCGTGACAACTACATTTTAAGTTGACAACAAAAGTATTATGATGAAGTTTGGTGAAGAAATCTTGATAGCGTCACATCCATAACGGAGAAGGTCACATCCATAAAGGTACATTTTCCTCTCTAAAGTATATATGACCATTTTTATATTTTCATCATTGTTGTTTTTGTGGGTGGCCAAGCCTTACTTTCAAAATGGCTATTCATATTTTCCCTTTAGACTTTGAGATTCACAGATTTTTTGCTCCATTCTCCCAAAATGCATGTCAATTTCCGTCACATCCATAACGCAAGTTTTGTTGTTCCGTTACTTCAAAGTGATATTACTTAGAATGTTCTAATTTTGTGTCTACACTTCCCCTATAGGGTTCTACAAATATACACATCAACATTTTCATTTTTGCTTGATAAGAAAATTCTGGCTTTTTTTGTTGCTCATTGTGTGTGCAAATGTCACATCCATAATCCTGGAATTCACCATTACTGGCCATGATATCGGCAAAGGTACGGATTCCACATTTGGACCATGTAATTTCTTTTGAGTGTTAAAATGCCTGGGCCAGGGCTCCATAGACAATGAAATTTGCAGCAGTGAGATGGGATCACCTTGCCTACTACTTTTAGTTATTCTGAACGGAACAGAGCAGGTATTGCCCGTTATTACCATGGCTGAGTGATTGGCATATAGTATTTTAATCATATTAATGAAATTGGAGCCAAGTCCCATATGTTCCAAAACTGACCGGAGATACAGTATGACCATACTAGTCTATCAAAAGCTTTTTCTGCGTCGAGAGATAGACCTTCCCAAGGGGCTTTAGTTTCTGATAAAGCATGTAAGATATGTAATAGACGACGGAGGTTATCTGAGGATAATACTTTTTTAACAGACATGCTTTGGTCCAGATGTACCAATTTGAGTAAGTAAGTTTCAGGACGACAGAAATTTTGAAAATAGTTTAATATCTGTGTTTATCAAAGATAGAGGGTGACAGTGAGAACACTGGGTGGTGTCCTTACGTTTTTTTACTAAAAGCGAAATTAGTGGTGTATTTACATCCCTTCCAAACAAACCTTTGTGAACGGCTGTTTTAATAATTTCAAGTAACAATGGACCTAATTGGTTCCAAAATTTGAAATAGACCTCAGGAGGAAAACCATCCCAACAAGGTGATTTTAATTTATTCATGTTATCCAATGAGTTCATGGAGAGAGATGTGGGCTCCCAGCAAGCTGGCTTCCTCAGTTGAGAGAAAAGGAGTTCTTATATCTTTTAAAAACAATTATTAAAAAAAAACTGAGAATCTTCGGTTGATAATTTTTCGTTCTGATAATAATTCGCCCAATTCAGATTCAATAGTTGCAATATCCGCTAATTGATCATTACTGCGGAGCTTGTTAGCCAGTAAATGACTGGGTCGATTACATTGGAAGTAATGGTTGAGTCAAACTCGATGGATGGCGAATCCTGCTCTCTGTCTTATCAATAGATTTAGTTCTGTCTTGACTTTGAAAAGAGTAGTAGCTACCTGGTCTGAAAAAAAGTGTTTGTTTAGAACGCTCTAATGTCGTTAACAACCTTTCCAATTATGATATCTTCTTTAATTGTGATTTATTCAGCCCAGATGCAAATGCTGTTGCATTGTTCTTAATAAAACCCTTAATGGCGTCCCATAAAATCAGAGGATCATCCATTTATTTTTTGTTAATCATTATGAATTCATTCAATTCAGTTTCAAATTGTTCACCGAAAGTAGGATTTTCTAGTAAGGACACATTAAAGCGCCATCTTGTGTCTATTTTAGGAGATTCTGAAATGTGTTGAACACTTTTAAACGTGTGGCCTATTTTCTGAACACTTCTTGTTTTCCACCACATACATAACATTACAGTAACACTCAGTTACAATGTACTTCTTTTACAGACATCTTACAAACCTGTGTTATTTCTTTTCAAGTAAACACAACAGTATTTACACATTACCAGTACATTACTTGTACCCTTTTTACTTTATCACAGTCAGACATTTTCAGTGGTGCTCTTTTAACCCTGTGAGGTCTGAATGTCTTTTGAATGTCTGGTGGCACGGTGATGCCCTGGTCAGGAGCCTGAGTAACAGTGGGTTGTGTTTCAAAGCCTGTACTGTTCTTAGCCCCCAGTGTTTCATCCTGCTCAGTGAGTGTTTCACTTGTGTCACTGATTCTGTACCTTTTCACGCGTCATGTTCCTTATGTAGCGTGCTCCCGTTAGAGACTCGGTGATCAACCTGTTTCCTGTTTCGCTTACAACTTTGTGGGGTGTAGCGTTGAATGGCAATGTGAACTTATTTACCTTTTCTTGTTGTACGAGTACTGTGTCTGCCACAGTCACTTTGGAGTACTATGCTCACCGGCGTTCATCTGCATACAGCTTTGACTTGTTTTTCTGCTTCGCATCTCAATCACTCACCTCCAGGTCTGTTTGTGACTCTCGGATGTTTAGCAGTTTCCCCCTCATCTTTCGATTGAAGAGTAGCTCGGCGGGACTCTTTCCTGTGGTGGCATGGTCTATGCTTCTGTGCACAGTCACATACTTAGTTAGTGATTCCATTGCTTTCACAATATTTTTTCCTTTCAGTAGATTTGAGTTGCGGGCCTTGGTCAGATTTACAGGTCACAGGCAGTCCATGTCTCCTGAATATTGCTTCTCAACTGTCCATCACCTTGTCTGTCGTTGGCGATTTCAGAATGTCATAGTAGCGACTAGTAGTCTACTACAGCAAGTCTAGAGGGCCCTGTTGACAGGGGCCCTATTAAGTCCATGAAAACATCCTGCCAGGGACCATCAGGTAATGGTGCAGTTCTCAGGGGTTCTGGTTACTGTCTGACAACCGTAGCAGGATTTGCAATGTCTATTGGCTGCCCTTTCCATGCCAGGCCACCAAACCTTGGTTCTGAGATGCTTCTTTGTGCCCACTATGAAGTGTCCTTCATGAGCTAGTGCAAGCGCTTGTGCATGTAGTGCCTGTCGCAGTGTGTTCCGCGGAGAACTAGGTATCGAACTACACATAATACACACATTCATTCACTTGGGCCATAAGCTTCACAGTTCTCAAAATGTCCACTCGCAATTGCGTACTTCTCTCAGCCTTTATTTAACTAGGCAAGTCAGTTAAGAACAAATTCTTATTTTCAATGATGGCTTAGGAACAGTGGGTTAACTGCCTTGTTCAGGGGCAGAACGACAGACTTGTACCTTGTCAGCTCGGGGATTTGAACTTGCAACCTTTCGGCTACTAGCCCAACACTCTAACCACAAGGCTACCCTGCCGCCTTTGCCTGCGGCTTCCATTACCTCTCTAGTAGTCAGTGTTTTGGGTGTAGCGCTCACTTCTACAAACCTCACACACTCACCTGATACGTGTGAGTGTTTTTCCAGCTGTGCTGTTGCTCCCAGCAGGCATCTTCTCACCTCTGAGGCGTTCTCTGGCTCCCTGGCCTCCGTCACAGCTCGCGCTCTCTCTGCAGTCGGTCCGATATCTTTGGACTCATCTACTGTTGGGATAGGATAGTGTTCCAATAGCCTGTCCCATGTCTAAGCACGTTGTTATCTCATCCTTTGTATTTGGTACAATAATGACCGCTGTCTCTTTGCCAAGGAATGGTTTTCCATTTCCCTTGATTACAATGAACTCTGCTTGCTCAGTTCAGTTCTACTGCTGATTGTGATTTAACATTTGAATGCCCCCTTTACTGATAATTGTTAACTAGAACAATAAGAGTTCAGTTTTCTCTCTGTTTTAGGGACAACACTTAATTTTAACAGTCTTTCCTATGTATTCTCATCTATCACATTGTTAGTTGCACCAGAGTCAATCAACATTCAACTCCCCCCACACAAAAGGTAAGTCTATCTGACATGTCATTCTCATTAACAACAACTGCAAAGTCATTATTTACTCTCTGTCTCTTGGACCCCTTTGTGCGACACGCCTTTGACAAATGCTCCTTCCCATTGAGCTTGTGACACGTCTGCCCCCGTGCGGGACACTTTGGGTCTCGCCCAATGTGATCTGTGTGACCACATCTAAAACACTGTCTTTCGTTATTTCCCTCCTCCTTCCACTTTGAAGTTTGCACGTTTCCCTCCTTTTTGTGCGACACGATTAACAGTCTCTGTCTCCGCCTTAACTGCCATTGACATGGCTAACATCTGCTCCTCGATTCTCTCACACTGAAAGGCTAGTTCCAATGTGCAGGTAGCGTTAGCCTAGCACCTTCCTCCAGTAACTTTCTGCGAAGATAGTCTGATGTACATTTGCTAGGAATAGCATCCCTGATCTGATTCCCAGTATCACCAGCAAAATCACAGTCTCTTGCAGCCTTCCTAAAGTGAATGTTAAGTTGTTGTACAGTCTCACCTTCCTTTTGTGCAATTCTCTGAAATGTTTGGCGGGCAAATGGTGCATTGACTTGTGGAATGAAGTAGAGACTCAATGCTCTGATCGCAGCGCCATAATGTGTAGCCATCCCGGTCTCTGGTAGCGTTAAAAAAATATAGAGATCTCTTCCTTTGATGAGTTGCATCTGTTGCTTCTTCGGCGAAAATCTGTCCTTTGCCATTGGTTTTGTATCCAGCTTTTCTCCGTACTAGCTAAATACACACGTAAATTTGGCAATCCTTGCAGCCGTTGTTCTGTTTCCGTCTTAATACTTAATTGGACTGGCTGAATTAAATCCTAAATGAATCAAATAAGATTCATACCACATGACTGCATGAATGTCCACTTTACCGCATGGCACACACTTCCTCTTTTCCGTAATCCCCCAATACAATACATCCAGTAGTGACGTCATACCTTAATGATGCTCCCAGGTGTCAGACCCAAACCCAGCACAAGACATAAACTCCTTTTTTTATTTGATTTATTTAACCTTTATTTAACTTTGCAAGTCAGTTAAGAACAAATTCTTATTTACAATGACGGCCTACACCGGCCTAACCCGGACTATGCTGGGCCAATTGTGCGCCGTCCTATAGGACTCCCCATCATGGCTGGTTGTGATACAGCCTGCAATCGAACCAGGGTCTGTAGAGACACCCCTAGCACTGAGCTGCAGTGCCTTAGATCCGCTGTGCCACTTGAGAGCCCCCCCAAAACTGTATGCCAACATGGGTTTCCAAACATAGCAAATAGTAACCTTTGACTAAAGCCTATCTAAACAACCGACTGTAAGGGCAACCCACATTATCTAACTTGTTTATAACACAACTTTTAGTAAGACACCTTTTCACTGTAATTCGTAAATACCCAGCTGCACTGTACATGAGCAGAGTCGGGAAGAGAGACAGGAGGAGAGATAGGGGAGATAGAGAGCTGAAGAGGTCTTAGACAACTAAAGCTACATCACTGACTGGCTAATAGAGACGCTAAGGCTACATCATTTACCAGCTCATTTTATACAGATAATGTGCAATTGACCAGAGGCCTTGTAAATAATGCAGACCCGGACTTGGGCCATGAAGAGTATTTAATAGTATTGATAAGCTAATCTGCCAAGGTGTATAATGTATTCAGTCACAAAACCCCCTGCCGCTATTGATCAAAGAGTGGGCTTAAACTGGAATAGCTCAGAGTTTGGAAAATAATAAAATACACAATGAGACAGGAGAATGGTAGGATGAGAGGGGAAGAGGGTGTGACTGGCGAGGGGGGTAGAGAGAAAGAGAGGAGAGCGCGAGATGAAGGGATGTGCTGTCCATCCATCCCCGGCTCCCCGTATCGCCGGGGACCACCGGAGGAGTAAAGATGTTAACGAGCTCATCGACAGCGATGTCATACGGAGAAGAGGTCCATCAGGGGAATGAGACGCGGGCTTCTATATGTCCTGAGGTGCATTGTGGGAGGACACAGAAACTTTGGGGAGATAGATTATGCACCAAACACATCCATATCCACTCACAGGTGCCTGTGAAATGGAGAGGCATAGTTAAGAAGAAGAAAAGGTGTCTGCACACTATCACTCCTCAAAAAGAAAAGAGTTATAGCGCAATCAAAAAGACTATTAGCTCAATGCGATTTCCTGTGTGTACCATTTGGTCTGCAATTCTCCAGTTTGTGTGCGTTTTGTGTATAATGACTACTTTTCTTCAGTGTAATAACTGGAAAAGGCCATTTTCATATAAATTCCATAGGAATGCCATTACAATCGAATCTCTAAGCGAAATGTTCATAACACATGAAGCTGATGTGATTTACATGCACTTTATACTTCCCTTCTGTGGACATGAATTGTGATAAGGATTGGTTGGTGGATTGGTGTCAGAGTGTCTACTGGCAATTGACCTCAACATGATGAGATAAACATATTTATTTCAAAGTAAACATTAGAAAAAGAGCAATGAAATAACAGGTCACATCAATACATTTTTCTTGTCCACATCTTATCAAATAACGAAAATCGATGTTGTTGAAGACATAATCCGGAATTATCAGGACTGAATGTCCACCAAAACAACTGACAAGATACCCATCTTACTTATTAAGAAGAAACTATATGAGTAAATCTGTTATGATCATGATGAGGATCAGCGTTAATAAAGAAGAAAAACATGTTTCTCTCACCAGTATGTAGCCAGTCCAAGGCCTCAGATGCTTAGTCTGGATTGTAGAGGGGGGATTTGGAGGGATTTTAAGGCGGCATGAGAAAACCACTGTTGCCAGTCTAATGCTGACACACAAGTCTCAGCATACGCACAACAACTTCAGAATAATACCATAATGTGTCCAACTTGAATAACAGAATGATGCCATAATAATAAGTGACGAGACTATCAATATTTTTGTCGCTCCAAAACGCTTCCATAGTGTTTGTATAATGACGTACCTAAACTCAACCAAACAATATACTTGAAGAAAGATGTTTTATACCATTAGTAATTACCCAAATGATTTGGATACATTTAACATGTAATGAGTTACCTCTACCTTTCATCTCAGAATATACCGATGGATAATGGGTTTATATTTCATTTCCAATATTCTCATATCAATTTGAGCCCTCCCCTCTTAGCCTGTGATGTTCCTTGTTTGCATGATAAAGGGCTTTCCAGCGCAAATATCAGCCTTAAGAATATTTATGAGGACCATATTTATTCATATGTGCAATATGTGAGAGCAGAAAATTCTAAGGTGGAAAAAATAAATTAATAAACTAACAGTGAAAAAGAAATAGCTACAGTAATAAGGTTAACTATTTTGGCTTTTGATATTGATGTTTATGGGAGGGCTGGCATGGCCCCAAATTAATAACAGTAGACCTAATGCCATTTGGGTACTTGGGAGTGTATCCAATACTTTAAGTAATAGCATTAATGGCGAATTTGAAGGAGATTGATTTGAACATCAAACAGGACCTTAAAGGGAGCACTTCCTTCATGGCCGTGGGTTTTAGAAGTTCTGAAGTAACTTCCTCTCTGAAGGAAGGAAATCATCTTTGGCCAGCTCGGCTCAGCTCCAACCAGAACAGCCTATGCTGGGACTGGGGGAGTGACGCTTGTTAGGGAAAGGCCCAGAAGAGAGAGAGCGCCCAGTAAGTAAGGTTATTGGAAAATAATTAGCCTAGCCCTGGAATCAGCAGGGATATTAAGCCCACTGGGTCCAAATGCTCGCCCCTGGCCTCCTTTCTACAGCTAATTAAGTCTGAGAAGGACCCATTAATAAGGTTTCTTCATATAGTGACTAGTGCAAATGCAATGGGCACCTTTTATTGAATTGCAGAAACTAAATATTCTTTGAGTGTACACGGTAAAAATGGAGCTCATGTAATAATGAGAAGCTAGCTACACCTTTGTTTAAATGCTCTGGTCTTTTGCATAATGAAATAATATGGGACAAGATACAGATCTAAACAGTTGGAGATGTTTCCTGATTATTTTGTAGGTGTGTATCGAGCACATGGGGATGTGTGAAACTTACTCCTTAGTCTGAAGTGTCCCGACTTGCGCCAAAAAATAGCTAGCTTTTTGCGTGCTGCCGACTGGTAAGACACTTCAGGAAGGAGGTCACCTGTGCTATCAAGGCAGAGGTCCAGAGTTCGTGCCAGGTATGGGATGAATTGGGAGGAAGTGGCACTCACGAAGCAAGCAGCGGGACGTCCTTTACACGTACATTGTTGGGCAAAGTAGGACTCTTTGTTGTGGTGTGACTCTGTTGGGTTTTCTCGTTTAGGCATAAGTCCATCCTCTGTCCTCTCTCCTCCGTGACCCGGAAACTGAGGAGTGTGTCAATTAGTTAATAGGCAAAAGGAAGACGGTCCTCGATAGCCTCCTTTTGGCAAGGAAGCACAAGTACATCCTACCTGAGTCCTTTGCAGAAGTGTTTTGAAATCTGGCACACCCCCTTTGAATCAACTATTGTTCTCTCGAAGGAGAAAAGCATGCAACCATTTAGAAACGATATGCTACTTAACTTATCCTATTATCTATAAAATGTCTTGCAAAACTAGCTACATTTCTTTTTTATCACTTTATACATTGATTTTGGAATGAAATGTAATTTGCCTGATGATGCGCGATTGGAGAAAGAGAGTCTAATTTCATAAAAGTGCATTTTCGTCCACTTTCCCTCTCCTCGTTGCCTCTCTTCGATTACCTTTGACCTTTTTCAAAAGGAGGCCAGAGAGGACAGAGGAGTGAGGACGCAGGAGGTGAGCAAATCTAATTGATAAAAGGCCTGTGAGACTTTTAGGGCTCGATTCAATCAGATACGCTTTAGCCGACATCCGCATGACAGTTGTTTGTCCGGTGTCAGGGGTGGAACTACGTTAGAGCTGTCTATTCCACATGCGGCTCACAGCATTATACCTTAAGCATTGGCTGCACGGAGATGCATTAAGAGAAATCCCATGCAACCTTGTTCACAAATTCGAACACTGGAATGTGAGATTTAATATACACCTTAATTAGGCTGATAGAAATCCTAATTATTTCAGTTTAATGATTTTAAATGGGTGTGACTCTGTGACATTGATCACAAGAGCAGCTGACCACCGATTTGACAGCTCCAATGCAGTTCCACTTCCGACACTGCCAAAACATCAGCTAAGCGGGTGATACTTAAGTTACTCACAACTACAAACTCTGAAGAACTGAAAATGTCCCCTATATCGGCTACTATGGCAACTGTCCCTTAATCAAAAGCAGCTTGTGTTGAGCCTACTTTCAATGGCGCAGAAAGGGGGGTGGGGAGGGACTTATCTCTATGGATATTGGATACTCAGTTTCCTGTCATCCCTCTCCTCCCCTCCCTCCATCTTTCTCCTTCTCCAGAACTCTGTACTGTTCAAATCCCCCCCAAAACCTTTTAGTTGTTCCCAACCCCATAGAGATGAATATGTAACCTGGTCCCCACTCTCCCACTCAGTGAACGCCATCCCCAAGTGAAAAAACAACCCCTCACTTGTCAGCCCGGCAGCAGCTGCTACCTATACCCAGGTCTGGGGCTGCTCAGGAAATCTAGCCCCAGGCTGTGAGGGAGCTGTGCAGGCCTCAGCGCCTAATCACCCCCTCCCAAGACAGCACTCATCAAGAGAGCAGCTCCAACAAATCAATCTTCCTCTGACAGTTCATTTAGACTGAATTAATTTGGAATTAGAGGCCATTACGGCAATTGGCAGGCGTGGATATTCCCCCAACGAGGGCTGTTATCCCTTCTTCTCGGAAAAGGAGAGAGAGAAGCCTTTTTTTTTCAGATCGACTGGATAAGGTGTTTTCCAGCACTGCTCAGGGGCGCTGTGGGACAGATTGGATTTTCAGTTTAACAAAGTCATCACTGCTCTCAATCAACAGAGAAAGATGTTTTTTTCCCCTGTCTTCTAAATGTGTGTTTAATTAGGGTCATTGGTCTATCAACTATCAAGAGCCAATGTTTGAGTTTCTCCACTCAAAATGGTTGTATGAGAGTTGAATGAGAGCTAAAGTCTGGACTTGAGGTGTGCAGAAATCAATAAGGCTCAATGAGGAAGTACGAAGTTCACAGGCTCAAAATGTGTATAATTTAAGGATCAATTCCGTCTCTTATGACTGAAAATAACTTCTGGACATCAGGACTGTGATTACGCACCACGGACTGGCAGAATCCTTTTTTTCCTTTAACGAGTCTGACGAAGCCGACACGAACAATGTACTGCTTTCTCAGGAACAGGCCCAGATCCCCGTGTTTTGCAGAAAGAGGAGAGGGAGAAAAAGGGTCCAGAGTGCGGCTGTCTTCTGAGAGTTATTAGGCGATCAAATAAACCCCCGCTTCCTTCCATTCTGCTAGCAAATGGGCAATCTTTGGACAATAAAATAGATGACCTATGCGGAGGATTAAACTACCAACGGGACATTCAAAACTGTAATATCTTATGCTTCACTGAGACGTGGCTGAACAATGACACTATCAACATACTGATTATAGGCTGTACTGGCAGGATAGAACAGCGGCGTCTGGTAAGAGAAGGGGTGGTGGACTATGTATTTTTGTAAATAACAGCTGGTGCACGATATCTAAGGAAGTCTCGAGCTATTGCTCGCCTGAGGTAGAGTATCTCATGATAAACTGTAGACCATACTATCTACCTAGAGAGTCACCCAGAGGCGGTGCTCCTAGTAGCCGGGGACATTAATGCAGGAAAACTTAAATCCGTTTTACCAAATTTCTATCAGCATGTTAAATGTGCAACCAGAGGAAAAAAAAATCTGGACCATCTTTACACCACAGACAGAGACGCATACAAAGCTCTCTAGCGCCCTCCATTTGGCAAATCTGACCATAATTCTATCCATCTGATTCCTGCTTACATGCAAATATTAAAGCAGGAAGCACCAGTGACTAGATCAATAAAAAAGTGGTCAGTTAAAACCTCTTGATGCGCTTGTCCCGCAGGCGGGATCAACATCCAGTGAAAAATAATATCGCCATATTCATAACCGAACCATAGCAAAATGTAATATTTTTTTTTCTCTCAAATATAGGACTATTTTATATCGTTTTATAGATACACCTCTCCTGAATCGAACCACGTTGTCCGATTTCAAAAAGGCTTTACAGCAAAAGCAAAACATTAGATTATGTTAGAGGAGTATATCGTCAAAGTAGCCACATAGCCATTTTCCGACCAACCACATGCATCACAAATAACCAAAAAACAGCTAAATGCAGCACTAACCTTTGACAATCTTCATCAGATGACACTCCTAGGACATCATATTACACAATACATGCATTATTTTGTTCGATAAAGTTCATACTTATATATAAAAACAGCATTTTACATCGGCGCGTGACGTTGAGAGACTATTTTCCCTCAAATGCATCCGGTGAAACAGCACTACAATTGACTAAATTACTATTCAAAAACATTTTTAAAATGTAATATTGTCATTCAAAGAATTATAGATTAACATCTCGTGAAAGCACCCGCATTGCCAGATTTAAAAATAACTTTACTGGGAAATCAGACTTTGCAATAAAATGGGATGCTAATGCTCAGAAAAATAGGCTAGCGATACAGGTTAGCGCCAGGTTAGCGCCATCTTAGAACAATCGAATATCAAATCTACTCTTGTATACTATTGTAAATATTCCCTTACCTTTGATTATCTTCATCAGAAGGCACTTCCAGGAATCCCAGGTCCACAACAAATGTAGTTTTGTTCGAAAAAGTTAATCATTTATGTCCCAATAGCTTCTTCTTGTTAGCGCGTTCCGAAGGCTACTCATAATGTACTGAAGCGCGCGAGACTTCTCGTCACGAATTTTGATTATTATTTTTTTTAAGTTCGTTCAAACATGTCAAACGTTGTATACTATAAATCTTTAGGGTCTTTTTCAACCAGAGCTTCAATAATATTCAAGGGGACGAATGCATTGTCTTTCTAAACGTTTCGAAAGGGGAGGGTAGCCAGGGGCGCTCGCATCATAATGGTAATGGCCCTCCCCCTGTGACCAAGCTCCACAGCCTCTCTATGGGTCAGTTTGTACCATAGAAGACTCAAACCACTTTGTAAAGACTGGGGACATCTAGTGGAAGCCTTAGGAAGGGCTCAATGAATCCTAACTCAGGGTGTGTTTTATAGGCAAAGTGCTGAAGTTGAGTCCGCAAATCAGATTTCCACTTCCTGCATGGGATCTGTCTCGGGGTTTTGACTGCCATATGAGTTCTGTTATACTCACAGACACCATTCAAACAGTTTTAGAAACTTTAGGGAGTTTCTATCCACATCTACTAATTATATGCATATCCTAGCTTCTGAGTTTGAGTAGGAGGCCGTTTAAAATGGGCACCTATTTTTTTCAAAAATCGCTGTAGCGCCCCCTATCCTTGGCGTGCATCAAGAGGTTAAAGCAGATGCTAAGCTACAGGACTGTTTTGGTAGCACAGATTGGAATATGTTCCGGGATTCCTCCGATGGCATTGAGGAGTACACCACATCAGTCATTGGCTTCATCAATAAGTGCATCGACGAAGTCGTCCCCACAGTGACTGTACGTAAATACCCCAACCAGAAGCCATGGATTACAGGCAATATCCTCATCGAGCTAAAGGCTAGAGCTGCTGCTTTCAAGGAGCGGGACTCTAACCCAGAAGCTTATAAGAAATCCCGCTATGCCCTCCGACGAACCATCAAACAGGCAACGCGACCATACAGGACTAAGATCGAATCGTACTACACCGGCTCTGACGCTCGTCGGATGTGGCAGGGCTTGCAAACCATTATAGACTAGAAAGGGAAGCACAGCTGAGAGCTGCCCAGTGACACGAGCCTACCAGACAAGCTAAACTATTTCTGTGCTCGCTTTGAGGCAAATAACACTGAAACATACATGAGAGCACCAGCTGTTCTGGAAGACTGTGTGATCACACTCTCCGCAGCCGATGTGAGTAAGACCTTTAAACAGGTCAACATTCACAAGCCCGCAGGGCCAGATGGATTACCAGGACTTGTACTGCGAGCATGCGCTGACCAACTGGCAAGTGTCTCCACTGACATTATCAACCTCTCCCTGTCCGAGTCTGCAATACCAACCTGTTTTAAGCAGACCACCATTGTGCCTGTGCCCAAGAACACTAAGGTAACCTGCCTAAACAATTACCGACCCCGTAGCACTCACGTCTGTAGCAATGAAGTGCTTCAAAAGGCTGGTCATTGCTCACAACACCATTATCCCAGAAACCCTAGACCCACTCCAATTTGCATACCGCCACAACAGATTCACGGATGATGCAATCTCTATTGCATTCCACACTGCCCTTTCCCACCTGGACAAAAGGAACACCTATATGAGAATGCTATTAATTGACTACAGCTCAGTGTTCAACACCATAGTGCCCTCAAAACTCACCAATAAGCTAAGGACCCTGGGACTAAACAACTCCCTCTGCAACTGGATCCTGGACTTCCTGACGGAACGCCCCCAGGTGGTAAGGATAGGTAACAACACATCCACCACGCTGATCCTCAACAAAGGGGCCCCTCAGGGGTGCGTGCTCAGCCCCCTCCTGTACTCCCTGTTCACTCAGACTGCACGGCCAGGCACGACTCCAACACTATCATTAAGTTTGCAGATGACACAACAGTAGTAGGCCTGATCACCAACAACGACGAGACAGCCTATAGCAGGGCTGACCAACCCTCTTCCTGGAGATCTACTGTCCTGTAGGTTTTCAGTCCAACCCTAATTTAGCATATCTGATTCAGCTAGTTAAGGTCTTGTTGAGCAGCTAAATAGTAGAATCAGGTGTGTTAAATTAGGGTTGGACTGAAAACCCACAGGACAGTAGATCTCCAGGAAGAGGGTTGGGCAGCCCTGGCCTATAGGGAGGTCAGAGACCTGATTTTGTAGTGCCATGACAACAACCGCTCCCTCAACGTGATCAAGACAAAGGAGATGATTGTGGACTACAGGAAAAAGAGGGCCGAGCAGTACAGTCGTGGCCAAAAGTTTTGAGAATGACACAAATATTAATTTTCACAAAGTCTGCTGCCTCAGTTTGTATGATGGCAATTTGCATATACTCCAAAATGTTATGAAGAGTAATCAGATGAATTGCAATTAATTGCAAAGTCCCTCTTTGCCATGCAAATGAACTGAATCCCCCAAAAAACATGTCCACTGCATTTCAGCCCTGCCACAAAAGGACCAGCTGACATCATGTCAGTGATTCTCTCATTAGCACAGGTGTGAGTGTTGATGAGGACAAGGCTGGAGATCACTCTGTCATGCTGATTGAGTTCGAATAACAGACTGGAAGCTTCAAAAGGAGGGTGGTGCTTGGAATCATTGTTCTTCCTCTGTCAAACATGGTTACCTGCAAGGAAACACATGCCGCCATCATTGCTTTGCACAAAAAGAGCTTCACAGGCAAGGATATTGCTGCCACTAAGATTGCACCTAAATCAACCATTTATCAGATCATCAAGAACTTCAAGGAGAGTGGTTCAATTGTTGTCAAGAAGGCCTCAGGGCGCCCAAGAAAGTCCAGCAAGCGCCAGGACCGTCTCCTAAAGTTGATTCAGCTGTGGGATCGGGGCACCACCAGTACAGAGCTTGCTCAGGAATGGCAGCAGGCAGGTGTGAGTGCATCTAGACGCACAGTGAGGCAAAGACTTTTGGAGGATGGCCTGGTGTCAAGAAGGGCAGCAAATAAGCCACTTCTCTCCAGGAAAAACATCAGGGACAGACTGATATTCTGCAAAAGGTACAGGGATTGGACTGCTGAGGACTGGTGTAAAGTCATTTTCTCGGATGAATCCCCTTTCCGATTGTTTGGGGCATCCGGAAAAAAGCTTTTCCGGAGAAGACAAGGTGAGTGCTACCATCAGTCCTGTGTCATGCCAACAGTAAAGCATCCTGAGACCATTCATGTGTGGGGTAGCTTCTCAGCCACGGGAGTGGGCTCAGTCACAATTTTGCCTAAGAACACAGCCAAGAATAAAGAATGGTACCAACACATCCTCCGAGAGCAACTTCTCCCAACCATCCAGGAACAGTTTGGTGACAAACCAGGCCTTTTCCAGCATGATGGAGCACCTTGCCATAAGGCAAAAGTGATAACTAAGTGACTCGGGGAAGAAAACATCGATATTTTGGGTCCATGGCCAGGAAACTCCCCAGACCTTAATCCCATTGAGAACTTGTGGTCAATCCCCAAGAGGCGGGTGGACAAACAAAACCCCACAAATTCGGACAAACTCCAAGCATTGATTATGCAAGAATGGGCTGCCATCAGTCAGGATGTGGCTCAGAAGTTAATTGACAGCATGCCAGGGTGGATTGCAGAGGTCTTGAAAAAGAAAAAAGAAAATATTGTCTCTTTGCATTAACTTCATGTAATTGTCAATTAAAGCCTTTGACACTTACGAAATGCTTGTAATTATACTTCAGTATTCCATAGTAACATCTGACAAAAATATCTAAAGACACTGAAGCAGCAAACTTTGTGGAAATTAATATTTGTGTCATTCTCAAAACTTTTGGCCACGACTGTAGATCTCAATTCTCATCGACGGGGCTGCAGTGGAGCAGGTTGAGAGCTACAAGTTCCTTGGTGTCCACATCACCAACAAACTAACATGGTCCAAGCACACCAAGACAGTCGTGAAGAGGGCACGACAAAACCTTTTCCCCCTCAGGAGACTGAAAAGACTTGGCATGGGTTCTCAGATCCTCAAAAAGTTCTACAGCTGCACCATCAAGAGCATCCTGACTGGTTGCATCACTGCCTGGTATGCCAACTGCTCAGCCTCAGACTGCAAGGCACTACAGAGGGTAATGCGAATGGCCCAGTACATCACTGTGGCCAAGCTTCCTGCCATCCAGGACCTCTATACCAGGCGGTGTTAGAGGAAGGCCCTAAAAATTGTCAAAGACTCCAGCCACCCTAGTCATAGATTGTTCTCTCTGCTACCACAAGCGGTACCGGAGCACCAAGTCTAGGTCCAAGAGGCTTCAAAACAGCTTCTACCCCCAAGCCATAAGACTCCTGAACCCCTAATCAAATGGCTACCCAGACGATTTGCATTGACCCCCCCCGTCCCCTCTCTTACACCACTGCTACTCTCTGTTGTTATCATCTGTGCATAGTCACTTTAATAACTCTACCTACATGTACATATTACCTCAACTAACTGGTGCCACAGCACATTGACTCTGTACTGATACCCCCTGTATATAGTCTCACTATTGTTATGTTACTGCTGCTCTTTAATTACTTCTTACTTGTATTTCTTATTCTTATCCATATTGTTGGATAGGAGCTCATAAGTAAGCATTTTACCTGTTGTATTCGGCGCATGTGACCAATACAATTTGATTTGATTTGAATTCAATGTTCAAAATGAATGAATGAATACAATACAAGAAAACATTTTTTATGTGCTCCAGATTATTGACTAAATATAGCAAAATCCTACTTTGGACTGGGCCGTTGCCATGTCACTCTATAGATTGGGGTAATGGGAGTTCTCCTGCTGACTTTGCTTGGGGTTCACGACCTGTGACCTGGTGGTTTAATCCTTTACTGCCCAAGACAACTAAACTCCATGGAGACACCACTCTGAAAAGATAAACATCAGCTTCACGCTCAGGCTTTCAAACCACTTCACACACACGCACATCCAGTGCTTTCAGAAAGTATTCACACCCCTTAACTTTTTCCACATTTTGTTGTGTTACAGCCTGAATTTTAGATTACATTTAGATATTTTGTCACTAGCCTACTCACGTAATGTCTAAGTAGAATTATGTTTTTACAAATTTATATAAAATGAAAAGCTGAAACATCTTGATTCAATAAGTATTCAACCCCATTGTTATGGCAAGACTAAAGACGTTTAGAAGTAAAAATGTGCTTAACATTTTGTCCTAATTACAAAGTGTTATGTTTGGGGCAAATCCAATGCAGCACATTACTGAGTACCACTCTCCGTGCATAGTGGTGTCTGCATCATGTTATGAGTATGCTTGTAATCGTTAAGGACTGGGGAGTATTTCAGGATAAAAAAGAAACGGAATGGAGCTAAGCACAGGCAAAATCCTAGAGAAAAACTTGGTTCAGTCTGCTTTCCAACAGACACTGGGAGATTAATGAATCTTTCAGCAGGACAATAACCTAAAATACAAGGCCAAATCTACACTGGCATTGCAGTGAAGACAGTGAATGTTTCTGAGTGGCCTAATTAGAGTTTTTACATACATTTTATGGCAAGACCTGAACATTTGTGTCTAGCAATGATCAACAACCAATTTAACAGGGCTTGAAGAATTAAAAATATAATAATGGGCAAATTGTTGCACAATCCAGGTGTGGAAATCTCTTAGAGACTTACCCAGAAAGACTCACAGCTGTAATCACTGCCAAAGGTGCCTCTACAAAGTATTCACTCAGGGGTGTGAATACTTATGTAAATTCGAAATTTCTCTATTTCATTTTCAATACAGTTACCAACATTTCTAAAAAGATTGTTTTCACTTTGTCATTATGGGTTATTGTGTGAAGATGGTTGGGTGAAAAAACGATTTAATCCATTTTGAATTCAGGCTGTAACACAACAAAATGTGGAATAAGTCAAAGGGTATGAATACTTTCTGAAGACTCTGTACATACACATGCATACACAGACGCACGCACGCACACACACCCACCCGGTTACACACAAGCACACAAACACACGCACACACACACAGCGTAATCTTTCAGCCAGGCCGGTCCAGGGATTCCCCCATGCCTGTGAATGGGATGGGGTGGGGTTTGTCTGAATATCTCCTCTGCCATATTTCAGTCTGGGCCAAAAAGAAAAACCCCTGGATATCTGAGCAGTTAGGCCACTGTGGGTATTAGGGATCTGGCTAGCTGTTCCTAATCCATGCAGCCCCTCCTCTTCTCACACCCTACAGTCTGCTGCTACCTCCCCTTTCTCAGGTGAGCAATCTAGGGAAAGGGAACGGGACCATACTTAAACTCATTCTAAATATTCAAAAAAATAAAATGTAAAGGATTAGAATATATATTTGAAAGAAAACTGTATTTACAGTGAATTTTGTCCACATTCTTTTCAGAAAAAAGTAAAATGACAAATGTTGAATATTTTCTTTGAATCAGGAACATAACACACTGCTTCTAGCTACTGGCAAGATGGCCGACAAGGTGAGGGAGAGTGTGAGAGCCCTTCGCCTGTTGAGCTGTGAGAGCAGGGTCAATATTAACACTGACACACTCCTGTAGAAATACCTCACAGACTTACAGGGGCGAGAGGAGGAGGAGGGAAGGGAGGAGGAGTGGACACAGACAGTTTCATAAGGCAAGAGGTAAACGCTAGGCTACTCTCCCTACACACACCCACGGGCCCACTCCCACCCCCATACACACTTGGATCCAAAAACACTTCCAACCTTCTGATGACATGCTCCATCAACACCTACCCAATATTCCTAAAGAATAATACAGCCAGCGCTTCAGCTGACAGCTTGTCCTTTGCCCCCCCCCCCCCCCCCACACACCTACGAACACATGCATACACTCACACAAGCACACACACACTGCATAAATGAGGTATGATAGTTAGAAGGAATGGCTTGGAAGTCAACTGATGATATCCAACATGGACGTTCTCGCCTCCGTTACGTACACCATTCCGTCATCATACGATGAAAATAACAACGGTCACATTATTACATCAGCCACATCAAAAAATGCTCTGTATTTTCAATGTTGACTTGTTCTTATTCCTACTGCTATCTCTTACACGTAATGTTCACTCTGCCAAACTATATCCCAGGGAAATAAACATGAACATGTGAGTAACTGATGAGAGTAGCTGATCAAAGCACTGCTTATCGGTTGAGAATTATCATATTACAAATGAATGTTAAAGTTCAGAGTAGACAGAGCACGTCTCTATTTATTATGCTTTCAGGCCTAGGCAGAATGTTCCATCGACGTGAGAAATATGACAGGGATTTCACCGACACACTCTCAGGTTTCAGTGCAGGTCGGTAGGGGTGAGTGTGTCTGTGTTCGCTAGTGTGTGTCTTTGTGAACGTTAGAGGGCGAGAGGGCAAAAAGAGAGAGAGAGCCGGGGCTAAAGGAAGTTCATTCTACGTATTTGTAGTCGGAGTGCAACATTTAAACACAGGCCTGATAATAGAGTCAACGTACACTACGCAGGTTTAGGGGTTGAGTGATGTATATGAGGCATGTAAAATAGTGTCAAAAAACCCCCACAAACTACACTTTACAATATTGATTCACCTTAATGTTTTTAAAAAGCAGTACACAATCCTGTACTATGCAAGAAACAAAAGATTGCGCATAGATATATAGTTTGGCCTTCGTTGCCCCCTCAAAAATATGTTGGTGCGTGAGGGCACTAGTAACAGGATGCTACCTGATCTAACAAACGATGTAATAATGTTTATTAGCAGTTTATAAGCCCTTCAAGGAAGGTGTAACCCACATCCCTCTAAGCCTCTCTCTCTCTTTCTCTTTCTCTTTCTCTTTCTCTTTCTCTCTCTCTCTCTTTCTCTCTCTCTCTCTCTCTCTCTCTCTCTCGTCCCCAGACCTCTTGGCTGTCCTGTTGACTTTGACAGTTTGCTGAATGCGGTGATGTTTTTCCTCCACGGAGCCTCTTAAAGGGGTCCCCTGCTGCCTGAACACTGCAGCAAGCAAACGCACACAGTTACGACCACACAGCCCGCAGGGCCTGAGAGTGGGTGTGGTCGAGAGCACCGGAGGGTCTTCATGGATAAGAACAAAGCAAAGCGCAGACAAGCTCAACCAGCCATGACCAGATCACCAGATAGAGATAGATCAATGCTCCCGCACAGCAAGTGGTACCGGAGCGCCTAGTCTGGGACCAAAAGGATCCTAAACAGCTTCCTACCCCCAAGCCATAACACTGCTGAACAGTTAATCAAATGGCTACCCTGGCTATTTTAATTTACCCCCTTCAGACCAATGCTCCCATTCTACACGTCAATGCAGGGTGTCCAAATAACCATGAAGGCTGCTAGGGACCTAGGGTGTTTTTTTATGATAGTCTGATGTGAGTTAAAGCCCTGAGTGGTTTTTATTTTAAAAAAGGATGATACTGCCAGTGTCAGTGAGGGAATGCATGGCATGCATGTCCAGTGTGACTCCCACACAGGATTTGAGACTAAATCGGGGCTAAATTCCCAGCATTTCCCATCACAAATCCAACGATTAGCCGGTAAACACCAACTCTATCGCTCTTAATCTTCAAATCTTGTTTGTCAAGAGAGGGCGACATCGTGATGCCACTGGAAAGCCAATAAAGTAATACTCTCCATCTGTTTATATCCAAGGGGGTTCTATATTATAGTTTTCAAGAGGGTTTCTCAGTATATTCACTCCCCTCCGCCAATACATTTTTGCTGCCACACACACCTTTTACAAGCAAAGCAATGATGATACTTGGCTTGTTACACACAGGAAGGATGTTTGCTGAGTCACAACTTTTTCTGGCAAATAGAAATCATATTCTAGTGCAGGTGTTAAGGATTTTGTAGGTGGTAGAACTACCCCAAAATGGGTTTCTTTTCCATAACCACTACTCATAGAAACCTTCACACTGTTTTCACCCATTCTAAGGTAGTGGAATTCCCATCCAATTGAACCCTTGCTCACATGGCCTAGTCAAACTCCCAGGGTGACGCCTGTTGACTGCCGACTCTAGGGAAAGGTGGCAGGGGGAAAAGGGGGAAGAGGTGAGGGAGGGAGGGATGGATGGAGGTGTTCTCCATTGAGAGAACAGAACATAAGAGTTAAACTCTCTGTGGGAACAGTGTGGAACCCAGTGGCCTCCAAACCGTTGAATAATATAATTTAACAAGGAACTGGGGGATTGGGGGTTAATCTGTCCCCAGAGAGAAAGAGAGAGAGAGTGAATAAGAGAAAAAAAGAACGGGAGAGAGGGAAACCCGGGGATTGGAGGGGTGGGGGTGGTTGGATGGAGAGGATGTTAGGTGAAAAACATCACGTTATCATGTGCAGAACATTTCAGTTGACTTTTTCCACTTTGATGGACAGACATACCTGATTTAATTTAACAAATGACATGATGGATCTGGAACTGATACAGTATAATACTTAAAGTGGAACTGACAGCTTTTTAACTACTTTGCAGATATGAAACAAACAGACAATCATAATATCAGTCAAAAAGATCAAATTCACAGTTTATGCTTCAAAACCAACTTTATAAGAGGTTTTAAAAACAGGTTGTATTTGACTCAAACTTCCATGACGTACAGTAAGGCATTGTTGTCAGAATGGATGCAGTACAATGCATGATTCACATATTTCACCAATACATTAATTGGTAGTCAAAAAAAATATTGCTATCAGGTTGTAAATCACAGCTGGCGTAGTACATTGTTTGCTGCCTCCAAAAAAAAACCCGAATGACTGCAACTAATCAAATTAGCCATGGAAATGATCACAAGTCAGTCATAACATGGCTAATAGGCTTAGTGCACATGCGTCAAACACAAGGCCCGCGGGCCGAATAAGACATACATTAAATCACATCACATTTTCTTGGTCACATTTTCTTGGTCACATACACGTGTTTAGCAGATGTTATGGCGGGTGTAGCGAAACGCTTGTGTTACGAGCTCCGACAGTGCAGCAATATCTAACAAGTAATATCTAACAATTTCACAACATATACCCAATACACACAAATCTCAGTAAAGGAATGATGAATTAAAAATACATAAATATATGTACGAGCAATGTCAGAGCGGAATAGGCTAAGATACAGTAGAATAGCATTGAATACAGCATATACATATGAGATGAGTAATGCAGATATGTAAACATGATTAAAGTGACATTATTAAAGTGACTAGTGTTCCATTCATTAAAGTGGCCAGTGATTTCAAGTCTGTGTATATAGGCAGCAGCTTCTCTGTGTTAGTGATGGCTATTTAAAAGTCTGATGGCCTTGAGATAGAAGCTGTTTTTCAGTCTCTCGGTTCCAGCTTTGATGCACCCGCACTGACCTCACCTTCTGGATGATAGCGGGGTGAACAGGCAGTGGCTCGAGTGGTTGTTGTCCTTGATGATCTTTTTGGCCTTCCTGTGACATCGGGTGCTCTAGGTGTCCTGGAGAGCAGGTAGTTTGCCCCTGGTGACGGGTTGGGCAGACCACACCACCCTCTGGAGAGCCCTGCGGTTGTGGGCGATGCAGTTGCCGTACCAGGCGGTGATACAGCCCGACAGGATGCTCTCAATTGTGTATCTGTAAAAGTTTGCGAGGGTTTTCTTCAGCCTCCTGAGGTTGAAGAGGTGCTGTTGCTTCTTCTTCACCACACTATCTGTGTGGGTGGACTGTTTCAGTTTGTCAGTGATGTGTACGCCGAGGAACTTGTGGTCCTGTCGATGTGGATAGGGGGGTGCTCCCTCTTCTGTTTCCTGAAGTCCACGATAATTTCCTTTATTTTGTTGACGTTGAGTGAGAGGTTATTTTCCTGGCACCACACTCCCAGAGCCCTCACCTCCTCCCTGTAGGCTGTCTTGTCGTTGTTGGTAATCAAGCCTACTACTGTTGTGTCGTCTGCAAATTTGATGATTGAGTTGGAGGCGTGCTTGGCCATGCAGTCATGGGCGAACAGGGAGTACAGGAGGGGGCTGAGCATGCACCCTTGTGGGGCCCCAGTGTTGATGATCAGTGAAGTGGAGGTGATGTTTCTTACCTTCACAACCTGTGGGGAGGCCCGTCAGGAAGTCCAGGACCCAATTGCACAGGGCAGGGCTCAGACCCAAAGCCTCGAGCTTAATAATGAGCTTGGAGGGCACTATGGTGTTGAATGCTGAGCTATAGTCATTGAACAGCATTCTTACAAAGGTATTCCTCTTGTCCAGATCGGATAGGGCAGTGTGCAGTGTGATGGCTATTGCATCGCCTGGGGAACTATTGGGGCGGTGTAACGGCCGTCGTAGGAAGTGGACCAAGGCGCAGCGTGTTGAGTGCTCATTTTTAACATTTATTGAACACTTAAACAAAACAAGAAAACGAACGGACGACAAACAGTAATGCATGCTAACACACAGCAATGCAAAATCAACCTCCCACAATTCCCATAACAAACACACTCCTAATTATAGGACCTTCAATCAGAAGAAACGATAAACAGCTGCCTCCAATTGAAGGCCCCAATCCCAATTACCTAAACATAGAAATAGAATGACTAGACGGAACATAGAAATACACTAACATAAAACATAGACCAAAACCTCGGAATACATAAATCAAACACCCCTCTACATAAACACACACCCCGAACCATATAAAACAAATACCCCCCTGCCACATCCTGACCAAACTACAATAACAGATAACCCCTTTACTGGTCAGAACGTGACAGGCGGTAAATACATTTAAGTGGGTCTACGGCGACAGGTACCGTAGAAGTGATGTGATCCTTGACTAGTCTCTCAAAGCACTTAATGATGACAGAAGTGAGTGCTATGTGGCGACAGTCATTTAGTTCAGTTACTTTTGCATTCTTAGGTACAGGAACAATGGTGGCCATCTTGAAGCATGTGGGGACAGCAGACTGGGATAGGGAGAGATTGAATATGTCCATAAACACACCAGCCAGCTGGTCTGCACATGCTCTGAGGATGCGGCTATGGTTACGTCAGCCACGGAGAAGGAGTGCCCACAGTCCTTGGTAGCGGGCCATGTCGGTGCCACTGTGTTATCCTCAAAGCGGCCAAAGAACGTGTTTAGCTTGTCTGGAAGCAGGACGTCGGTGTCCGCGACGTGGCTGGTTTTCCTTTTGTAGTCCGTGATGGTCTGCAGACCCTGCCAAATACATCTTGTGTCTGAGACGTTAAATTGCGACTCCACTTTGTCTCTATACTGACGTTTTGCCTTAACAGATTGCCTTGCGGAGGCAATGACTACTCTGTTTGTAGTCAACCATATTCCCAGTCACCTTCCCATGGTTAAATGTGGGGGTTCGCGCTTTCAGTTTTGTGCGAATGCTGCCATCTATCCATGGTTTCTGGTTAGGGTAGGTTTTAATAGTCGCAGTGGTCTGAGAGTCATCTCCTATACACTTCCTGATAAACTCAGTCACCATCTCAGTATATTCGTCAATATTATTCTCGAGTATAAATGAGACATACGAGTATAAATGAGTCACCAGTTGAGCCATGTACTAATTACAGCCTGATACACTCACATTGGTGATTTCAACTTCAATTGCGCCGCTTTCGTGCGTCACGTTTGCATCGCGTAGCGATGGGAGCCACAGTCCTAGCTAGGCAAAAAAAAAAATGCAGTCTGGCTTCGGTTTGTAAAGCTTGACAATGAATAACCAAAAAACTAAACCTGCAGCAAAACACCATGTAAAGAAGAAACATGTAGGCAACAGCTACAGCAACATTTGAGCAGTAGCTCAACTACAATACATTTTGAGTGCACCATACAGCAATGCTGCATTCAACTGCACCAATGATCCATGCAGTGCAAAAAAAATGAGAAACGTTGTATGTTTAAATGAGCATCTGGTCAGCGGGTTGGTGGCACTGGAATCCTCATCTCTCCCAAGTGGACATTCTCTCTTTCTCCCCTGACCCATCTGTCTATCTCCTCCTTTGAATTCCATGCTGTCACAGTCACTAGCCCATTCAAGCTTAACATCCTTATCATTTATCGCCCTCCAGGCTCCCTTGGAGAGTTCATCAATGAGCTTGACGCCTTGATAAGTTCCTTTCCTGAGGATGGCTCACCCCTCACAATTCTGGGTGACTTTAACCTCCCTACGTCTACCTTTGACTCATTTCTCTCTGCCTTCTTCTTTCCACTCCTCTCCTCTTTTGACCTCACCCTCTCACCGTCCCCCCCTACTCACAAGGCAGGCAATACGCTTGACCTCATCTTTACTAGATGCTGTTCTTCTACTAATCTCACTGCAACTCCCCTCCAAGTCTCCGACCACTACCTTGTATCCTTTTCCCTCTCGCTCTCCTCCAACACTACTCACTCTGCCCCTACTCAGATGGTATTGCGCTGTCGCAACCTTCGCTCTCTCTCTCCTGCTACTCTCTCCTCTTCCATCCTATCATCTCTTCCCTCTGCTCAATCCTTCTCTAACCAATCTCCTGATTCTGCCTCCTCAACGCTCCTCTCCTCAATTTCTGCATCCTTTGACTCCGTATGTCCCCTATCCTCCCGGCCGGCTCGGTCCTCCACTCCTGCTCCGTGGCTTGACGACTCATTGCGAGCTCACAGAACAGGGCTCCGGGCAGCCGAGCGGAAATGGAGGAAAACTAGCCTCCCTGCGGACCTGGCATCTTTTCACTCCCTCCTCGCCACATTTTCTTACTCTGTTTCTGCTGCTAAAGCCACTTTCTACCATTCTAAATTCCAAGCATCTGCCTCTAACCCTAGGAAGCTCTTTGCCACCTTCTCCTCCCTCCTGAATCCTCCCCCCCCTTCCCTCTCTGCGGATGACTTTGTCAACCATTTTGAAAAGAAGGTTGACGACATCTGATCCTCGTTTGTTAAGTCAAACGACACCGCTGGTCCTGCTCACATTGCCCTACCCTATGCTTTGACCTCTTTCTCCCCTCTCTCTCCGGATGAAATCTTGCAACTTGTGACGGCCGGCCGCCCAACAACCTGCCCGCTTGACCCTATCCCCTCCTCTCTTCTCCAGACCATTTCCGGAGACCTTCTCCCTTACCTCACCGCGCTCATCAACTCATCCTTGACCGCTGGCTACGTCCCTTCTGTCTTCAAGAGAGCGAGAGTTGCACCCCTTCTCAAAAAACCTACACTTGATCCCTCCGATGTCAACAACTACAGACCAGTATCCCTTCTTTCTTTTCTCTCCAAAACTCTTGAGCATGCCGTCCTTGGCCAGCTCTCTTGCTTTCTTTCTCAGAATGACCTTCTTGATCCAAATCAGTCAGGTTTCAAGACTGGTCATTCAACTGAGACTGCTCTTCTCTGTGTCACGGAGGCTCTCCGCACTGCTAAAGATAACTCTCTCTCCTCTGCTCTCATCCTTCTAGACCTATCTGCTGCCTTTGATACTGTGAACCATCAGATCCTCCTCTCCACCCTCTCCGAATTGGGCATCTCCGCGCGGCTCACTCTTGGATTGCGTCCTAACTGACGGTTCGCTCCTACCAGGTGGCGTGGCGAGAATCCATCTCCGCACCACGTGCTCTCACCACTGGTGTCCCCCAGGGCTCAGTTCTAGGCCCTCTCCTATTCTCGCTATACACCAAGTCACTTGGCTCTGTCATATCCTCACATGGTCTCTCCTATCATTGCTACGCAGATGACACACAATTAATCTTCTCCTTTCCCCCTTCTGATAACCAGGTGGCGAATCGCATCTCTGCATGTCTGGCAGACATATCAGTGTGGATGACGGATCACCACCTCAAGCTGAACCTCGGCAAGACGGAGCTGCTCTTCCTCCCGGGAAAGGACTGCCCGTTCCATGATCTCGCCATCATGGTTGACAACTCCATTGTGTCCTCCTCCCAGAGTGCTTAGAGCCTTGGTGTGACCCTGGACAACACCCTGTCATTCTCCGCTAACATCAAGGCGGTGACCCGATCCTGTAGGTTCATGCTCCACAACATTCACAGAGTACGACCCTGCCTCACACAGGAAGCGGCGCAGGTCCTAATCCAGGCACTTGTCATCTCCCGTCTGGAGTACTGCAACTCGCTGTTGGCGGGGCTCCCTGCCTGTGCCATTAACCCCTACAACTCATCCAGAACGCCGCAGCCCATCTGGTGTTCAACCTTCCCAAGTTCTCTCACGTCACCCCGCTCCTCCGCACACTCCACTGGCTTCCAGTTGAAGCTCTCATCTGCTACAAGACCATGGTGCTTGCCTACGGAGCTGTGAGGGGAACGGCACCTCCGTACCTTCAGGCTCTGATCAGTCCCTACACCCAAAGAAGGGCACTGCGTTCATCCATCTCTGGCCTGCTCGCCTCCCTACCTCTGCAGAAGCACAGTTCCCGCTCAGCCCAGTCAAAACTGTTCGCTGCTCTGGCACCCCAATGGTGGAACAAGCTCCCTCACGACGCCAGGACAGCGGAGTCAATCACCACCTTCTGGAGACACCTGAAACCCCACCTCTTTAAGGAATACCTGGGATAGGATTAAGTAATCCTTCTAACCCTCCCACCCCCACCCTCCCCCCCAAAAAAGATATAGATGTACTATTGTAAAGTGGTTGTTCCACTGGATATTATAAGGTGAATGCACCAATTTGTAAGTCGCTCTGGATAAGAGCGTCTGCTAAATGACATAAATGTAAATGTAAACCTATAGCTACGTTTTTGTTACTTGGAGTACTTTTTGATTAGGGTCGCAGTGTAACCGGTGTGAAATGGCTAGCTAGTGAGTGGGGTGCGCGCTAATAGCGTTTTAATCGGTGACGTCACTCGCTCTGAGACCTTGAAGTAGTTGTTCCCCTTGCTCTGCTTTTGTGGAGTGATGGGTAACGGTGTAATAGTGTTTCAATCGGAGATGTCACTCTCTCTGAGACCTTGAAGTAGTTGTTCCCCTTGCTCTGCAAGGGCTGCAGCTTTTGTGGAGCGATGGGTAATGATGCTTCGAGGGGTGCTGTTGTCGATGTGCGCAGAGGGTCCCTGGTTCGAGCCCAGGTAGGGGCGAGGAAAGGGACAGAACCTAAACTGTTACAGCAGCATGTTATGCACATCTGCAAGCATCAAAGGCTGGACAAATATTATCTCCTTTGTTTTAATGTGTTAAAAGGCTATATACAGCACCCTACGTACAGTGCACTCGGAAAGTATTCAGACCCCTTGACTTTTTCCACATTTTGTTACGTTCCAGTCTTATTCTAAAATGTATAGAAAATAACTTTTTCCCCATCAATCTACACACAATACCCCAAAATGTCAAAGCAAAAACATATTTTTAGAAATGTTTTCTAATTTATTAAACATAAAAGTATTCAGACCCTTTACTCAGTACTTTGTTGAAGCACCTTTGGCAGCAATTACAGCCTCGTGTCTTCTTGGGTATGACGCTACAAGCTTGGCGCACCTGTATTTGGGGAGTTTCTCCAGTTATTCTCTGCAGATGCTCTCAAGCTCTGTCAGGTTGGCTGGGGAGCATCACTGCACAGCTATATTAAGGTCTCTCTAGAGATGTTCAAGTCCAGGCTCTGGCTGGGCCCCTCAAGGACATTCAGAGACTTGTCCCGACGCCACTCCTGCGTTGTCTTGGCTGTGTGCTTCCTGTTGGAAGGTGAACCCCAGTCTGAGGTCCTGAGCAGGGTCATCAACCTCTGCTCTACTCTGCTCTGTTCATTTTTCCCTCGATCCTGACTAGTCTCCCAGTCCCTGCCACAGAAAAACATCCCCATAGCATGATGCTGCCACCACCGTGCTTCACAGTAGGGATGGTGCCAGGTTTCCTCCAGATGTCATGCTTGGCATTCAGGCCAAAGTGTTCAGTCTTGGTTTCATCAGACCAGAGAATCTTGTTTCTCATGGTCTGAGAGTCTTTTAGGTGTCTTTTGACAAACTCCAAGTGGGCTGTCATGTGCCTTTTACTGAGGAGTGGCTTCTGTCTGGCCACTCTACCATAAAGGCCTGATTAGTGGAAGTCCTGCAGAGATGGTTGTCCTTCTGGAAGGTTCTCCCATTTCCACAGAGGATCTCTGGAGCTCTGTCAGAGTGACCATCGGGTTCTTGGTCACCTCCCTGACAATGCCAAGAGTGTGCAAAGCTGTCATCAAGGCAAAGGGTGGCTACTTTGAAGAATCTAAATTATAAAATATATTACTACATTATTCCATATGTGTTATTGCATAGTTTTGATGTCTTCGCTATTATTCTACAATGTAGAAAAGAAAAAAAAGAAAGAAAAACCCTTGAATGAGTAGGTGTGTCCAAACTTTTGACTGTGTTCATTTTATCTTTCAGTATTACAAGCCATTGCCAGTGGCACAACCAAAAGGAACATAAAAAAACAACATGATAGGACACGATACAGATTCCCCTCCAGCAATAATGTCAATGAGGAGGCAGGGATTAGAACAACACAAATGGGAGATAATCCCACAATTTAGCCCTGCCTGGGGGGGTTTGATTGAAATGGAATACACATATCACAAAAAAAACTGGGAATATTCCTGACATTTTGGGGGGTTCCACAGGGCTGCATTGTGCCCCCCCCCCCTTTATTTAAAGTCTATGGAGACTGCTGGGGAATAGAGCAGAGAGGTAAGAGGATTGTGATCAGTATTGGGCCGGGGCTGATAGCGGCTAAAGGAAGAAGAGAGAGAGGGGAGGGAGAGTATCCCTTCCTCCTTTCTCATCTCTCCTTCTCACTAGCAGGGCCCGTGGACTCAGGAGAGATCATTGGGATAGGCTAATCAGGGTTTGGGGGCTATCCCCTCTCACTCTTGCCCAGAGCCCTCGGCTCTGGATCACCCTAATAGGGAGCAGAGGGATGAGGGCCAGGCTGATACAGGGATAGGGCTGCCATGGGGAGCCAGCTGGGGCTCACTGACTCCATCTCCATCCCCCAGTGATGTGTTAGGTGGGGGATTGGGTGGGCAGTGGAGGGGGTCAAATCCTCAGCTCTGGGAGGGGAAAATTGGGGAATCCAAAGGTGATGGAGAGGGATTGAGAGAGGAGGGGTGTAGGTGGTGATAAAGTGGCTTATGGGACAGAGAACGAAGAAGGCCTCTTCAGTATGGTGAATGACTGAGGAGGCTAGTGTGGAGATCCATAGACATCTATAGACATTCAAGCATCTTGGTTTGGGTCTGGAGACCTTTAAACTCAGCTAGGAGTCTAGAGGAGCAGGTTAACTGAAGACTCAGGCCCAAACTTGAAAAGTAGAACGACCAATAATCTTTACTTAACCTCCTCCTCCAATAAACAGCCACCTTCAGGAACCAACTCCACCATGTCATTGGCTCACAGAGATCCTTCTCTTACCAAGGCACATTCCGTGAGCCAATTAACTGCCATCTTGGAATCAGGCTTGATTCTTATTCGTCAGCCAAAAGGAGGCTCAACTTCTCGACCCCGGCGTCTTGTACCCACTCCCCTCGTCGCCCCATTTACCCACGCCACCCAAATTCACCACCCTAGTCTTTTCACCACCCCTTTAATTCAGTCACTTTGAAGTACCCATGGCTGTGGCAGGGAAGGCACATAATCAATTACAAATAAAATAATCTCTTTATGATATTCCAAGGTTTTCTTTAAGTGGAGGCAAAATGCAGGGTGAGATTACTGAGCCCAAATCAGTTTTTAGCCGCATCTAAAGTGACAGGAGGAGAATCAGTGGAGGCGATGCTGGGAAATTAAAATAAAATAAAAAGATTATGTCTAACTGTGTCACCGCAAAACCCCTAACCTGATCCGAGGCAAGAGAGGTAAAAATGGATTATTCCAAGCCCCATTGAAAAGGACCCAGGGTTATTTAAAGGCGTTAGCCTGCCAGAAGAGAAAACATACACACATAGAAAAACATCTGTTTAACCTATCTATGTGTGACATATCTGTGGAAAAACACAGGGCAAAAACAAAAGGAGGCATCTTGTTATGGCTTTGAATCCAATGTTACTCAATGCACTCACATGTCCTCTGTATCTCTCTTTCTCTCACTGTCACACATACAGTACGCTTACACACTCTATATCTCACACAGGCATACACCCTCTCCAAACTTACTCAATCACACTCCTGTTATATATGTATTTTTCACGGACGCACACACACACACACACACACACACACACACACACACACACAAACACACGTACGCCTATTCCTACACACAAACCAAAACTGAAGGCGGCAGGCCGTGCCCTCTGCAGCAGCGGGCTGTCGGTGGGCTCTAGAGAGGCAGTAAATAGGAGCTCAGGAAGAGCAGTATGACACTAATAAGCCTCCGTGCTGCATTTCCCACCGAACCGCTCCGACTCAGCTTCGGCTGCCTCGCCTCTCACTGAGAAGGGGAACGAGGAAGGGAGTGGAGAGGAGGGGCATGACCAACAACAGACGGATCGCACGACCAACCAATGCCATGTGACCGCGACAAGGAGCTGGTATTGCCGGAATGCAACAGGTGTGACACCGTAAGAGGCTGCAGTGAAGTAGAGGTAGAGAGAGAGGTTGATACGAAGAGTGTTAGAGAGAGAGAGAAAAAGAGTAAGAGAGAGGTAGACATAAAGAGAGAAAGAAGCGGTAGGCTAACTCAGTCTCGATTGTTTGATCTCGGTCTTGAGACAACATAAATGCAATCTGGGTCTGGGCCTTGGATTTTGGCATCAAATATCTTCGTCTGGGTCTTGTTGTCCAATAATACACAGTTTCTTGGTAGGTCTGGGTCTTGAGGGCTCCGGCCTTTCCTTCATCTCCTTCATGGCGTAGAGTGATCAGAGAGATCATTAGTGACCTATCCAGTAAACCCAGCGCTGTCGGGCAGCCCTCATCGCAAAACAAGCCATGGCCTCATCGGCATTGAGTCTCTCTGGTCTCTGGCCTCTCTAGCTTCCACTCAGGCCCTATTAGTGTTCACCTCTCTGGCCTGAAGCCCTTATTTCCTCCTGACGGTTGTTTCTGCTGCTGCAAGCTCAACCATCACTCCACATTGATCGGCCCTTCATCCCCAAAGTCCCTTCTGTATACCTGGCTAATGCTGCCTCGCACCCTCTTCATCCAGATTGAGAGGGGCGAAGGGAGAAATCAATAATGGGGCCAAGTGGGTGGGGTCAGGGGTCGACGAGGTCCTTGACAAGTGTGCCGGGGGAGGGAGGTGTGTGTGTGTGTGTGTGTGTGTGAGAGGGAAAGGGATTGACCAAGGCTCTTGGGCAAGCGACAGTCTTGTCAAGGGAAACCGCTATGACCATTGATCGGGCTAAGGATGTGTGGGTGTGTATGTTGTATGGGCTATCTGGTGAGGAATGAGTACGTGTTAGTATGTGAGGGAACACTTTATTTGGATAGTCCATCCGTTGACTTTTTGTGTGACTATTCTTGTCTGTCAGCGTACCAGTGTTTTGTAACTTGTCATGTTTTGTGTTTTTTTTGTTGTGGACCCCTTTGCAAAAGCTAATGGGGATCCAGATAAGCAAATAAAAACAATACAAACACACATCTGTAAATGCTCTACAGGCTATGTACAGACAATCGGTAACATTTCAACTAACTATCTACTAACCCTAGCTCTAACTATCTACTAACCCTAGCTCTAACCCTTAAAGTGGAACTGACAGCGTTTTAACTATTTTGCAGGTATGAAACAAACAGACAATCCTAATATCAGAAACAAAATATCAAATTCCCAGTTTATAGGTTTGAAAAATAGGTTATATTTGACTCAACGTTCAGTGACGTACACTAAGACATTGATGGCAGAGTAGATGGATGCAGTTCAATGCATGATTCATATAATTCACCAATACATATCTTGGTAGTCCAAAAAAACATCGCTATCAGGTTGTAAATCACAATTTGGGACACACTGCTTCAGTTTTCAAGACTCAATATTTTGGACAAAAACGGACGAATGTTACTAAGGGTGGGAATGTCAATACAATCATACTAGCAAGGGCAATGATAATAAGTCCGTCATAACGTGGCTAATAGGGTAGCGTATCTATATGTAGCAAGCTAAAAACACAGACCCTAACGTTAGCTAGCTAGCTGCTAGGAGGATGTCATGTAATGTCATTGGAGGAGTGGTGAGTGACTTACTTTGTCGCCTCATACTGTTTTTTGGTGGCTATACACAGCCAGAGATGCAGGTGTCATTTGGTTAGCTAGCAAGAACATGAACGACTGTTATCCACTTAGCATTTCTCTTGCGTTCCCTCTGGCTATCTACTCCTATTTCAGAGCACTCCCGTCTGAGTGTGCCAGAGTGCAGAATAACTGATGAATTTAAAAACATGTAACACCGGCTGAATATGACTGGTGTCAGTAAACATCTTTTTTTTTTAAATATAGTTAGTCACAAACGCTCTAGATAACATGTAAACAGCCTAGTTAACCAGCTCTGCTAGAGGGAGTAAAATGGTCAGAGTGGGGTGTTCTCTCATTTATGTCTGGAAGTAGCTAGCAAGCAAGCTAGCCAACTTTAGCCAGTTAGCTTGGGTTCTTGTTTGCAGGCAAGCTGCAGAAGGACTAGTAGGCTACAATTCCCCATCGTTTATCAGTGCAATTTTGACTGCCAACTAGCTGAAACAGTTTGAGAGGGTTTATCTAATGTTCCTTTGTTAGCTCATCTTGCTCTGGCTAGCATTAGTTTTTGATCTGGTTGTTGTTGATGTGCATAACTGAGGGAGAGAGAGCCTATCTTTTCATGGTTGTTTGATCAATAGGAATGAAAAGTTCCCAAATGTAAGAGGACTCCTGTGGTATTGACATAATTGCAGAAATCAATTCAGGTGTATTTTGTGGCTTTGGCAAATGTGTTCTAATGATCTAAAGTTGTGCTGTTGCTACTGCCTGTAAACACACAGTCCAGTTCAAAGTGAATGACGGCAGGCCTGTGTGGCAGATGGCTTGTTTGTGTAAAGACTTACTGTAGATCTGATTGGCTATTGTGCACCGGTCTGTGTAGACTCCGGTCCTGGAGGAGACAGATGTTTTTATTAGGTTTTATTTTCTATTAATTGTCCAAACGCACGGCCGCTTTCCCACTCCATATTGCTATATAATTTTCACAAATGCCTTAGTATACGTAACTCCCAATTATTCTAAGAATTTATGAAAACTTGAAAATGACCATATCTAAGTGCTCGCTTGTCATATTCTTCCTAGGGTGGAAATGAACAGATTTTAAAACGATTTCATGTTGCTAAAATGCTGTTAGTTCCACTATAACAATTATCCTAACCCAAAACTTAACCCTTATCCTCACCCTAACTTAACCCTTATTCTAAATCTTACCCTAACCGTAACCTTAGCAACCAGTTGCTTATCAACAGATAGTTTGTTGATAGTATGACCATCTGTAGAGCATCCAAATAAAGTGTGACCGTATGTGATTAAGTGATTAATAAGGGAATAATGGGTAGAAGGTGAGCAGTCATCAGATCAACAGCACGGTATGCAAGAAGGAAATGTGTATCCGAGACTGTTTATGGTTAAGAATATACAATTCTCTGAACATTTCACCCCATTCATCATGCCCTTGATTTCCACTATATTCATCGTGCCCTTGATTTCCAATATATTCATCATGCCCTTGATTTCCACTACATACATCATGCCCTTGATTTCCACTATATTCATCATGCCCTTGATTTCCACTATATACATCATGCCCTTGATTTCCACTATATTCATCATGCCCTTGATTTCCAATATATTCATCATGCCCTTGATATCCACTACATACATCATGCCCTTGATTTCCACTATATACATCATGCCCTTGATTTCCACTACATACATCATGCCCTTGATTCCCACTATATTCATCATGCCCTTGATTTCCACTATATTCATCATGCCCTTGATTTCCAATATATTCATCATGCCCTTGATTTGCACTATATTCATCATGGCCTTGATTTGCACTATATTCATCATGCCCTTGATTCCCACTATATTCATCATGCCCTTGATTTCCACTACATACATAATGCCCTTGATTTCCACTACATACATAATGCCCTTGATTCCCACTATAAACATCATGCCCTTGATTTCCACTATAAACATCATGCCCTTGATTTCCACTATATTCATCGTGCCCTTGATTTCCACTATATTCATCATGCCCTTGATTTCCACTACATACATCATGCCCTTGATTTCCACTACATACATCATGCCCTTGATTCCCACTATATACATCATGCCCTTGATTTCCACTATATTCATCATGCCCTTGATTTCCAATATATTCATCATGCCCTTGATATCCACTACATACATCATGCCCTTGATTTCCACTATATACATCATGCCCTTGATTTCCACTACATACATCATGCCCTTGATTCCCACTATATTCATCATGCCCTTGATTTCCACTATATTCATCATGCCCTTGATTTCCAATATATTCATCATGCCCTTGATTTGCACTATATTCATCATGGCCTTGATTCCCACTATATTCATCATGCCCTTGATTTCCACTACATACATAATGCCCTTGATTTCCACTACATACATCATGCCCTTGATTTCCACTATATACATCATGCCCTTGATTTCCACTACATACATCATGCCCTTGATTCCCACTATATTCATCATGCCCTTGATTTCCACTATATTCATCATGCCCTTGATTTCCAATATATTCATCATGCCCTTGATTTGCACTATATTCATCATGGCCTTGATTTGCACTATATTCATCATGCCCTTGATTCCCACTATATTCATCATGCCCTTGATTTCCACTACATACATAATGCCCTTGATTTCCACTACATACATAATGCCCTTGATTCCCACTATAAACATCATGCCCTTGATTTCCACTATAAACATCATGCCCTTGATTTCCACTATATTCATCGTGCCCTTGATTTCCACTATATTCATCATGCCCTTGATTTCCATACATCATGCCCTTGATTTCCACTACATACATCATGCCCTTGATTCCCACTATATACATCATGCCCTTGATTTCCACTATATTCATCATGCCCTTGATTTCCAATATATTCATCATGCCCTTGATATCCACTACATACATCATGCCCTTGATTTCCACTATATACATCATGCCCTTGATTTCCACTACATACATCATGCCCTTGATTCCCACTATATTCATCATGCCCTTGATTTCCACTATATTCATCATGCCCTTGATTTCCAATATATTCATCATGCCCTTGATTTGCACTATATTCATCATGGCCTTGATTCCCACTATATTCATCATGCCCTTGATTTCCACTACATACATAATGCCCTTGATTTCCACTACATACATAATGCCCTTGATTCCCACTATAAACATCATGCCCTTGATTTCCACTATAAACATCATGCCCTTGATTCCCACTATATTCATCATGCCCTTGATTTCCACTACAGAATTAGGAAATCAGGAAGATATAAATGGTAGTATACCATCAAAAAACAATACAAGTAGTTAATCTGTCCATCCATGCATCCATCCAGTTCTCTCTGTAGTGGTGTGAATATGCTCTCTGCGATTGCTCGTCTGAGATTGCGTCAATTAGCGCTTAGCTTAGCGATCTCCCGCTGCTGCCCAATTTGGCCGCTCTTTTCCAACTGTTTAACTCCAAATCAGTAATCGTTCTCTGTAATATCCCCAGTCTCGCTTAATCACCATGCTTTTCTATCCAGGAATCAGCTTGTTTTCCTCGGAGGACGGTTATGCTGTGTGTGTGTGTGTGTGTGTGTGTGTGTGTGTGTGTGTGTGTGTGTGTGTGTGTGTGTGTGTGTGTGTGTGTGTGTGTGTGTGTGTGTGTGTGTGTGTGTGTGTGTGTGTGTGTGTGTGTGTGTGTGGATAAGGGGGAGTTTTAATGGCCACTGCTAAATGACTGACATCTTCATGATGCGGGTAATTATCACTGATGTACTCCCAGAGAGAGAGAGAGAGAGAGAGAGAGAGAGAGAGAGAGAGAGAGGGAGGAGGGAAGGTGAGGAGGGGTTCTCCCCTCCTCACAAGATAATGGACTGGGGAAGCCTCCCCTATTCTGCCCTACACGTGTATCTCACTCATGGACGAACACGCAGTCACAGGAGAGTGAAATTGAGAGAGAATTCCACCATCTAGGAATATGAATGTGGGAGACAAAAACATGTCTACAAACAGTGGCTTCATGATAGTAAATAAATCATTCCATAATTCTTCATCATTAGGCAAAAAAAATGGTCTTGCCAATATTTTATTTTCATGTTTATTTAAATGTTTAAAGCAGGTGTGTGCATGTGCATACGTGTGTACGTGTGCACTGCATAGGTGGTGCATGCACTACGGCAACGATGGAAGGGAGTGGTGCTGGGGCGAAATCCATTTGCAATTTAAATGGAAATGTAATGACCCCATGGAGGCAGTGAATAAGCCTGGTAATCAATTGATCATGTCAAGGACAAATAGGTAAACAAACATGCCCATTAGCTCTGCACCTCCTCCTCCTTACCCGATCTCTGGCGCTGGAGGATCACAAACAAGGGGGGTAATTGTAACAAGGCCCTGCCTCACTTCTAGTGGCTGAAAAAACACACACACACAGTCTCTCCCCACTCCCCACTGAGACGGACCTGCCCACCTCTTTATGCAGGCAGTTGGGCCCAGCAAGACTCCTTTGAGAGGCGGTGGAGAGGGATGTGGCAGAGGAGGGAGTGAGGGGGCCTCAGAGACACTAGAGAACAAGTGAGGAAGGTCCCAGAGCACAGCCGAGTGGAACCAGACCTGCTGCCTGGCCTCACCCAATCTTCCCCCCGAAACAGAGGCATCTGGGAGAGAATGAGGTGTGTGTGTGTGTGTGTCTTGGAGTGCCAGGGAACCCATGGGTATTGTTAACTGGTATAGAGGATGGGTTTGGTGCTCAGTAATTGTGGGCAACTGCCATGACGACATATGTCTTTCAGTTTGTTAAAAAGACGGACTCTGGGATTTATTGTGACAATTAATTATTGGACTAAATGTAAAAGTTACGCCCAATTCACATGTTTCACAAATTAACAGTTTTAAAAGGACAAGACAGCACTTGGATCTATTAAAATATTTCATTATGTAACGCCCTGCCCATAGAGAGGGGTTTTTTGTTCTTTATTTTGGTTAGGCCAGGGTGTTACATTGGGTGGGCGTTCTATGTTCTTTTTCTAGGTTTTTTGTATTTCTTTGTTTTGGGCCGTGTGTGGCTCCCAATCAGGCACAGCTGAAGTTCGTTGTTGTTGATTGGGAGTCACACATAAGGAGCATGTTTTCCTTTGGGTTTTGTGGGTAATTGTTTCTGTTAGTGTTTGCACCTGACAGGACTGTTTTGCTGTCGTCTTTTGTTTATTTTTGTATAGTGTTCACGTTGTTCTATTAAAATTCTAATGATGAACACATCCTCCGCTGCGTATTGGTCCACCTTCTCCGACGATGACTTCTCTGTTTCATCTGACGACGAAGACAGCCGTTACACATTAGCACTCCAGAACAAACTTCACTCCAGTCCTCCTTACCTGTCTTAAACAATGAAGCCCAGATTTAGCGCAAATCAAAATATAAAATTGAACACCATTGAAATACACAATTAACTATGAAATTAGTAGTTTAATACACATTGTCTCCTATTAGTCACAGTTCCTAAGTTCTATTGTCCTCTGTATTTCCAGGTTCAGTAAAAACTCTTGGGCCGCTCAATATCTTAACATAATTTCCCCTAATTGGGAAACAGATAAAGACTTTATCTGACTTGATAGGGTTTTTAAACATCTTGATTACCACAAAATGGCCAAAGTCTGCATCAATAGCTCTAGGACAGGGATGTGCAACTTTAATCGGGGTCGGGGCCACAAACAAATCTGAACTCACCATGAGGGGCCGCAGTTTTAGAGTAAATTTTGTGCAATTCTACACATTTTACAATGGGGTGCAGAGACAATGTTGCAGTTTTAAAGCAAGTTTGCTGCAATGCTACACATTTTACCAAGGGGTAGAGAGAAGGAATTGTATAACAGATTTCATGCAAATTTCATGCAATTCATGCACTACTGCTAAACAAACAATCAATGGATGCAATTGGACTCAACAGATAAGTTAAGGTTCCGAGGAACTTTCAACCTGTAGCTTTGAGGGTCGGCCCACCGAGTTCCTTATTTTGGGTTCTTGTGCTAAATCTCACTACCTCCAGGTAGCCTTTTTCAGGTACCTGCTCAGCGAATAATGTACTACATAATGTACTTTTACAAAGAGCCCACTTCTGAATAGTACCTCAGCCTTTGAGGGCAAGGACATATGGAACAGCATTTGAGAATTATAATAACTTGGATATTGACCTATTTTGGTTGCATGCCAAGTTCTAAAGGCTAACTATTCTGCTACCACTACACAAGTTCCTTTGGAATGGTGCTAAAACCTACAGAGCTAGTCTCTGAAGCTCACCTTTACAGTATCTAACCTGACGACTGTCATAACACACCTGTAACACTGCTACGACACCCTATGACATGGCGGCATATGGCGCAGCTACAACGTGTCTAAACCACAGTGAATGAAACAAGTAACAAAAGCTACACTCCAGAAAATTACGAGACAGTAGGTTAATACAGGATGAGTTTTTTTTAACCCGATACAAAGCAAAAAAGCTTTTTAAAAGGGCCATTTGTAAAACAAGGAGTTTAAACCCAGATTATAAGACCACAATAACACAATCCCTTATGTTCAGTCCCGTAATACGCTGTGAAGAAGCAGATTTATACTTATTATGGCGATGCAGACCATCAGGCAGCTTCACTGGGAAACATTTGCTCCCAAAATAGGTATAATCCCTGTGTGGGAAGACGCTGTACCTTGATGATCCAACATTTCTGAAGTATTAACACTTACCACCAAGAGAAAAAGTCATTCAATCCAGTTGGACTCAGATAATCCAAATTTGTGAAAGTATTAGCACTTACCACCAAGGGGGAAAAGTTGTTAAATCCACCAGTCTATCTGTGTTTGGGTGGTTCATGATGCTATTTTGACACTCCTCAACATCCCCCTAAACATTGGATTGCATTCGATTGGCTTAATTGACTCTAATGGATAAATCATCCTCGCTACTCACTTCATTAGCTTAGCATTAGCTCTGTCAAAGTGGGAAGAAAGCCAAAAGAAGACGGTAATTATCTGAGCGTTAATGACCGCATCACACATGGCAACCGTCCAAATGTAACTCTTCTATAAGCGTACAATGCTGCTAAGGACGGCAGAAAATCTCCCAGAGTCAAGTGTATTTTTACCTTGCAAGCTCTCCTCAGATGTATTCCTCAAGATCCTTTCAAACCTGACAGTTCGGCCAAATCAACTGCATGTGAGGTTATAACCAAATGGAGGCACCATGACTACTGGCATTTAGCTCATAACCAGAGTGATTAGTAGTGTGAACAACAGGTGGGCTGAACAGTTTGAGCACAGGACACCCAGACAAAACACCTAAGTGGATGTTTTGTCTGTGTGAGAACCTAGTCAAAACAATACCCACATCGCTACATAAAAAAGTTTAATCAAGTACAATACACAGCAATGGTCAATTCCGCACTACCACTAGTATTGTATATTTTCCTGCTGACTTCTTGCTAGAATTTCCTTTGCTAAATAGTTTTTTAACCTCAACGGGATCTAACTTCCCTGGTTAAATAAAGGTTTAAAAACATATCCTAAATTCTCACAGCATAATTATCAGTCCCTTGCCTAAATTGCCTCACTATCTCGTGCAGCAGGTAATACCAACTAGGCTACACCCTATCCTCAACAGCCCTCACTAAACCCCTCACCACATGAGTTTCCATTCTCTAACCCAGATTACGGGTTGATATTCCAAAGAGGAGCAGATACAAAGGGATTTGGGAAAGTAAAGACAGATGTTTTAGGCGATCGACAGGGAGGGATTTTGCATCAGGGGAGCAGAGGGCTTTGCTGGGAATTGTCATCGCCAGGCAGATTGGCCCCTACTGAACCCATCCCGTTAATTGGGGGAGGAATTTGGGCAAATTAAGGGCACAGCCCGATCTGGCTATCCATATTAGCAGAGTGGGGAAGAGGGCAGACCTAGCATTAATTCCATATATAGGGTGGATATATGGTAGATCAGGGAGCTCATGAGGTAAATTCCTCCGCGGTCTGTTATTGGGCAAAGGTATGTAATAGGACGTGGTCTAATTAGGTCGCCATATGGATACTAAAACCTCTTGCCTAATATCTACTGAGATGTAATAATCGGCTCAAATGTCTGCACTGGTCAGATCACACAGTTTTGATAAAATCCAATAACATAAACCCTCAGTACTGCAGGTGGGTGCTCAAAATGGCTACATTTCACTGCATTGAATGCCACAAATCAATAGGTCATCTCTCTGGGGATGCTGGTGTCCCCACCCTGTGGCCCACCACCACCACTTCTCCTCCCTGCTGGCCTTTCCATCATAAGCTGCTGATTCAGTACTAATCACCCAGTCAGTAATGAGGTTGAGCCCTGAGCTCTCCAATCATTCCCCTTAATGAGCCCTCTCATCCTACAGGACTAACTGGGAGTATAAAGGCTACAGCAGCTGAAAGGACCGAACAAGCCATTGTTATACATTGACTGGATATGCTGACATTTCCAACACTTTTGGTGACACTGAAGTGAATACTTTTAATACTTGTTGGCATGCCATTTTTGCTGTGACAGTGCACAAGGAACCCATTTAATACAAACTCATAACACCTTACACACTTTGTGTCAGAAATAATGTTGACTCAAAATGACATACCCAGGCTGTGAGTACATACTGGACGCATCTTTCTTAACCCTATAGAGCACTAGGTTGAAGCATGTAGATATGAACAGCAATATAAAACTGCCCCCCTGAATGACTGTACGTGAAGTTGATCATTTTAGAGCAGATTCTCATCTCACTGCCTCTAAAAACTGATTCAGCAACATGCAACCATCTCTCAAGAGAAATGCAAACTGTAAACTACAAAAAGCATGCAAGCTCAATGCTTTTTTTGTGGTTACCAGGGGCAATCTTATAACTGATGACAAAAGCTTGTCAGTAATGGTTAGTTTCTCCAGGAAATTCACTCCTTTGGGTCTGAGCTCCCAGTTCAACCCAAGAGTGTGTGAGATTTTTTTTTATACCCCTCTCAGTTTTTTTCCCCCCTTTCTTTTTTATTTTTCGAAGCGAAGGTGGATTAAGGCAGAGGGGCCTTTGTTTAGATAAAGCGAGGGATTATGGAGAGATTTGCCCCCATAAAGTTGTGGGCTTGATGGGCCTTTTATCCCTCCATGTCGCTAAAGCTGTGTTGCCTCTGGATTAGGACTATACAATGGGGCCCCTTGTGCGGAGGGATCCGGGCCAGAGAGAGAGAGGGAGAAAGGGCGAGAAGGGAGAAAGAGAAAAAGGAGAGGATGAGGGAAATAGAAGAGGGAGAGAGATAGAGAGAGAATGGGAGAGAGAGGAGGAGAAGGGAACGAAAGAGAAAAGGGGGTGAGAGAGGGAGAGGAAGAAGGAGAGAAGGGAGATGGAAAGAGAAAGGGGGTTAGAGTGAGAAAAAAAGATGAGAGAGTGCAAAAAAAAATGAGAAAAAGAATGGGGTAAAAGGTACAAATCGAAAGAACAGAAAGGGTAGCAAAAGAGGTGAGAAGGATAGAGAGACAAGGGAGAAAAGTGGGGAGGGTGAGGAGAGAGAAGGGGATTGAGTGGAGAGAAAAAGAGGGGGAATTATACAGCTTTTAGAGAGAACTGACAGGTTGAAAACTTTTAGAGGGGGGATTTGTTGAGGAGATCCTGAGATCTTGTCACGAATAAAAGGATTTCAGGAGGATTCGGAGGCGTGGCGTTGACAATAAACCAAAAAGTGGCCCTGTCCCTTTAACGCAGGTATCTAATTTGGAAAATACGGGAGTAAAAAAAAACGGGTTTAAGCTAATAACGTGTCTAAGAGATGGCTCCTGGCAAATTGCTTTGTTATTCTTGTCAAAAAAAAGGTCTCCTGAAAGAAGTCGATTTTAAACTACACATCAAAATGATTAATTGCCCTGGGATGAACAGATGCTGAAATACCCTTGAATGGAGCTGCGGAGGCTAAAGCTGGCTGGATTGCAGACCTAATGTATTCATGAAGTTGCAGAAACATCATTAGGACTATTAATTAGCTATTAGCGAACAGTATTCACTGGCAGTGAGACATTTTTCCCTCTTCTGTTTTTCTCCCAAATCTAAAAAGTAGTCTATTTTCATTTTTAGGTAAATAAAATTGAGGTCAGTCATCAAATAGACGAATTAAGTTCCCACGCGCCATTATCAACTTTTTTTTTATAGGCTGTTATAGGTTATTTCAAAATGAACTGCTATATGCTTTCAATTGTCAAAACACATAATATAGAGATCAATGAATAGGCCATAGGGAATTATTACTAGACGAATAGGCCTAAAGGCAAATCACATCAAAATGAGAGCTAAAATAACGCGTGACAGGCCGCCAAAAACCCAGGATAAACCTTGGAATATTTCCAGTCCCAGGACCGTGGGGTTATAGATCGGAAAGGTGAGGACACTTGGCAGGGCTCGAGAGGTATTCTTAATGGGAAGCTCTTGTGACACTCGGGCCTTTAAACCTTTCAGATGCGCTGGACAGTAGTCGCGCTAAGCCCAGCGCAAAGCAGCTTTGGAGAAGAGGCGCTGAGAAGAACTCTTTCTCGCTTTAATTGCTTTAGAAACGGTCCTCACAAAGAGACATTGCCTAGATTTACCTCCCGTTTAAGTTCTTATTTCCATTGGTTCACAAGTTAATCCTCTTTCTTTCTCAGACCTCAAGAAGAAACCGAGTGATAGACGAAGGCGATGAAAACCGGAGAGGGACACGAGTTTGGTTGCGGGGCAAAGAAACAGTATAGCAAAACGTTTTACTGTTGAAATTACTATAGTCTACCATAAACGGAATAGTCTATGCATGGATGGTATAATATCTGATAAAATCAAATACAATCACATAATCATAATAATAATCATAACATTATTATTGTGGTGGTTATTATTAGGCATATAATATTAATGTTATTATAACGTTGAAATGACATTCATTGAAATGACATTCATTTCAATCACGCTCATTTAACCAAGTATAGGCTACATAATTTTGTTAACGAAGTGAATAGTTCTGAAGAGGACGAAGTATACAGTCAAAATCTTGTCATAATTCAACCCAAACATAGCCTAATTTAAAGCAAAGATTAGGACCAACTTCTATGCGTGCAACTTGTGCCTATTGACCATAAGGAGAAAAATGATTCGTATACCACCAAATGGAAATCTAGACAATATGTAGCACTATATTATCTAGTGTCTAAGGGTAATGTGTAAAAACATAAAACTACCTTAACCCTATTTTCTTGGAAAATCGTAATCCTGTTTACTGCACAACAGTGCACCATAATGGTTCCAGTTTCTCCAACTTTTGTATACAAAAAACGAAGGTTTAGGATTCATCCCATGCAAAATCATATTTCTTGTGGTTTAGCTTCAGACTGCAGATATTGACAGCAGTAGGCCCGCTTTCGAATAGAATTGGAATTAAATGTATAACATTGTTTACAGTGAAATCTGTGCGTAATACGTGCGTAATTTCTACACATCTTTGGGTATCTGTAAAACACCAACTCTCTCTCTCTCTCTCTCTTTCACACACACACGCACACGCACACACACACAAACACGCGCAAACACACACACACATTTGGACATAAGTGTACGTTTCCCAAAGAAAGTTTCTCCTTCAAAATGTAACTACTTGAATTGCAGAACAGTCTACACATTCAAACTCCAAACATATTCATGCATTTGAGTGTCATACATATTTAAAACGGGGGCATTTGTGATATAGAGGGTGAAAATGCAATATTCTTCATTCCATATGATCTTTTGTCTGCAATTCAAATATATGTGGACGAGAAACATGGCCAGAGATAAAACTCCGGTTAGGGAGTTTCACGCTGCCCTCTTTCCCCAATAATCTTTTACAAAATATGCAAGCTTTACATTAAAAGGCTACTTTGCGCTGCCCTTAATTCCCACCTAAACGGTTTTGCTCTGCGAGAAGAAATCTTCTCTAAAAACCTTTCAAGAAGAGAAGGGCATTATTGTTTTAATCCTCTTACCCGCAGTCATTTTAAGACAGGGGTTTTTGGAGGCTGGAATGGCGTCTTGTCTTCCCTATCCTAGCCCAAATCCTTCAAGGCCGGGAGAGATTGTAAAGGCACTAGCCTGGCATCTATTAGCGATCTCTCTAAAGTCTTTCCACCACGCTCTCTACTCCAATTGCATGAGGAAAGCCGAAAAGCAAATAAAAACCCACCTATAAGGTATTCGGTTCGCCAAAACGCAAAGACTTGCATCCATGCACGTCACTAATGTCAAAGTATTCTGAGAAATAAACATTTAATTGCAAAAAAAGAACTCATTCTGAAATGTCTTACGAAAAAAAAAATGTAAATATGGATAGATTTTTTTTTTATTAAACTGCAACGAGAATGTCTGTCATTGGTCATTGGGGGGAAAAAACTTTGTAGGCTACCACAATTGAAATAAAAAAAATGACAAATTTTACATTTATAAATCAATACAATTAATTATTGTACAATTATTTAAAATATTAGAAAATAAGTCTTCAATCTTATTTTATCTAAGTTTAAATGTAATTGAACCGCGTTTTAATTCTGGCAATGTAATCCATCTCCCAATTATGGGCTACACAATATGAAAACAATTTACGTATTCATTGATATCAAAAATCCCCCAAAGGCAAGAAAAATATGAAATAGAATATTCATCATCTATTACAAACATCTTATATAGGCCTACTTATTTTTTTACACTTGTTTTCCAGAATTAAAAGGAGTTGGTATTCTTCTTAGTCCATACATTTACTGAATGTTTATCAATTCAAACACAAATGCAAAACAAATAGAAGTAGACTGACATATGGGAATCTGCAGACATCATATTGTAAAGTTTATGATTTCGAATAGTATATGGTCATTGGCCAAACGCCTGCTACTAGTGGAGGAGAAATAGTCTCTTTCTTTGATTGACAGCTTCAAGGACCACTAGAAAGCTTACATGACCTCACAGAGCACGCTTTAAAATCCCTCTTCAGCTCGTGGCCCGGTAGATGGCAGCTTCCTATGTTGAGCGCGAGACGCAGAGGATTCAGTCACGCGGAAAGTAGCAGAGTGCGCGTTTCACATAAGACAGAACTGTGGACTTGCAATCGTTCCTCTCAAATCGCATGAACAGCACGAGAAAGGTGGACATTATAAACAAGGAGACGTTGCTATAATAAGACTCCTAAGAAATCACTTTAGAACCGGGATACACTTCAGCATCAGAACATCCAAAGACAACTTGGCTGTGTTGGCGAGAGGTAGGAACTTTGTGGACATCTCTAGGACTGGATCAAACTTGTAACTTGTTAATACGTTGCTGGAAACAACAGTTTTGATACAAATATGGTGACAAAAATAATGTATTGGTGCACACTCTATGCATGCAATACTTTATCGTAATTGCACGATGTTATGTTTTACAAGAAGTCGTCGTTGTGCCAATATCGAGCGAGCATTTACAGCTATTTACAGCTACAGTAATTATACTTTGGGTGCAGATCCGGCAAGACTCGAAGGAATAACGTAGAACTGTTTTGAATTCGTACAGATTCATGTACATTTTTGTTGAATTGAAATCTGATGTAGAAAACTATCCAAAACATTTCGAAGATACTTTTGGCAAGGCTATTTCATGCAATGTGAGGTCATGCAAAAAAATTATCTTAAAAAACTAAACAAATTAATATGTAGATATACAGTGTTTTGTGGAAGCACTTCAGCGATTTCCAGCTAGGAATCATGATGCAAGAACTTATTGTGCTGGAGGCTTTCATGGCCTTATATTGCTATTTTTATAGCCATAACAGACACAATTTAGCATCATGTACACTTAGAAAAAAAGGTTCTGGTTAGAACCAAAATAGGTTATATTGCTTGGTTCATATATGGCACCACTAAAGGTTCTGTATAGAACACTCTTGTAGGGTTCTATGATCAGAACCCCAGGGGTTGTTCTTCACTGAACCAACATTGGTTACATATAGCGTTCTATATATAACCTTAAGCGGTGCCATATATGAAGCAAGCATACAATTAACTTTCTGGTTCTATGCAAAAAAATAAAAAAAATAAAAATCTAAGACTGTAGGCCTATCATTTATCTTTCATAATTCTTAACATTCAAACAAAGTTCATTTTCCACCCATCAGTTCAGCAATTGTGTCAATATGAAATTGCAATTAAATGATGGTTGAATCGTAAATGAACGAATAATAGTTCGGTTTTGGCTGTTGTTAACCCGTGTTGCCTCCTCCTCACGTGAAATTCACCAATCAAACACTTGTCTCGCGGCCTTTGGCAGTCTGGAATAGCAAATATGTCTTACACCACGGGCAGATTGTCGCTTGCCATACACGAGTCGCTTAGGGCCCAAGGGTTTTAAGTATAAACATTTTCCTAATTTAGTCAGATCATAGAGTTGCACTGTACATGCCAATTTACATAATGACGTTTTAATAATCGAAGCAATGAGCAGTGCTGCCTGTGGCACTCAAACATACAGCCCGGAGCAAGGATAGGCGTATGAATAGACAACAATGGCAGCTAGACAGAATAAGCAGGCTTGTGTGGTAAATATGGTAGGCCTATCATAAAGGCGTAATGCTTATTATCAATATCAAAAAGGAAACACATGAAAAGCGTGAATGTAAAAATTACAGTATAAGCCTTTCCCTGGTTTTCCTCTCTCTCCACGCACACACACGCGCGCGCGCGCGCACACACACACACACACACACACACACACACACACACACACACACACACACACACACACACGGAAGCTGTTGAACCGCACTGTACGTCCGTCCGTGTCACTGTTGATGATGAATGGAGGGCCTCGCAGTCGAAACCTATTTGCACTTCCATTAGACGGGGAGCCAAATGGGGATCAAACATGCATATTTTACCCGCTGAGAAGCCATACATCTCAGCCAAAACGTTGCCCCGGGGCGATGGGATAAGAGGCCGCGAGAGAGGGGAAGGAGGAAAGCGGGCCCCATTCAACTCAAATACTTTGGGGAGCAAAGTAAATGTTTAGCGAAGCACCTTCTGTCCAGGCGAATTAAACTATTCCCTCTTGCCCCGTGATCACATTCATCAGGCACTGCAGTGACTTAATAGGTTGGGAATGGGCACTGCGGGCATAATTTACACACCCACAGCTCCCATTTGCACACACAGACCGCTGCGAAATGGACATCAGCTTCATGGCGCTATGTCTGATATTATTGCTCAAATGATTAGCTGTTGCAAAAACTTTTCATAATGCAACGGGGAAAAAAGGAAAATTCGTATTTATTTGGATGGAGTGTTTGATTTCATTTATTTAATTAGTAAAACAATTATCATAGCCCAAAAGAGATCTATATTTGAACTCAATCAAATATTGAAATACATTTTGTAATAACACAATGATCAATATTATTCATACTATAATTAGGGTATAACGTTATAAAGTAATAATAGAAATATAATCATAACTAATAACAACAACAACAGCAACATATAATAGTTTATTATCAGGCCTATTCAATGTTGCGCAGGTTACAACTATAGCCTATAATTTAAGGTCTTACTTTATCATAAATGAACATGATCAACGGATTAAGTAATATTCGATTAAGTATTGTGAAGTGAATTAACTTCAAATAGAGGCTTACTTGTCAAACATGTTGGCAATTATATTTAATATTCAATTAAATACATCAATTTCATCCTTATCACAGACTGCATAAAGTGCATCATCACGGTTTTCAGAATTTAATTATCTGTGGATAAATTAAATTCATGACTTAATTTGAATTATAACAGCTTATTTAGCTTTGGGGCAAGACTTGAGGCAGTTAATTATGTTGTATAATGCTCTTATGTAAAATGTCAGATTTTTAACATGGGAAATAGACATTTCGAAAAACGACAACCTTTTTGAATGACTTGAATACCTACATTTTCAGTCAGCCGAATTACGCATGGACATATACATTTTTGCTTCGTCTTCATTCAAAACATTCATATTAGAAACATTTTGTCCCCAGTAACCAATGGTGAACTTTCTGTATCGCAGATGCTGAGTGGGCCAATGAACACAGGCCTAAAGGAGCACAGACACCGGTGAAGAAAAAAACTTTCTAGGCTACATCCCAGGCCTAGCATGTCAAAATGCTATAGTGAGGCAATTTAAGACTAGGAACTCTCTCTAGCTTCCAAGTCCCCAGATGCCTGCCATGCATAGGAAGATTCATTTCTTGGACCTCTCTGTAATAGTCACAACTGCTCGAGCCTCAAAGATATCCCTTCTTGTCAACGACCTCGATACTAATACATATCTAATCGTGTCCTGAAGCGTTTCATTTAAAGCGGCGAAGGACCTAAAAAAAATGGAGGATGAGATAGTTGCCCTCGGAGACCTATATATAAGGCTTTGATTCCTTGTTGTAAAGTTATTCTGTCCAATAAACTCAAGGCTATAATTTGGGTATTTTGATTAGGTTTATGGTAGCTTAATATAAACCAACTGTCCAACAAATGGTAGTTAAAATGGAATAAGAGTGACTGCTAAAATTCATAGGCTAACCAAAGGACATCATTCTAAAGCAAATGTATTGGCAGAAGGTATTTCAATAGCCTATCATAACCGTTCAATATAGTCCTCTGTGATTTCAGGTTACCATCCTGGCCCGGAACAAATCGTTTTACAGATCCAGGATCTTAATTTGAGCCAGTTTGCTACAACAGGAAAATAATCCTGCAGCAACAGGAAATGTTAATTATTATGTGATTATAATTCATGGACATTTTTTTGTAGGGATTGATACATTTCGCGTAAGGGAAAATCAAGTCTGAAATTTCAAAGTGGAAATTACAAAATTTAAAAGCCTTTTTAAACCTGAAATACACTACAAGTTTAAAATGTCCTGCATTGCAGGAAAGTTATCTTGCAACAGGGTGATCAAATTAAGATCCTAGCGAGCCTCGAGCATTTAATCAACGCAATGATCTCTCAAAGTATGCAGCGCTTTCAAATGGGATTTGCACTTTTGCTGCGATCACCGGGAAATGAAGTGATTAAATTAATTTATAAGGCACCCGTCACGCTCCATTAAGTGAACGAGTGATAATTACCCCAATTAAAATAATTTTGTATAATTAATGGCTTGAACCAAGCAATAATTGGATGTTAATGGATAACGTCCAGATATTAAAATCTGAGCCATCTCTTCCGTGGCGAAAGGAAATGCATGTCTATCCGATACAAATGACCACCAAGGAGATACACTTTCAAGGGACATACAAGATGATTGGGCCTAGTCTATTACAAGCGCCAAACGACATTCACATTTTAACATGAACAAATTAAGCCATGGTTTATCAAGGATCAACCAACCAGATAACACGAAAGGTCTGCAACTTTCATAAGGTGATCAAATTATGAAATACTGTATGCATAAATTGAACGTGCACCACTGTCTACTCTAGGCCCTAACTACACACAGTATCGAAAATATCATAAAGAGTCAGATCATTTTAGGCAACAGTTAGAATTTAGACACACAAAAAATAGCCTATGAACAGCCCGAACATCTCTCCTTAGAGATAGACAAATAAAAACATGAAAGCAAATACTAACATGATTTATGTGTGTGTTACCACAGGTAGTGGACATCATGCAGCACTATGGAGTGAACGGCTACTCTCTCCACGCGATGAACTCCCTGAGCGCCATGTACAACCTGCACCAGCAGGCCGCGCAACAGGCGCAGCACGCGCCAGACTACCGACCTTCAGTGCACGCGCTCACCCTAGCTGAGAGACTTGCTGGTAATTGAGTCCAACAAACAAACTTTCACACACACACACACACACACACACACACACACACACACACACACACACACACACACACACACACACACACACACACACACACACACACACACACACACACACACACACACACACACACACACACTTCAATTCATTATAACTTTCTGACATATTTCGCACTGCCCATTCCCCTATCCAATTAATTAAACTTGCCGTGTCTCTTCTCTTCCAACGGCTGCACATTTCAAGACATCATCCTCGAGGCTCGCTACGGGTCCCAGCATCGCAAACAGCGCCGGAGCCGCACCGCGTTCACCGCGCAGCAGCTTGAGGCCTTGGAGAAGACTTTCCAGAAGACCCACTACCCCGACGTGGTGATGCGCGAGCGCCTTGCCATGTGCACTAACCTCCCCGAGGCCCGCGTGCAGGTATGGAAGGCACAGCCACTCCAGAATTAACATTCAGAATACATAGTACCATAGTCTGAAATACACACAATACTATTGGTATATATAGGAAATATTTATGTATTGTATCTGATCAATCATATTTTCTTTAACAATGGGCAAAAAATGCCAGAAAAATTACTTTGGTCATTTTCATATTTTTTTTTTTACAAGTTCTCAAAAGACAAATAGTAAAACACACATACACACAGAATTCACCTTTCTCAAGCACCTTTTTATAATTATCAGAGAGCATGCTTCTAACCGTCTCCCAACCTGGCACATTTTAAACAGGTGTGGTTCAAGAACCGCAGGGCCAAGTTCCGCAAGAAACAGCGCAGCCTGCAGAAGGAGCAGCTCCAGAAACAGAAGGAGGCCAATGGAGAGGGAGGTGACAAGGAGGATTCTCCCACCACCATCACTCCAGAGAACCAGCTCCCCCCATCCTCCTCCTCTTCCTCCTTGGAGGTTGAGGGTCCGCCCTGTCCATTGGTGTCAGAAATTAGCATGGAGTTAAATGTGACCTCGGCAGAACAGTCAGGTTGCGAGTCGGCCACCGAGGACAACGCCACGGATAAGGAGGAGGAGTCTAAGCCACAGAGGGAGGAGCTCAAGAGTGAGAGGGCGATGACGCCAGGCAATGTCTCTCCACCCTGCAAGCGGCTCAGTCCCAAACCTGGTAAGGACAAGGTCTTAAATTATGACTGGCACTTGTGCATCTCTAATATACATAGATTCATTGGGGGGCATTAGAAAACAGACAAAGTCAATCAAATTTAGAGGCATCCTTCAGGATAGTCAATTAAGAGTAAACATATGAAATACTTACATTGTCGTACAACTTCAATTCATTTCAGTCATAGTGGAAAATTAAGAGGTGGCACAACAGCTTTGCTGGTTCTTAGTAAGTTATACATAGGTCTGCCTCCCTGCCTGCCAGAGAAACTTAGTTTAAAGTCTCCTTTTCACCTGATTTAACACCTGATTTACTTAACAAAAGGCATATCTCAATAAGTGGTCCAGGTAACCACAACAAATGGCACAAGTGGGGGGCTTTCCTCTTTTGTTCTCTATTGCTTCTCAAGCAAGGGGGAGGTTGATGACGTTCAAAGTCACCATCGGACCAACTCCTTGAATGCCCTGCTCCTTGAAGTTTGCAGTTGTGTCTAAAAAACATTATTTTGCCCTTTTGTGTGTGTACTTTACTGCAGGGGTATTCAACGGGGGTCCGCGGCCCCCTAGGGGTCCACTGAGGTACCTACAGGGGTCCGCGAAAATATATGTAAAAAAAGTGCCACTTACATTTTCATTTCAATGTTTTTATGAATATCGCTAGCAACAACAGACGAAACAAATTTTGAATTATACCTACAGTAGAAATGAGGTGGAATATCATCTTTCTAATGATGTCAACTTTGTTTCTCAAATATTGAGCAAATTACACTCATTGGAGCTAATTACACTCACTAGAGTATCTGACATAGGCTTTGAAAAAGCATCTGTGAGAACCAGTCGTGGCAAGTGACACTGGCTGCTGGAAAGCTTTCCTGACTTGGACATACATTTTTGCTAACACTTGTTACGGAGCGTATTCACATAATTTTTTTAGTTGTATTGTTTGTCAAATTTTTTTGTTCTATTGTTTGTATATCGTTATTTAAAATGTGTGACTGTCTTGTATCAGTGTTTTGTTACTTGTCATGTTTTGTGTTTTTTTTGTGGACCCCAGGAAGAGTAGCTGCTGCTTCTGCAAAAGCTACTGGGGATCCACATAAACAAAAAACAACAAATAAACCAGCAAAAAAAAAGCTGCTATTAGCGAACAAGTGTTTGGAGTTGGGCTAGCACAATTATCGTATAATAATCGTCATAATGCATACATTTTAGCAGGGGGGATTCAACTTTATATTCAATTAGATATAGTTTACCCAATAGTAGTTTTACATTTTTATATGAAGTGGGTAAATTTAGTAATCATTTACGAGCAGAACGGCACAGTTAGGGGGATAAACTTTAATTCCAAAAGTTTTAAGCGGTCAAAACAATTCATTTTTGAAACGGGGGTGTCACCGAAGCTGTGTTGTATTCATTAGATATGACTGTCAAAGATGCATTATTAGCTCAAAACATTTTTCAACAAAAAAATGATAATTATGACAATAACTGTGGCCATTTGCATGTCAATTAATCATTAACCCAAATTCCATAATCGTCATAGCCCTAGTTTGGAGTTACTACCAAATCTATTCATTTTAAAATGTTGAGTATTTGTCCTTTCCATTATCATTCACTGGATGATAAGACAACATATGTAAAAAAAACAACATATTTTGCTACATGATGGGGTCTCTGGTTTTTCTGGTGGGGGGTAGGGGCAAGAAAAGGTAGAAGACCCCTGCTTTACTGTATTTATAATTGCAATATCGCTTTTCAACTGGAAAAGTAAAAAACAAAATCTCTGGAGGACGTCTTTAATGTTCTTGACTCTTATCCGTTTTTTCCTTTACTCAGAATCCCCCATGGTCTCTCCGTCTGTGACGCCCTCGTCCATTGGTGTCAGTGGTGGGATCTCCCAGAGCCACTCCTACTCCTCCTCCCCGCTCAGCCTCTTCCGCCTGCAGGAGCAATTCCGCCAGCACATGGCTGCCACCAACAACATGGTGCACTACCCTTCCTTCGACATGGGCACCCCCTCCTCCCTGCCCTACCTGGGCATGAACGTCAACATGTCCCCGGCACCTCTGGGCTCCCTGCCCTGCCAGTCATACTATCAGTCCCTGTCCCACCACGCGGCCCAGCAGGTGTGGAACAGTCCCCTGCTCCAGGCCTCTGCATCCCTCCCCAGCCACAACAGCAAGACCACCAGCATCGAGAACCTCCGGATGCGGGCCAAGCAGCACGCAGCCTCCCTGGGACTGGACACGCTGCCTAACTGAGCCAGAGGATCTGAGTGCGGCCTAGCCGGGGCATCAAGACTACACCCCACCCATCCCATGTCTGTAACCTCCGTAGCCCTATAGGAACCATACCCAGAGGGTTTCGGGACATTGGTAGCCAAAGTTTAGAAAAACTAAATTACATTATCTCACCCTGGACCGAGTTTTCTCCTGCTTCTTGCTTTAACAGTTGCCTAATTTCTGGGCTTCCCACACAGCAGACTGAAACACAACAAAGCACGCATAAAAATAATAATACTTATTTGACCAACAACACCTGATGAGTTTAGGTAGTCTTTACTCTTATGCTGCTTTTTGACTATAACACCAGTGTTACACTAGTGTGTACACCCTTAGGGAATATTAGGGAAATTGTGTTTCCGTAACTAGTGCTGACAGTGAGGACTTTTTAAGAGCAGAATCAACAACCTCTGCATAATCAAAACAGTTGCCCCACGTAAGAGCAGGTCCGCCGGAGCCATGGCCCAGTGAGACACGGGTGCCGGTCCACGTAGATGGAAACAGAAAAGTCTGAGCCTTTTGGGTAAAACACTGAGGCAAATCCTGTATGGAAATACACCATTAAACGGGAAATGGACTCTAAACCCGACATTGTGAACGACCAGGCTATACATAGGGTCTCTACAGCTGAGCAAATACATTTCCTTTAGGACTATTTACCTGTCTAGTGTTGCACTTGGTGAAAAATATTTTGCTACGTAATGTTTACAGAATAGAGGCACTTTTAAGGGAATTTGGGTCTTCAATGGGAAAAATAAATCTGTGCCGGCATTGGTGCCATTGAGAGACTACTTGTACCGTGGGACCATTAACAATTCAATTAGGCCTTGTATCTACATAGCACGTTCTAAAAAGGCAAGCACATACATAAATATAAACTCAAGCCATGTTCTCCACAATTGCTTAATTAGAAGTGACTAATTTACCAGCTTAATGGCCAGTATTAAACCACTTTGTATGGAGACTGGCTTGGTAATGAGAAAATGATTTCAGTGACTAAATGTGCAACGCTTTTAATTACATTTTGCTCTGGGCAGAGGGGAGGGAAGCATATGCAATTATAAACATGTATACCATTTATGATTCCCTTATATCCAAAGCTCTGAACAAAAAAACGGCCACAAAGGTAAGCAAACGATGTGTCTCAACTCAGTGTGTCCTGCTGCACCACCAAAAGAAGACGATACAACACAAGCAGATACACACCTGGAGAAATGAACCTGCATATTTCATGTTTACACCTATTTTCGCCATCTACCCCTTCTGATGTGACTTGGTAACAGCATCCCTACACAAACTGAATAGGGGGTCCTTCAGGGCTGGGGGAGTAGTATACAGAACTTCCTATTGTACCAGGAAGTTACTCTTTAAGCACTTGGAGGAGTGGCCAGTCTTTCAATTCTTGTCAAATATATGTCTGTGATTCTCTCTGTGCTGGGATCCCATCAAGTCCATCCACTCTGACAATGTAAATGATTTCAATATGTAAATTAAGAAGAAGAAGTTTATCTATTAATGTTTACTAGTAAGGCAAATGTAAAGGTTCTCATGTTGTAAATGTATCATAAACCGTCCCGAGTTGGGGATTCCTGTAGTTGTCAGTTGTAACATTGTAATCAATGGGCTCCCGCCATTTCCTTACCTTCTCTTCCCTGGACTACCGAAGGTATTACCGCCTGGTCGTCTATGTGTCTCCTCCAGTTGAGTTCCATTGTGACTGTGATATTTAAAAGTTCTACTGTTTCTCTCCAGCTGTCTCTGTCATACTAATTGGTCCAGTGGTAGATTTAAAATGACGGAGAGAGTAATACATAGGCATTATTATTTTTTATCTTAACAATGTAGGTTCGAACAGTGATGTTGCAAAATAAACCCTAAATAAAGCAATGCTTGGAGATCTTTATACACAAGGCTTCCTTCAATGTGTTTTTGTTCACCTATGACATAGCTAGCCACAGCTAACGATTTGCAAACAGTCTTCTTATTCTACTTTTAGAATAAACGACATATAGTTGCCACTACAACGTTGAGTTTGTAATACAGCAAGAATGTTACATTAGATTGAACAACAAAGTTCAGGGGGGCATAGAAACGGTCAAAGACAGGCTAATATTAATATTGCAATAGGGCAAGACAGAGTGCAGCGTGGAAGGGAAATAAACATTTAGAGGACGAGAGAGAATGTGGGAAACAAGGGTGACAGGGATAACAAGAGAGAAAGACAGAAAATATATATACACAGGAGAATGGCAAAATTACACACAGAGAGAGAGAGAGAGAGAGAGAGAGAACAAGGTAATCTGGAAGAAATAAAAAGCACGTGGGGGCATAAGCCATCCCCGATGAATAAGCAGCCCATTATCCTGAAGAATGACGGCCCGGGGCGGTGATTATGCTGCTATTATATCTTAAACAGCGTGGTTTGTCAAAATGCATAAGACCCCCCCTACCCCCCCTCCCACACACACACACAAACAATACACGACACACACACAGTCTAGCCTCTGGTAGAGTTCTAGGTTAGGATCACAGCCATCCTCCCCACCACCACGTTCTCTGCACCCTTGCTTTGCCTACTAAACTGTAATGCCGAGAGCCTGGCTGTGACATTGTTCAACTGCTAATTGATTTGGCCTCGTTAGATAAATCCTCCCTCCCGGTGGAAATACAACAACAAAAAATGTACACGAGGTATCGCCTACTGTAAACGGTGAATTTCTCTGTTGTTACAGACGAACACTACCTTTAAAGGGGACACATGGGATGACAACACAGATTAGCATTGTGAACGTGAACGTAACACCTAACCTCAACCTTGCTGTGTTTTATTACATCGTACCCGCTCTATTCCAAGGGCATCCATGCTACAACACTGACATGGTTCTAGATACGTAAAGCTGAATGTCCTTGTTATTCGGGTTAGCAATTTCACCCCTGGGATTTTAAACCAGCAAACACTAGTAAGTGGTCTTTATCACACATCCAAACACAGAAATGCATGGACACACACATACACACACCAGTGCCTAAGGGCCCAACAAGGATTGATGTAGTGTAGATTGAAATGCCATAGGGTCAAATGTTCAGCCCTTGATGCAGGATAAGGTGCTCTTCTCTATAACATTTAGAGGAAAGTCTGCACATTGCTCAAATAGCCTACCTCCAAATCCCAACAATATCTCTGGACATCAATCTAAAAATGTATCTAGCTGGAATAAACCTCTCTACCATAGCACACTGGATCATTGAGTTGAGATCTCCTCTCATCATCAGTAGCACTATCAATATGACTCTTATCCAGTCAAAATGCTGTTCCGAGGTCGTTTTCATTTTGTATCTGTGGTCCTAGAGGAGGGTCAAATCACAAAACATAAACTTGACCATCATGCAGAGCTGGTTCAAACAGGACAAATGCATACATACTGCTTGTTTGGAGTGAGTATTTGGGTTCTGCTTTATTTTACAGTCCTGGTCCACATCACTAAGGATCTATCATGATCCATACAGTCGTGGCCAAAAGTTTTGACAATGACACAATTATTAATTTTCACAAAGTCTGCTGCCTCAGTTTGTATGATGGCAATTTGCATATACTCCAGAATGTTATGAAGAGTGATCAGATGAATTGCAATTAATTGCAAAGTCCCTCTTTGCCATGCAAATTAACTGAATCTCCCAAAAAACATTTCCACTGCATTTCAGCCCTGCCACAAAAGGACCAGCTGACATCATGTCTGTGATTCTCTCATTAACACAGGTGTGAGTGTTGACGAGGACAAGGCTGGAGATCACTCTGTCATGCTGATTGAGTTCGAATAACAGACCGGAAGCTTCAAAAGGAGGGTGGTGCTTGGAATCATTGTTCTTCCTCTGTCAACCATGGTTACCTGCAAGGAAACACGTGCCGTCATCATTGCTTTGCACAAAAAGGGCTTCACATGCAAGGATATTGCTGCCAGTAAGATTGCACCTAAATCAACCATTTATCGGATCATCAAGAACTTCAAGGAGAGCGGTTCAATTGTTGTCAAGAAGGCATCAGGGTGCCCAAGAAAGTCTAGCAAGCGCCAGGACTGTCTCCTAAAGTTGATTCAGCTGCGGGATCGGGGCACCACCAGTACAAAGCTTGCTCAGGAATGGCAGCAAGCAGGTGTGAGTTCATCTGCACGCACAGTGAGGCGAAGACTTTTGGAGGATGGCCTGGTGTCAAGAAGGGCAGCAAAAAAGCCACTTCTCTCCAGGAAAAATATCAGGGACAGACTGATATTCTGCAAAAGGTACAGGGATTGGACTGCTGAGGACGGGTAAATTCATTTTCTCGGATGAATCCCCTTTCCGATTGTTTGGGGCATCCGGAAAAAAGCTTGTCCGGAGAAGACAAGGTGAGCGCTACCATCAGTCCTGTGTCATGCAAACAGTAAAGCATCCTGAGACCATTCATGTGTGGGGTTGCATCTCAGCCAAGAGAGTGGGCTCACTCACAATTTTGCCTAAGAACACAGCCAAGAATAAAGAATGGTACCAACACATCCTCTGAGAGCAACTTCTCCCAACCATCCAGGAACAGTTTGGTGACAAACAATGCCTTTTCCAGCATGACGGAGCACCTTGCCATAAGGCAAAAGTGATAACTAAGTGGCTCGGGGAACAAAACATCGATATTTTGGGTCCATGGCCAGGAAACTCCCCAGACCTTAATCCCATTTATGATCTTGTGGTCAATCCTCAAGAGGCGGGTGGACAAACAAAAACCCACAAATTCTGACAAACTCCAAGCATTGATTATGCAAGAATGGGCTGCCATCAGTCAGGATGTGGCCTAGAAGTTAATTGACAGCATGCCAGGGCGGAGTGCAGAGGTCTTGAAAAAGAAGGGTCAACACTGCAAATATTGACTCTTTGCATCAACTTCATGTAATTGTCAATTAAAGCCTTTGACACTTATGAAATGCTTGCAATTATACTTCAGTATTCCATAGTAACATCTGACACAAATATCTAAAGACACTGAAGCAGCAAACTTTGTGAAAATGAATGTGTGTCATTCTCAAAACTTTTGGCCACGACTGTACACACCAACACAGTTGTGAAGAGGGCATGACAACGCCTCTTCCACCTTAGGAGGCTGAAAAGATTTAACATGAGCCCTCATCTCCTATTTGACCATTTTTGGACTCATCACACATGCTGCTGCTACTGTTTATCATTGTCACTTCATTCCTAGTTATATGTACATACACACACAAGCATGTATAGTGTATGTGGACACCCCTTCAAAATGAGTGGATTTGGCTATTTCAGTCACACCCGTTGCCCGCAGGTATATAAAATCGAGCACACAGCCATGCAATGTCCATAGGCAGACATTGGCAGTAAGAATGGCCTTACTGAAGAGCTCAGTGATTTTCAACGTGCTACCGTCATAGGATGCCACCTTTCCAACAAGTCAGTTCGTCAAATTTCTGCCCTTCTAGAGCTGCCCCAGTCAACCATAAGTGCTTTTATTGTGAAGTGGAAACATCTAGGAGCAACAACAGCTTACCCGTGAAGTGGTAGGCCACAGAAGCGCACAGAACGTAGCGCGTAAAAATCATCTGTCCTCAGTTGCAACACACTACCGAGTTCTAAACTGCCTCTGGAAGCAACGTCAGTACAAGAACTGTTCGTCGGGAGCTTCATGAAATGGGTTTCCGTGGTCGAGCAGCCGCACACAAGCCTAAGATCAACATGCGCAAGCCTAAGATCAACATGCACAATGCCAACCGTCGGCTGGAGTAGCGTAAAGCTCACCGCCATTGGACTCTGGCGTGGAAACGCGTTCTCTGGAGTGATGAATCACGCTTCACCATCTGGCAGTCCGACGGACAAATCTGTGTTTGGTGGATGCCAGGAAAACACTACCTGTCCAAATGCATAGTGCCAACTGTAAAGTTTGGTGGAGGAGGAATAATAGTCTGGGGCTGTTTTCCATGGTTCGGGCTAGGTTCCTTAGTTCCAGTGAAGGGAAATCTTAATGCTACAGCATATAATGACATTCTAGACAATTCTGTGCTTACAACTTTGTGGCAACAGTTTTGGGAAGGCCCTTTACTGTTTCAGCATGACAATGCCCCCGTGCACAAAGCAAGGTCCATACACAAATGGTTTATTGAGTTCGGTGTGGAAGAACTTGACTGGCCTGCACAGAGCCCTGACCTCTACCCCATCGAACATCTTTGGGATGAATTGGAACGCCAACTGCGAGCCAGGCCTAATCGCCCAACATAATGCTCTTGTGGCTGAATGGAAGCAAGTCCCCACAGCAATGTTCCAACATCTAGTGGAAAGCCTTCCCAGAAGAGTGGAGGCTGTTTTTGTAATGGGTCCTAAGTGTAGCTGGTGTAGAGAGTCAGGCGCAGGACTACAGATATGAGTAATCAAAGTACTTTTACTCAAAATGTAAAATATACAAAGTAACAAAGACACGCACACCATGACAGACCAAAAATACAACAAACAATCACTCACAAAAAAACATGGGGGAACAGAGGGTTAAATAATGAACCAGTAATTGTGGGATTGAAGTCAGGTGTGTAAAACAAAGACAAAACAAATGGAAAATGAAAAGTGGATCGGCGGTGGCGTCGACCGCCGCCCGAACAAGGAGAGAGACCGACTTCGGCGGAAGTCGTGACAGTACCCCCCCTTGATGCGCGGCTGGCACCGCCCTGACGACCCGGAGGACGAGGCGCAGGGCGATCCGGATGGAGACGGGGGAAATCCCACAACAACAAAGGGTCCAGGACGTCCTCCACAGGCACCCAGCATCTCTCCTCCGGACCGTACCCTCCCAATCCACGAGGTACTGAAGGCCCCTCGCCCAACGCCTCGAGTCCAGGATAGCTAGAACAGCATACGCTGGGGCCCCCTCGATGTCCAGAGGGGGCGGAGGAACATCCCGCACCTCAGCTTCCTGGAGTGGACCAGCCACCACCGGCCTGAGGAGAGACACATGGAACGAGGGATTAATACGATAATCTGGGGGAAGCTGTAACCTGTAGCATACCTCGTTCAGTCTCCTCAGGACTTTAAATGGCCCCACAAACCGCGGACCCAGCTTTCAGCAGGGCAGGCAGAGGGGCAGGTTTCAGGTCGAACACCGGGGCCTCGCTCGCTGCAAAGACCGGGGCCTCGCTGCGGTGGCGGTCAGCGCCCTCTTGGTGGACATGTCCAGCCGAATGGACATGTCCACCAGCTGGTCCAATGTGAGGGTAGTGTCTTGGCAGGTCAGCTCCCGACGGACGTCTTCGCGTGACTGCACCTGTAGTGATCGATCAGGACCCTGTTGTTCCATCCCGCGCTGGCGGCCAGGGTCTGGAAGTCCAAGGCGAAATCCTGCGCGCTCCACATCATACGGCGTTGGCCCACTCCAGGGCTTTGCCTGAGAGGCAGGAGACGAGGGCAGACACACTCTCACGCCCCGAAGGAGCCGGGTGGACGGTCGCCAGGTAGAGCTCCAGCTGTAGTAGAAAACCCTGGCATCCGGCAGCCGTCCCATCATACTCCCTCGGGAGCGCGAGTCGAATCCTGCTGGGACCAGGGGAAAGAGGGGTGGACAGTGGGACCTGTTGTAGTGGGGCTGGTGGAGGCGCTGAAAAACCTCCCTCTCTCCAAACGATCCATAGTCTGCAGCACGCGATCCATGGCAGTGCCCAGACGTTGCAACATGGTCGCGTGCTGCTGAACGCGCTCCTCCACTGGAACAGGGAGGGCGTCTGCTCCTGCTGACTCCATTCTTCGGGTGAATGATTCTGTAATGGGTCCTAGGTGTAGCGAGTCAGGCGAAGGACTGCAGATATGAGTAATCAAAGTACTTTTACTCAAAATGTCAAATATACAAAGTAACAAAGACACGCACACCATGACAGACCGAAAATACAACAAACAATCACTCACAAAAAAACATGGGGGAACAGAGGGTTAAATAATGAACCAGTAATTGTGGGATTGAAATCAGGTGTGTAAAACAAAGACAAAACAAATGGAAAATTAAAAGTGGATCGGCGGTGGCTAGAAGGCCGGTGACGTCGACCGCCGCCCGAACAAGGAGAGGGACCGACTTCGGTGGAAGTCGTGACAGTTATAGCAGCAAAGGGGGACCAACTCTATATCAATGCCCATGATTTTGGAATGAGATGTTTGATGAACTGGTGTCCACATACACTACATGACCAAAAGTATCTCTATCAATTACCTCATACCTCTGCACATAGACTTGGTAATGGTACCTCATGTATATAGCCAAGTTCTCGTTACTCATTGTGTATTTAATATTACTTTTATTATTAAGGGTTATTACTTTTCTATTATTTCTCTATTTTCTTTATCTCTGCATTGTTGGTAAGGGTCCGTAAGTATGTCCACACCTGTTGTTTACAAAGCATGTGACAAATAACATTTGATTTGTGTACTTACATATTTACCAAATAGCTACATATTGCTTTCTTTGCTACTGAATGAAATAATTTAAGCTGTTGATATCAAACCTGAAACATTTAAGGGCCGACAACGTCCAAGAATAATGTAACTAATAGCCGATAGTGGGAATACTGTCGATGCAGCTGAACTTGCAGATTGCTGATTCCTCAGAAAAAAAGGATGTTTGTCAGAAACGTTATTTTGAGAAGAAAAATGCACCCTGGCTCTTTAATTTTTCTGACACGACCACGGCCTCAGCAGCGAGCCCTCCTGCACAAAATTCACAGTGTATTCAATCAGTGTCTTTTCTCTCCCGCCTCCATGGTTCTCTTAAAGGTTTTAACCACGCGGAGAATGAAAAGTGCGACCGTAAGAAACCCAGGCCCATTGAGGTGACAGGCTCTGCCAGAATATGATCCTAATCCTGTTTCCAGCATTCTTTTAGCCCGCTGGCATCGCAATTTAGCCACATATTCTCTGAGCTGTCAACCCAGGGAAATCCCTCTAATAGCACATTGCCCAGATACACATCAAAGTGCTCCTAGAAACCACCGGGAGCTTAGTGACACACACACACACACACACACAACTCTGATGTTCAACAGGCCTTCAAACATTGAAGCATTAAAAGTTTGAAGACTACCAATCCTTCTACTATTAGAATTTTTCAAGCATGACCATGCTCAGAATAAATGCATCGTCTTTCCACATGTTTGTTGAGGAGAAAGTTCCTGATAAAGAAAAGAGGGGGAGAGACAAGATCTAGAAACAGAGGACAAAGAGAAAGAGTGATGGCCAGAAGAAGACAACAGGTGGTTGAACTCTGCAGCCCAGGACACGCTTCTTTAGTTCCACTTGATCTCCCTTTCTATTCTTGCCCCCTTTTTATTTTTTTTAAACACTCTCCCTGCAATCTCGTCCCAGGCTAATCCTTTTAGAGAGAGAAAAACCCCTTTTTTCTAGTGGCCTGGCCAAGGCCAATGGACACAGTGCATCACCTGTCCCTGAGATGCTATCAGTCAGGAACACTTGCACGTCACCCACTCCCAAAAGTATCACACACTACACAATCATTTTGATATTGCTCTGATTTTCCATCGAATCCTTGCATAGCCTACCGTAATGTACGAATTTGTATCGTCAGCTTTTGAGACGACATAAAAAGACAAGGTAGTGTTGGGAAGATACCTTATCTTGCCTCAAGAAGGTAAGTGTTGGGATAGTTTTGGCAATTTATCCAACATTTACCGTAGAGCCTGAGAGAGATCTGTCAAGTCAGTTGATACCTAATAAAGCTTTTTGAAAGCCGTTGCAAAAAGTGGAATGACAAAGTAGTGCGAAGGGGAGGCCATGAGTAGTGTTTGAGCCCTGTGGCGTGTTGGTTTCCTGCTGGGCCCACTATTCACGGTGCATCTGGAACAAAGACCCCCACTGGTGAGATCCTCTCACTCACAGCGGACAGGGCTGGACGTCTGATCCTCGCCTGTGGTCCTAGACACCCAGCAGAGGCTTCTACATGAACACATAGATATGTGATCCTGCGACCAAGGCCTATCATAACCTTTTGGGGGGGGGGGGGCGTTTACCCTGAGGTCCATTCTGAGGGTTATATAAACTACATAGCTGAATAACGAGTCATCAGGCCTATATCCCAAAGGTTTCTGCTCCACTCTAAACCGCAATCGTTCACCCCAAACTGTTATTACATCGTGTGCTGATATCATACCACATCATATACCGTCTTCTGTGGACACAAAACTCCAACACTCATTCACTTATCTTGGTTTTACTCTAAATCTTCCCCTCGGTCTCTCTCACTCACTCCCCCTCTCTCATAAACAGAAACACACACACAACCTCATGATATAGACCAGTGTTTCCCAACCCTGGTCCTCCAGTACCCCCAACAGTACACATTTACATTGTGGCCCTGGCCAAACACACCTCATTCAGCTCATTGAGGGCTTGATGATTAGTTGACAAGTTGAATCAGGTGTGCTTGTCCAGGGCTACGATAAAAATGTGTACTGTTAGGGGGTACTGGAGTACCAGCGTTGGGAACCACTGATGTAGTCTACCTCTCCCGACACAGGCCTACAGCAAAGGAACACCATTGGCTAATTCAATAATGAACGGCCCAGTAGAAAGAGAAGGGGGAGAAGAGAGGAGTAACTCATCCCTAATAGTCTTTCATCCCCTGAGTGTTAAAACATGTAAATTTATGTAAAAACCCATAGGAAACACATATTTACAATACGTTTAGGTAATCACAAGATGCGGGAGCGGCGTCCTGGGCCGCCGACGGAAGCAGTCAATACAGAAATAGTTTTTATGTCTCATTAATTCCCTTCGCATTCGCCGATACATCCTCTGTTACCGCGGTAATACAGTAATCACTCACAATCGGCCAGTGAAATTATCTGCACTCATCTGTGGAATAAAAAGGCGAAGGGGAAAAGGAGGTGAGAGATCCCATTTTGGCATCGCTCTTGCGTCCTTAATGTTCATCTGGGAGCCGCCGAGCAAACAGCCTCTCCTCTCCCTCGGTGGCGCCGCTCGCGAGCCGCTTAATGGCAGCAGGAAGTCGATGACACTCGGCGGCGCTCGCTCGTTAGCCGTGCGCACACCTCTTTCATGCTACATTGCACGGCCAATGCAACAACAGAGAAGGTCATCGGCGGTGTGATGTGAGGAGGTACAATACCTTTGCATTCACGTTAGATAATAAGAAAGACATTGCAGGCTGCATTTAAGGGACATCAAATAGGAAATTGAGAGAATTCAACCGTTGTAACAGGCCTAGAGATTCTCAGAGCCAATGATTATTTGAGTGTTCGTTACGAAAATGTTTAGAATCTGAATGAAAATGTTCATGATGGTATTAAATGTATTTTTTTTTTTTAAAGTTTAAACAATATGATAAAATGGTAAAGGTCACTATGGGACCACATCGAACAGACTTGAATTGGTTTATTGTTCTACCTCAGTGGCTGGGATTGGTTTATTTGTTCAACCTCAGTGATTGGGCATAATGACCTAGAACAGGGCTCTCCAACCCTGTTCCTGTAGCGATACCGTCCTGTAGGTGTTCGGTCAAACCCTTACCTAGCACACCCGATTGTAATAATCAGCTGGTTGATAAAATGTATCAGGTTAGTTAAAACTGGGGTTGGAGAGAAAACCTACAGGACGGTAGCTCTCTGGGAACAGGGTTCGGAGCCCTGTGCTTCCGCAAAGGCATTGCTTGCTCTTTGAGGTTTAAGGCTGTGTTTCTTGTATAGCACTTTGTGACAACTGCTGATGTAAAAATGGCTTTATAAAATCTATTTGATTGCTCTAGAACCAAATAAGCTTTCTGCTTTTCACCCATTCTATAACAGTTGGACAGAGCAATATTTTGAGTGAAGGTTGAGTTTATCGTCATGGGTCCAGTAACTTCGACCCCTCTGTTTTCGATACAAAGAGAGCACCGACTTGTATAACTGTATAATACTGACAACTAGAGGCCAAAAGCAGCACTGCATAAAAATGTTGAAGTCCACTGAAAATTGAATGTTGAAACAGTTATACATTTTTTAGTCCATTAATCAATGTATTTATTTGCGGTGCTTCACATTAATACATAAATACGAAGTCAGACGTTATGACCAATTAAATCAGGTTGCCCCTGAAGGGATAAATAAAGTTGTATTGAAGGGAATTAAATTCATCAGTTCTAGTTTAACCTCTGCAGCTTGCACATGTAGATGGGTCCAAAGTTAGCGGTGAGGTGAGGAAGGACCAGCTGTCCCAAGTGGGGGTCGAGGGCGAAGTGGAAGGTGTCCTTAAAGAGGCGTGTGATGGGTCGAAGGTCGACTACTTGCAGGCTGATGCCGTGTTCCTCCCGGGCCAGGTGCATGGCCCGCTCCACCACATACTCGTTCTGCAGCTGGGACAGGGAACAGGTGGAGTAGAGCACCTGTCCCCCTGGACGAACCGCCTCAATACCAGCACTGGTGGAAGAGGAACAGGGAAAGATATTAACTGAAATCATTATCAGATATCATATGATCAAAATAGGACCGCCAAGACACAAAACTACCATACATAGATGCAATGAATAGATACAATCAAAGACGCACAATAAACTAACTTAAGGAAAAAAATGATTTATTTTATGTGATTTTATTGCTTTAACAGTAACATGATAAGTTACTGAACACTTACAGGAGGAGTTCTGTCTGCAGCTGGGGCAGCCTCTGTCTCTCCTTTGTCCTGGCCCTCTTGAAAATGTTGTTTTCATCCTCCGTGGCAGAGTGTCTGTCTGTGGTGCAGGGAACATCAACAAGGACCTGGAGAGAAAAAGGACATCAGTCTAACAAACCTTAGAACCCTGTAGAATTGGGATAAGCTAATAGCAGTAGGGCAATTCCATGGTAGCGGAGACTCCGATTTTTCCTTAAACTCTTAAATGTCAGCTCCGAATTAAAATTCAACGATCTCTGCAGAAAGAATGGGGTGTCAGCTATGACATGACACCTTGACTGGAACTACAGTAAGTGAAGTGGATCAACACCCAGTAACAGAATTGCGGTAACAGAATTTCATCAAATGTCCCTGATCTGTACTACACAGAAATACATAATTATGGATATGAATGTCCTTCTCTTCATGGTGATGTATGCTAAATAGGTACACAAAAAAAAGGTAGAAAAATGCAATATCCTCCTTTGCATATTTGGGTAATATTCAACACACTGGCTATTATTTTAATGAGGTCCACCGCAAACAAGACCACATTTGTTGGTCTGGACAAAATCTGAACCAATCACAGACCTCAATGTTTCACAAGTTTGGACATCAAAAGTACAGCACAGTAAAGTAGAGTTCAGTACATTATAGCATACTCAACTCTAGTGTGCTCTATTGTGTACTTTACTGAACTCTACTGTACAGTACAGATGTGTACTGCATACCTGGGTTAAAATACTATTTCAAATATCTCAATAACTTTCGCATACATTCAAAGTATTGTGATATCTTGTATTCAGAAATCACAAATTTGAAGGGGTGTCCACATACTTGTGTACATATACACCGTACCAATCAAGTTTGGACAGACCTACTCATTCAATGTTTTTTATTTTTACTATTTTCTACATTGTAGAACAATAGTCAAGACATCAAAACTATGAAATAACACATCTGGAATCATGTGGTATCCAAAAAAGTGTTAAATCAAAATATATTTTAGATTCTTCAAAGTAGCCACCCTTTGCCTTGATGACAGCTTTGCACACTCTTGGCATTCTCTCAACCAGCTTAATGAGAAATGCTTGTCCAACAGTTTTGAAGGAGTTCCCACATATGCTGAGCACTTGTTGACTGCTATTCCTTCACTCTGCGGTCCAACTCATCCCAAACCATGTAAATTGGGCTGAGGTCGGGTGACAGAGGCCATCTGATGTAGCACTCCATCACTCTCCTTGGTCAATTATCCCTTACACAGTCTGGAGGTGTGTTGGGTCATTGTCCTGTTGAAAAACAAATGATAGTCCTACTAATTGAAAACCAGATGGGATGGCGTATCACTGCAGAATGCTGTGGAAGCCATGCTGGTTAAGTGTGCCTTGAATTCTAAATAAATCACTGACATTGTCACCAGCAAAGCACCCCCACACCATCACACCTTCTTCTCGGTGGGAACCACACATGCAGAGATAATCCGTTCACCTACTCTGCGTCACAAAGACACGGCAGCTGGAACCAAAAATCTCAAATTTGGACTCATCAGACCAAAAGGACAGATTTCTACCAGTCTAATATCCATTGCTCGTGTTTCTTGGCCCAAGCAAGTCTCTTCTTCTTATTGGTGACCTTTAGTAGTGGTTTCTTTGCAGCAATTCGACCATGAAGGCCTGATTCACACAGTCTCCTCTGAACAGTTGATGTTGAGATGTGTCTGTTACTTGAACTCTGTGAAGCATTTATATGGGCTGCAATCTGTTGTGCAATTAACTAATGAACTTATCCTCTGCAGCAGAGGTAACTCTTGGTCTTCCTGTCAATGGATCCACATTTTTGGGGTTGTAATTTATATGGAGCATTCTACCTCTCGCATTCATGGAGCTAAAGAAGACACTTTGAACCAAAGCCTCTTGCCGCTGAAACACTTTGTGATGTGTTGCTTTGATTCATTTACATTTTTTGTTTTGAACCAGGTATGTTTGTTTATTTAACTTGATCCCTTGGTTCTCGGGTAGTGTAGGATTGGGATGGGATGGGAGGGGGGTGTATGCATCATATCTGCTAGACCGTCTTACGGATGGCCTGTGTCTGGAGCAGGGCCAGGGTCTTGCCCCACTGGGGCGACACAGACGTCCAACACAGAGTGTCCTTCCTGGACATCCAGGGTCATGCTTGCAGACAATTATTATACAAAATAAACATTTGATCAAAAAAAAAAAGAAGAAGATTGGTTCAGATTGGGTCCATGGACGTCTATGTTTGGGTCAAATTAAATTAAAAACACGTCTATGGACGTTGCAATCAAGGCCAGGGCGGACTGACCAAACTTCAACTACTTTTCAACGTCCAGTGCGCAGTGGGTGAAAATGCTGGTTACAGTAAATGGAAAGAGAGGGGGCTCATGCGTATGTGTGAGAGAGATTGTCCAGACTATTTTCACACTTGCTTTGACCACCATATGAGAGAAAGAAAAGTTATGAGCTGAACATAACAGTATGCCAGTGGAAGGGAGGACTGTAGCAGGTTATCCAACTGGTTTGCGACTACTTTAATTTCCCATTGTAGTCAATTCAATTGCAGTAATTCCATTAGTGATTTTTCAGAAAGTCCTTTAACAACGTGGTAACAGAATTGAGTTTTAATCACTTAATAAATCAAACCAAATTGATATCAGTAAAAACATGAACTAATTGGTAGGTCTACCTTTATGTGTTACTTCTGTGAACTTTCAATATCGCGAGGGAGAGAAATGAGAAAATATCTTAAAGAATTACATGGCACAGGGTAATGTTTCTTCAACTTACAAGGCAAATCATTTCTCCCGAAACTACACTGAACAAAAATCTGTTAGTCACATAAAAAAATTAAAAAGTCAGTATCTGGTGTGACCACCATTTGCCTCATGCAGCGGGACATATCTCCTTCGCAAAAAGTTGATCAGGCTGTTGATTGTGGGCTGTGAATGTTGTCCCACATCCCTTCAATGGCTGTGTGAAGTTACTGGATATTGGCGTGAACTGGAACACGCTGTTGTACACGTCGATCCAGAGAATCCCAAACATGCTCAACAGGTGACATGTCTGGTGAGTATGCAGGCCATGGAAGAAATGGGTCATTTTCAACTTCCAGGAATTGTGTACAGATCCTTGCGCCATGGGGCCGTGCATTGTCATGCTGCAACATGAGGCGATGGCGGTGGATGAACGGCACGACAATGGGCCTCAGGATCTCGTCCACGGTATCTCTGTGCATTCAAATTGCCATAGATAAAATGCAATTGTGTTTTCTTTGTCAGTAGCTTATGCCTGCCCATAGCATAAACCCATTGTGTTCACAACCTTGACATTAGCTTATGCCTGCCCATAGCATAAACCCATTGTGTTCACAACCTTGACATTAGCTTATGCCTGCCCATAGCATAAACCCATTGTGTTCACAACCTTGACATTAGCAAATCGCTCGCCCACACAACACCATACAAGCTGTCTGCCATCTGCCTGTCCAGTTGAAACCGGGATTCATCCATGAAGAGCACACTTCTCCAGCGTGCCAGTGGCCATCGAAGGTGAGCATTTGCACACTGATGTCGGCTACGACGCCGAACTGCAGTCAGGTCAAGACCATGATGAGGACAACAAGCACCCAAATGAGCTTCCCTGAGATGGTATGACAGTTTCTGCAGAAATTCTTGGGTTGTGAAAACCCACAGTTTCATCAGCTGTCCGGGTGGCTGGCTTCAGACGATCCCGCAGGTGAAGAAGCCAGATGTGGAGGTCCTGGGCTGCCGTGGTGACACGTGGTCTGCGGTTGTGAGGCCGGGTTGGACATACTTCAAAATTCTCTAAAACTACGGAGGAGGATTATGGTAGATACATTAACAAAATTCTCTGGCAACAGCTCTGGTGGACATTCCTTCAGTCAGCATGCCAATTACGCACTCTCCCTCAAAACTTGAGATGCACCTGTGCAATGATCACACCGTTTCATCAGCTTCTTGATATGCCACACCTGTCAGGTGGATGGATTATCTTGGCAAAGGAGAAATGCTCACTAACAGGGATGTAAACAAATTTGCGAAAAAAACATTTAGAGAAATAAGCTTTTTGTGCATAGGTAAACATTTCCGGGATCTTTCATTTCAGCTCATTAAACCAACACTTTACATGTTGCGTTTATATTTTTGTTCAGTGTAAATATAAGTGTTGATATTAGTTGGCAGGGGTCTTTACTCCAACATTACGGTGTTTTAATGTATTTCTAATACCTTTTAAGAACTTTTCTGTTAGATGTTTTCTAAGACCTCATTTCCACCTATTTGCCCAGAAATCAAAGCCTTAGATTATTCCTAATATTTAGGATAGAAAATAGTTTAAAATGTATATATGACTTAATTTCACAAATATATACATCATAGTTCATGGGTCCTTTTACGTGGAAAGGCCCAATAATGTATTACATTTCTTAATCTTTCATAAAACCAACAAATGTTGGTCAAATAATCTCAGTACTTACATTCTGAATTTTTTATAAAACCAAGTAATGTGAAATAATCTCAGTACTTACTCTGTCAAAGGTGTCTCTTTCGATTTCTCCCCATTTCCTGCCGTCAAAGGAAGTAATGCGCATTCTTTCTTCTGTCAACAGCTCTTTCGGAACGTAGCTGTTGAGGACCCGCTGGAGGCGGTAGGTACGAGACACTGAGATGTCATTGACACACAGAAATCCTGAAAAACACGTCATTACAAATAAATACCAGATCAATGCAAACTTAAATAGAACTGTAAAAAAAAAGCTTTACCAGTCTGTGAATTAGATAGAACTTCAACAATGTGTATGCATCATATCTGCTAGACCGTCTTACGGATGGCCTGTGTCTGGAGCAGGGCCAGGGTCTTGCCCCCTGGGGCGGCACAGACGTCCAGCACAGAATGTCCTTCCTGGACATCCAGGGCCAGGGCAGGCAAAACGGATGCCGCATCCATGAGGTAGTACCCAAGCATCCCATACAAGTCGGGTCTAGGAGGAAAATGGGAATTTAAAAATCATACAACTTGTCATCTAATAATATTACACTATAGGAGACATGTAGCTACAGTAAATTGTGCTGATGAAACAGACTGAAGCCCAGATTTCATCATTTTCCTCTCGCGTGTCTGTAAAAGAAGCGGTACAAATCTCACCTAGAAGGCTTGAATCTGGAGATGTCTCCCCCGGGGAAAACAAAGCACTTGATATTGGTGCGGAGGCGAGGAGGAGCCACATCTTGACTGACACCAACAGACTCGAGGGTTGAAGGGTTGTCGTGGAGAGGAAATCCAGGCGCCTGCAGTCTCTCCAGAGCTCCTACACCAACTGGTTGGCAGACAAAGTCTCTACATCCCTGGGACTGCAGGTCTGCGATGACCCCTTCTGTGGTGGAGAAATTGTTTACCAGGGCCCCGTACTTCTGCTCACAAAGCATGCTGACGCGGACAGAGGGCCACTGCTCTCCCAGCTGTAAGCTGTAGGTGGCATCAAAGTTCTGTAGGGCCAGGTTTGTGGCAGGGTACTTGGGCTGAGAGCCAGCCTGTTGAAAGAGGATTTGGAAGAATTTAGAAAAATCGGGCTTGCTTTGTGCCATTGACTACCAACCGGTGCACATTTTTATTCAATGGTGGTTGGCAACCAAAAAGGTTAAGTGCATCCTTCCTTTATCCATTCCTTGAAGTAATCACTGATTAGACATGATTGGACAAGTGATCACTAGGGCTCCTCCACCACATGGCTTTAACCTGTCCACTCATTCCTAATTAGTGATAAGCCTACGAGGGAGGAAGCAAGGAGGGCCAAGCACTTCAGCACATTATTAGCTGGAAGCGTCACAGAGAAACGCAGATAAAAACCAAAGCTGCTATAACAATACTGGAAACCATCTCATCATCAAGCATCTTAGCGAAGAGATCCTCCGGCTGTTAGCTCGTCTGCGAGAATAGGAAAACCTGCTTTCTCAGTTTTAAATGCCTCCTATAGGAAAGCTGAGTCGGGCAGTGTTGATCTGTCCCAATCAAACAGACAGATGTGAAGTTCAACTCTGCGGCCCATGGGAGACTGGACACTCGCAAGGCATAGGAGATCATGAAGGCAGTCTGGGCACCCATCTATTCGAGAAGATCCAATCCAGCTATCAAACAGCTTTGCCCTGCCTGAGACAGACCTACCAGCCCCAGGAGTCATCACGGATCCTGGGTGTATACCAATAGCCAGCGGCAGCATCCCGGTTCTGGCCAAACACTCCGATATTGACACTGGTCACTTACGTAGGTTTTAACAACCTTCATTTTAGGCAATCTGAGGTAGGACCATTTTTAAATTTTTTTAATTTAATTTTTTTTAAAGACCCTCGCTAGCACAGGGAAGAGAATAATTTTCTCTGGCCCCCTCCCGTGCTACCAGAAGGGTTCCGAACGTTTCAGCCGGCTCTTTGTCCTAAACAAGTAACCAAAGAAACTTTGCAACGACAGGAGTCTCTTTTTGTGACAACTTTGATTTGCTGTGGGAGCAACTAGCTCTTTTTTTTAAAAGATATGGGATTCACCCTAGCCGCAAGGGTTCCAGGACTATTTCCAGCAACATCGCAAACTATTTTAGACTGACAGACCGGGTCTGGTAATTCTCCAGTTCTCCCTGTCAGAATAAGCAACAGAGGACTTGGAAACCACATCAACTCCTATAGAAATGGCACTATGGTTATTGTGAGTAACCTTATGTCCCTTTAACTCCGCCTTTAATTCTGATAGATTGGGCTCCTGAGTGGCGCAGTGGTCTAAGACACTGCATCTCAGTGCAAGAGGCGTCACTGCAGTACCTGGTTTGAATCCAGGCTGCATCACATCCGGCCGTGATTGGGAGTCCCATAGGGCGGCGCATAATTGGCCCAGGGTAGGCCGTAAAATTGTCTAGTTTTACTAGATTCTCTTTTTTGTGAATGACTTCATTACTGAGTGCAAAGTTAATTGCACGTTTCTCATTGAAATGTGGTTGTCTTCAGACTGTGGTGCTGCTCTTATTGAAGCCTCCCCCTGGACTCCAGCTTTTCATAGGGCTCCTAAGTGGCGCAGCGGTCTGAGGCACTGCATCTCAGTGCTAGAGGTGTCACCACAGACACCCTGGTTCGAATCCAGACTGTATCACAACTGGCCATGATTGGGAGTCCCATAGCGTGGCACACAATTGGCCCAGCGTAGGCCGTCATTGTAAATAAGAATTTTTCTGAACTGACTTGCCTTGTTAAACCAAAAAAATCATACTCTATCAGAAAATGCTCTCAGCTCTAAGGACATTTAATTTGGCGACTTTGGGTCTTTTGAGCATCATGCTATACTGTTTAAATGTCAGCCACCAGCGGTGGACAAAACCCAGTATAGGCCACCAAAGCACTGCCCCACTTTTTTTTACTGATCTATCTGAACTATTGTCTAATGTCCTTGAGAACTATGATAAAATCAATGTTGGGTGATTTTAATATTCATGTTGACAAAGTGACTGACTCCAAGGCCATTGAATTTATGAATCTTTTGAGCTCTATAGACTTTATTCAACATGTTACTGGGTCCATCCATAACCGCAGCCATACTCTGCACCTGGTTATTACCAAGGGGCTTTCTAATGACATATCCTCTATTGTTGATGTTGCTTTATCTGATCACCACTGCACATTTTTTACTACCTTGATGCCCATAGCACAGGGTAATAATGAACGCATTAACTTCACTAGGGTAGGGGGCAGCATTCGGAATTTTGGATGAAAAGCGTGCCCAAATTAAACTGCCTGCTACTCAGGCCCAGAAGCTAGGATATGCATATAATTGGTAGATTTGGATAGAAACACTCTAAAGTTTCCAAAACTGTTAAAATAATGTATGTGAGTATAACAGAACTGATATGGCAGGCAAAAACCTGAGGAAAATCCATCCAGGAAGTACTATTATTTTGAAAGGCTATTTTTTCCATTGAAAGCCTATCCACCATACAAAGACTTAGGACCCAGTTCACGATCTCTATGGCTTCTTCTACATGTGGCCAGTCTTTAGGCATTGTTTCAGGCTTTTACTCTGAAAAATGAGGGAGATACAGCACTTTCAATGACTGGACAGCGGAAATTTCCAGACATGAATCCAGCGCGTGATCGGGAGCGCACCTTTCTTGTTCTCCTTTTCTATTGACGAAGCTTTTGTCCGGTTGAAATATTATTGATTATTTATGACAAAAACAACCTGAGGATTGATTTTAAACATCATTTGACATGTTTCTACGAACTTTTATTGTACTTTGACTTTTCGTCTGGATGTTGAGAGCGTGCTTTGTGCCTTTGGATTACTGAACTAAACGCACCAACAAAACAGATGTTTTTGGACATAAAGAGGGACATTATCGAACAAAACAAACATTTATTGTGTAACATGGAGTGCCACCAGGTGAAGATCAAAGTTAAGTGATTAATTTAGTCGCTATTTCTGACTTTTGTGAGTCCTCCTTGGCTGGAAAATGTCTGTATGGTGTTTTGTGGCTAGGCGCTGTCCTAACATAATCGCATTGTGTGCTTTTGCCGTAAAGCCTTTTTGAAATCTGACACAGCGGCTGGATTAACAAGACGTTTATCTTTAATCCTATGTATAAGCCTTGTATCTTTCATCAATGTTTATGATAAGTATTTCTGTAATTTGATTTGGCTCTCTGCAATTTCACCAGATGTTATTTGAGACAATGCATTACTGAACACAACGCTCCAATTTAAACTGAGGTTTTTGGACATAAAAAGGGACTTTATTGAACAAAACAAACATTTATTGTGTAACATGGAGTCCTGGGAGTGCCACCAGATGAAGATCAAAGGTTAGTGATTCATTTAATCGCTATTTCTGACTTTTGTGAGTCCTCTCCTTGGCTGGAAAATGTCTGTATGGTTTCTTGTGGCTAGGCGCTGTCCTAACATAATCGCATGGTGTGATTTCGCCGTAAAGCCTTTTTGAAAATCGGACACTGTGGTTGGATTAACAAGAAGTTTATCTTTAAAATGGTGTATAATACTTGTATGTTTGAGGAATTTTAATTATGGGATTTCTGTTGTTTGAATTTGGAACCCTGCAATTTCACTGGCTGTTGTCGAGGTGGGACGCTAGCGTCCCAATGATACCAGAGAGGTTAACTGACTTTCCTAGTTAAATAAAGGTTAAATAAATAAATAAAAAGGCTAGGACCAAGAGACATAGAGAGGCAGCCTTTAGTTATGCCCCCAGTCTCTGGAATAGCCTGCCAGAGAACCTGAGGGGGCCACAAGTGTGGATATATTTAAAGGAGATCTTAAAACATCTTTTTAGCTTTGCTTTCCTTAGTGTTTTTTAGTCAATCCATTTTTGTTCTTTTGTTTTTAACCCGCTTATGTTTGTGTAGTAAATAATAGCTTTAATTTTCATTGTTTTCCCCCCCCAGTGAAGCACATTGTGTTACATTCCATGTCTGAAATGTGCTGTAGAAATAAAGCTTGGTTTGATGAACTGGAAACTAACATTTCCAAGATACTTTTTACTGAATCAAGAACGAAGAAAGTATCGCCAAGAACAGGTTAGTTCAAATCTATGTTGGCGGTTTGTATGGGGCTTTCCTGTAACGCCCAGTAATAAATATTTGGTTATATCAATTTGTAAGTAGAGGTCGACCGATTATGATTTTTCAACACCGATACTGATTATTGCAGGGCCAAAAAGCCGATACCGATTAATCGGACAATTTTTTTTTTTTGCATTTATTTATTCATTTGCAATAATGACAATTACAACAATACTGAATGAACACTTATTTTAACTTAATATAATACATCAATAAAATCAATTTAGCCTCAAATAAATAATGAAACATGTTCAATTTGATTTAAATAATGCAAAAACAAAGTGTTGGAGAAGAAAGTAAAAGTGCAATATGTGCCATGTAAAAAAGCTAACGTTTAAGTTCCTTGCTCATAACATGAGTCTTCAATATTCCCAGGTAAGATGTTTTAGGCTGTAGTTATTATAGGAATTATAGGACTATTTCTCTCTATACAATTTGTAATTCATATACCTTTGACTATTGGATGTTCTTATAGGCACTTTAGTATTGCCAGTGTAACAGTATAGCTTCCATCCCTCTCCTCGCTCCTACCTGGGCTCGAACCAGGAATACATCGACAACAGCCACCCTCGAAGCAGCGTTACCCATGTAGAGGAAGGGAAAAAAACTACTCCAAGTCTCAGAGCGAGTGACGTTTGAAACGCTATTAGCGCGCACCCGGCTAACTAGCTAGCCATTTATCATCGGTTACACCAGCCTCATCTTGGGAGTTGATAGGCTTGAAGTCATGAACTGCGCAATGCATTGCGAAGGGCTGCTGGCAAAACGCACGAAAGTGCTATTTTGAATGAATGCTTACGAGGCTGCTGCTGCCTACCATCGCTCAGTCAGACTGCTCTATCAAATCATAGACTTAATTATAACATAACACACAGAAACACGAGCCTTAAGTCATTAATATGGTTGAATCCGGAAACTCTGATCTCGAAAACAAACCGTTATTCCTGTTACATTGCACAACCTTCAGTGTTATGTCATAATTACGTAAAATTCGGACAAATTACCCAAAGTGTTGCATATACCCTGACTGCGTGCAATGAACCCAAAATGACACAATTTCACCTGGTTAATATTTCCTGCTAACCTGTATTTCATTTAGCTAAATATGCAGGTTTAAAAATATATACCTCTGTGTATTGATTTTAAGAAAGGCATTGATGTTTATGGTTAGGTACAGTCGTGCAACGATTGTGCTTTTTTCGCAAATGCGCTTTTGTTAAATCATCCCCGTTTGGCGAAGTCGGCTATCTTTGTTAGGGAGAAATAGTCTTCACAGTTCGTAATGAGCCAGGCGGCCCAAACTGCTGCATATACCCCGACTGCAAGAGAAGTGACACATTTTCCCTAGTTAAATGAAATTCATGTTAGCAGGCAATATTAACTAAATATGCAGGTTTAAAAATATATACTTGTGTATTGATTTTAAGAAAGGCATTGATGTTTATGGTTGGAGCAACGTGTACCTAAGCGATTATATGCAACGAAGGACAGGCTAGATAAACTAGTAATATCATCAACCATGTGTAGTTAACTAGTGATTATGATTGATTGATTGTTTTTTATAAGATAAGTTTAATGCTAGCTAGTAACTTACCTTGGCTTCTTACTGCATTCGCGTAACCACGTGGAGTGTAATGTAAAGCAGGTGGTTAGAGCGTTGGACTAGTTAACCGTAAGGTTGCAAGATCAAATCCCTGAGCTGACAAGGTAAAAATCTGTCTTTCTGCCCCTGAACAAGGCAGTTAACCCACCGTTCCTAGGCCGTCATTGAAAATAAGAATGTGTTCTTAACTGACTTGCCTAGTTAAATAAAGGTCTAAAAAAAAAATACAAAATCGGCCAAATCGGCGTCCAAAAATACCGATTTCCGATTGTTATGAAAACCTGAAATCGGCCCTAATTAAATCGGCCATTCCGATTAATCGGTCGACGAAGCTGAAGAGGCTTACTGGGGACTTCAGCAATTAGCACTCCCCTACACATAGGTGCAGTCATTTATGAGATGAAGAAATGCACCTGCTGCAGCAGACCTACATTTTGAGAAGTTTAATAATAGCTAGGTATCTTTGTCGTTTTCATCTCAATTTCACCTGCATATCTTCAGTTACTGCTTGCTGTTGCCGGTCAAGCGTTTTCTAGCCACTAACCCATTCAAACACCAACTACCACTAGCACCTATTGACGATAGTATCTTCTGGTCGGGGGAGTTTTGTTAAGAGCCCCCACGCTCACTCTGAACGTTAAAACGCATCGCTGCGGTAGGGTTAAGAAATGCATCTTTCATATCAGCAAGGAATAATTAAAAAAAACAAAGGATAAATCAATTACTACACACTTTTTATAGTGTAAGTGTTCCCACACCGTCATATCTCCATGTTACAGCGCTTGTTTGCGTAAGACAGACGGAAGACATAGGTTAAGGTCCAAACACTTAAAAAGACACACCCTATCCCCTCAAATTCACTTCTGATGACGTCTGACTAGTATACACTTCCAGGGCAAGGGAGGAAGGAATTATTTTTAAAATTGACCACCCTTAGCTGGAAATTTGTCACTCGTTCAGGGTGTGTCTTAAGTGTTTGGACCGCAACTATAGTCGTCAGCCACTTGCCTAAATATCAGACTGTTACCATGGTTACTCCATGGCCTTGAGTCTGAATTAAGTCGCTTTAAAAAAAATAAAAGTATCTACAAGCCAGAATGTTGAGTAAAATGATTTGAGGTTACGTTCCTTTTGGCGGTAGGTGGAGATAAGGTATCCACAGAAAAGTGCTGTTTACCTGACATTTTGAGCACCAGTAGGTTCTGTCAGTTATATTTTCAATCTCGGCTCATTGAACAATATGTAAACTAATGTAACCGAAGTAGACAACCAAGTCACTTTTCCTCGCAATTAGCTGGAAGTGTTTGCCTTTTGGTCTGTGGCTCAGTTACGCCATATTGTGCAAGTGTTTGTCACGTGTAAATTGCAACAGAATTGAAAATAAATAAACAGAAGTACAAATCGATATATAACGTTCGACTAGTGTACTGAAAGTCAGGTTAATAACACTACTTGGTGGATAGTCTCAATATTCGAGCCCAGAAGGACAACCAACACAGACAACCGGTAGAGAGTTAATGTAATTAGGTCAACATTCTGGCATGTAAGGAACAGTTACACATTTAACACAAATGTCTTGGTCTGTTTTTTTATTTTTCAATATGCTTTGTGTTGTAGTCACGACAGAAAAATATATATAGTTAAGCACTTTACTATGCATGTTGTCAACCAGCACATGAATAAGGTAAATAACAATTGGTTTCTGTTTCCTGTGTAACATCAATATTGCTACATATACATCAATTAACTGTGCATTACTGCCTGATTAATCAGACTAGGCAGCCACTTGGGCTAATTATCCATTTAAGCGAGCTCTGAACACATGCGTAAGTCCATAACGGTGGAGGAAGTGTAGTTCGACAACTGGAGGCACATTGATCTGTGCAAAACTGCAACAGTACACATCTTTTCATTTGAAATATTTTTTTGCGGACATGAAAGATATGGGGCATATCACATGTTTAGCAAGCGATGATTAACGTTTCTAAACGTTACCACAAAGAGTCGGAAATGAAGTTCATACGCAGCCAACCTTGGCCTGGTCGAAGCTAAAACGCTGATAAGGGTTTTCGAGCGCTAGCTAACAGCCAACTTTAGTCAACGACTGGTTGTAGACTGTTCCAATTATTGTTAGCTAACTACGTCGTACGTACCCATTTGGCTTTCACGCGATTCCGTCGGGGTGTCAGGCACCGTAAATCTTTAATTTTTCGAAGCAATATTCTCGTATCCATGAGCGCCGCCATGTTGGTGTACGACACCCTTTCCAGTCCGGCTTTCCATCTGACAGAAAAGGTTCCCCCTAAGGGACACACTCTTCACACCACTTCGATACAAAGTGCTTTTCGTAGCAGATTTGGAATGCATTTTCGCAAACCCTAACTCAAACCTTTTTGCTAACCTCAACGGCAGTCACATAACCTGCTACGTTAATTATCCTAACCTGCTATTAAAGTAACTTCGGTATCGAAAAGGTGTTTCCCCATCAGATGGGACGATCCCATACCAATCCTATGGAGATTGTTGGAGGACTGCCATCTGGAGAAAATAGATGCATTCGTCCGGTGAACTTTATAGCTACGTTATTTCCTGCGTGTGACCTAACAGCGCCTCCAGATTCAAATCTTGTTAACAAGGTAATTTTCCTTCAACCAGTGTCGTCTAAAATCATGGTTTTCCAAAACAAAATGATAATGTATGGGGAGCCTGATGAGGTGTTGTACAATATCAATCTTCATATTGCAATGTTTTATCTGCTAATCCTAGCAATGTGTCAAGTTTGAAATTAGCATTACGCAACTCATTAGCAAAATAGTGAGCCAGAGAATGCCAGATGTTGATGACAAAATGTGTCACGAAGGACTCCCGCGCCACCTTCCTGTTCAAGTGAGCACAGCACAGCGTGAGTCCAAAAATGTATTAAATGCTACTGCATAAAGGATGTAATATGCCAGGGAGATGTGTATACTGTAGCTAAGAAAGTAATGGTAAATGTATGTTGTGTAGTAAGCTGTGCCTCACCCTAATAATGTGGTCCCTTTTTTCCCTCATAATTTAGCCTATTGTTCTGACTTGGTGGTGCACGTGTAGCCTATAGCTGACTATTGTAAGAGCTTTCATTGTCTGCTTATATGCCCCCTTTTCTTATCCTATGGTTCTGACTTGGTGTACAGGGAGTATACTGTAATAACGGTCCATGTTCCGAATTCAGTCCTGTATATTTCAAATGTGCTGAACAAATAGTTATATTGACTACATCCGTACTAGCTCGCTCATTGTCTTAATCGAAATAATGGATTGCCTCTTATCCGCTCGTTGTCCCTTTATGCCATAGTTTGTACATCTCAATTGTCAGTAGAAACCACATTTGTGCAAGTCAGTCATATCAGCTATGTTTTTTTAAAAGGCAGTAAATGAGGCTGAATGAACTGTTTCGCTGCCAGATGAGGCTCTGCTGATGACCAGGTGTAGCAGTGGTAAGGTGTTGGGACTCTGCTGTTGGGACAGCTTTATGTAGGCCCTAACAGTTTGTGTGCACCGTTTGTCACCGGTATAGTCCAATTCATGTGTTGTGTAGTGGCTTTGATGGCATGCATAACATTTGAGGGGAGTTTGCCCAACCCAGATTTACATGCTAAAATCACCACTGCACCTAGGTATGAAACATGGAATGAAAACTAGCTTTAGATATAGATTATTTGAAAAAATCAAGTTGCTTAACTATCGTCTGATCATCATTATCAAAAAAGAGTAACTAATTACTATTCAACCCATAACCTAATAAAGTTTACAATAGATAAGTTTTGTCTCTGCTTTCCCAATCTCATATTGACTTCCTATGTATCGAGTCAACTTTGTCACATTTTTACAGGTAAGGTGTATGTTGCACCCGACTAACATTGTCACTGAACAGGAGGAAGACATTGTAAGACTGTTGAATATATATTTCCATATGTACCTTTTTTTATTAATATTTTAATATGAATTCAATTTTTTTCAAGAACTGTTCATATTCATTTTTAGACATAACTCACACGTTTGTTAAACATTGAGAAGTAGTGTTTTGGATGCTGGTTGTCTGCAGCAGTTTGTCCCTCCCAGGGTCCCTGAGACACAATACGGACAAAATGTGAGGCATCGGACCACTGCGCCCACACAAGGAAGAGGCTGGAGGCTTGTGCAACCCGAGTGGGCTCACGATCACACACTGAGGAGGAATGCACAGAGGAACTTCCTACATGCACGGGACCAGCGGGATGTGCACGGGACCAGCGAATGTGATAGCTTTTTTTCCCATATATTCCATATATATTTTTCCATATACCCAACGAATGGACACTTAGGAGCTGCCACATCTTGGAAAATAGAAAAAGGTTTGTTAATTGGTGTAACATACAGTCAAAAGACACACCTACTCATTCCAAGGTTTTTATTTAAAAAAAATAATTTTCTACATTGTTGAATAGTATTGAAGACATCAAAACTATGAAATAACATGTAGTAAACAACTCAAAATATATTTTATTCTCCTTTGCCTTGACGACAGCTTTGTACACTCTTGGCATTCTCTCAAACAGCTTCATGAGGAATGCTAGTAAAGAATTATTTTTTTTTAAACAAATCTAGATATATTTTATTCTCCTTTGCCTTGATGACAGCTTTGCACACTCTTGGCATTCTCTCCACCAGCTTCATGAGTTCCCACATATGCTGAGCACTTGTTGGCTGCTTTTCCTTCACTCTGCTGTCTAACTCATTCCAAACCATGTCAGGTGATTGTGGAGGCCAGGTCATCTGATGCAGCACTCCATCACTCTCCTTGGTCAAATAGCACTTACACACCCTGGAGGTGTGTTTTGGGTCATTGTCCTGTTGAAAAACAAATGTTAGTGGGACTCCATCCCATCTGCAAACCAGATGGGATGGAGTATCGCTGCAGAATGCTGTGGTTGCCATGCTGGTTATGTGTGCCCTGAATTCTAAATAAATCACTGACAGTGTCACCAGCAAAGCACCATCACACTTCCTCCTCCATCCTCCACGGTGGGAACCACACATGCGGAGATCATCCGTTCACCTACGCTGCGTCTCACGAAGACATGGTGTTGTAACCAAAAATCTCAAATTTGGACTCATCAGACCAAAGGACAGATTTACACTGATCTAATGTCCATTGCTCATATTTCTTGGCCCAAGCAAGTCTCTTCTTATTGATGTCCGTTAGTAGTGGTTTCTTTGCAGCAATTCAACCATGAAGGCCTGATTCGTGCAGTCTCCTCTGAACAGTTTATGTTGTGATGTGTCTGTTACCAAATAGGGCTATCTTCTATATACCACCCCTACCTTGTCACAACACAACTGATTGGCTCAAATACATTAAGAAGGAAAGAAATTCCACAAATTAGCTTTTAACAAACACCTGTTAATTTAAATGAATTCCAGGTCATTTCTTGAAGCTGGTTGAGAGAATGCCAAGAGTGTGCAAAGCTTACATCAAGGCAAAGGGTGAGCTTTTAACAAACACCTGTTAATTTAAATGAATTCCAGGTCATTTCTTGAAGCTGGTTGAGAGAATGCCAAGAGTGTGCAAAGCTTACATCAAGGCAAAGGGTGGCTACTTTGAAGAATCTCAAATATAAAATATATTTTGATTTGTTTATTTATTTTTTGGTTACTACATGATTCCATGTGTGTTATTTCATAGTTTTGATGTCTTCACTATTTTTCTACAATGTAGAAATAGTTTTTTTTTTAAACAAAAAAAATGGAATGAGTAGGTGTGTCCAAACATTTGACTGGTACTGTACTTTGAACTATATGCTTCTAAAACTGCCAAAGTCCATTCGTATTGGTTTATGACCTTACAATATAGGCCGAATATTAAGCAAAACCTTGAATTGAAAGTGGTAGAAATGGCCAATATGCTGTCAAGAGTGGGTAATAAGTAATTTTGATACTGTACACCAAGTAGTTCAACTTTATTTGCTTAATCATTTCAGAAGTTCACACATGGTCAAAGTCATAATAAACAAAACAGTAACAGTCACAGAAACAGTCGTTGGCAGTGCAGGTCCTTGATGTATACGGTTGTAAAAATAGAGACCATCACTTGAAAGACATAAAACCATAAACAAATGAAATGTTAAAATCAAGGGGTGTGGATATCAACATAATCATGTCTGTGGTGTTGAGGATTTTCTCCTTACCAATAGTTCTCCTGGTTATTTTTGCCGACAAACTTATCCATCGAAGCCTACAGAGAGAAAGAGATCTGAGCCTTTTGCTTTGGACATAGAGTAGTGGAAGCTTGGACATGACACACATCATTAATGCCGGACCTGACCAACCCTCAACGGGGTGATTAAACTAGGCTGGATCTATGAACATCAATGAACCTTTTCTAACACAGGGTGGCAGTACACAGTAGGATAACAGTAAAGGTCAAAAAATACACAAAGCCAAAAAATACACAAAGGAAGATGTAAGAAACTACTTGGACACTTCCTGTTGCTTCAAAGGTTTGTATATTGAACAAATATATAAACGCAGCATGCAACAATTTAAACTATTTTACTGAGTTACAGTTCATATATGGAAATCAGTCAATTGAAATAAATCCATTAGGCCCTAATCTATGGATTTCACATGACTGGGCAGGGGCGCAGCCATGGGTGGCCCTGGGAGGGCATAGGCCCACCCACTGGGGAGCCAAGCCCAGTCAATCAGAATGAGTTTTTCCCCACAAAAGGGCTTTATTACAGACAAAAATACTCCTCAGTTTCATCAGCTGTCCGGGTGTCTGGTCTCAGACGATCCCGCATCTGAAGAAGCCAGATGTGGAGGTCCTGGGCTAGCATGGTTACACGTGGTCTGCGGTTGTGAAGCCGGTTGGATGTATTGCCAAATTCTCTAAAATTACATTGGAGGTGGCTTCTGGTAGGGAAGTTAACATTAAATTATCTGCCAACAGCTCTAGTGGACATTCATGCAGTCAGCATGCCAATTGCATGCTCCCCCAAACTTGAGACATCTGTGGCATTGTGTTGTTTGACAAAAACTGCAAATTTTAGAGTGACCTTTAATTGTCCCCAGCACAAGGTGCAGCTGTGTAACGATCATGCTATTTAATCAGCTTCTTGATATGCCACACCTGTCAGGTGGATGGATTATCTTGGCAAAGAATAAATGCTCACTAACAGGGATGTAAACAAATTTGTGCACAGAATTGGAGAGATAAGCTTTTTGTGCGTATGGAACATTTCTGGGATCTTTTATTTCAGCCCATTAAATATGGGACCAGCACTTTACATGTTGCGTTAATATTTTTGTTCAGTATAGTTTGACCATGTAGCCAAGTCTTAACGCATTCTGGTTCCTCGTTGTGTTTTTTTCTGTATGAAATGTTCACAGACCAATGTGTTTAATGGAAATGTTATACACACAGCCAGAAACGCTCACCTGTAGCAGTAATCACTCTTTCCTCTGCTTCCTGTAGAAGAACAGCACGTCGGGGTCGGCTCGGACCACACGGGGATCAAAGTCCATGACCCTTAGGTCCTCCAGGCTCCTGGCTTGAGACAGAACCAGGTAGGCCTGGCCGCTCTCGAAGACCCTCACCAGGGAGATCTCCACACAGTCCGAGCGTCTTGCCCTGACAAAACACACGCACAGAGTGGGTACGATACATGCCCGAAATACAGAGACGCATAAATATACCCTGAGAATGTGGTGGAAAACTGTCATACAGAGAGGAAGACCTATTTGATACACGTGATATGAGTCAGCCTGAAGTGTTGTGAAAACCAGCTTTGTTTGGATAGCTGCAGAGAGGATGAGTCACATGAGTAGGGAATCGAGATATATCGCTTAGAGCTACACATCTTCATTGCGAATATAGGTTGTAATTATCACAAGGTTATGATCTTGCGACATCACTCTGCGTCTGTTTCAACACCGCCCTCGGAGTCGAGGGGAGGGAAAGCAAACATGGATGACACTGATGGTGACCAATGAACTCAATTACCCAGAGGGCTTGGCTCATCTGTCTAGCCAATCATACGGACACATTTCAGAGCAATGAGAGCCAGTTCTTGGGGCAGGAGGGGAGCTGCAGAGTCGGTGGTGGGCTGACTAATAACATACAGGGTCAAACACAGCTGATATGTAACCGGCGCTTTCTCGTGGTTTACTGGCAAGACGTGGGGTGAATGAGAATTGCTAATGAGAATCGCTAAATGGACATCCATCTTCTGAGGCTAGCTGGATTTAATTTCATCCAGAAGTATGTCACCTTTCCTCTCCCCTTAATAACTCTGCCTTGAGTGGATATATAAAAGCAATATGGTGATTAGCAAGGCTAGCTGGACTTTCAGAGATATTGCCTTTACCAACATAGTAACATTAGTTTGGCAGGGGCGATTCATCACAGCCAAAGGGAGATGATAGAGTTTTCGAAATGTGATCAAAGGTATGACTCATCCACAGCCCTAGGTCCGTCACCGTTGAGAGAGAGAGAGAGAGAGAGAGAGCGCACGTCTCTGTTTGAATGTTTTTATAATGCATCCTTCCTTTCTCCCTTTGAGTTATCAAGGATCCAACACAATTGTACGTAACAAAGCAGGGGGTACACTGCATAGCTTGAACCAAATCAGTCGTATCAGATCACTCATTACCTCAAGGAAGTGCAGGGAAGGATGCATTTTATTTTATTTGAATAAATGGCCCATGTGTGAAATTCCCACCATAGACCCAGTCGGTATTAAATCTATTATTTCACTGGCTGAAAGTCCACTACGACTGCTCGAGCCCCGTTGACCAGGCCCCTTTGGACGTCCGGGTTCTTTGTTAGCATGACCTGGGGATACAAAGCAGCCAAGTCAGTGAGCCTACAATGGAACATTTATATTTATTTGACAATTATTAAATCAACCTAGCACAACAGTTTAGAGATGCATTCACTCTTATGTAGTTGTGATCACTAAAGGAGTAGTCTCCATGCAGTGACCTAAGCACCCACTTTGAGCTGCAATAGCCTGCTGACTGGACTCTTGGTCTTCACCAGCACAGGATCGCTGTCCACTGACTCAAACAACTGCCTCAAACAACGCACTGACCCTGGGAACGAATGGAGGACCCATTTAAACTTAGAAAACATTTTCTCATCTCTGTAAAGTAGTATAATGACAGCAAACGGCTACAAACAGCTACATTTTCTTGGGGAGACACAAACAAACAGACTAAGAACATGTTCAGTCGGTTACCCCACAAAGGAGCACATTTAGATTCTGTTTTGAGCAATAGGGCAGATTTTTTTTTAACACCTGATGTGTTTTTTTAGGTGGCAACCCTACTTTCAATTATCATCTCAGCATTCTCAATTTGAAGCCATGACCCAAAAAACCAGCATGTCACACAGAGATTGAACTCATTGTGGCTGGTGACAAAGGCTCACCACAGGTTGTCCCCAGTATCAAGGGTAGCATAAGGCTCACACACAGGGCAGCAAAAACAAAACAATTCCTTTCATTGGTTCTTGCCAGCTTAATCATGGGGTATGTTTGCTCGAGGTTGCAATTCATTGGTGAATTTTGTTACTTTTCTACAAGCTGTGTGTAGGGGGTCTAACAAAGGGAATGACAACAGGAAGTCAAGTGGGTTGGAACATTACTTCCTGGAATGGCCTGCTTATTGGATTAGCACCCCAAAGCACATTTGTAACTGAGACCCTCAAGGTCTTATGGTTGTCAGGAAGTCAACAACATCAGTCAACAAATGGCTCAAGCCTGTGACACACAGTACTGGCCAATCGTCACCTGCCTCAAGGCACTGGTTTGTCTCGTACAAAAACTTAAGAACTGTGGAGATAACAGTCACAACAATGATTAAAACTAAAGAAAAAATGCCAAACCTGGCAGCTGCTGGAGCTTCTTGTCATTAGTCAGCTCCACGTCGACCTTGTGAGTGCACAGCCTGGTTACCAGGATACCGTCCAGCTCGATCTTGTGATAGACGCTCTCCATCAGCATGGCAGTGACCTCCTCTGTGACTCTGTGGCATTGACAATACCATTACTTTTAATAAATACGTAGCTTATTACATGATTACGATTGCATTCCAACAGATGGAAAAGTCAGTTTTCTAATTGGCTCAGAAACTCCACTTGGTACTGTAGAACTGGCATTTTATCATGAAAGACCATGGATATCAGTTGTTGCACAGTGGATGCAACTGTCTATAAAGTGGCTTCCTCTCTTTCTTAGGCGCCTTTTGTAAAATAATTGGATAGGTGACAGCTTCTCTTTCACCCAACCCTCATTTCATTAAGAGAACAAGTATTAGAGAGGAAGCCGCTTTAGACTATTGAGATGCACTCATTGAATAGGCCCAGAACATCCATTCCAAAATGGCTGCCACTGCTCAGCGAACCTGCCCACTCTCACTGCCTGCAGGAGGGAGATGAAGGACTGGTCCGTCTGCCTACGCACCTCAATCAGTTCCATGTTCAGCTGGATACACTTCCGCCAGATTCTAGAATAGATGTCAAGGAGAGGTCACCATTTTACTATTATTAATGTATGAGGCTTTTATCGTCATCTTGCCCTCTAAATACACCTCTGCTGTCTTCAACGAGGATCTCAGCGATCACTGCCTCATTGCCTGTGCGCGTAATGGGGTCTGCGGTCAAACGACCACCCCTCATAACTGTCAACCGCTCCCTAAAACACTTCAGCGAGCAGGCCTTTCTAATCGACCTGGCCCGGCTATCCTTGAAAGATATTGACCTCATCCCGTCAGTAGAAGATGCCTGGTTGCTCTTTAAAAGTGCTTTCCTCACCATCTTAAATAAGCATGCCCCATTCAAAAAATGTAGAACTAAGAACAGATATAGCCTTTGGTTCACCTCAGACTTGACTGTCCTTGACTAGCATCCTGTGGCGTTCTGCATTAGCATCGAATAGCCCCCGCGATATGCAACTTTTTAGGGAAGTCAGGAACCAATATACTCAGTCAGTTAGGAAAGCTAAGGCTAGCTTTTTCAACAGAAATTTGCATCCTGTAGCACTTATTCCAAAAAGTTTTGGGACACTGTAAAGTCCATGGAGAATAAGAGCACCTCCTTCCAGCTGCCCACTGCAGGATAGGAAACACTGTCACCACCGATAAATCTACGATAATCAATCATTTCAATAAGCATTTTTCTACTGCTGGCCATGCTCTCCAACTGGCTACCCCTACCTCGGCCAACATCTCAGCACCCCCTGCAGCAGCTTGACCCCCCCCTTCTCCTTCACCCAAATCCAGACGGCTGATGTTCTGAAAGAGCTGCAAAATCTGGATCCCTACAAATCAGCTGGGCTAGACAATCTTGACCCTCTCTTTCTAAAATTATCTGGCAAATTTGTTGCAACCCCTATTACTAGCCTATTCAACCTCTCTTTCGTATCGCCTGAGATCCCCAAAGATTGGAAAGCTGCCGCGGTCATCCCCCTCTTCAAAGGGGGAGACACTCTAGACCCAAACTGACGATAAATCAATAAAAGACAGTACTGTGCAGCCGTCTTCATCGACCTGGCCAAGGCTTTCGGCTCTGTCAATCACCGTATTCTTATCGGCAGACTCAATAGCCTTGGCTTCTCAAATGACTGCCTCGCCTGGTTCACCAACTACTTCTCAGAGTTCAGTGTGTCAAATCGGAGGGCCTGTTGTCCAGACCTCTGGCAGTCTCTATGGGGGTGCCACAGGGTTCAATTCTCGGGCCGACTCTTCTCTCTGTATATATCAGCGATGTCTCTCTTGCTGCTGGTGACTCTCTGATCCACCTCTACGCAGACGACACCATTCTGTATACACCTGGCCCTTCTTTGGACACTGTGCTAACAAACCTCCAAACAAGCTTCAATGCCATACAGCACTCCTTCCGTGGCCTCCACCTGCTTTTAAATGCTAGTAAAACTAAGTAGACTTCTACAAATACCTAGGTGTCTGGTTAGACTGTAAACTCTCCTTCCAGACTCACATTAAGCATCTCCAATCCAAAATTAAATCTAGAATCGGCTTCCTATTTCGCAACAAAGCCTCCTTCACTCATGCTGCCAAACATACCCTCGTAAAACTGACTATCCTAATGATCCTTGACTTTGGCGATGTCATTTACAAAATAGCCTCCAACATTCTACTCAGCAAACTGGATGTAGTCTATCACAGTGCCATCTGTTTTGTCACCAAATCCCCATATACTACCCACCACTGCGACCTGTATGCTCTCGTGGCTGGACCTCACTACATACTCGTCGCCAAACCCACTGGCTCCAGGTCATCTATAAGTCTTTGCTAGGTAAAGCCCCACCTTATCTCAGCTCACTGGTCACCATAGCAACACCCACCCGTAGCACGCGCTCCAGCAGGTTTATTTCACTGGTCCTCCCCAAAGCCAACACTTCCTTTGGCCGCCTTTCCTTCCAGTTCTCTGCTGCCAATGACTGGAACGAATTGCAAAAATCAATGAAGCTGGAGTCTTATATCTCCCTCTCTAACTTGAAGCATCAGCTGTCAGAGCAGCTTACCGATCACTGTACCTGTACACAGCCAATCTGTAAATAGCACACCCAACTACCTCATCCCCATATTGTTATTTATCCTCTTGCTCTTTTGCACCCCGGTATCTCTACTTGCACATCATCATCTGCACATCTATCACTCCAGTGTTAATGCTAAATTGTAATTATTTCACCTCTATGGCCTATTTATTGCCTTATCTCCCTACATTTCTACATTTGCACACACTGTACATAGATTTTTCTATTGTGTTATTGACTGTACGTTTGTTTATGTGTAACTCTGTGTTGTTGTTTTTGTCGCACTGCTTTGCTTTATCTTGGCCAGGTCGCAGTTGTAAATGAGAACTTGTTCTCAACTGGTCTACCTGGTTAAATAAAGGTGAAAATAAATAAATAAAATGAATTAAATATATATCAGTTATCATCTCAGATTGTGACTCGAAATATAAATGACACGTAACTCAAAGGTTTAGCACCATTCTGTCATTGATATTATTAATGCATAACTTATCCACATGTAAGCAAGCTTAGTTAGGATGTTAGGATTTTAGTCAAATACACCCACCAAGTAGCAGATGCAAACATGGCTAGACTGAGACTTACTGTAATGGCAAATGCTGATGGTGGGAGTCAGTGTAACATAGTACCATTATCACCAGGCAATCTGATCTGGAAGCAGAAGCTGGCCTTGTTCTTTCCCTTGGAGATTGGGGGCAGCTGGAGGAAGTCCCCACACACTATTAGCTGGATGCCTCTAAACAGCTCTGTGGACCTCCACAGAAAATGGACGACCTGACCAGAGAGTTCCAGGACCTGAAGAACAGCTTTCAGTTCTCCCAGGGTCAGCTCGATGAGTTGAAACAGGAGAATGGCAAGATGACAGCAATTTAGGGGCGGCAGGTAGCCTAGTGGTTAGAGCGTTGGGCCAGTTGCCGAAAGGTTGCTAGATCGAATCCCCGAGCTGACAAGGTAAACATCTGTTGTTCTGACCCTAAAACAAGGCAGTTAACCCACTGTTCCTAGGCCGTCATTGTAAATAAGAATTTGTTCTTAACTGACTTGCCTAGTTAAATTAAGAAAAATTCAGGGAAGACATCAGTTCTGTGAGTGAATCTATGATAACAATGGTGGATAAATGACAAGAGACAATGAATGAGGAATAACATAGTTGTGGACAGAATTGCAGAATCACCACATGAGACCTGGATGGAGTCTGAGGACAAAGTGAGGGAAATGATCTCTGAGAAATTGAAGATAGACCACAGGAAGATTGAGGTGGAGCGTGCTCACAGTACTAGAACGCCCAGTTGACAGGCCCAGGCCGATAGTGGTCAAGTTCCTGAGGTTCAAGAACAAGGTAGCTGTTCTGGAAAAAGCCAATACCTTGAGAGGAGTGTATATCTTCCCCAACTAGGACTATCCTGAAGCTGAGTGCCAGAAGAGGAAAGATCTTATCTCAGACATGAAAGCTGCCAGAGCACGTGAGGACATTGCTTACATCTGCTATGACAGGCTCATTGTCCACCCTCCCTCCCAGAAGCCTGGAGGGGATGAGAGGGGCAGTGGTGGAAAAAGTATCCAGTTGTCATACATGAGTAAAAGTGAAAGTCAGCCAATAAAATACTACTTGAGTAAAAGTAAAAAATAAAAAAAAACACATTTTATTGGTCACATACACATGCTTACAAGATGTTAATGTGAGTGTAGCGAAATGCTTGTGCTTCTAGTTCCAACAGTGCAGTAATATCTAACAATTCCCAACAACTACCTAATACACACACATCTAACAAGTAATCTAACAATTCCACCAACAACTATCCTAATACACACAAATCTAAAGGGGTGAATGAGAATATGTACATACTGTATAGTATATGGATGAGCGATGGCTGAGCGGCATAGGCAAGGTGCAGTAGGTGGTATAAAATACAGTATTTACATGTGATATGAGTAATGTAAGATATGTAAACATTATTAAAGTGGCATTGTTTAAAGTGACTAGTGATCCATTTATTAAAGTGTCCAGTGAATGGGTCTCAATGTAGGCAGCAGCATCTCTGAGTTAGTGATTGCTGTTTAGCAGTCTAATGACCTTGAGATAGAAGCTGTTTCTCAATCTCACGGTCCCAGCTTTGATGCACCTGGAAGTGGCTCGGGTGGTTGTTGTCCTTGATTATCTTTTTGGCCTTCCTGTGACATCGGGTGCTGTAGGTGTCATGGAGGGCAGGTAGTTTGCCCCCGGTGATGCGTTGTGCAGACCACACCACCCTCTGGAGAGCCTTGCGTTTGAGGGCGGTGCAGTTGCCGTACCAGGCTGTGATACATCCTGACAGGATGCTCTCGATTGTGCATCCGTAAAGGTTTGTGAGTATTTTAGGTGCCACGCTAAATTTCTACAGCCTCCTGAGGTTGAAGAGGCGCTGTTGCGCCTTCTTCACTACAATGTCTGTGTGGGTGGACCATTTCAGTTTATCATTGATGTGTATGCTGAGGAACTTTAAGCTTTCAACCTTCACTGTGGTCCCGTCGATGTGGATAGGGGGGTGCTCCCTCTTCTGTTTCCTGAAGTCCACAATCGTCTCCTTTGTTTTGTTGACGTTGAGTGAGCGGTTATTTTCCTGGCACCACACTCCCAGAGCCCTCACCTCCTCCCTGTACTCTGTCTCGTCATTGTTGGTAATCAAGCCTACTACTGTTGTGTCGTCTGCAAACTTGACGATTGAGTTGGAGGCTTGCTTGGCCACGCAGTCATGGGTGAACAGGGAGTACAGGATGGGGATGAGCACGCACCCTTGTGGGGATCCTAGTGTTGAGGATCAGCGAAGTGGAGGTGTTGTTTCCTACCGTCACCACCTGGGGGCGGCCCGTCAGGAAATCCAGGACCCAGGGCCTTGAGCTTAATGATGAGTTTGGAGGGTACTATGGTGTCGAATGCTGCGCTATAGTCAATGAACAGTATTCTTACATCTGTATTCCTCTTGTCCAGATGGGATAGGGCAGTGTGATGGCGATTGCATCTGTGGATCTATTGGGGCGGTAAGCAAATGGAGGTGGGTCTAGGGTGACGGGTAAGGTGGAGGTGATATGATCCTTGACTAGTTTCTCAAAGCACTTTATGATGACGGAAGTGAGTGCTACAGGGCGATAGTAATTTAGTTCAGTTACCTTTGCTTTCTTAGGTACAGGAACAATGGTGGGCATCTTGAAGCATGTGGGGACAGCAGACTGGGATAGGGAGAGATTGAATATGTCGGTAAACACACTGGTCAGCTGTTCTGCGCATGCTCTGAGGACGCGGTTAGGGATGCCGGCAGCGTTGCGAGGGTTAACACGCTTAAATGTCTTACTTACATCAGCCACGGAGAAGGAGAGCCTACAGTCATTGGTAGCGGGCCGCGTCGTTGGCACTGTGCTATCCTCAAAGCGGGCGAAGGTGTTTAGCTTGTCTGGCAGCAAGACGTCGGTGTCCGCGACGTGACTGGTTTTCCTTTTGTAGTCCGTGATTGTCTGTAGACCCTGCCACATACGTCTCGTGTCTGAGCCGTTGAATTGTGACTCCACTTTGTCTCTATGTTGACGTTTTGCCGGTTTGAATACCTTGCGGAGGGAATGACTACTCTTGTTTGTATTCTGCCATATTCCCAGTCACCTTGCCATGGTTAAATGCGGTGGTTCGAGCTTTCAGTTTTGCGCGAATGCTGCCATTTATCCACGGTTTCTGGTTAGGGTAGGTTTAAATAGTCACAGTGGGTACAACATCTTCTATACACTTTCTGATAAACTCAGTCACAGTATCAGTATATACGTCGATATTATTCTCTGAATCTACCCGGAACATATCCCAGTCCGCATGATCAAAACAATCTTGAAGCGTGGATTCCGATTGGTCAGACCAGCGTTGAATTGTCCTTAGCACGGTTACTTCCTGTTTGAGTTTCTGACTATAGGATGGGAGGAGCAAAATGGAGTCGTGGTCAGATTTGCCGAAAGGAGGGCGGGGGAGGGCCTTGTAAGCATCCTGGAAGTTGAAGTAGCAGTGGTCGAGTGCTTTAGCAGTGCGAGTACTGCAGTCAATGTGTTGATAGAACTCCGGCAGCCTTTTTCTCATATTTGCTTTGTTAAAATCCCCAGCTACTACAAATGTGGCCTCAGGATATGTGGTTTCCAGTTTGCATAAAGTTCAGTGAAGTTCTTTGAGGGCCGTCGTGGTATCGGCTTGAGGGGGGATATACACTGCCGTGACTATAACCAAAGAAAATTACCTTGGGAGATAATAGGGTCGGCATTTGATTGTGAGGTATTCTAGGTCGGGCGAACAAAAGGACTTGAGTTCCTGTATGTTATCACAATTACACCATGAATCGTTAATCATGAAACATACACCCCTGCCCTTCTTCCCAGAGAGGTATTTATTCCTGTCTCCGCGATGAACTGAGAACCCACCTGGTTGGACCGACAGACAGTATATCCCGAGAGAACCATGTTTCCGTGAAACAGAGTATGTTACAATCCCTGATGTCTCTCTGGAAAGAAGCCCTCATCCTGTGCTCGTCAATTTTATAATCCAGAGACTGAACATTAGCGAGTAATATAATCCGAAGCGGTGGGTGGTGTGCACGCCTCTCTTAAATCGGACTGGAGACCACTCCGAGTACCTCTCCTTCATCGGCGTTGTTTTGGGTCGGCCTCTGGTGGGTGTAAACAGAAGGTCCGCTTCGGGAAAGTCATATTCCTGGTCGTAATGCTGGTAGTGCTGGTGAGTTACCGCCACTCTGATGTCCAATAGTTCTTCCCGACTGTATCTAATAACACAAACATTTTTTGGGGCTAATAATGTAAGAAATAATACATAAAAAAACGAAATACTGCAACGTTTTCTAAGAGCTAGAAGCAAGGCAGACCTCTCTGTTGGCGCCATAAGCCGCCTCCAATGTCGTTTTAGAGAATTTGTCAGTACGTTCAACCGGACTCACAACCGCAGATCACATTTATGGCGTTGTGTTGTTTTGGCGAGCGGTTTGCTGATGTCAACGATGTGAACAGAGTGCCCCATGGTGGTGGTGGGGTTATAGTATGGGAACCGCCCCGCCACCATGGGGCACTCTGTTCACATCGTTGACATCAGCAAACCGCTCACCCACACAACGCCATAAATGTGATCTGCAGTTGTGAGTCCGGTTGAATGTACTGACAAATTCTCTAAAAGCTACAGACAATGAACACAGTTGCATTTTATCAATGGCAATTTGAATGCACAGAGATACTGTGATGAGATCCTGAGGCCCATTTTTTTTAAGTTATCTGTGGCCAACAGATGCATATCTGTATTCCCAGTTGTGAAATCCATAGATTAGGGCCAAATGAATTTATTTCAATTGACTGTGTCACAACGTTGACTGAAGGTGGCGCCTCTCCTCGTTCGGGCGGCGCTCGGCGGTCGTCGTTGCCGGCCTAGTAGCTGCCACCGATCCTCTTTTCATTTTCTTTTGGTGAGGTCTGGTTTATGTGTGCACCTGTATTGTGTTAGATCGTTAGTGGGGTGGTTATTTAGTCTCTCTGTTTGGGGATTGTGCGGGATTGTTTTTGTCTGGTTTGGTTAGGTTGGGGTTTAGGCATTCCCTCTGCATTTTTGTGTGTTAAGGCATACGAGTTTTTCTGGGCTGCGCCCCTACTCTTTTTTCGGGCTCTTACTGTTATTGTATTTTCGCCCTGGCTTACATGCTGTTGGCAGTTTTGGACTATTGCCTATTAAAACGTGTGTTCACGGACCTTGGTCTTCTGCGCCTGACTTCACCCGTCCTGCTGCTTTGAGTTCCTGACAGACTGATTTCCGTATATATACTGTAACTCAGTAAAATATTTGAAATTGTTGCATGTTGCATTTATATTTTTGTTTATATTTTTGTTCAGTGTATGTATATATGTATATATATATATATATATATATATATATATATATATATATATATATATATATATATATATATATATATATACTAAACAAAAATATAAACAAAAATATAAATGCAACATGCAACAATTTCAAATATTTATATATATATATATATAGTACAATCTGTGTCGCTTCATTGGCCTGGACTATTGTTTGTTTGAATTCAAGACCAGATTGTTCTCAGTTGGTCAGTGTCAGAGTAGGCTCTCATTTCGGCAATTTGTGTGGTATTAAAAAAGATTCAGCTAATGTCTTCTTTCATCATGTAAATGATGTAGAATTGAATGAAATTCAAAAACATTTTTAAAATTCTGAGTCTGCTAACGAATGTTCCCCGTATGTGGAAATCCTTAAAATGCCACTGCTCAACTGTAGCCCATGCCACATCACAAACGTTGTTATGGATTTATTATAAAGGGTCTTTTTCTTTCTTTTCATCGAATTGCATATAAAAAAAATAAGAAAGCCCCAAGGCCTATGATTTATTAATCCGGCCCTGGGGGTTTTAATACTTTATGGACCAGGAACTGCCACTGAGCGTTTTCCTATGAGTCAAGACTGGCTCTTGAAATTGAAATTAAATAAATGCCAGTTAAATAGTTGATAGACTGGCTGGCTAGCAGCATCCAACAGACTGGGGGTAGAGAAACACTGGTGCATAAATGTATTAATTTATTAACAGCCCAGCACCGATACAGTACATGCCTAAAATATTCCAACTGCCAACAACACATGGATAAGGTAACATTTCAGTTTATTGGATTTCTGGGATGAATTGTGTCATGCTTTCAGAAATATATTTGCTCATCAAGTAACATCGATAGATATTAATATGTAGGTTAACAGTCTGTCATGAAAGATATAGTAATATATATAGCCTAATACAAGGTTTTTATTTATGTTTACTATTTTCTACATTGTAGAATAATAGTGAAGACATCAAAACTATGACATATGACACATATGGAATCATGTAGTAACCAAAATAGTGTTAAACAAATCAAAATATATTTGATATTTTAGATGCTTCAAAGGAGCCTCGCGTTGCCGTGATGACAGTTTTGCACACTCTTGGCATTCTCTCAAACAGCTTCATGAGGTAGCCACCTGGAATGCATTTCAATTAACAGGTGTGCATTGTTAAAAGTTAATTTGTGGAATTTCTATCCTTCTTAATGCGTTTGAGCCAATTAGTTGTGTTGTGACAAGGTAGGGGTGGTATACAGAAGATAGCCCTATTTGGTAAAAGACCAAGTCCATATTATAACAAAAACAGCTCAAATAATCAAAGAGAAATGACAGTCCATCATTACTTTAAGACATGAAGGTCAGTCAATGCAGAACATTTCAAGAACTTTGAAAGTTTCTTTAAGTGCAGTCGTAAAAACCATCAAGCGTGTCATGGAAATTCTAATCAATAATGAGGAGATACAAGGTCAATCACCAGTCAGGATATTACTTTATTCAAAACGTATTAATAACATTGATTAATTATTGCAATAATGAAGCTGGTCGACGAATCACTCCTAGATGATTCGTTGAGAGCCCCACGAGCGGCTTTGAGTCACAGCATTTTATAGCAAAGTACATCCTCCTAAATGTTCATGGCGAACAACAGATGTATGGAATGGATCACAAGGTGAGACTTGATATATGAGACTGACTTATTGTACAGAGTTAGCCCCCTAAGATCTCATTCTTGGTACTTCACAGTACAGAAACACCAACTCATTCAATGGCATAAATCAATTGTAAAGTCCTGAGGGGAGTGAGCCTCTGGGTCATACACTATCCCAGGATAGGTGCAACATCAGAGATGACGTACAATGGATCCAGACACTAACCCACACATCTTTTCTCAGACCTTATCTCCCCCAAGTCCAAAGGAGGGAGTGACTGGCGCACAGACATTGTGGAAACAAGTAATTGGTTCCCCATTAACTTCTATGGGCTACGTGGGACGCTAGAGTCCTACCTGCGGGACACAGCCAGTGAAATATCAGGGCGGCAAATTAAAAAAAAAAAAATGTCATAATTCAACTTTCTCAAACATACAACTATTTTACACCATTTTAAAGATACACTTCTCCTTGATGTAACCACATTGTCCAATTTCAAAAAGGCTTTACAGCGAAAGCAAAACATTAGATTATGTTAGGAGAGTACACAGACAAAAATAATCACACAGCCATTTTCCAAGCAAGGACATGTGTCAATAAAACCCAAAACACAGCTAAATGAAGCATTTACATTGGCGCGTGATGTTCAGAAAATGTATTCCCACCAAAACGTCCGGTGAATGTGCACATCAATTTACAAAAATACTCATCATAAACGTTGACAAAATATATAACAATTATTTAAAGAATTATAGATGGACTACTCCTGGATGCAACCACTGTGTCACATTTTTCAATATTCTGAGTACATAGCTCAGCCATCAGGGCGAGCTATTCAGACATCCGCCAAGTTCGGGGCAACCTAAACTCAGAATTAGTATTAGAAATATTGTCTTACCTTTGCTGATCTTCATCAGAATGCACTCCCAGGACTGCTACTTCCACAAGAAATTTAGTTTTTGTTTGAAATAATCCCTATTTACGTACAAATACCTCCGTTTCGTTCGTGCGTACAGATCACTTATCCAAAGGCATAACGTGCGAGCGCGAAACCAGAGACGAAAAGTGAAAATGTTCCATTGCCGTACTTAGAAGCATGTCAAACGCTGTTTAAAATCAATCTTTATGGTATTTTTAACGTAAAATTGCGATAATATTCCAACCGGACAATAGCATGTTCATTCAAGAATAAAAAGAAGGAACGGCGCGCTGGCGTGACCGCGCATATCCAATCCCTTTGTTGCCAGGCAGACCACTCAGTAACTGAGCTCCTATTATCTGCCCAGTGACAGGAGAATGCTCAAACCACTTTCTGAAGGCTGTTGACAGCCAATGGAAGCCTTAGGAAGTGCAACGTCCCCCACAGATACTGTAGTTTCGATAGAGAATCAAAAGAAAAACTACAATTCTCAGACTTTCCACTTCCTGCTTGGATTTTTCTCAGGTTTTTGCCTGCCATATGAGTTCTGTTATATTCACAGACACCATTCAAACAGTTTTAGAAACTTCAGAGTGTTTTCTATCCAAATCTACTAATAATATGCATATTCTAGTTTCTGGGCCAGAGTAGTAACCTGTTTAAATTGGGTACGTTTTTCATCCGGCCGTGAAAATACTGCCCCCTAGCCCAGACAGGTTAATCATGAAATTAAGGAGAGCCGCACACTCTAGGAGCTCAGATGCAAAAATGTAATATTCAACGTTTCGACAGCCAAGCTGTCTTCATGTGTGCGGCTCTCCCTTATTTTCAAGTTTTCTACTCCGCTAGCCAGCACCTCGCCTTAATAGGTGTGCGTTTCTTTTTCTTCTAGATTCCCCATTAATCATGCCATCCCTTCACATGGTTTAAAATAGGTAAAGACACATTCACAGATGAAGACAATGTTCCTTCCGGTAATCTTCCCTTTCAGATATTTTGCATAGCACCAGGGACATGTGATAGACAAGCCTGACTTCTCCCCTCTCTGGGCCCCAGGTGACTGAGGCCCATATGAGGGAGGAAGTGCAACTGCCAACACCAGAGTCCGAAGGGATACGTTCTAATAACAAGAGTTCAACAGTTCAATCCTATAAGCATATAATGCAGTCAAGACATTCAAATTATCTATCTTACCGAGCTGATTCTGATTCTTCCGCCACAAACGTTATGATGAAACTGGCACTCGTGAGGTCCGCCACAGGAAAGTAAGACCCAGAGTTACCTCTGCTGCAGAAGATAAGTTCATTAGATTTGCCAGCCTCAGAAATTGCAGCCCAAATAAATGCTTATGCTTCACAGAGTTCAAGTAACAGACACATCTCAACATCAACTGCTCAGAGGAGACTGCGTGAATCAGGCCTTCATGGTCGAATTGCTGCAAAGACACCACTACTAAAGGACACCAATAAGAAGAAGAGAATTGCATGGGCCAAGAAACATGAGCAATGGACATTAGACAGGTGGAAATCTGTCCTTTGGTCTGATGAGTCCAAATGTTTGATTTTTGGTTCCAACCTCCATGTCTTTGTGAGACACAGAATAGGTGAACGGATGATCTCTGCATGTGTGGTTCCCACCGTCAAACATGGAGGAGGAGGTGTGATGGTATGGGGGTGCTTTGCTGGTGACACTGTCTGTGATTTATTTAGAATTCAAGGCACACTTAACCAGCATGGCTACCATAGCATTATGCAGCAACACGCTATCCCATCTGGTTTGCACTTAGTGGGACTATCATTTGTTTTTCAACAGGACAATGACCCAACACACCTCCAGGCTGTGTAAGGGATATTTGACCAAGAAGGAGAGTGATGGAGTGCTGCATCAGATGACCTGGCCTCCACAATCACCTGTCCTCAACCCTATTTAGATGGTTTGGGATAGGTTGGACCGCAGAGTTAAGGAAAAGCAGCCAACAAGTGCTCAGCATATGTGGGAACTCCAAGACTGTTGGAAAAGTATTCCAGGTGAAGCTGGTTGAGAGAATGCCAAGAGTGTGCAAAACTGTCATCAAGGCAAAGGGTGGCTACTTTGAAGAATCTACAATAAAAAATATATTTTGATTTGTTTAACACTGTTTTGGTTACTACATGATTCCATATGTGTTATTTCATAGTTTTGATGTCTTCACTATTATTCTACAATGTAGAAAATAGTAAACATAAAGAAAAACCCCTTGAATGAGTAAGTATGTCCAAACTTTGACTGGTACTGTACATTATATGTACAACCATTGTTCCTGTACCCAAGAAAGCAAAGGTAACTGAACTAAATGACTATCACCCTGTAGCACTCACTTCTGTCATCATGAAGTGCTTCGAGAGACTAGTCAAGGATCATATCACTTCTATCTTACCTGTCACCCTAGACCCACTTCCATTTGCTTACCGCCCCAATAGATCCACAGACGATGCAATCGCCATCACACTGCACATCCCATCTGGACAAGAGGAATATAGATGTAAGAATGCTATTCATTGACTATAGCTCAGCATTCAACACCATAGTGCCTTCCATGCTCATCATTATGTTTGAGGCCCTGGGTCTGAACCCCGCCCTGTACAACTAGGTCATGGACTTCCTGACGGCCGCCCCCAGGTGGTGAAGTTAAAAAACAGCACCTCCACTTCGCTGACCCTTAACACTGGGGCCCCAAAAGGGTGCATGCTAAGCCCCCTCCTATACTCCATATTCACCCATGACTGCGTGGCCATGCATGCATCCAACTCAATCATCAAGTTTGCAGACGACACAACAATGACGAGACAGCGTACAGGGAGGAGGTGAGGGCTCTGGGAGTGTGGTGGCAGGAAAATAACCTCTCACTCACCGTCAACAAAACAAAGGAGATGATCGTGGACTTGAGGAAGCACCCCCCTATCCACATCGACGGGACAGCATTGGAGAATGTGGAAAGGTTTAAGTTCCTCGGCGTACACATCACGGACAAACTGAAATGGTCCACTCACACAGACAATGTGGTGAAGAAGGCGCAACAGCACCTCTTCAACCTCAGGAGGCTGTAGAAATTTGGCTTGACACTTTAAACCCTCACAAACTTGTACAGATGCACAATTGAGAGCATCCTGTCGGGCTGTATCACTGGCTGGTACGGCAACTGCACCGCCTGCAAACGCAAGGCTCTCCAGAGGGTGGTGCGGTCTTCACAACGCCTCAACGGGGGCAAACTTCCTGCCCTCCCTCCAGTACACACGTACAGTGGGGGGGAAAAGTATTTGATCCCCTGCTGATTTTGTACGTTTGCCCACTTACAAAGAAATGATCAGTCTATAATTTTAATAGTAGGTTTATTTGAACAGTGAGAGACAGAATAACAACAAAAAAATCCAAAAAAACGCATGTCAAAAATGTTATAAAATGATTTGCATTTTAATGAGGGAAATAAGTATTTGACCCCTCTGCAAAACATGACTTAGTACTTGGTGGCAAAACCCTTGTTGGCAATCACAGAGGTCAGACGTTTCTTGTAGTTGGCCACCAGGTTTGCACACATCTCAGGAGGGATTTTGTCCCACTCCTCTTTGCAGATCTTCTCCAAGTCATTAAGGTTTCGAGGCTGACGTTTGGCAACTCGAACCTTCAACTCCCTCCACAGATTTTCTATGGGATTAAGGTCTGGAGACTGGCTAGGCCACTCCAGGACCTTAATGTGCTTCTTCTTGAGCCACTCCTTTGTTGCCTTGGCCGTGTGTTTTGGGTCATTGTCATGCTGGAATACCCATCCACGACCCATTTTCAATGCCCTGGCTGAGGGAAGGAGGTTCTCACCCAAGATTTGACAGTACATGGCCCCGTCCATCGTCCCTTTGATGCGGTGAAGTTGCATAATGTTTCCACCTCCATGTTTGATGATGGAGATGGTGTTCTTGGGGTCATAGGCAGCATTCCTCCTCCTCCAAACACGGCGAGTTGAGTTGATGTCAAAGAGCTCCATTTTGGTCTAATCTGACCACTACACTTTCACCAGTTGTCCTCTGAGTCATTCAGATGTTCATTGGCAAACTTCAGACGGGCATGTATTTGTATTCTTGAGCAGGGGGACCTTGCGGGCGCTGCAGGATTTCAGTCCTTCACGGCGTAGTGTGTTACCAATTGTTTTCTTGGTGACTATGGTCCCAGCTGCCTTGAGATCATTGACAAGATCCTCCCATGTAGTTCTGGGCTGATTACGCACCGTTCTCATGATCATTGCAACTCCACGAGGTGAGATCTTGCATGGAGCCCCAGGCCGAGAGATATTGACAGTTCTTTTGTGTTTCTTCCATTTGCGAATAATCGCAACAAATGTTGTCACCTTCTCACCAAGCTGCTTGGCGATGGTCTTGTAGCCCATTCCAGCCTTGTGTAGGTCTACAATCTTGTCCCTGAAATCCTTGGAGAGCTCTTTGGTCTTGGTCATGGTGGAGAGTTTGGAATCTGATTGATTGATTGCTTCTGTGGACAGGTGTCTTTTATACAGGTAACAAGCTGTGGTTAGGAGCACTCCCTTTAAGAGTGTGCGCCTAATCTCAGCTCGTTACCTGTATAAAAAACACCTGGGAGCCAGAAATCTTTCTGATTGAGAGGGGGTCAAATACTTATTTCCCCCATTAAAATGCAAATCAATTTATAACATTTTTGACATGCGTTTTTCTGGATATTTTTGTAGTTATTCTGTCTCTCACTGTTCAAATAAACCTACCATTAAAATTATAGACTGATCCTTTCTTTGTCAGTGGGCAAACGTACAAAATCAACAGGGGATCAAATAATTTTTTCCCCACTGTACAGCACCCAATGTTACAGGAAGACCAAAAAGATTATCAAGGACAACAACCACCCGAGCCACTGCCTGTTCACCCCACTATCATCCAGAAGGTCAGGTCAGCACAGGTGCATCAAAGCTGGGACTGAGAGTCTGAAAAACAGCTTCTATCTCGAGGCCATCAGACTGTTAAATAGCCTTCACTAGCACATTAGAGGCTGCTGCCTATATACATAGTCTTGAAATCACTGGCCACTTTAATAAATGGAACTCTAGTCACTAATAATGTTTACATATCTTGCATTACTCATCTCATATTTATATACTGTATTCTATTCTACTGTATCTTAGTCTATGCAGCTCTGACATTGTCCGTCCATATATTTATAAATTCTTAAGTCATCATTCCTTTACTTAGATTTTTGTGTGTATTGGGTATATGTTGTGAAATTGTTAGATATTACTTGTTGGATATTACTGCACTGTCGGAGCTAGAAACACAAGCATTTCACTACAACCACAGTAACATCTGCTTAACACATGTATGTGACCAATAACATTTGATTTGATTTGACTATACTCATCAGGAGACAGGCAGAGCCTACACGACACTGTAAAAAATGTCAGCACAGAAGCCAGTAAATGACTGTACATTTACAGGACCTTTTACTTGTGCAGTGATCGTGCTGTTTAATCAGCTTCTTGATATGCCACACTTGTCAGGTGGATGGATTATCTTGCCAAAGGAGAAATGTTCACTAACAGGGATGTAAACAAATTTGTGCACAAAATTTGAGAGTAATAACCTTTTTGTGCATATGGAACATTTCTGGGAGATTTTACTTTCTCTCATGAAACATCGGACCAACACTATATGTTGCGTTTATTTTTGTTCAGTATATTACAGCATACCAATGAATATTTGGTGTTTTACATCACTTGCATATGCCTTAAAAAAAAGGCTTCTAAACTGTCTTACTACAGGGCAAAACAGATCAATAGGACATAGCGGAACACTCAACCATTAAAGGTTTGATTACACTGATCTCTTCCCATTAAAATGTTACAAACCTACAGCCACACATCAGTTAAATTGGTACAGCCCTCTCATTAACGGGTGCAACAAATTTTGCCTCTTACAAGGCACACCTCAAAATATGTTAAGTACAAACAGAACACACACCTTCACCCTCACTCACACACTCATTACTGACGCCACACACACACACCCAGACACCTACGCTACTGCTATAATGATTATTGATTTGATTTATTACTACCATTACGCTGCTGTTCATTGATTATTGATTGACATAACCATTAGTATCTATCTATTTATCCTGCTACTGGTCACTATTACTCCTGTTTACATGTATACATTACCGTTAGTACGATACCATAGGTATTTATATATTCCCCCCTCCCCAATTAGAGTAAACTAATGTACAACAACACTTAGGCTTCTACTTCTAGCATATACATACTATATGCAGTGCATTCGGAAAGTATTCACATCCACTGACTTTTTCCACATTTTGTTACGATACAGCCTTATTTTAAAATGGATTACATACAAACAAATAAACATCAATCTACACACAATACCCCATAATGACAAAGTGAAAACAGGTTTTTAGACGTTTTTGCCAATGTATTAAAAATAAAAAATAGAAAAATCTTATTTACATAAGTATTCAGACCCTTTGCTATGAGACTCAAAATTGAGCTCAGGTGCATCCTGTTTCCATTGATCATCCTTGAGATGTTGCTGCAAATTGATTGGAGTCCACCTGTGGTAAATTCAATTGATTGGACATGATTTGGAAAGGCACACACCTGTTTATATAAGGTCCCACAGTTGACAGTTCATGTCAGCGAAAACCAAGCCATGTGGTCGAAGGAATTGTCTGTACAGCGCCGAGACAGGATTGTATTGAGGAACAGATCTGGTGAAGGGTACCAAAAAATGTCTGCAGCTTTGAAGGTCTGCAAGAACACAGTGGCCTCCATCATTCTTTAATGGAAGAAGTTTGGAACCACCAAGACTCTTCCTAGAGATGTCCGTCTGGCCAAACTGAGAATCGGGAGAAGGAGACTTGGTCAGGTAGGTGACCAAGAACCCGATGGTCACTCTGACAGAACTCTAGAGTTCCTCTGTGAAGATGGTAGAAACTTCCAGATGGACAACAATCTCTGAAGCACTCCACCAATCAGGCCTTTATGGTAGAGTGGCCAGACGGAAGCCACTCCTCTGTAAAAGGCACATGACAGCGCGCTTGGAGTTTGCCAAAAGGCACCCAAAGACTTTCAGACCATGAGAAACAAGATTCTCTGGTCTGATGAAACCAAGACTGAACTCTTTGGCCTGAATGCCAAGTGTCACATGTGGAGGAAACCTGGCACCATCCCTACGGTGAAGCGTGGTGGTGGTGGCGGCATCATGCTGAGGGGATGTTTTTCAGTGGCAGGGACTGGGAGACTAGTCAGGATCGAGGGAAAGATAAATGGAGGAAATGGTATAGCGAGATCCTTGATGAAAACCTGCTCAGGACCTCAGACTGAGGTGAAGGTTCACCATCCAAAAGGACAATGTCCCTAAGCACACAGCCAAGACAATGCAGGAGTGGCTTCGGGACGAGTCTCTAAATGTCCTTCTCTGAATTTTGCTTCAACAAAGTACTGAGTAAAGGGTCTGAATACTTGTGTTCATTTTAATACATTTGCAAACATTTCTAAAAATGCTTTGTCATTATGGGGTACTGTGTTTAGATTGATGAGGAAAAACTGTATTATATACATTTTAGAATAAGGCTGTAACTTAACAAAATGTGAAAAAAGTCAAGGGGTCTGAATACTTTCCGAATGCACTGTACATTTTACAGACACAATAGTTATCTTTTTGTTTTTAGTCCCATCCTTCAGTTCCACTCAAGCCCTCCCATCTATCTCTGAACACCATTCAGTTTTGATTTCTATTTCCAATACATTATTCAACTATCACTGCATTGTTGGGAAAGAGCTCTCAAGGTAAGAGTTTCATTGTACTGTTTTACACCCGGTGTATCCTGTGCACGTGGCCAATACGCTTTAAAACTTGAAACATGATCGTTCATTATTTTTATTGTAAATAAGATCTGATTACATCTGCATTATAAAACCATTAAGAAGCAAGAAGCGCTGTTGCTACCATAGCCAATATCGTCTTTGTCACGGCTGTCTCAAGAATGGGACCAAAGTGCAGCGTGTGTATCGTTCCACATTTTATTTTCACTGTGAAACTATGCAAGATATACAAATAAACATATGAACAAAAACAACAAACCGTGACGAAGAGGTGCAACATACACTAACTCAAAAACAATCTCTCACAAACCCAGGTGGGAAAAACAACTACTTAAGTATGATCTCCAATTAGAGACAACGATGACCAGCTGCCTCTAATTGGAGAGCATCCCAAAAAACAACAACATAGAAATACAAAAACTAGAACATAACAACATAGAAAATCTAAACTAGACAAAACCTCCTGTCACACCCTGACCTACTCTACCATAGAAAATAACAGCTTTCTATGGTCAGGACGTGACAGTCTTGTTAACCAAATGCCTGGCTTTACCTATTAATAAAGCAGGCTATCTGTCTACCTCTCCTCTCTCTGCTTTAATGCACTCCTCCTTTACAGCAGAACTCATCTAACCCTTTCCCCTGTTCAGGGATGGTGTCCTTTCTTACAAAAATAATAATACAAAAAATAAGCAGTGATGTCAAATGTCATTGGCTTTAGCAGGAGCTTTTGGAGCAGTAACTTCTGGCATGCTGCAGTCCTTTTCTGTATCAATAAACCATTTCCCAGTGACAGTCAAAATAAATCTCTATCTCCTGGTGTGGAGGTGGTGGAGCTGTTAATAATACAAATAATCTGACAGTGACAAGTACAGATTAACCTTCCGTTGTTTAATAACGCAGATGTAATCACATGCCAATCTTATTTCCATCCAAAATAATGAGATTATCTGTCTAGTTTTAAAGTGTATTGGCCACGTGTACAGGATACACCAGGTGTAAATCAGTACAATGAAATTCGTACCCGGAAAGCTCTTTCCCAACAATGCAGTATCAATAATAATAATATAGATAATAACAGAAATATTAATAAAATAATAAATAATAATACAGGTCAATGCCTTATTCTATGTGTAGGGGTACTGGAGTGGTTTGGGTAGGTTTAAACATATCAAGGGACTGGTAGTAGGAATCTATAAATACTTATGGTATTATACTTATGGTAATACAGTGCATTCGGAAAGTATTGAGACCCCTTGACTTTTCCACATTTTGTTACGTTACAGCTGTCGTGTCTTTGGCTATGCCGGATTAAGTGATATGACATGCTAACTTATAAAATTATTTCTCTGTAATTAATATTACCTGATTAAGCTAATCATGTAAATGTAATTAACTAGAAAGTCGGGGCACCACGGAAGAACGTTTATAGAGCTGTTATCTTCCGAATAAACTCTTAAAATACTTAGTAATATTTTACATCGATAGCAGTCAATATTAACCCTTAACTTATTTTCAGTCTCATAATGAAAGTTGTAAATTCTTGGTTATCTTCACGAACCCTGGCTAACAAGTTGAATCAGCAATACAAAATTGGGTTTAATTATTTATTTACTAAATACCTAACTAATCACACAGAATTACAAATACACAGAATACCAATGATGTCATACAGAAAACGTCCCGGTGGACGGAACCTGGTTACACAAAGGAAAGGGGGTTGGGCTTGAATGAAAGAGCGGGAAGATTTAGGAACATAGAAACAGCAGCTATGCTATCGTAAATACATTATCTTATGCATTCTAAATTACCGCCCATTTGGAAAGGGAAAATGCAATAAATATTTACTTGTAATCATTAAAGACTGGAGAGTTTTTCACGATAAAAAATAAATGGAGCTAAGCACATGCAAAATCCTAGAGAAATACTTTGTTCAGTCTGTTTTCCACCAGACACTGGGAGATGAATTCGCCTTTCAGCAGGATAATAATCTAAAACACAAGGCCAAATCTACACGAGTTGCTCACCAAGAAGGCAGTGAATGTTCCTGAGTGGCCGTTACAGTTTTGACTTAAATCGACTTGAAAATCTATGGCAAGACTTGAAAATGGTTATCTAGCAATGATCATCAACGCATTTGACAGAGCTATATCAACTAAGTGAATGGTATAGATATTTGTAGATATAGCTACATCTGCAAAGTTTAGATTTAGAAGGTTGCTAGCTAGCTAACGTGTTAGCTAAATAATTTAGCGCTAACATTAACTATCTAGCTAAATGTTAGCAGAAAATTTGTCTCAAATTCATTAGTCAGCTAAAATTAGCAAACTATTCAATTTGAGAAAATGAATCGAAATCCAAAAGGATCAGAGTTAGGTGATTTCAACCATGTGCATGCAGAAGAGGATGTCTTCCCTAATTGACCCCCCATTAAGTAATGGACATATACCAGGAGCTGTGCCTGGCCTGCCACGTCTGTTGACTCATCCAGCTGTAACGCATAGAATTCACTGGTTTGTATGCGAAGCAGTAATTGTTTAAAAATATCTCCTGCCATGTCACTGATGTGTCATGAAAGTGTTGTTTGAAGGCATTGTCTGTATCGTTTTTTGGCCTTTTCCCCCAGCATTGTCCCAGACATATCCGCGGCAGCAGGAAGAATTAAGTCCTCCACAATAGTATGGGGCTTGCCTCTCCTAGCCACTCGGTAGCTCACCATACAAGACGCTTCTCGTCCCTGGGTTGTGTCTCTGTGGACGCAGGGCTTACTTTTTTAACATTTGGTTACATACGGACTGTTAGTGTAATTCCCGCGAGAGAGTAACGGTTAATGTGATTGGATGTTAATTATTTGACTAGGCTACCTGTATTTGACATTGTGTTGTTATTTCGCTGAACACTAGATGGTTTAATTTTATTTTTGGCAGTGAAACGAGGCTACTCAGGTGAGAAAAAAACCTCACCCAAATGTATAGCCCCATTGAGAAATATAAATGGACTGTTTGAAAATGTGAGTTTTTTTTGGTTGAAAATATAAAAATAAAAAAGCATTTATTTTACTTTAATGTGAATCATATTTTCAATTGGCGTACCCCCGACGGCATTGCGCGTTCCCCCAGTTTGGGAATACGTGTTTTAGGTGAATCAGTGTCATGTGTGCTCCTTCTCCAGCCTCTAGGTCACCAGGCTGCTCGTTATGGCGCACACCTGTCACCATCGTTACGCGCACCTGCGTGTCATCAGACACACCTGGACTCTATCACCTCCTTGATTACCTGCCCTATATATGTCACTCCCTTTAGTTCCTTCCCCAGGCATCATTGTTTCTGTTTCAGTTTCATGGCTGTGCGGTGTTCTTGTTGTGTTCATTAAATTATGCACAGCCTGAACTTGCTTCCCGACTCCCAGCGCACACGTTACAATCAGGACTTTTTGCTAATGTTCAACGAAGGAAAAACATCCTCTAAGCTCCTTGAAAAGAGGGACACTGTATTGAAGTCCTCTAACTGGCAAAATACCTGACTACGACCACGGATTTGCGTCGCCTCCTGAAGTCTGCAGGGAAAAACTGCCTGAGAATGACAGTGAAACCGGTAAGTGGATTCACACGTGGGTAGTGCAATGTTTCAAACTCAGCGACATTGTTCTATGTGATTTGGGGTGTTTGCCTTTGTCCCAGTCTGACTGCAAGAAATAATATGTCCTCCATGCTGCTGCTTCATCTCCTCCCATCTCCTCCTTGCCGTCGGAAGAAGACAGGGCAAGACTGACAACTACTACATTGTGGTGGACTAGAGGCTTGTTCCCTGCCAGGCAACTAGTGGTCTGTGTGTGTTTTGAACTGTTCAAAGCCCACTTTGTCTTTAACCTGTATGATGATGCTCTTGTCAACTTCTACACATTTGTGCAGACAACTATCTACAACATGGATGTAGGCAAAACAAGAGTCCCCTAGCGTGATAGAGTTGAGGACAAAACTTCTTAACTATATAAATGTATGCTACGGTGCTTTTGTTGTCAAGCGTTGCACAGAAACAGACAGAATTCAGCATAGCTTCTATCCCTCTGCCAAATTGAGATTGTTCTGTGCTCAAGCTGTTTGTAGATACTCAGGTTTCAGAAAACATTTGAATAGTATTCATAAGGATATTGGTCAAGTAGTTGATGCATTAAGCTTAGAAGGGCCCTCTCATGTTGTTGATTCTCCTGTCCAGTCAGAACCTCCACAAATAGGTGGCGCCATTGGTGTCCCAATGAAGAATGTACAGAGTCTCGCTGAAGATATGTGTGCTTCCATCATTGCCAAGTTGCAAGCTAGTGGTGTTGCAAATAGTGTTGTGTCAACAGTAGTGTGATTAAAAAGCGCTTACTACTAGGCTTCCCTCCCAAATTAAACAAGTTCTGTCAGTTATGCATATGGATAACCCCTCTACATCTGCTGTAAAGGATAGTTTTGAAAACCCGTTTACCAGTTAACACAGAAACCAAGAGGACAAAGTACTTCAACCAAAAATGGGGTGTTGTGGAGTCAGTAGAAGTAATGTTGGGAGTTAGATATGATAGCAGGCGAAATAAATAAACAGGCATGTATGATCACGTCCCAGTGAAAGACAATTTTGTATATATTCCTATACTGGAAACATTGACGTTCGTGTCGCAATTCTGAAATCTGTAAGTGATTGGAAAATGCACCTAGGGATACATCTGTGGAAGACACTTATGGAGACTTTTGTGATGGAAGCTACCCTTAAGACTCTTTCCTTGTTCTCAAAACGTAGTCCAATTGGCTCTGTAAAGCATTTCTATGATGACTTTGAAACTGCCAACCCGCTTGGATCCAAGCATGGTGTTCACAAGATGGGCACCATTTATTTTGTCCCAGGAATCTGCCTCCCAAGTTTAACTCTGCTGTGATGAATATTCATTTAGTGTCATTATTTCATGATCAAGATCTAAAGAAATATGGATTTGATGCCATTCTGGAGCCTTTGGTTAAACTGGAGCGTGATGGTGTAAATTTGCCTCTTTCAACTGATAGAGCTTATGGCACTATCTGCCAAATAACTGGAGACCAATTTGGAGATGCATAAAGTTCTTGGTTTCAGAGTCCTTCAGTGGTCATCACTTTTGCCGGTTCTGTTTGATAGAAAAGTCTAATGCTCTGACGGTTTACAGTGCGGATGACCCTAAGATTGTCTTGTGTGGTAAAGATCAATTTGAAATGCATTTGAATCAGTTGCCATCAGACCCACAGCTCCCATCTGTGTATGGTGTAAAGACAAATTCTAAAGTTTGTAGCACTTCCATGTTTGTAGTGATTTTTCTGTGGACATAATGCATGAGATTCTTGAAGGGGTGACTCATTTTGAGTTCAAATTGTTGTTTAAACATGTCTCAGAATTTTTTTGGGGGGGGGGGCAGCGTGTGCTTCTCTCTAGAATCTACTCGTTTGACTATGGGTGCGTGGAACTCAAACTAAAGTTAACCTAGAAAACAGTGGAAATGGCAATTAATTATATTCAAACGCTGTCTTGTGAGAAACATTCCCTTGACTTTGGGTGATGTTGTTCCACCAGGAAATGAGAACTGGAATTTGCTGCCCATTTTACTGCAAATAATCTACATTGTTTTTTGCCCCTTTTCTTAGCCAGGGCATGACTGTATCTGAAACATTTGATAATTGAACATTACACACTTTCAAACAGTTTTACCCACATAAAAACATAATACCCAAAGATCACTTTGATACATTACCAAGCATGCATAAGACAAATCGGTCCTTTATTACATATCTGGAGAATGAGGTTTGAGGCAAAGCACAAAGTCTTAAAGAACACCTTCAAGAACATTAAGTCCCTTGCCAAAAAAACACCGATTTGCTATATGCCATCACTGGGAGACATCACCATTGCAACATACTGAGTATGGACCATTTTCCCTGATTTGCGTAATAATCAGATTATTGTCAACTTTGTCAAGAAAAGTGCATACCTAGTCTTAGGAGGACTTCCACTTGGGTTAAATAGCAACTCTGCAAATACTCTTGTTCTCATATAGTACATATATGGAGGTGCCTGTGATGCAATAATTTCATTCTGATGCGCCTGTGATGCACTGATTTCATTCTAATGCGCCCTCTCTTTGTGGACTAAATGAAACAACAGTCACTACTCTTGTAACGAATCCTTTATTGCTCCTGTTTAACTCACCTACAACTTGTAGGCTTGATTTGAGTGGGAGAGAACCAGACAAAAAATTGTTTTCCTAGTGTGAATATTTAGCACTTCCTGGTGTCAATTCAGCTGCAGGATGCATTCTCTTGAGTTGATCCTCAACACGAAAGGTGTTGCTGCTTAATACTGAGAGTGTTGAAAAAACGCCCCCATGGGTCATTTGAACAACACCTGAAGTGTTATCTTAACACTCAGTGTTTCAATATTAACTCCACAAAAAGAGTTAAATAAACACTGATAAGAGTATTTTTCTGGTTGGTTGCAGCTGTCTAATTGCATTCTAAAAATGTCAAAGTACAATTGTGGGAAACACAGTTTGGAAAGCAAATGCCTAATCTGAAGACTAATCTGTCTGTAGAACCAATATAAAAAAAATTCTCTCAACAACTCCCTTTTTTTGTGAACAGCAGCACTGTTTTAAAAGTAGGTCACCTTGAGACCTACTTCCAAGACTAGTGTATCAGCCATCACCGTGAGTAGTAGCATATGGCTTTATCTTCATCATTAGCGGAGTCAGTGTGCCACTAGACATTTTATAGCCTACTGTAGCCTATAATATATATATATATATATATATATATATATATATATATATATATATATATATATATATATATATACTGCTCAAAAAAATAAAGGGAACACTTAAACAACACAATGTAACTCCAAGTCAATCACACTTCTGTGAAATCAAACTGTCCACTTAAGAAGCAACACTGATTGACAATACATTTCACATGCTGTTGTGCAAATGGAATAGACAACAGGTGGAAATTATAGGCAATTAGCAAGACACACCCAATAAAGGAGTGGTTGTGCAGGTGGAGACCACAGACCACTTCTCAGTTCCTATGCTTCCTGGCTGATGTTTTGGTCGCTTTTGAATGCTGGCAGTGCTTTCACTTTAGTGGTAGCATGAGACGGAGTCTACAACCCACACAAGTGGCTCAGGAAGTGCAGCTCATCCAGGATGGCACATCAATGCGAGCTGTGGCAAGAAGGTTTGCTGTGTCTGTCAGCGTAGTGTCCAGAGCATGGAGGCGCTACCAGGAGACAGGCCAGTACATCAGGAGATGTGGAGGAGGCCGTAGGAGGGCAACAACCCAGCAGCAGGACCGCTACCTCTGCCTTTGTGCAAGGAGGAGCACTGCCAGAGCCCTGCAAAATGACCTCCAGCAGGCCACAAATGTGCATGTGTCTGCTCAAACGGTCAGAAACAGACTCCATGAGGGTGGTATGAGGGCCCGACATCCCCAGGTGGGGGTTGTGCTTATAGCCCAACACCGTGCAGGACGTTTGGCATTTGCCAGACAACACCAAGATTGGCAAATTCGCCACTGGCGCTCTGTGCTCTTCACAGATGAAAGCAGGTTCACACTGAGCACGTGACAGACGTGACAGAGTCTGGAGATGCCGTGGAGAACGTTCTGCTGCCTGCAATGTCCTCCAGCATGACCGGTTTGGCGGTGGGTCAGTCATGGTGTGGGGTGGCATTTCTTTGGGGGGCCGCACAGCCCTCCATGTGCTCGCCAGAGGTAGCCTGACTGCCATTAGGTACCGAGATGAGATCCTCAGACCCCTTGTGAGACCATATGCTGGTGCGGTTGGCCCTGGGTTCCTCCTAATGCAAGACCTCATGTGGCTGGAGTGTGTCAGCAGTTCCTGCAAGAGGAAGGCATTGATGCTATGGACTGGCCCGCCCGTTCCCCAGACCTGAATCCAATTGAGCACATCTGGGACATCATGTCTCGCTCCATCTACCAATGCCACGTTGCACCACAGACTGTCCAAGAGTTGGCGGATGCTTTAGTCCAGGTCTGGGAGGAGATCCCTCAGGAGACCATCCACTACCTCATCAGGAGCATGCCCAGGCGTTGTAGGGAGGTCATACAGGCACGTGGAGGCCACACACACACTACTGAGCCTCATTTTGACTTGTTTTAAGGATATTACATAAAAGTTGGATCAGCCTGTAGTGTGGTTTTCCACTTTAATTTTGAGCGTGACTCCAAATCCAGACCTCCATGGGTTGATAAATTGGATTTCCATTGATTATTTTTGTGATTTTTTTTTTTTTTTTTTTTTTTTTTTTTTTGTCAGCACATTCAACTATGTAAAGAAAAAAGTATTTCATAAGATTATTTCTTTAATTCAGATCTAGGATGTGTTGTTTAAGTGTTCCCTTTATTTTTTTTTGCAATATATATATATGACAAAACACACATCACGACAAGAGAGACAACACAACATTACATAAAGAGAGACCTAAGACAACACAGCATGGCAGCAACACATCAAAGTTAATTTGTCACGCGCGCCGAATACAACAGGTGTAGACCTTACAGTGAAATGCTTACTTACAGGCTCTAACCAATAGTGAACAAAAAAGGTGTTGGATGAACAATAGGCAAGTAAAGAAATAAAACAGTAAAAAGACAGGCTATATACAGTAGCGAGGCTAGAAAAGTAGTGAGGCTACATACAGACACCGGTTAGTCAGGCTGATTGAGGTAGTATGTACATGTAGATATGGTTAAAGTGACTATGTATATATGATGAACAGAGAGTAGCAGTAGCGTAAAGGGGTTGGTGGGTGGCGGGACAATGCAAATAGCCCGGTTAGCCAATGTGCGGGAGCACTGGTTGGTCGGCCCAACTGAGGTAGTATGTACATGAATGTATAGTTAAAGTGACTATGCATATATGATGAACAGAGACTAGCAGCAGCATAAAAATAGGTTTGGGGGAGGCACACAATGCAAATAGTCTGGGTAGCCATTTGATTACCTGTTCCTAAAAGTGGCACTCCGGTGGCAGACCCGGACTAAAGCATCCGCCAACTCCTGGACAGTCTGTGGTGCAACGTGGCGTTGGTGGATGGAGCGAGACATGATGTCCCAGATGTGCTCAATTGGATTCAGGTCTGGCGAACGGGCGGGCCAGTCCATAGCATCAATGCCTTCCTCTTGCAGGAACTGCTGACACACTCCAGCCACATGAGGTCTAGCATTGTCTTGCATTAGGAGGAACCTAGGGCCAACCACACCAGCATATGGTCTCACAAGGGGTCTGAGGATCTCATCTCGGTACCTAATGGCAGTCAGGCTACCTCTGGCGAGCACATGGAGGGCTGTGCGGCCCCCCAAAGAAATGCCACCCCACACCATGACTGACCCACCGCCAAACCGGTCATGCTGGAGGATGTTGCAGGCAGCAGAATGTTCTCCACGGCGTCTCCAGACTCTGTCACGTCTGTCACGTGCTCAGTATGAACCTGCTTTCATCTTTGAAGAGCATTGGGCGCCAGTGGCGAATTTGCCAATCTTGGTGTTCTCTGGCAAATGCCAAACGTCCTGCACGGTGTTGGGCTGTAAGCGGCTGTAAGTGGACGTCGGGCTCTCATACCACCCTCATGGAGTCTGTTTCTGACCGTTTGAGCAGACACATGCACATTTGTGGCCTGCTGGAGGTCATTTTGCAGGGCTCTGGCAGTGCTCCTCCTGCTCCTCCTTGCACAAGGGTGGAGGTAGCGGTCCTGCTGCTGGGTTGTTGCCGTTCTACGGCCTCCTCCACGTCTCCTGGTAGCGCCTCCATGCTCTGGACACTACGCTGACAGACACAGCAAACCTTCTTGCCACAGCTGGCATTGAAGTGCCATCCTGGATGAGCTGCACTACTTGAGCCACTTGTGTGGGTTGTAGACTCCGTCTCATGCTACCACTAGAGTGAAAGCACCGCCAGTATTCAAAAGTGACCAAAACATCAGCCAGGAAGCATAGGAACTGAGAAGTGGTCTGTGGTCCCCACCTGCAGAACCACTCCTTTATTGGGGTTGTCTTGCTAATTGCCTATAATTTCCACAACAGCATGTGAAATTTATTGTCAATCAGTGTTGCTTCCTAAGTGGACAGTTTGATTTCACAGAAGTGTGATTGACTTGGAGTTACATTGTGTTGTTTAAGTGTTCCCTTTATTTTTTTGAGCAGTATATAATATATATATATATATCTCGTGACAGACTGTTAACTTAAATGTTAAATAAACTCAGCAAAAAAAGAAATGTCCCTTTTTCAGGACCCTGTCTTTCAAAGATAATTCATAAAAATCCAAATAACTTCACAGATCGTCATTGTAAAGGGTTTAAACACTGTTTCTCATGCTTGTTCAATGAACCATAAACAATTAATGAACATGCACCTGTGGAACGGTCGATAAGACACCAACAGCTTACAGACTGTAGGCAATTAAGGTAACGGTTATGAAAAAGTTAGGACACTAAAGAGGCCTTTCTACTGACTGAAAAATACCAAAAGAAAGATGCCTAAGGCACGTTCACGCAGACGAGCAGGGACCCAGGGCATGCTGCAATGAGGCATGAGGACTCCAAATGTGGCCAGGGCAACAAATTGCAATGTCCATACTGTGAGATGCCTAAGACAGCTCTACAGGGAGACAGGACGGACAGCTGATCATCCTCGCAATAGCAGACCACATGTAACAAGACCTGCACAGGATCGGTACATCCAAACATCACACCTGCAGGACAGGTATAGGATGGCAACAACAACTGCCCGAGTTACACCAGGAATGCACAATCCCTCCAGCAGTGCTCAGACTGTCCGCAATAGGCTGAGAGAGGCTAGACTGAGGGCTTGTAGGCCTGTTGTAAGGCAGGTCCTCACCAGACATCACGGCAACAATGTCGCCTATGGGCACAAACCAACTGTCGCTGGACCAGACAGGACTGCCAAAACGTGCTCTTCACTGACGAATCGCGGTTTTGTCTCACCAGGGGTGATGGTCGGATTTGTGTTTATCGTCGAAGGAATGAGCGTTACACCGAGGCCTGTAATCTGGAGCGGGATCGATTTGGAGGTGTAGGGTCCGTCATGGTCTGGGGCGGTGTGTCACAGCATCATCGGACTGAGCTTGTTGTCATTGCAGGCAATCGCAATGCTGTGCGTTACAGGGATGACATCCTCCTTCCTCATGTGGTACCCTTCCTGCTGGCTCATCCTGACCTGACCCTCCAGCATGACAATGCCACCAGCCATACTGCTCGTTCTGTGCGCGATTTCCTGCAAGGCAGGAATGTCAGTGTTCTGCCATGGCCAGCGAAGAGCCCAGATCTCAATCCCATTGAGCATGTCTGGGACCTGTTGGATCAGAGGGTGAGGGCTAGGGCCATTCCCCCCAGAAATGTCCGGGAACTTGCAGGTGCCTTGGTTGAAGAGTGGGGTAACATCTCACAGCAAGAACTGGCAAATCTGGTGCAGTCCTTGAGGAGGAGATGCACTGCAGTACTTAATGCAGCTGGTGGCCACACCCGATACTGACTTACTTTTGATTTTGACAGGGACACATTATTCCATTTCTGTTAGTCGAATGTCTGTGGAACTTGTTCAGTTTAATGTCTCAGTTGTTAAATCTTGTTATGTTCATACAAATATTTACACGTTAAGTTTGCTGAAAATAAACGCAGTTGACTGTTGAATGATGTTTCTTTTTTTTTCTGAGTTTAAATCAGTGTTACTTGATGAGCAGATATATTTCTGAAAGCATGACCCACTTCATCCCAGAAATCCCATAAACTGAAATGTTACCTTATCCATGTGTTGTTGGCAGATGGAATATTGTTTGTATGTACTGTGTCGGTGCTGGGCTGTTAATAAATAAATGTTATACACCAGTGTTTCTCTATCCCCAGTCTGTTGGATGCTGCTAGCCAGCCAGTCTATCAGCTATTTAGTAATTTCAAGAGCCAGTCATAACTCATAGGAAAACGCTCGGTGCTAGTTCCTGGTCCATAAAGTATTAAAACCACCTAAAGTTGATTGAGCCACCTGTGCGTCCAGGGCCGGATTAATAACTCACACCCTGGGGCTTTGTTATTTTTTTATAGGTCCCCCCCCCACGTAATTCGATGAAAAGAAAGAAAGCCCCTTTATAATAAAGACATAACATTTGTGACAGTATGTGGCATGGGCTACAGTTGAGCAGAGGCGTTTTAAGGATTTCCACACACGGGGAACATTTGATAACAGGGTCCAAGTATTATAATTGTTTTCTTAAATGCATTTCTAAGTAATTTACATGAAGACATTAGCTGAATCTTTTTTAATACCACACAAATTACCGAATTGAGTGGTTACTCTGACCTACTGAGAACAATCTGGTCTTGAATTCAAACAAACAATAGCCTAGGCCAATGAAGCGACACAGATTGTGTATATATAAAGTACACACACAGAGAGAACAAAAATATAAAACGCAACATGCAACAATTTACTGAGTTACAGTTCATATAAGGAAATCAGTCAATTGAAATACATTCATTAGGCCCTAATCTATGGATTTCACATGACTGGTAATATAGATATGCATCTGTTGGTCACGGGTACCTTAAAAAACAAATGGGCCTCAGGATTTCATCACGGTATCTCTGTGCATTCAAATTGCCACCAATAAAATGCAATTGTGTTCGTAGCTTATGCCTTCCCATACCATACCACCATGGGGCACTTGTTGACATCAGAAAACCGGTCGCCCACACAACGCCATAAACGTGCTTTGCGGTTGTGAGGCCGGTTGAACGTACTGCCAAATTCTCTAAAACAACATTGGAGGTGGCTTATGGTAGAGAAATTGACATTCAATTCTCTGGCAACAGCTCTGGTGGACATTCCTGCTGTTAGCATGCCAATTGCTCTCTCCCTCAACTTGAGGCATCTTTGGTATTGTGTTTTGTGACAAAACTGCAGATTTTAGAGTGACCTTTCATTGTCCCCAGCACAAGGTGCACCTGTGTAATCATGCTGTTAAATCAGCTTCTTGATATGCCACATCTATCAGGTGGATGGATTATCTTGGCAAAGGAGAATTGCTCACAACAGGTATGTAACCAAATGTGTGCACAAAATATGAGAGAAATAAGATGTATGAAATATTTCAGGGATCTTTTATTTCAGCTCATGATACATGGGAACAACACTTTACATATTATGATTATAATTTTGTTCTATATATATATATATATATATATATATTGCTAAAAAAAGGGAACACTTAAACAACACATCCTAGATCTGAATGAAAGAAATAATCTTATTAAATAATTTTCTCTTTACATAGTTTAATGTGCTGACAACAAAAATCACACAAAAATAATCAATGTAAATCTAATTTATCAACCCATGGAGGTCTGGATTTGGAGTCACACTCAAAATTAAAGTGGAAAACCACACTACAGGCTGATCCAACTTTGACGTAATGTCCTTAAAACAAGTCAAAATGAGGCTCAGTAGTGTGTGTGGCCTCCACGTGCCTGTATGACCTCCCTACATCGCCTGGGCATGCTCCTGATGAGGTGGCAGATGGTCTCCTGAGGGATCTCCTCCCAGACCCGGACTAAAGCATCCGCCAACTCCTGGACAGTCTGTGGTGCAACGTGGCGTTGGTGTATGGAGCAAGACATGATGTCCCAGATGTGCTCAATTGGATTCAGGTCTGGGGAACGGGTGGGCCAGTCCATAGCATCAATGCCTTCCTCTTGCAGGAACTGCTGACACACTCCAGCCACATGAGGTCTAGCATTGTCTTGCATTAGGAGGAACCCAGGGCCAACCACACCAGCATATGGTCTCACAAGGGGTCTGAGGATCTCATCTCGGTACCTAATGGCAGTCAGGCTACCTCTGGCGAGCACATGGAGGGCTGTGCGGCCCCCCCCAAAGAAATGCCACCCCACACCATGACTGACCCACCGCCAAACCGGTCATGCTGGAGGATGTTGCAGGCAGCAGAACATTCTCCACGGCGTCTCCAGACTCTGTCACGTCTGTCACGTGCTCAGTGTGAACCTGCTTTCATCTGTGAAGAGCACAGTGCGCCAGTGGCGAATTTGCCAATCTTGGTGTTCTCTGGCAAATGCCAAACGTCCTGCACGGTTTTGGGCTGTAAGCACAACTCCCACCTGTGGACGTCGGGCCCTCATACCACCCTCATGGAGTCTGTTTCTGACCGTTTGAGCAGACACATGCACATTTGTGGCCTGCTGGAGGTCATTTTGCAGGGCTCTGGCAGTGCTTCTCCTGCTCCTCCTTGCACAAAGGCGGAGGTAGCGGTCCTGCGGCTGGGTTGTTGCCCTCCTACGGCCTCCTCCACGTCTCCTGATCTACTGGCCTGTCTCCTGGTAGCGCCTCCATGCTCTGGACACTCCGCTGACAGACACAGCAAACCTTCTTGCCACAGCTGGCATTGATGTGCCATCCTGGATGAGCTGCACTACCTGAGCCACTTGTGTGGGTTGTAGACTCTGTCTAATGCTACCACTAGAGTGAAAGCACCGCCAGTATTCAAAAGTGACCAAAACATCAGCCAGGAAGCATAGGAATTGAGAAGTGGTCTGTGGTCCCCACCTGCAGAACCACTCCTTTATTGGGGTGTCTTGCTGATTGCCTATAATTTCCACCTGTTGTCTATTCCATTTGCACAACAGCATGTGAAATGTATTGTCAATCAGTGTTGCTTCCTAAGTGGACAGTTTGATTTCACAGAAGTGTGATTGACTTGGAGTTACATTGTGTTGTTTTAAGTGTTCCATTTATTTTTTTGAGATATCTATCCCAGCTCCCGTCCCCGCAGGAGGCCTTTGGCCTTTTGGTAGGCTGTCATTGTAAATAAGAATTTGTTCTTAACTGACTTGCCTAGTTAAATAAAGGTTAATTAAAAAAGTTGTATATAATAATTGTGGGGAAAGAGCTCTCGTGGTAAGAATTTAATTTTACACCTGGTGTATCCTGTGCACGTGGCCATCAAACGTTGAAACTACACACATTCGTTCATTATTTTTTATGTAAATAAGATTGCCATGTGATTACATTTGCATTATGAAACCATTAAGAAGCAAGAAGCACTGTTGCTACCATAGCCAATATCGTCTTGTTAACCAAACGCCTGGCTTTACCTATTAATAAAGCAGGCTATCTGTCTTCCTCTCCTCTCTCTGCCTTTAGTGCACTCCTCCTTTACAGCAGAACTCATCTAACCCTTTCTGCTGTTCAGGGATGGTGTCCTTTCTTATAATAATAATAATAATAATAATAATAATAATAATAATAATACAAAAAATAAGCAGTGATGTCAAATGTCATTGGCTTTAGCAGGAGCTTTTGGAGCAGTAACTTCTGGCATGCTGCAGTCCTTTTCTGTATCAATAAACCATTTCCCAGTGACAGTCAAAAGAAATCTGTCTCCTGGTGTGGAGGTGGTGGAGCTGTTAATAATACAAATAATCTGACAGTGACACGTACAGATTATCCCTTCATTTGTTTCATAACGCAGATGTAATCACAATCAAATCGTATTTCCATCCAAAATAATCTCATTATCTGTCTAGTTTCAAAGTTTATTGGCCACGTGTACGAGATACACCAGGTGTAAAACAGTACAATGAAATTGTTTCCTCGAGCTCTTTTCCAACAATGCAGTATTAATAATATAAATATAGATAATAACAGAATGTTATAAACTAATGACTAATACAGGCCGGTGCCTTATTCAATGTGCAGGAGTACTGGAGTGGTTTGGGTAGGTTTAAACATAAATACTTATGGTATTATACTTATGGTAATACAGTGCATTTGGAAAGTATTGAGACCCCTTGACTTTTCCACAATTTGTTACGTTACAGCCTTATTCTAAAATTGATTAGAAAAAAACCTTAGAATAAGGCTGTAACTTAACAAATTGTGGAAAAGTCAAGGGGTCTCAATACTTTCCAAATGCACTGTATTACCATTCGTTCTGCTCCTGAACAACCCCCTGTTCCCTGGTAGGCCGTCACTGTAAATAAGAATTTCTCAACCTTTTATTTAACTAGGCAAGTCAGTTAAGTTATTTTAAAAAATTATAATAATAAATACAAGTTTGGCATACCTGTATTTGGGGAGTTTTTCCCCATTCTCCTCTGCAGATCCTCTCAAGCTCTGTAAGGTTGGATGGGAGTGTCGCTGCACAGATATTTTCAGGTCTCTCCAGAGATGTTTGATTGGGTTCAAGTCCGGATTCTGGCTGGGCCACTCCTGCGTTGTCTTGGCTGTGTGCTTAGGGTCGTTGTCCTGTTGGAAGGTGAAAAACCAAAACCTGCAGAAGAAACACAGCGGAACCTGGAAATACCATCCGCAACAACACTGAGTGAGTAAAGTTCAGTCTGAACCTATTTCTGAAGGCTAAAAGTAAAAGACAATATCTAGGGAATTTTGTTACATAAAGCTTAATAAATAAGGTTACAAAGTAAAAAGCTAATAGGAAAGAAACTGACCAACAACCCCAATTTAGCACTGAGTTGTAAAGTAAGAGGTGTCGAAGCCTTTTAGCCCAACAAATGGCAGGAGTCTCACAAGCTGTCTCCTGAAGTTCAGAGACCATCCACTGGCATTTTCTACAAGAAATCTGCCTCCAGAAATAAAACCTTCTCCCAAGTGGGTGTGACACCTACTCCCGTTGACTGCTGCACTGCTGCTTGGATTCCACCTGGTGATCTGTTCACTGTCTGCCCTGGATTGTCTCCCCCTGTCTGGTACAGGTACTCCCCACTCTCTCCCGAGTTTTAGCTCACCTCCAGCATACAGACACTGTTGGGGCGAGTGACTCTGAACTTACAATGGCAAGCCCCAAGTCGCTATATTATTTTCTTGTGCATTTTGCTACTCTACTCATGACTCCTGCATGCTTTGTTGACTATGAATTTTGTCTATCCAACCATGGGACAGACTGTTTGTTCTCACACTCGGGACTCTGACTTGCTATTGGTTACACGGACTCATGGCCTCCCATCCTATTCTAACCACCTCTCGCCGGCTTTGTATTCATGTTACCTGATGAAATTGCTGTACAATATGATCCTGTTGCCATCTCCCTGTCCTCTGCCATGCCTTGACTGTATTACTGTTGATGATATCTGGAAATGTGCATGTACACCCTTGCCCATCTACTGTTGTTAGCCCCAATTCTGACTTGTGCTCTGGTATCTGCTTCACTTATTTCTGCTCTCGTAAAAGCCTGAGTTTTCTGCACGTTAACACTAGAAGCTTATTACCTAAAATGGATCAATTGAAAGTGTGGGTTCACAGCTCCAATCCAGATGTGTTGGTCCGTACTGAGACGTGGTTAAGGAAGTGTTTTGAATACTGATGTTAATATTTCTGGTTATAGCCTTTTTCGGCAAGACAGATCTTCCAAAGGTGGAGGAGTGGCAATCTTTACCAAGGATCACCTTCTGTGCTTGGTTGTCTCCACCAAGTCTGTACCCAAACAATTTGATTTGCTAGTTTTAAGCATTAAACTTTCAAATAGCTCTTCATTGACTGTTGCTGGGTGTTATCGTCCTCCATCAGCACCGGCCTGTACCCTACCTGCCCTAAGCTCTCTCCTGATATGGAATGATGATGGCGCCGGAGGGGATGGCTGGCGTCTTATCGGCTCTTAACCAACCATGCTATTCTGTTTAGTTTTTTTCCGCATTGTTCGGAACTTGTTTTGTACATAATGTTGCTGCTACCATCTCTTATGACTGAAAAGAGCTTCTGGACATCAGCACTGCGATTACTCACCTCAAATTGGACGAAGACTTTTTATTAAATGAATCGGACGGGAGGGGTATACTACAGACACACGACCAGGCCCAGATCCCCGTCATTCGCTGAAGAAGGAAACTGAGATTTCGCGGAAAAAGATCAGGGTGCCTTGTGAGGATCAGGCAACAAGTGGCTAAACTGCCTTTGCCTTTCGTTCTGCTAGCTAACGTTCAATCGCTGGACAATATATGGGACGAACTGAAAGCACGTATATCCTACCAACGGGACATTAACTGTAATGTCTTACATTTCACTGAGTCATGGCTGAACGGCAATATTAAGAACATATGGCTGGCGGGTAATACACTCTATCGGCAGGATAGAACAGCAGCCTCTGGTAACACACGGGGCGGCGGCCTATGCATATATGTAAACAACAGCTGCTACACGATATCTAATGAAGTCTTGAGGTTTTGCTTGCCTGAGGTAGAGTATCTCATGCTAAGCTGTAGACCACACTATCTACCTAGAGTTTTCATCTGTATTTTTTGTAGCTGTCTACACCAGACTGATGCTGGCACTAAAACCTCACTCAATGAGCTGTATACCGCCATAAGCAAACAGGAAAACGCTCATCCAGAGGCGACGCTCCTAGTGGCCGGGAACTTTAATGCAGGGAATCTTAAATCAGTTTTTCATAATTTTTATCAGCATGTTAAATGTGCAACCAGAGGGGGAAAAAATCTAGACCACCTTTACTCCACACACAGAGATGCGTACAAAGCTCTCCCTCACCCTCCATTTGGCAAATCTGACCATAATTCTATCCTCCTGATTCCTGCTTACAAGCAAAAATTAAAGCAGGAAGCACCAGTGACTCGGTCTATAAAAAAGTGATCAGATGAAGCAGATAAACTACAGGACTGTTTTGCTAGCACAGACTAGAATATGTTCCGGGATTCTTCCGATGGCATTGAGGAGCACACCACATCAGTCACTGGCTTCGTCAAAAAGAGCATTGAGGACGTCGTCCCCACAGTGACTGTACTGTGGTAAACCGTGGGGTGTTGGGTTGAAAGTGCAGAGGTTGACACAGAGACAGGGAGGCTTTAGTCCACAAAACAACTTTACTAAGACGGAAAATAAATATATCAAAGAAATCACTTCAGTTTTGCTCGGTCTTTCTTCTCTCTCTTAAACAGGTCAACATTCACAAGGCTGCAGGGCCAGACGGATTACCAGAACGTGTACTTCGAGCATGCGCTGACCAACTGGCAGGTGTCTGTACTGACAATTTCAACCTCTCCCTGTCTGAGTCTGTAATACCAACATGTTTCAAGCAGACCAGCATAGTCCCTGTGCCCAAGAACACTAAGGTAACCTGCCTAAATGACTACCAACCCATAACCCTAGACCCACTCCAATTTGCATACTGCCCCAACAGATCCTTCGATGATGCAGTCTCTATTGTGCTCCACACTGCCCTTTCACACCTGGACAAAAGGAACACCTATATGAGAATGCTGTTCATTGACTACAGCTCAGCGTTCAACACCAAAGCTCATCGCCAAGCTAAGGATCCTGGGACTAAAACACTTCCCTCTGCAACTGGATCCTGGACTTCCTGATGGGCCGCCCCTTAGGTGGTAAGTAAGTAAGCATTTCACTGTTGAATTCGGCACATGTGACAAATAAAATTTGATTTGACTAAGTCTGAATTTGTCCTGCTAGGTGACTTAAACTGGGACATGCTTAAACCACCTGACAAAGTCCTTAAGCAATGGGAATCTCTAAATCTTTCTCAGATTATTACCAATCCCACAACGTGTGACTCCAAATACCCAGAAAAGGCTACTCTCCTCAATGTTATCCTCACAAATAATCCTGATAGGTATCATTCTGGTGTTTTCTGTAATGACCTTTACAGCCTGTGTTCGTAATGGCTGCTCAGTAAAACAACCTCTCCTGATTTGTCATAGACGCCTGGTAAAAAAAACTTTAATTAGCAAGCCTTCCTTCATGACCTGGCCTCTGTAAATTGGTAAAGAATCAGCTTTATCCCATCTGTCAAAGACGCTTGGACCTTCTTTTTTAATATTTTCAGTGGTATTGTTAACAAACACGCCCCCATAAAGAAAATTAGAATGACTCCAACCTAAGTGTATGTAAACTTCCGACTTCAACTGTACATGTAGTTTCACCTGACTGGTACGTGGGGTCCCCACATTCTGAAATTGCATTTTTGTCATTGGAGTATGACACATGACGAGGCGACGGTCTGCTTTAGGACCATGCGGACGACTCCGAGCGTTCGGGTAGGCTGTAGTGTTTATCTGACTGGATTTTTATTTTTTTGAAATAATACAAAATAAAGTTGTCCCCCCACTTCTAAAACCTGGCTTAGCAGGTAGAGTAGGAAACGGTGGCACATTCAGGGAGGGTTATGAGGTAAGTTCTTGTAGAAGGCACACTATTATGAAAACAGTTTTATGTGAAACCACACTTTCTGCACTGTTGTTCAAATAATTTGTTTTATTTAGGACAGTATAAGCTTCTGTCTTAAGCGTCCTAAATAATGCCATAAAATAATAGTGAACTTGAAGGTAAAAAAGGTAAAATAATGCAAGATGCGAACCTGTTATTCAAACTGATTATAGGCTACTGAAGCCAACGACTTACCACTGCGCCATAGATGTTTATTTTTCTCAAATGTTTTCATAAAAATTCTATCTGATAATCACAGGCTGCTATTTATTGCTGATCAGCAGATGTCACCGATGTCTATTGTGTACCAATAATGAAGGTCAGAGTAATGAACAGTTTTTTTGACAATTTGCCTTCAGAAAGCCTCGGTTTCCCAGCACTATGTCACTGGCCATAGTCATATAGTGTATAAGGTGAAAAGTCATAACACAACACATTAGATAAACTGGATTGGTACACTCAAGGTAGTGGGGGTAGTGTTACCTCGTCAGCATAGCAGGGATTTATAGGGCAGTGTCTAATGTTACCTCATGGGTTCACTTAACTCCTTTACTATTAGCAAGCGTGCAGAATGTCATTCAGCTATAAACTTCAGTCTATGAGCATGGCACACTAAGGCAATTTCACCACATTTGCTGATTAACCTATGGGCTCACTCGTGCAATAATCACTTTCCTTTCTTTCAACCAATGGGCATGAATCCAGTGGAGGATTTACGTCAACTCAAACCTTCCGCCACCGACCAGGCTGGTCTTTCGTCCTCCGCTCCCTGAAATCCAATTTATGCATGATCCAAAAATGCAGTTGGAGGCTTCGTGTGGAGGGTGTGCTGCAATTGCAGAGCCCCAGGAGGCATGCAGAGGCCATAAGCGCAAGAAGAATGAAAGCCCTAACATCTGCTGTACGGCTAATTCAGATGTTGGATTGACCATGCAGAGCCTTTTAGAGGTGTGACCTCCTCCACCCGGACCCCTCTTGCATAGCCCAAGGAACCGGCGTCGGCGACTGTAATACCTCTGATCCCAGACTAAAGCGAATCCTTTTCATTTCAGTTTTTGGTAGCATTTAGCAGTTGAAGCAATGTTTATCTGTCGTCCCGCTTGATATTAACGTTATCATTCATTTCAGTTCGGATTTATCGCAAATGCTAATTTCACGGCTAGTTTTTCGAGGCTATTCACGGGGTACACCTTCGATATGGGCTTTCTGTACTTCTGGGTTTCATTTTCACTATTATAAATGTAATGTTTAGCGAGTGAAATAATCACGATTGGCTATTACTTAGAAACTCTTTATTAAAACTACAATAAGTTTCAGGTTGTGCTCTTCATCGGCGTCTCGTCAAAACCACTAAAAAGTATTTGTAGTGTTTGGGAATCTTCTAAAGTCCCTCATGTTATAGTAGGATGTGTCAATAACCTGTACTTATTCATGTTATATCCAGGGGTGAAAGTAGATTTAATTTCTTAATGTATGAGACAGCCCAAGCGTGCTCACAATGTTTTTTTTGTGTATCGTAAGTGTAATCATTGAATTACATATAGAATCGCTATTCATTTCATATGATCTCCGTGGGCCTAGCAGCTTAGGTCTAGTAAAGATTTGTCATGTCATTTTTAACCACATGCATAACATTTTATGTGGCATAAACACAACCAGTCATGATGTTTTCATCTGATTCTCAAACAATCACTTCAAAAAAGGCACACCTGGGGCTACCCGTGCGCTTTCCTCCACTCACAAAATAATTCCATAAACCAAATCGAAACACTGCCACAAGGCATTATATTTTACAGCAAACAAAACACTGCAGCAGAAGCAAACTCCTTCCTTCATGTGAGGCTACAATGCCTCGACTTTCCCAGGGAAGCTGTGAAACAGGGGAAGCTGTGATGCCAGCTGTAGCCTATTGCATGATTGTGTTTGAGTCATTTAAAGAACCCATCCAAACAGCGCACTCACAATTTTAATGAATGGAAGGAGACATCTGTTACAAAACACCTACATGTATTGTAATGACCTTCTGCATTTGTCATTAGACCTTGTAGCCTGAATTGATGCGTCCACTGCTGTCTGCGTGTGTCTCGGACACTCATCTCTGCCTTGGCAAAATGTAAGTGTACTCATTGAACCACAACCCAATTCGGAGCATATACTACCCGGTTTTAAGTCAATTATCTCATTCTTTGTGGCTGACGTGGTAATGTTAACCTTTAGATCCCAGAGTGGCCGTCAACGGCATTTCTTTAAATTACTATAGGGGCCGCGTATGGCCTTGTCTTTCTAACAATAATATTTGTCAATATCGCAAAATTAACTTGCTAACAACCTGTCGTATTCACATGGCTTTTGTCATCAACCAGAGACTGGAAACAGGGTATGCTGTCATTTGACTCTTAAAGAAAAAATCTCTTAATTATTCAAAATGATGGTGCCGAAGTGGCCATGACTTTTCACTGTGGAAGAGGATCTATGTTGGTTGGTGATACGGATTCGGACACGTCCTTGCACTTTGAAAACGTTATGGTGAGTGAAATAAATAAAAAGTAGATATATACGTTTAGTGTTGTTGATGTTTGATTCTGTGAAATTTGGGGAATAGCTTTCAGATTAGCAAATCCTGTCATGATCACTTGGTTGGTAAAAGCGAGCACATCAGTGGTGGAGCAGGATCTTGAATGATTGCTCTCTGTCTCATAGAAATAGTTGCAGTGTTTAGCTGTATACAGTCAGCTAACTAGTTGGTTGTTTTGTCTTGTTTCTACTGATGTAATTCATATGGAAACTGCCCAAGCTGCTTGCTATAGCTAGGTAGCTAGCTAGTTAGTCTGTCAGGACAAAAACGTTGTGTGTGTGTGTGATGGTAAACTTGGGCTGCACAGCTGTCACTTTCACCTGCTAGCCATACAGACAACCAGCTAACTAGCCACCAAAATGGAGATTACAGTAATTTGTGTGTATCTGTTGGGCTTAGGTAATTGTTTGTCATGTTTGCTAGGAACAAATATTTATAGGCTATACAGTGCATTCGGAAAGTATTCACTTTTTCCACATTTTGCTACGATTAAATGTTCCCCCCCCCTCATCAATCAACAAAATACCCCATAATGACAAAGCGAAAACAGGTTTTTAGAAATGTTGGCATATTTATATAAAAAAAAACACAGAAATATCTTATTTACATAAGTATTCAGACCGTTTGCTTTGAGACTCGAAATTGCGCTTAGGTGCATCCTATTTCCATTGATCATCCTTGAGATGCTTCTACAACTTGATTGATCTGTCAATCTGACAGAGCTCCAGAGTTCCTCTGTGGATATGAGAGAACTTTCCAGAAAGACATCCATCTCTACAGCACTCCACCAATCAAGCCTTTTTTATGGTAGAGTGGCCAGACGGAAGCCATTCCTCTGTAAAAGGCACATGACAGCCCACTTGGAGTTTGCCAAAACAAGATTATCTGGTCTGATGAAACCAAGATGGAACTCTGGCCTGAATGCCAAGCATCACATCTGGAGGAAACCTGGTGAAGCATGGTGGTGGCAGTATCATGCTGTGGGGATGTTTTTCAGAGGCAGGGACTGGGAGACTAGTCAGATTCAAGGGAAAGATGAAGAAAGTACAGAGATCCTTGATGAAAACCTGCTCCAGAGCGCTCAGGACCTCAGACTGGGATCAAGGTTCACCTTCCAACAGGACAACGACCCTAAACACACAGCCAAGACAATGCAGGAGTGGCTTCGGAACAAGTCTCTGAATGTCCTTGAGTGGCCCAGACTTGAACCCGATCTAAGTCCTCTCTGGAGAGACCTGAAAATAGCTGTGCAGCAACGCTCCCCATCCAACCTGATCTGCAGAGAAGAATTGAGAAACTCCCCAAATACAGGTGTGCCAAGCTTGTAGAAGACTCATTCGCTGCCAAAGGTGCTTCAACAAAGTACTGAGTAAAGGGTCTGAATACTTATGTAAATGTAATATTATTATTTATTTTTTTATAAATTAGCAAACATTTCTAAAAACCTGTTTTTGCTTCGTCATTATGGGGTATTGTGTGTAGATTTGGAGGGAAAAAACGATTTAATCAATTCATGTCACTTTTATAAAAATGTCAATGGACGATAACATTTTCTTTATTTTATCTTTAACAGTTGAACCGGTGTTAGGCAGTCAGAGGAGTTACTAGATTTACTGAGGTGTAGGTCAGATGAGGAGGTAAGCGTGCAGAGCGATGGTGAAGTGTGTGGGATGACCAACCATCCTAAAAACACAGTTGCTGGGTTATAAGGGCATACACAATGCAGTACAGATTCAGCCTATGAAATCCACATGTTAGCCATGCAATAGAGTCATATCTACCTGACCTGCCATTAATCACATTACATGTATCACCAAGCATGCAGTGGTCCATCCCACGGTCCACACACTGTATGTTAGGGCGGCAGGTAGCCTAGTGGTTAGAGCGTTTGGCCAGTAACCAAAAGTTTCCTAGATTGAATCCCCGAGCTGACAAGGTAAAAATCTGTCATCTGAATAAGGCAGCTAACCCACTGTTCCTAGTCTGTCATTGTAAAGAAAAACTCGTTTTAAACTGACTTGCCTAGTTAAATAAAGGTCAAATAATATGTTCAGGCTCATTGCTAACCTTCCACACATCTAGCAGACCTTATTACAGTAAGCATGCATATTCTTCCTCCATACTTGAAAGAGCATATTGTGCTATAGCCATGAACGTATTGCAGCGCAGTAAGGGCTTTCTCTCACCAACCACCTAAAGAGAGAGAGAAATCTGAAGGTGAAAGAGAGAGAGACAGAGAGAGGGTTAGAGAGGGAGAGTTACGAGACATAGCCATGTATTTAATGAGCTTTGCAGCGGAGACAGCCTGTGGGCTCCTTGGGAGGGAGCCAGTGATTTTCCCCTGCAGGAAGAATTTGAGCAGTGTGACGGAGTGGAGTATCACAGTGCGGTAACACTATCAACATCATAGCGGTGCTGACGTCATCTACATCCATAGACGAGCCAACACCGCTAACTCTTCTCTCACTCCAGGCATGCTGGGAACGCATTGTGGCGTCGCAAGCTTATGGGCATCTTTTCATATCATCCTCATAGAAAGAGGGAGAGAGAGCTACACCTCATTTAATCTAGTTTGCTGATTTCCCTCTCTTTGCCAAGGGCTGCCTTCTCTCAGAAATGTCTCAATCCAAACAATCTATTTTCTGTATCAATAAAGAAGATGGAGTAAAAACATAACATGCACTCATCTCTCATAAAGTGCACTCATCTCTCTCCAATGCAGACACAGTGGACATTCAGGTGCCATGTTTCAATTCAAATCATCTGTGTTTCCTTTATTAAAAACAACGTTTTCTGAACATCATCCAGTTTGCTGGGCAAAAAAACTGCAAAACATAAAAATGAATGGTTTGGACAACTCTGATTTTCTCTTCTAGAGATTTGGGACATGGATTTGTTGCTATGCTGCCACTGGTTCAAATCCCACCGGCGCAATTCAACCACTTAAGCAGTGAAACTTGCAGAAGTTATTGCTGTAATAAATAACAAGCCATGGTTACTGTAGTTGTAGATACATACTGTATTTACCAGGCAGCACTGATCTCCAGCAAATGATTGTAATGCTAATGGTATGAATGGATAGGACAAATGTTGGTGTGGATACAAATCTCATTCAAGTCATGGGACCGATATCAGCATTTTGCGCACATCATGTCCAAATGATAATGTTGGTCCCATGACTTTAATGGGATTTGTGCCACAAATGCTAAAACGTTAGCATTTGGAAACAATGCCAGGGAAACTTAACCAAAGCATGGTTTGCTGTCATACAGTACCTTGTAAAAAGACTGCTTACAGGGTAAACAAACCAATTTGTAATTTGGGTGAACTATCCCTTTTTAAGTGTTCAGCATTTGTCTGGCAACCCCACTGAGAGGGGTGCAGGAGAGGTGTCAATTAAAGCGAACAGAACGTTCGACAGGTGGGTCCCTAATTAGGAAAAGTGGAACACTATCTCTCCTGGGAATGATGTTACATCTTAGCGGTGAGGCAGCCATGCTTTTTCCTTGTCCTTTGTGACCTAACTAGCATCTTTTGACACCTGAGTAGAAAACGTGTCTGTCAAATTTGACTTGTTCAATAATTGGCGACAGTCAAACAGTGTCATCAAAAAGACAATTGTTTTGCCAATGCCAAAATGGCAAGGTGTATAATGCATAAAATCTATAATTGAAGGTATGACATTTGAAGGAATTATGTGGGGATGAATGTGTGACACCAGCCAAGCAGGCAGCCAGCTGGCGAGGTCATACTTGTGAAAAATACGTTAATTTGAGGAGTGCATCTTCATTTGCATTTATTTGCAGCTTTTGAATGCACCGTAAAAAACGGAAACTAAAATTTTTAAAACATGTTCATTCAACGTACAATTGTAAGGCAACAACCTGCTCAACATTTGGGCATCTAGCAAAACAAAAATACATTCTCAAGTTGAATTGTATGCTCACAAAACTTAGAATTTTAGGTTGAGTGAACGTACAAGTCAACTTAAGAATGTATTCTACCTTATTTGCATATTTTCTGTTAGCATGGATGTTATATTCAATGGCTAAGTTTTGTAGCCTTCGTCAAGTGAGTGTTTAGGTGAATATGTTGACTTTAAAATTAAACTTTAAGACAATACATTACATAGTGAAATTTTCCAAAAGGGAAATAGATATATATTCAGTTGAAGTCGGAAGTTTACATACACTTAGTTTGGAGTCATTAAAACTAGTGGGTTATTGGGTTAATTTGATCTGGCAGACTCACTAACACGTGCTTAGTGGCTATCTGTAAATTAAACGAACAAGAAAATGGTGCTGTCTGGTGTGCAATATAAGGAATTTTAAATGATTTATACTTTTACTTTTGATGCTTAAATATATTTTAGCAATTACATTTACTTTTGATACTTAAGTATATTTAAAAACAAATTATTTTAGGCATTGAATCAAACTTTATTTGTCACATGCGCCGAATACAACACGTGTAGACCTTACTGTGAAATTCTTACTTACAAGCCCTTAACCAACAGTGCAGTTCAAGAAAGAGTTAAGAAAATATTTACCAAATAAACGGGAGTAAATAACAATAAAAAGTAACACAATAAAATAACAATAATGAGGCTATATACAGGGGGTACTGGTACCGAGTCAATGTGCGGGGGTACAGGTTAGTCGAGGTAATTTGTACATGTAGGTAGGGGTGAAGTGACTATGCATAGATGATAAACAGCGAGTAGCAGCAGGGTAAAAAAAAAAACGAATGAGGGGGATGTCAATGTAAATTGTCTGGTGGTCATTTGATTAATTGTTCAGCAATCTTATGGCTTGGGGTAGAAGCTTTTAAGGAGCCTTTTGGTCCTAGACTTGGCGCTCCGGTACCGCTGCCGTATGGTAGCAGAGAAATCAGTCTCTGACTTGGGTGACTGGAGTCTCTGACAATTTTTGGGACTTTCCTCTGACACCGCCTAGTATGTAGGTCCTGGATGGCAGGAAGCTTGGCTCCAGGGATGTACTGGGCCATATGCACTACCCTCTGTACTGCCTTAGTCAGATGCCAAGCAGTTGCCATACCAGGCGGTGATGCAACCGGTCAGGATGCTCTTGATGCTGCAGCTGTAGAACTTTTTGAGGACATGGGGACCCATGCCAAATCTTTTCAGTCTCCTGAGGGGGAAAAGGTGTTGTCGTGCCCTCTTCACGATTGTCTTTGTGTGTTTGGACCATGATAGTTTGTTGGTGAAGTGGACACCAAGGAACTTAACTCTCGACCCGCTCCACTACAGCCCGTCGATGTTAATGAGGGCCTGTTCGGCCTGCCTTTTCATGTAGTCCACGATCTGCTCCTTTCTCTTGCTCACATTGATGGAGAGATTGTTATCCTGGCACCACACTGACAGGTCTCTGACCTCCCTATAGGCTGTCTCATTGTTGTCGGTGATCAGGCCTACCACTGTTGTGTCGTCAGCAGGAGGGGACTAAGTACACACCCCTGAGGGGCCCCAGTGTTGAGAATCAGTGTGGCAGACGTGTTGTTGTTCATCCAGAAGTGGCTCTCCTGGTGGCCGGGAGTTTAATGCAGGCAAACTAAAATCTGTTTACCTCATTTCTACCAGCATGTCACATGTGCAACCAGAAGAAAAAAACTCCAGACCACCTTTACTCCACACACAGAGATGCATACAAAGCTCTCTCCCGCCCTCCATTTGGCAAATCTGGCCGTAATTCTATCCTCCTGATTCCTGCTTACAAGCAAAAACTAAAGCAGGAAGTACCAGTGACTCGCTCAATACGGAAGTGGTCAGATGATGCGGATGCTACGCTACAGGACTGTTTTGCTAGCACAGACTGGAATATGTTCCGGGATTCATCCAATGGCATTGAGGAGTATATCACCTCAGTCATCGGCTTCATCAATAAGTGCATCTACTTTAACTCATATGATTTTACTGGGTGACTTTTACTTTTACTTGAGTCATTTTCTATTAAGGTATCTTTACTTTTACTCAAGTATGACAGTTGGGTACTTTTTCCACCACTGGGTATCTGTGACCAACATATGCATATCTGTATTCCCAGTCATGTGAAATCCATAGATTAGGGCATAATGAATGTATTCCATTTGACTGATTTCCTCCTATGTTCTGAAACTCAGTAAATTCTTTGAAATTGTTGCATGTTGAGTTTATATTTTAGTTCAGTATATACTGAACAAAAAAAAAAAGTATGTGGACACCTGCTCGTCAAACATCTCTCATTTTAAAATCATGGCTATTAATATGGAGTTGGTCCTCGCTTTACTGCTATAACAGTCTCCACTCTTCTGTGAAGGCTTTCCAATAGATGTTGGAACATTGCTGCAGGGACTTGATTCTATTCAGCCACAAGAGCATTAGTGAGGTCGGGCACTGATGTTGGGCGATTATGAATGGCTCGCAGTATGCCTTCCAATTCATACCAAAGGTGTTCGATGGGGTTGAGGTCAGGGCTCTGTGCATGCCAGTCAAGTTCTTCCACACCGATCTCGACAAACCATTTCTGAATGGATCTTTGTCATGCTGAAACAGGAAAGGGCCTTCCCCAAACTGTTGCCAGAAAGTTGTAGAATTGTCTAGATTGTCATTGTATGTTGTAGCGTTTAGATTTCCCTTCATTGGAATTAAGTGGCCTAGCCCAGACCATGAAAAACAGCTCCAGACTATTATTCCTCCTCCACCAAACTTTACAGTTGGCACTATTTATTCGGGCAGGTAACGTTTTCCTGGCTTCCGCCAAACCCAGATTTGTCTGTCGGGATTGCCAGATGGTGAAGCGGGATTCATCACTCCAGAGAACGTGTTTCCACTGCTCCAGAGTCCAATGGAATTCAGTATTGAGTGTTGCAACGTGTTAAAAACGTCCTGACATGGTCTTAGCTGACATCCTGATAACTTGGACAATACTGGGAAATACACAAAGGTCCCCCAGACAACATTAGCTTGGGACTATCACGTGAAATTAAAGTCCTGAGAACGTACTATAAAAGTCTTGACATGGTCCTCAGTAATGTCCTGGTAACTTACTGCACATTCTCAGGAAATCAATTTTACCAGTCATCAGGACACCGCCTGATGGCCCCAAGTGAACGTTCTCTTGAGGACCTTTGTCAAGTTCCCTATAAGTCTCCAGGACGTTGTTGAGGACCATGTCAGGACGTTTTCAAAACGTTTTATAAGTAAAGTAATGAAATTGTCACGTCCTGACCAGCAGAGGGTGTAGTTGTGTAGTATTTTGGTCAGGACATGGCAGAAGATGTCTGTGTATGTTTGTTCTGGGTGTTGTGTTTCTATGTTGGTCTGTGTGGCTCCCGATCAGGGACAGCTGGTTATCGTTGTTCCTGATTGGGAGTCATATATTTAGGAGTATGTTTGTCACTTGGGTTTGTGGGTGGTTGTGTTAACACTGCTATGATTTTGTAAGTAGCCTGTTAGCCTGTCTGGAGTCGTTCGTGTTTATTGTTTTCTGTGTATACTTTGCTCTAAAATATAAAAAAGATGAGTATCCACATTCCTGCTGCGGTTTGGTCAATTCAACACGGCAACATTTATGACAGAAATGGGATGGGGTTTTATAAGTAAAGTAATGAAATGGGATGGGGTTTTAAGGGAAGTGGGACGCTGTTCATCTTTTACACTAGCTGAAAACTTGGCTGCAAGTGGATCTTCCAGCAAGATAATAATCCCAAGCACACATCAAAGTCCAGAAAGAATTGGTTAATTTACATTTTGCAATGGCCATCTCAGTGTCCGGAATTGAAACCCATTGAAAACCTGTGGTTTGAATTGAAGAGGGCAGTCCATAAACACATAAGGATATCAAGGATCTGGAAGGATTCTGTATGGAGGAATTGCCTAAGATCCCTGCCAATGTGTTTTCCAACTCATAACATTTTTTTGAAAAAGTCTCAGTGCAGTTATCCTCGTAAGATATTGACCCCTACCATTTAAAAAAAAAAAAAAAAAGGATTACTTGTTAAACAAAATCTGTTTCTCTGAGCAATTGTATTAGTATAAAAAATATCATTTTTTTGAACATATAATATAGCTCAGTATTTGAATTATTTATTTCATACTGTCATTTTTGCTCATCTTTATCAAGGGTGTCAATCATTTCAGACCCTACTGTATGTATGCTTAAAAACACTGTGTGTCCCTAACCTTGTCAATGGACAAACAGTTGTGAATGCGTCAGTAGTTCACCAATCAGGGCCTTGATGTGCTCGGCAACAGTAACAATGGATGATGTGTAATGAAACAAGGGTGAACATGCCCAGGTAGGTGGGTATAGCGTTTCTCGGGATGTCCTGATGACGTGATACACAATCCCATGTTGCTCATTTGGTTGAGTATGGCACTTGCAATGCCAGGGCTGTGGGGTTGATTCCCATGGGGGACCCGTATGAACAAATATGAAAATGTATGCAGTCACCGGTGGTGGAAAAAGAACACAGTTGTCATAGTTGAGGAAAAGTAAAGATACCTGAATAGAAAATGACTCAAGGGAGTCACCCAGTAAAATACTACTTGAGTAAATGTCTAAAAGTATTTGGTTTTAAATATACTTAAGTATCAAAAGTAAATGTAAATGATAAAATATACTAAATTATAAATCATTTCAAAGTCCTTATACTAAGCAAACCACACAATAATTTATGTTTTTTTATTTATTTACGGATAGCCATGGGCACGCTCCAACACTCAGACATCATTTACAAATGAAGCATGTGTTTATTGAGTCCACCAGATTAGAGGCTGTAGGGATGACCAGGGATGTTCTTTTAAAAAGTGTGTGAATTAGACCATTTTATTGTCCTGCTAAGCATTTAAAATGTAATGAGTACTTTGGGGTGTCAGGGAAAATATAGGGGGTAAAAAGTACATCATTTTCTTTAGGAATGTAGTGAAGTAAAAGTTGTCCAAAATATAAATAGTATAGTAAAGTACAGATACCCCATAAAACTACTTAAGTAGTACTTTCAAGTATTTTTACTTAAGTACATAACTGGCACTCACCACTGTAAGTCGCTCCTGATAAGAGTGTCTGCTAAATGACTAAAATGTAAAAATGTAATGACTTAAACACCCTGGTTCTAAATGACATTCCAGGAACATAGAGGAAACAAGACAAAAGTCTCCAAGAGAACATTGCCTTGTGACCATCACATGATGTCCCGAGGTACGTGGTACGTGCCGGGAACTAGACAAAAACTTCCAGGGGAACATTACAGAAACTTCTATGAATGTCATTGGAGACGTCCGTGGAATTAGACAAAACCTCCACAGGACCATGATTCAAAGCCCTGAGAATATCCTAACGACTCATTTTTGTTTGCAGGGTAGTTACACCCTAATACAGTGGTCTATAACCCCGGTTTACAGGACACATCACGTCACATTATGCTGGCTTGCAAAGTAATGTGTAATTCCTATTGGGATCCAGCCAGAGTGAGGCTGTCCAACAATTGGAACTTCCAATCATCTGCTACCTGAATTTAGAATGACTGCCGGGATAGGGCAGATTTATTAGAGACTACCTAAATCATGTAAACTGGAACAACCATCTGCAATAAGTCAAACTACTGAGAGATTGGATTAGTTTAGAAAATGTATGTGTATTGGCCAGTGATATTTTTTTGGTATAATATTTGTAGTGTAAGAGCGAAATTAACGCTAAGCAGTTTAAAAGAACCCCCAGTGTTGATGTTAATACTAGAGATATTTTACAGTGGAGAGTAAAACGGTCTCATCAAAGCCACGACCAACATGATCATATTTCCCAGCATGCTCTACTGCAGGTACATTTTGGGGGGATTGTTTTTAATAACTGTGTTTTTACATATGCATTGATTGATTGATTAATACTAGGCTGCACATAGATAAAATAATAAAATACATAATACATTTTCCTTAACTTATTCAATCAGTTAGAAATATTGCAACCGTTACTGAAATGGTTGTTTCGGTTCTAAATTTGTAAAAAAAAAATTGTGTTATTAAATGAAATCTTCTAACAGGCCTCATTCTGAATGCAGGTTGTGGATAAATACCATTTCTGGCTGTTGGGTAGCCTCATTCTGGCTGGATTCTAATTTGAACACATTTGAAAATGGGGAGCACTGCAACAAAGTTAAAGCTTTAAATGTCCTGAACAGTCATTTTGATTCCCATGTAAAATAGCCTTTTGAGTGACTACAATATCACCCATATTATGTTTTGGGGATAGAATTCCTCAAAATTGTAGAAAAATACATTTCTCTCTCACGGCTAACTACCAGGAATTTTTAAAATACATGCTGAGTGGGCGGGGAGCTTATATTCATGAGCTCACCTTGACTGACAGCTATTTGAAACACCCATGTCAAGAAGCTTGGATGCAGTGTAGCAGTAACATAATCTCAAAAAAATTTGGTGATACACAAAGCAACTCAAACAACATTGAAATTGCACCAATGATGCCGATTTTTTTCGTAATTTTTTTTTATACATCTCCCATTTTGGCATGTCTCTTGTGATGCTGTTGACAGCAGAAATTACGGGTGTTTTGACGTGACAACTGCGTCAGAGTTTTGAAAGACCCCCCCCTTTTGTTCCACGCTGGCTGAAAACCTAGCAGTCAGTAACTAGCTAACCAGACACAGATGAAAGGGGACAAAAGTATATTTGCCATTGATGCATAGTGTAAACTTTAAATTATATTTGCTGACACCCTACAGTCAAATGTTGGCGCCAGTAGAGTAGCCATCTAGCTACATAAACCACACCCCTCCACAAACACGCCTTCTCTGATGTTGGTTACAAGGCGGTACTTATTTAAATTAGGTAAGAGAATATTTATTTTTACTTTTATTTAACTTGGCAAGTCAGTTAAAAACAAATTCTTATTTACAATGACGGCCAAGGAACAGTGGGTAAACAGATTTATATCTTGTCAGCTCGGGGATTCAATCTAGCAACCTTTCAGATACTGGCCCAACGTGCTAACCACTAGGCTACCTGCCACCCGTAATAATGTCATGTTAGCAAGGGTGTATTAGAATGAAAGCTAGTGTGATGTCACTCTACCCCCTTAATAATCCTGCTCCTGAATCCAAGTGTTTGACATGGTGGAGGGGACCAGTAAATTTATGATCAAATTTTATTATTGTAGAAGCAACAGTAATTTTTCATACTTTGGTCATCATATTTTGATCTGGTTTCATCCAAATGTCATCCAATTTCATTTTGACTGTTCATGACCTTTAACAAAGGCTTCCAAACTGGCAGCAACTACAGGGCAAAACAGACCTAAAGGACATGGTAAAATGTTTCAGACTTGCTGCGAGACCAATCTGTCCCCTATACAATTTGATGGGGCACTATAACCACATAGGAGTTCAATTGGTACAGCATTCTCACTCACAAAGCAAAAAATATAGCCTCTTAAAAGGCACGCCTCAAAATATGTTAATGAGCCAGAAACAACAATACCATGCACCCACTTGTGGTCAAAAGGTTTTTGGCTCTCCAAAGATATGGTATGGTACCGTATTCTGTGGGGTGGAATTACAATACCATTACAAAGTTCTTTCCCCGCCCATATTTACCGAACAATGCATCATCATTTATTTTATTGTTGTTAATACACAAATGAACGTATAATTTACAGTTTTCCATTACATTGACACTATCACTTTTTTACTCCTGAGTAGAAAACATGTCTTTCAATTTTGACTTTGAATAATTAAAGAGTGCAATACAGTGGAATCATATACAACCCCACCTTCAGGGGAGGATGCAGGAAAATGTAATTGCTCTGACATTGCTAAAATGGCAAGGTGTATAATGCAGAAAATCTATAACTGAAGGTATGACATTTGAGGGAATTATGTGGGGATGAATATGTGACACCACACCATTACTGTGGCAAGTAATATAATTGAACCAGTGGTATTTTTGAAAATGGGTTCATTCTCTATTTAAATACATTTATTTTAGGATTGTATCTTCACTATTTTGGATTTGTCATGTTTCTTAGTTGACTTGGACCTCATTTACATTTATTTGCAGCTTTTGAATGTAGTTGTACTACATTGCCACGAAGAGACAATACATGCCACGAAAAGAAACAGCTCAGTATCATATTTGGAGAGAGATCCCCAAGGATACTTATGCGTGTGGACTAGTGATGAGAAGCTTTTCTTCTTGTGTACACACACACGTCACACATATACAGTATCAGTTAAAAGTTTGGACACACCTACTCATTCCAGGGTTTTTCTTTATTTTTTAGTATTTTATACATCGTAGAATAACTATGAAATAACACATATGGAATCATGTAGTAACCAAAAAAAGTGTTAAACTAATCAAAATATATTTTATATATGAGTTTCTTCAAAGTAGCCACCCTTTGCCTTGAGGACAGCTTTACAACCTTTTGACATTCTCTCAACCAGCTTCATGAGGTTGTCACCTGGAATGCATTTCAATTAACAGGTTTGGCTTGTTAAAAGTTAGTTTGTAGAATTTCTTTCCTTCTTAATGCGTTTGAGCCAATCGGTTGTGTAGCGATAAGGTAAGGTTGGTATACAGAAGATAGCCCTATTTCCTAAAAGACCAAGTCCACAGCTCAGATAAGCAAAGAGAAACAACAGTCCATCATTACTTTAACTTTTTAAGGTATAGGGGGCAGTATTTTCGATTTCGGATGAAAAGCATGCCCAGAGTAAACTGCCTAATACTCGGGCCCAGAGTCTAATATTAGCATATTATTAGTAGATTTGGATAGAAAACACTCTGAAGTTTCTGAAACTGTTTGAATGGTGTCTGTGAGTATAACAGAACTCATATGGTAGGCAAAAACCTGAGAAAATTCCAAGCAGGAAGTGGAATGTCTGAGAATTGTAGTTTTTCTTTTGATTCTCTATCGAAACTACAGTATCTGTGGGGTTACGTTGCACTTTCTAAGGTTCATTTTGCACTTCCTAAGGCTTCCACTAAATGTCAACAGTCTTTTAGAACCTTGTTTCAGGCTTTTTCAGTGAACAGAGAGCAAACAAGAAGGCCGGGAAGTTGGTGACTCAGAAAATGACATGAGATCAGTGGCGCGCATTCACATGAGGTAGCTGTGTTCCATAACGTTTTTCAAGACATTCGAATCATCCGGTTGGAATATTATTGAAGTTTTATGTTAAAAAGGCCCTAAAGATTGATGCTATACAATGTTTGACATGTTTCTACGAACGTAAATATAACTTTTTTTGACTTTTCGTCGTGAAAGTTTCGGCGTGCTTCCTACATTTGGAGTCGCTTACTGAACGCGAAAACAACAAGGAGGTATTTGGACATAAATGATGGACTTTATCGAACAAAACAACATTTATTGTGGACCTGGGATACCTGGAAGTGCCTTCTGATGAAGATCATCAAAGGTAAGTGAATATTTATAATGCTATTTATGATTTTAGATGACTCCAAAATGGCGGGTATCTGTATTGCCTGATGTATTTTTCTGAGCGCCGTACTCAGATTATTGCAACGTGTGCTTTCCCCGTGAAGCTTTTTTGAAATCTGTCACAGCGGTTGCATTAAAACCTGGCGAGGACAGACGTTCCGCTAGCGGTGCGAAATACAAAAACCTCAAAAAAATCCAATAATTTCAATTTCTCAAACATACGACTATTTTACACCATTTTAAAGATGCACTTCTCCTTAATCCAACCACATTGTCTTACAGCGAAAGCTAAACATTAGATTATGTTAGGAGAGTACATACACCAAAATAACCACATAGCCATTTTCCAAGCAAGCATATATGTCACAAAAACCCAAAACACAGCTAAATGGAGCACTAACCTTTGATGATCTTCATCAGATGACACTCCTAGGACATTGTTACACAATACATGTATGTTTTGTTCAATCAAGTTCATATTTATATCCAAAAACAGCATTTTACATTGGAGCGTGATGTTCAAAAAATTTATTCCCACCAAAAACTTCCGGTGAATTTACAAAAATACTCATCATAAACGTTGACAAAATACATAACAATAATTTTAAGAATTATAGATACAGAACTCCTTTATGCAACCGCTGTGTCAGATTTTAAAATAGCTTTACGGAGAAAGCACATTTTTCAATATTCTGAGTACATAGGTCAGCCATCACAGGCTAGCTATTCAGACACCCACCAAGTTCGGGGCAACCTAAACTCAGAATTATTATTAGAAATATGCTCTTACCTTTGCTGATCTTCGTCATAATGCACTCCCAGGACTGCTACTTCCACAAGAAATGTTGTTTTTGTTCAAAATAATCCATAGTTATGTCCAAATACCTCCGTTTTGTTTGTGCGTTCAGGTCACTATCCAAAGGGTAATGCGCGAGCGTAATTCGAGACACAAAAAGTCAAAATGTTCCATTACCGTACTTAGAAGCATGTCAAACGCTGTTTAAAATCTATTTTTAGTGGTATTTTCTACGTAAAATTGCGATAATATTCCAACCGGACAATAGTGTATTCATTCAAGGAGAAAAATAAAAAAACTGTGTGCTCGCAGGACCGCGCATATCCAATCCCTTTGTTGCCAGGCAGACCACTCAGAAACTGAGCTCTTATACTCTGCCCAGTGACAGGAAAAGGCTCAAACCACTTTCTGAAGGCTTTAAACAGCAAATGGAAGCCTTAGAATGTGCAACGTCACCCCACAGATACTGTAGTTTCGAAAGGGACTAGAAAGAAGAACTATAATTCTCAGATCCTCCACTTCTTGGTTGACTTTTTCTCAGGTTTTTGCCTGCCATATGAGTTCTGTTATACACAGACACCATTCAAACAGTTTTAGAAACTTCAGAGTTTTTTTTTTAATCCAAATTTACTAATAATATGCATATTCTCGTTTCTGGGCAAGAGTAGTAACCAGTTTAAATCAGGTACGTTTTTTAATCCGGCCGTGAAAATACTGCCCCCTATCCATATCAGGTTATTAAGGAGATGTTTATCTATAATTCTTTGAATAACAGTTTAATATTTTATCAACGTTTATGAGTATTTTTGTAAATTGTTGTGCTGATTCACCGGTAGTTTTGGAGGCAACATTTTTTATGAACATCATGCGCCAATGTACAATAGTTTTTTTTATATAAATATGAACTTTATCGAACAAAACATACATGTATTGTGTAACATTAAGTCCTAGGAGTGTCATCTGATGAAGATCGTCAAAGGTTAGTGCTTAATTTTAGCTGTATTTCTGGTTTTTCTGACCCCTCTCCTGCTTGGAAAATGGCTGTGTGGTTTTTCTTGTGTTGGCACTGTCCTAACATAATCTAACTTTATGATTTCGCCATAAAGCCTTTTTGAAATCAGACAATGTGGTTGGATTAAGGAGAGGTGTATCTTTAAAATGGTGTAAAATAGTTGTATGTTTGAGAAATTTGAATTATCACATTTTGTTGTTTTGAATTTGCCACCCTGATATTTCACTGGCTGTTGAATAGTGTGAACCGTGGGTGGGACTGCAGCGTCCCACGTAGGCCTTAAGACATGAAGGTCAGTCAATCCGGACCATTTCAAGAACTTTGAAAGTTTCTTCAAGTGCAGTCGCAAAAACCATCAAGCGCTATGATGAAACTGGCTATCATGAGGACTGCCACAGGAAAGGAAGACCTGCTGCAGAGGATAAGTTCGTTAGAGTTTCCAGCCTCAGAAATTGCAGCCCAAATACAGTGGGGGGAAAAAGTATTTGATCCCCTGCTGATTTTGTACATTTGCCCACTTACAAAGAAATGATCAATCTATAATTTTAATGGTAGGTTTGTTTGAACAGTGAGAGACAGAATAACAACAAAAAAATCCAGAAAAACGCATGTCAATAATGTTATAACATGATTTGCATTCTAATGAGGGAAATAAGTATTTGACCCCTCTGCAAAACATGACTTAGTACTTGGTGGCAAAACCCTTGTTGGCAATCACAAAGGTCAGACGTTTCTTGGATTTGGCCACCAGGTTTGCACACATCTCAGGAGGGATTTTGTCACACTCCTCTTTGCAGATCTTCTCCAAGTCATTAAGGTTTCGAGGCTGACGTTTGGCAACTTGAACCTTCAGCTCCCTCCACAGATTTTCTATGGGATTAAGGTCTGGAGACTGGCTAGGCCACTCCAGGACCTTAATGTGCTTCTTCTTGAGCCATTCCTTTGTTGCCTTGGCCGTGTGTTTTGGGTCATTGTCATGCTGGAATACCCATCCACGACCCATTTTCAATGCCCTGGCTGAGAGAAGGATGTTCTTACCCAAGATTTGACAGTATATGGCCCCGTCCATCGTCCCTTTGATGCGGTGAAGTTGTCCTGTCCCCTTAGCAGAAAAACACCCCCAAAGCATAATGTTTCCACCTCCATGTTTGACGGTGGAGATGGTGTTCTTGGGGTCATAGGCAGCATTCCTCCTCCTCCAAACACGGCGAGTTGAGTAGATGCCAAAGAGCTCCCTTTTGGTCTCATCTGACCACAACACTTTCACCAGTTGTCCTCTGAATCATTCAGATTGTTCATTGGTAAACTTCAGACGGGCATGTATATGTATTCTTGAGCAGGGGGACCTTGCAGGCGCTGCAGGATTTCAGTCCTTCACGGCGTAGTGTGTTACCAATTGTTTTCTTGGTGACTATGGTCCCAGCTGCCTTGAGATCATTGACAAGATCCTCCCGTGTAGTTCTGGGCTGATTCCTCACCGTTCTCATGATCATTGCAACCCCACGAGGTGAGATCTTGCATGGAGCCCCAGGCCGAGGGATATTGACAGTTCTTTTGTGTTTCTTCCATTTGCGAATAATCGCAACAAATGTTGTCACCTTCTCACCAAGCTGCTTGGCGATGGTCTTGTAGCCCATTCCAGCCTTGTGTAGGTCTACAATCTTGTCCCTGACATCCTTGGAGAGCTCTTTGGTCTTGGCCATGGTGGAGAGTTTGGAATCTGATTGATTGCTTCTGTGGACAGGTGTCTTTTTTACAGGTAACAAGCTGTGGTTAGGAGCACTCCCTTTAAGAGTGTGCTCCTAATCTCAGCTCGTTACCTGTATAAAAGACAACTGGGAGCCAGAAATCTTTGTGATTGAGAGGGGGTCAAATACTTATTTCCCTCATTAAAATGCAAATCAATTTATAACATTTTTGACGTGTATTCTTCTGGATATTTTTGTAGTTATTCTGTCTCTCACTGTTCAAATAAACCTACCATTAAAATTATAGACTGATCCTTTCTTTATCAGTGGGCAAACGTACAAAATCAGCAGGGGATCAAATAATTTTTTCCCCCACTGTAAATGCTTCACGGATTTCAAGTAACAGACACATCTCAACATCAACTGTTCAGCGGAGACTGTGTGAATCAGGCCTTCATTGTCGAATTGCTGCAAAGAAACCACTACTAGAAGGACACCAATAATAAGAAGAGACTTGCTTGGGCCAAGAAACACGAGCAATGGACATGAGAAATCTGTTCTTTGGTCTGTAGTCCACATTTGAGATTTTTGGTTCCATCCGCCGTGTCTTTGTGAGACGCAGAGTAGGTGAACGGATGATCTCTGCATGTGTGGTTCTCACTGTGAAACATGGAGAAGGAGGTGTGATTGTGTGGGGGTGCTTCGCTGCTGACACTGTATGTGATTTGTTTAGAATTCAAGGCACACTTAACCAGCATGGCTACCACAGCATTCTACAGTGATACGCCAGCCCGACTGATTTGTTGGAATGGGGGAGTATCATTTGTTTTTCAACAGGACAATGACCCATCACAACTCCAGGCTGTGTAAGGGCTATTTGACCAAGAAGGAGTGTGAGGAAGTGCTGCATCAAATGACCTGGCCTCCACAATCTGTAACACCCTGATCAGTTTCACCTGTCCTCGTTATTGTCTCTACCCCCTCCAGGTGTCGCTTGTTTTCCCCAGTATATTTATCCCTGTGTTTCCTGTCTCTCTGTGCCAGTTCGTCTTGTATGTTTCCAAGTCAACCAGCGGTTCTCCCGTTTTTTGCATTCTCCTTTTTCAAGTCCTCCTGGTTTTGACCCGTGCCTGTTTCTGGACTTTGTACCCGCCTGCCGGACCATTCTGCCTGCCTTGACAACGAGCCTGTCTGCCACTCTTTACTTCCTGGACTCCGATTGGGTTTTGACATTTTTGCCTGTCCACGACCATTCTCTTGCCTACCCCTTTGGATTAATTAATGGGTCTTGCCTTGTGCCTTGTTAGTACGAACTGGCCATGACAGACCCAGCAGACTTGGACCAGCTCCGCCACACTGTCTCCCTGCAGGGAGCCACCATTGGGAAACATCAGGAGTTGCTTCAGGGCCTTTTGGAAGGGCTCAGTTCCTTGACGGAACGCCACGACCATGGGTTAAAGGGTATTATGGAGAAAATCAGGGAGTTAGCTCAGACTGTCTGCCACTTCTGAAAAACCCCAATCACCTAGTAATTTTTTCCCCTAGCTGTGGTGAGTTGGTACAGCCTATCCCGACTCCCAGTGAACCCCGCTTACCTCCTCCAGAGCGATATTCGGGGAATCCTGGTGCCTGCCAGGGTTTTCTTTCTCAGCGCTCGCTTATTTTTGAGCTACAGCCATCTTCATTTTCTTCAGACCTATCGAAGATAGCATATATAATTATGCTAATGTCTGGAAGGGAGCTCTCCTGGGCTACGGCAGTTTGGGAAAAACAATCTGCCATTTGAGGGCATTTGGAGGAATTCATGGCAGAGGTGAGAAAAGTTTTTGAGTCTCCGGTATCTGGGAGAAAGGCGGCCAGCAAACTGCTTGACTTACGTCAAAACTCCCGTAGTGTGGCAGACTACTTGGTAGACTTCACACGTTGGCCGCCGAGAGTGCCTGGAATCCGGAGTCTCTTTTCGATACTTTTCTGCACGGATTATCTGAGGAGGTTAACCTGTTGGATGAGCTAGCTGCTCGGGAAATGACGGTGGACCTCGACTCCCTTATCACCTTAACCATTTAAAATTGATGGACGTGTAAGGGAACGCAAGAGTGAGAGGAGGTCTGGTCTCGGGCACACTCGTGCACTTGACATGGCGCGTTCACCTCCTATGGAATCCGTAAGTTTCCAACAGCAGCTCTTCCGAGAGGAGTCAAAGCCACCCGAGCTCTCTTGTGAATCTACGACGGGTGAGTTGGATACTCCTGAGCCTATGCAGTTGGGAAGAAGGCTATCAGTTTGGGAGCGCTCACGGAGGATGAATAATAACTGTTGTCTGTACTGTGGAGGGGCAGGACACTTTTTATAGCTACCTGCCCTATTAGGAAACCCTTCTCTCTAGTGCGTACCAGTACTATTGTGAGTCAGACTGGGAGTTCCCTAATTCCCATCACCCGCACACCCCTTTTTGCTCTAGTGCTGTGGGTAGACCAATCTAAGTCTCTCCGAGTGCTCATTGACTCTGGGGCTGATGAAAATCTTATGGATGCCACGATAGCTACGGAGCTTGGTATTCCCACTCAGCCGTTCTCTGTGCCCATGGATACTAGGGCACTGGACGGCCGCTCTATGGGGAAGTCACCCATATTACTGTGCCCGTTCAATTACGGGTTTCTGGTAACCACAGTGCGACAATACTGTGGTCAGCAAACGAGGTTAGCTAGGTTAGCTAGCCAGCTATTTCCGTCCCCCGCGACGCCATTGTTCCATACCTAGCCAACTATTACCGACGAGCAGCATTGTAGAAACGAAACGAAATACATTACAAAGGAACGTCTTGATTAGTGTTATGTTAGCTAGCTACAAAGTTGCTTTTGTATAATAGCCAACCTCTACCGACTAGCAGCACTGTAGAAACTATTACATTACAATGGAACGACTTGATTAGTGTAGTGTTGTTAGTTAGCTAGCATTTTCGTCATTTTAGTCAATAAGATTTTCGCAACGTAAGCTTAACTTTCTGAACATTCAAGACGTGTAGTCCACTTCTCATTCCAATCTCCTTTGCATTAGCGTAGCCTCTTCTGTAGCTTGTCAACTATGTGTCTGTCTATCCCTGTTCTCTCCCCTCTGCACAGGCCATACAAACGCTTCACACCGCGTGGCCGCTGCCACTCTAACCTGGTGGTCCCAGCGCGCACGACCCACGTGGAGTTCCAGGTCTCCGGCAGCCTCTGGAACTGCCGGTCTGCGGCCAACAAGGCTGAGTTCATCTCAGCCTATGCTACCCTCCAGTCCCTAGACTTCCTGGCGCTGACGGAAACATGGATTACCACAGATAACACTGCTACTCCTACTGCTCTCTCCTCGTCTGCCTACGTGTTCTCGCATACCCCTAGAGCATCGAGCCAGCGGGGTGGTGGCACTGGAATCCTCATCTCTCCCAAGTGGACATTCTCTCTTTCTCCCCTGACCCATCTGTCTATCTCCTCATTTGAATTCCATGCTGTCACAGTTACCAGCCCTTTCAAGCTTAACATCCTTATCATTTATCGCCCTCCAGGTTCCCTTGGAGAGTTCATCAATGAGCTTGATGCCTTGATAAGTTCCTTCCCTGAGGATGGCTCACCTCTCACAGTTCTGGGTGACTTTAACCTCCCCACGTCTACCTTTGACTCATTCCTCTCTGCCTCCTTCTTTCCACTCCTCTCCTCTTTTGACCTCACCCTCTCACCTTCCCCCCCTACTCACAAGGCAGGCAATACGCTTGACCTCATCTTTACTAGATGCTGTTCTTCCACTAATCTCATTGCAACTCCCCTCCAAGTCTCCGACCACTACCTTGTATCCTTTTCCCTCTCGCTCTCATCCAACACGTCTCACTCTCCCCCTACTCGGATGGTATTGCTCCGTCCCAACCTTCGCTCTCTCTCTCCCGCTACTCTCTCCTCTTCCATCCTATCATCTCTTCCCTCTGCTCAAACCTATCTCCTGATTCTGCCTCCTCAACCCTCCTCTCCTCCCTTTCTGCATCCTTTGATTTTCTCTGTCCCCTATCCTCCAGGCCGGCTCGGTCCTCCACTCCTGCGCCGTGGCTCGACGACTGACTGCGAGCTCACAGAACAGGGCTCCGGGCAGCCGAGCGGAAATGGAGGAAAACTCGCCTCCCTGCGGACCTGGCATCCTTTCACGCCCTCCTCTCTACATTTTCCTCTTCTGTCTCTGCTGCTAAAGCCACTTTCTACCACTCTAAATTCCAAGCATCTGCCTCTAACCCTAGGAAGCTCTTTGCTACCTTCTCCTCCCTCCTGAATCCTCCTCCCCCCCTCCTCTCTCTCTGCGGATGACTTCGTCAACCATTTTGAAAAGAAGGCTGATGACATCCGATCCTCGTTTGCTAAGCCAAACGACACCGCTGGTCCTGCTCACACTGCCCTACCCTGTGCTTTGACCTCTTTCTCCCCTCTCTCTCCAGATAAAATCTCGCGTCTCGTGACGGCCGGCCGCCCAACAACCTGCCCACTCGACCCTATCCCCTCCTCTCTTCTCCAGACCATTTCCGGAGATCTTCTCCCCTACCTCACCTCGCTCATCAACTCATCCTTGACCGCTGGCTACGTCCCTTCCGTCTTCAAGAGAGCAAGAGTTGCACCCCTTCTGAAAACCTACACTCGATCCCTCCAATATCAACAACTACAGACCAGTATCCCTTCTTTCTTTTCTCTCTCAAACTCTTGAACGTGCCGTCCTTGGCCAGCTCTCCTGCTATCTCTCTCAGAATGACCTTCTTGATCCTAATCAGTCAGGTTTCAAGACTGGGCATTCAACTGAGACTGCTCTTCTCTGTGTCACGGAGGCTCTCCGCACTGCTAAAGCTAACTCTCTCTCCTCTGCTCTCATCCTTCTAGACCTATCTGCTGCCTTTGATACTGTGAACCATCAGATCCTCCTCTCCACCCTCTCCGAGCTGGGCATCTCCGGCGCGGCCCACGCTTGGATTGCGTCCTACCTGACAGGTCGCTCCTACCAGGTGGCGTGGCGAGAATCTGTCTCCGCACCACGTGCTCTCACCACTGGTGTCCCCCAGGGCTCTGTTCTAGGCCCTCTCCTATTCTCGCTATACACCAAGTCACTTGGCTCGGTCATATCCTCACATGGTCTCTCCTATCATTGCTACGCAGACGACACACAATTAATCTTCTCCTTTCCCCCTTCTGATAACCAGGTGGCGAATCGCATCTCTGCATGTCTGGCAGACATATCAGTGTGGATGACGGCTCACCACCTCAAGCTGAACCTCGGCAAGACGGAGCTGCTCTTCCTCCCGGGGAAGGACTGCCCGTTCCATGATCTCGCCATCACGGTTGACAACTCCCTTGTGTCCTCCTCCCAGAGTGCTAAGAACCTTGGCGTGACCCTGGACAACACCCTGTCGTTCTCCACTAACATCAAGGCGGTGACCCGATCCTCTAGGTTCATGCTCTACAACATTCGCAGGGTACGACCCTGCCTCACACAGGAAGCGGCGCAGGTCCTAATCCAGGCACTTGTCATCTCCCGTCTGGATTACTGCAACTCGCAACTCCCTGCCTGTGCCATTAAACCCCTACAACTCATCCAGAACTCCGCAGCCCGTCTGGGGTTCAACCTTCCCAAGTTCTCTCATGTCACCCCACTCCTCCGCACACTCCACTGGCTTCCAGTTGAAGCTCGCATCTGCTACAAGACCATGGTGCTTGCCTACGGACCTGTGAGGGGAATGGCACCTCCGTACCTTCAGGCTCTGATCAGTCCCTACACCCAAAAAAGGGCACTGCGTTCATCCACCTCTGGCCTGCTCGCCTCCCTACCTCTGCGGAAGCACAGTTCCCGCTCAGCCCAGTCAAAACTGTTCGCTGCTCTGGCACCCCAATGGTGGAACAAGCTCCCTCATGACGCCAGGACAGCGGAGTCAATCACCACCTTCCAGAGACACCTGAAACCCCACCTCTTTAAGGAATACCTGGGATAGGGTAAAGTAATCCTTCTACCCCCCCCCCCCCCCAAAAAAAAAAGATTGGAAGCACATTTCCCACAGTTCCCGCAATAGATGTACTATTGTAAAGTGGTTGTTCCACTGGATATCATAAGGTGAATGCACTTATTTGTAAGTCGCTCTAGATAAGAGCGTCTGCTAAATGACATAAATGTAAGGAGACAACCCAGCTTATGGTGCAGTATGTCTTCCAGATCCATGGACTCCCAGTAGACATGGTCTCCAATCGGGGTCCCCAGTTCTTGTCTCAGTTCTGGAAGGCATTCTGCACCCTTATTGGGTCGTCAGCCAGCCTGTCATCCGGATTCCATCCCCAAACTAACAGTCAGTCGGAATGAGCCAACCAAGACCTGGAGACAACCTTAAGGTGCCTGGTCTCAACCAACCCCACTACCTGGAGCCATCAACTGGTCTGGGTGGAGTATGCCCGGAACACTCTTCCCAGTTCTGCCACAGGACTCACCCCATGGAGCACTCGAAAGGGGAATCAGCCTCCACTCTTCCCTGAACAAGAGCCGGAGGTCAGCGTACCCTCGGCCCAGATGTTTGTCCGCCGCTGTCGACGTACCTGGAGAAGAGCCAGGGCCGCTATTCTCAAGACCAACTCCAGGTATCGTCAACAAGCGGATCGTCACCGGACCCCAGCTCCCCGCTACCATTGGGCAGAGGGTGTGGCTGTCCACACGGGACCTGCCCCTTCTGGTAGAGTCCCGCAAACTGTCCCCTCATTTCATTGGTCCTTTTCCCATCTCCAGAGTCCTGAGTTCCACTGCTGTCTGTCTTGTGTTATCCCGTACCCTCCGTATTCACCCTACCTTCCATGTGTCTAAGATTAAGCCTGTGTCTTACTGTTCTTTGTCTTCTGTCCCTAGGCCCACGCCCCATCCTCCCCGTGTCATTTACCGTGCCTACACGGTAAAACGTCTCCTGGGTGTTCGACCACGGGGCAGGGGTTTCCAGTACCTGGTTGACTGGGAGGGTTACAGCCTGGAGGAGAGGTGCTGGTTTCCCGCTGGAGACATCCTGGATCCAGCCCTCATCACCGCCGACACCCCGGTCAACCAGGTATGCGCCCAGGTTTTTCCCATTCTCCTTTCCTAGTCCTCACAGTTTTGACCCTTGCCTGTTTCTGGACTTTGTACCTGCCTTACTGACCATTCTACCTGCCTTGACCATGAGCCTGTCTGCCACTCTGTACCTCCTGGACCCTGATCTGGTTTTGACCTTTTTGCCTGTCCATGACGATTCTCTTGCCTACCCCTATGGATTAATAAACATTGTAAGACTCCAACCATCTGCCTCCTGCGTCTGCATTTGGGTCTCGCCTTGTGCCTTGATACAATCAGCCGATCTCAACCCAATTTAGATGGTTTGGGATGAATTGGACCGCAGAGTGAAGGAAAAGCAGCCAACAAGTGCTCAGCATGTGGGAACTCCTTCAAGACTGTTGGAAAAACATTCCTGGTGAAGCTGGTTGAGAGAATGCCAAGAGTGTGCAAAGCTGTCAAAGGCAAAGGGTGGCTACTTTGAAGAATCTGAAATATAAAATATATTTTGATTTGTTTAACATTTTTTGGTTACTATGTGTTATTTCATAGTTTTGATGTCTTCACTATTATTCTACAATGTAGAAAATAGTAAAAACAGTGTCCAAACTTTTGACTGGTACTGTATATATACACACACACACACACACAGATGGCCGAGCCCTCATTAAACCCATACTTTCGGACGCAGGGGAGCGTGGGGGTGGAGATCTGTCCTTCAGGTAGTGCGTGCATTCATGTGTGTGTGACTGTGCATGCGTGTGTGTGTGTAGAGGACTGGCCATGTGTTGATGTGTGTACGTGTGTGTGTGGGCAGCTGTGATCTGACGCCCGAGGAACGGCTCACAAAGAGGAGTACAAACAGTCTGCGTAAAACCACACATCCAGCGGGGATCTGTCCAATAGCTCGCAACACTAGGAAAAGAGGAATCCACTTACAGAGACAGAGAGCCACAGCCATATTGTAGGCTACCATTAGAGCCTCTACCATTGGATATGACAAATGATTGCATTATTCCAGATCAGATTACTCAGCCCTAGGTTGGGGGGCTCATATTGTCTGTGGTATACCTGGCTGTGTGAAATCAGAGTCATTGTGAGCCTCCCCTGCAGTGTGATAAACTCACATGGAAGGCCATTCAGTTGCTATCTAACCAGTGTCTATCCCCTATTTATACAACAGGTGGGTCTAATGCAGAATGCTGATTGGTTAAAACCTCATTCCAGCCGGTGTCAATCCAACAAGTTACCACCGGCTAAATCTATGACGTTAAAATGCCTATTTACTCTGTTCCGGCTGACTGCGCAACCCACTGTCTCATCAGCCCAGCCAGGCAATTTATAAACTTGATCTCCACAATAAAAAGCATCTAGACATTCTCACATTTCTTTTAGACTAAGATTTTGTTTTTCCAACAGCAGAGATTTGCATAAACCTTGCGGTCTGTCTCTCCAACATTTGCAACATTGTTTCAATATTCAAATTCGATCTCCAACTGTCCCATAGTAATGAAAGAGTCGGAACGAGACAGACAGGCAGGTAGCGTTTCTCAGCCAGTTGAAATCATGAATCAGCTGGCATAATTTTTATGGATATATACAAAGAAATGTCCATTGAAAAAAGGTCAAACGAAACGAAGTGCAGCTAGTTTGCAGACTTTCCAGCTTCAGTTTGGAGTTATTGTGTTGTTGACTAGCTCCTCTGAACAACAGTGCCCTGGCAATAGAGCACATTTTCTATGCCAGGTGAAATCACGCCTCATTAGGTCATTGTTATGAATGTACAAATAAATGTCACTAGAAAACAGCTTAAACAAATGCAAATGCAGCTACTTTGCACTGTTTGGCGTGACAGTAAGTTAGCTGTAGTTGGCTAACTAGCAAGCAAGGGATAAGATCGTTGCCATCCAGTATGGCAATGGAACATTTAGAACGAATGACTGGGTTGCGTCCATAGATACAGAACAAAAATGTTTCTGGAAACTGAACCAATAGAACAAACAACCAGCCGGCTTGGGTAGCAACCCTAGATTTGTGTCGGTACTATATCTTGTGGAAGGATGAAGTAGTATGAATAAATTCATAAAAATTATGTTTTTAATGAAAATATGTCAATCATTATTTTAATTGACTGATGTAGCCGGCAAGGTAACTGCTGTTTGACTTAACAGGAAAAAAGTATTTATTCCCAGTGCTGAGCTGGTAGTGTAATTGACATTTAACGTTAGCTAATGTTTCATCCTCCTCTCAACTGAAATTCTGTCTGAAGAGAGTGAACTAGCTAGCTAGCTATTATCTACCACAGCCAGTTCAGCTCTAGCCTCTAACTATCTGTCAGATAGCAGTATCTACAGTTGCTGCGTGTATGGAAATGTTTTGTAGACTTTTTGTCCCATTTTAACCTGTTTGGGATAGGGGGCAGTATTTCCACGGCCGGATAAAAAAACGTACCCGATTTAATCTGGTTACTACTCCTGCCCAGAAACTAGAATATGCATATAATTAGTAGATTTGGATAGAAACACTCTAAAGTTTCTAAAACTGTTTGAATGGTGTCTGTGAGTATAACAGAACTCATATGGCAGGCCAAAACCTGAGAAGATTCCATACAGGAAATGCCCTGTCTGACAATTTATTGTCCTTCTGTAGCCTCTTTATTGAAAATACAGCATCTGTGCTGTAACGTGACATTTTCTAAGGCTTCCATTGGCTCTCAGAAGGCGCCAGAAAGTGGAATGAGAGCTCTGCAGTCTCTGGGCTAAGTACAGCAGCTATGTTTGTTACTGGCCTGCCTGGGGACAGTGACACTGGAGATGCGCGTCCACGAGACTACTCCATTTTGTTCTTCCAGTCTTTGACGTCGCCCGGTTGGAATATTATCGCTATTTTACGAGAAAAATAGCATAAAAATTGATTTTAAACAGCGTTTGACATGCTTCGAAGTACGATAATGGAATATTTTGACATTTTTTGTCACGAAAAAAGTCACGAAAAAAGTATTTGATCCCCTGCTGATTTTGTACGTTTGCCCACTGACAAAGAAAGGATCAGTCTATAATTTTAATGGTAGGTTTATTTGAACAGTGAGAGACAGAATAACAACAAAAATATCCAGAAAAACGCATGTAAAAAATGTTATAAATTGATTTGCATTTTAATGAGGGAAATAAGTATTTGACCCCCTCTCAATCAGAAAGATTTCTGGCTCCCAGGTGTTTTTTATACAGGTAACGAGCTGAGATTAGGAGCACACTCTTAAAGGGAGTGCTCCTAACCACAGCTTGTTACCTGTAAAAAAGACACCTGTCCACAGAAGCAATCAATCAGATTCCAAACTCTCCACCATGACCAAGACCAAAGAGCTCTCCAAGGATGTCAGGGACAAGATTGTAGACCTACACAAGGCTGGAATGGGCTACAAGACCATCGCCAAGCAGCTTGGTGAGAAGGTGACAACATTTGGTGCGATTATTCGCAAATGGAAGAAACACAAAAGAACTGTCAATATCTCTCGGTCTAGGGCTCCATGCAAGATCTCACCTCGTGGAGTTGCAATGATCATGAGAACGGTGAGGAATCAGCCCAGAACTACACGGGAGGATCTTGTCAATGATCTCAAGGCAGCTGGGACCATAGTCACCAAGAAAACAATTGATAACACACTACGCCGTGAAGGACTGAAATCCTGCAGCGCCCTCAAGGTCCCCCTGCTCCTGTTAGCTAGCTCACTAACTTTAGATATTATTTTTCCCTCAATCACACTAGACCTGAATCAAACGATGAAACCAGCGGCCAAACGCTGGTTGACAGCGCAATGTTAGTTTTTATTTGAGTCAGTATAGCAATGTAACGTTATTGATCTGTCAGTTTCCATAGCTAATTCCCTACTTTTCACACTGACACAGTATAAACAGCTCAACAGACTACAATGTAATGGTGCACAGTCAGTACCCAAGACAATATTGATGATGATGAATAGATACAGATACAGTGCATTCGGAAAGTATTCAGACCCCTTGACTTTTTCCACATTTTGTTACGTTACAGCCTTACTCTAAAATTGATTCAATAATGTTTTCCCTCCTCAATCTACACACAATACCCCACAATGACAAAGCAAAAACTGTTTTTTAAAAATGTTTGCAATTATATTAAAAATAAAAAAAACATTTTTTACATAAGTATTCAGACCCTTTACTCAGTACTTTGTTCAAGCACCTTGGGCAGTGATTACAGCCTCAAGTCTTCTTGGGTATGACGCTACACACCTGTATTTGGGGAGTTTCTCCCATTCTTTTCTGCAAATCCTCTCAAGCTCTGTCAGGTTGGATGGGGAGCATCGCTGCACAGCTTTTTTCAGGTCTCTCCAGAGATCTTCGAGCAGGTTCAAGTCCGGGCTCTTGCTGGGCCACTCAAGGACATTCAGAGACTTGTCCCAAAGCCACTTCAGCGTTGTCTTGGCTGTGTGCTTAGGTTCATTGTCCTGTTGTAAGGTGAACCTTTGCCCCAGTCTGAGGTCCTGAGCGCTCTGGAGCAGGATTTCATCAAGGATCTCTCTGTACTTTGCTCCATTCATCTTTCCTTCGATCCGGACTAGTCTCCCATTCCCTACCACTGAAAACCATCCCCACAGCATGATGCTGCCATCCCCATGCTTTACCGTAGGGTTGGTGTCAGGTTTCCTCCAGACTTGACGCTTGGCATTCAGGCCAAAGAGTTCAGTTTGGGTTTCATCAGACCAGAGAATCTGGTTTCTCATGGTCTGAGAGTCCTTTAGGTGCCTTTTGGCAAACTCTATGCGAGCTGTCATGTGCCTTTTACTGAGTAGTTACTTCCGTCTGGCCACTCTACCATAAAGGCCTGATTGGTGGAGTGCTGCAGAGATGGTTGTCCTTCTGGAAGGTTCTCCCATCTCCACAGAGGAAGTCTAGAGCTCTGTCAGAGTGACCATCGGGTTCTTGGTCACCTCCCTGACCAAGGCCCTTCTCCCTCGATTGGTCAGTTTGGCCTGGCGGCCAGCTCTAGGAAGTCTCTTGGTGGTTCCAAACTTTTTCCATTTAAGGATGATGGAGGCCACTGTGTTCTTGGGACCTTCAATGCTGCAGACATTTTTTGGTACCCTTCCCCACATTTGTGCCCAGACACAATCCTATCTCGGATCTCTACAATTCCTTCGACCTCATGACTTGGTTTTTGCTCTGACATGCACTGTCAACTGTGGGACCTGTTTTAGACAGGTGTGTGCCTTTCCAAATCATGTCCAATCAATTGAATTTACCAGAGGTGGACTCCAATCAAATTGTAGAATGAACTGTATGTTTGAATGCCCAGTCATGTTCATATAATCTCAGACATAAATTACTGCAGTTTAAGACCATCCATAGAACATGCTATATTCCAGTGAAAATGAAAATCATGCACTCATAAATGTAGTTGGTCTGCTCAAAGTGTAAAACACAAAAGGGGACCTATTTGCATATGTTATGGTCTTGTATTTCATATATGTATTTCATGGCACACGAGACACCTGTGTGATTTGCGCCTGTCTCATTGGTCTAATCCATTGAAAAGGCCACGGGGATGCCACGTCTATCTCCAGAATGGGCTCTCTCCCACCATTTCATGGGTATTCATTGTTTCATAACTTCATTGTGTGCATTGTAACATCTATCAATTCCCCATTACGTACATCATCAGTAGTAGCCTACATTTATCGTTAATTCCCATCATTTCTAATCTGCAATGTTTGTTTAGTTATGGTCATTTTTAATGCATTCAAAATATTATCATTACAGTCATTTACCGTTCGTTCCTCTTGGACATGTATATTGCAGAACTCAAAACCTATGCTACACTTGTGAGAAACACGTTTTTGTTTATTTCATTGCATTTACGAGTTTTGTCAATTTATTCATAATCTTTTGTTTGAAACACTCCTTTCAGTGTTGAGTAAGGAAATCTCACCTGATTACGCATATAGAAGTAGGACTAGCCCGCCTGGCCTGTGCGCAAAATGTTTATTTGATTTGTAGATTAAAAAAAATTGGCCTATAAATGTGCCCATTTAGGGATGTCTGAAAAGTTTTTCTGATTGTTAACTTGCCACCACTAATGAGCTGTGGAGCTTCTCAAAGTATTTTTTTCTTCACCTCAAACAGCAAGTAAATTGAGAATGACAATAGTTAAAAAATTTGAACAATATTTCCAGCTCTCTCCCTTTGAATAACCACTCAGCATGAAATGGAAAAATGTAATGCTCTGATCCAGTGGAAACCTCATAAAACACCTGATTACTTCTTACCCCTTGCATAAATAGCCTATTTTTTTAAATTTATTTTACCTTTATTTAACTAGGCAAGTCAGTTAAGAACAAATTCTTATTTTCAATGACGGCCTAGGAACAGATTTGTACCATGTCAGCTCGGGATTCGATCTTGCAACCTTTCGGTTACTAGTCCTACAGCTGTGTCTGTCCCAAGCTCTATGTCTGGCTTTATGTAGGTTATTATTACATAGTTGGCAATGGCAATAAAAGTTACTTTTAGATTTATATAATTTTCATTTAGATTTAGATAGAATGTAGGTTAACCACAGACAATGATTTTGAGATACAAAGACTATTTATTATAAATGAAATGAAACTGTTCTACAAAAATGTGCATACGAAAATCATAACTGGCACACAGATTGGTATAAATGGTAAGATAGAAATTGGCACTCCAAATAGAAAAGGTTGCCGACCACTGGTGTAGCCTATTAACGGCAACTTCAGGAGAATACCGGCAGAATCTACGAATGCCAGCAACAACAAAAAGTAAGCAGAAATGCCCACAGTCATAAAGCTAGGTAAGAGACCGTTATTAAATATGTTTAAGTGATTGATAAGACTGAACTAGATCAATGATAATTCAATAATCAAGATTGGTGTTGGACCTTTAACCAATAGCCTAACAAATGAACAACTCTTACAAATAAAGTACAAAGACCTATGTTTTGATTATCTTTATTAAGACATCTTCTATATCAAATTTCAGCCAGCCAGAGCTGCCTGCACGCCTGAACCCCACCAGTCTAGTCAATAACTCAACTCTCTCCCCAACACAACTTCCTTCCCATCTTCATTTTTTTTATGTCTCAAGGGAAAGGTTTGGAAATCAAACGTTTAATAAAAAAAACACACATACACCTCCTACACATTAATATACAGAAACAGTCCATCCTCCATATAATTAATATCATAGGCCTAATAGTACTGTAGAGCTCTTTTTACTTACACACAATAGAGCTGGGTCACCCCGTCCTGCCCCTAGGGGTCCACGGCCCTGCAGCGCCACAACCCAACACACCCCACTCAGCTTTAGGATCTTAGTGAAATATTCATTATTGGTTTCAGGTGTGTTGGGCCAAGGCCAGAGTGACAACCAACGGTACTGTAGACCCCCCCTAGGGATTGCCTAAATAGGTATCTCTCCAAACGTGGGCATGTTTTCAGTACAGACTCCTTTTGTCGTACAGTATTCCATATAACGAATCCATACCTTATGAAAGTTGCACAGTATACCCTTAATCTTGTAATAAATCAAATCTAGTGATATTGTGGGAGGATAACCAACCTTCCAATTAATGGCAATGCATTTCTTAGCCGATATAAATGCTAGGTTACACAGTTTCTTCTGATAACAGTCTCCAGAATCAACATTTCCAAGCAAACAAAACCAGGGAGAATCTGTAGACATGCTGAGATAAAAGAACATACTCTATGCCAGAATTCAGCCAGCCTTCACAAGACCATCAAATATGTCCCCTTTTGTGTTTTACACCTCCAGCAGAATAATGACATTTCTGAGTCCATGATAATTCAGTTTAACTGGCATATAGTATGTTATATGGATGGTCTTAAACTGCAGTAATTTATGTCTGAGATTAAATGAACATGACTGGGCATTCTAACATATCTGTATCCATTCATCATCATCGTAGCGTATCCCAGGTCTTCCTCACATTTTTGTTTTACGTGTTTTGTGTCATCTGGAAAAGCCACTATCAACCCTTGATACACTTTGGAAATCAACTTTAGGGGTTTAAAAGACTACCTAAAAATAGTTTAATTCTTTGAAGCTTCTTGCTTGTCCAGTGTTCGCTGCACAGAGAGAATAAAGTGTTATATCTGCAAAAGTTCACCTCTATGCCGTCCCCGGTTGTCCCTAGCTTCCTGACCCTGATGAGACCCGTCACCATCTGATCCTGCTCAGATGAGGCATTACAAAGAACTACCTTGGTTATACCTTTATACATTATATTATCCACGAATAGAATCAATGGTTCAATAATTGAAAATACCATTACTCCCTGATCCCAGACTATAGCCTACCCATCAATTCAAGATGGAACGTTGTATCCATTCACTGGTTGTTATAATATACTGCAAAATTCCCCTGAGCTCCGTAGACTGGTCTTCCCTGGCTGTCTGACCCTGCAGGGACACCTGTCACCTTCTGATCCTGCTAAGACATGATGAGCATAGTGTTGTGTACTGACTGTGGACCATGACAGTGAAGCCTGTAGAGCTGTTTATACCGTGGCAGTGTGAAAAGTAGGGAATTAGCTAGGGAAACTGACATATCAACAACGTTACATTGCTATACTGACTCTTCAGCGTAATGTGAGTTTTTATTCAACTTCAGAATATATCGGTCTTCAATCGTTTGGCCGCTGGTTTCATCATTTCATTCAGGTCTAGTGTGATTGAGGCAAAATGAATAGCTAAAGTTAGTGAGATGGCTAGTTTTTATTCTGTCAAACAGAAGTTACTGACTAGATCAGTCAACTAAAGAGTAGCCAGTTTCTGCTCTGCTTTTACAACTCTGAGAAAATGCTCAACACAGACAGCAGCTGCCTCTGTTAATCTCTCCCTTTGCCTTAACACAGCCTTTCCACATGCTCTGTGTTGTCCATGTGGTCCTAAATCCAGCTGGCTGAAACCTGGAAAACAGCCTACCCCGCATGGTCCTAAAGCACACCTTTGCGAGCTTTGTATCACAGCACAATGATAAAACTGGTGGGGACAAAAATGCAATTTCAGAATGTGGGGGAGTCATGTCCCCAGTGAAAGTTGCGCCCCTGCCCCAATGTATGATCTATAAAAGCATAGGTGTGGCTCAGATCACCTGGGCTGTGTTGCTGGGCTGTACACTGAGTAGACAGACTATGTCTACTGTTGAATAAAGACGAGTTTAAAACAAACGGTTGAGCATTCATTGTAAACATATTCACAGACTTACTTTCCAAGGATAGACGTTTGGCACAAATATAATTTTTCTGTGTTGAAGTCATGCAGGGTCCATTATTCAACCTAGAAGTATGATAGTATCAGGCTGTATCACATCCGGCAGTGATTGGGAGTCCCATAGGGCAGCGCACAATTTGCCCAGCGTCGTCCGGGTTTGGCCGGGGTAGGCGGTCAATTTGTTCTTAACTGACTTGCCGAGATGAATAAACGTTCAATGTAAAAAAATAAATAATAATGTAGGCTACACCTCGTGTGCCTGACGTCACATTATTGACATCAATGGGTGTGTGCGAGCGAACAGCTAGTAGCTTAAATACCAGCAGCAGCGTCAGGAGCGGTTGTAGACACAGCTCAAACCAAACCATACTGTTATGGGAACTGTTTGAGTTTGCTGGTAGGACGAAAACAAAGCCCAGCAACATATGTTCTGTGGTATCGTAGGCTACGCTTTCTTTTATGTTGCTTTTGTTGTGTTCTCTTGTAAAGATACCGCATGGTGTTGAAGGAATGTTTCTTAGATGTTGAAGCTATCAAGCTATTATGTTTCAGTTTTAATTTAAGAATGATGAATTATTCCGTCAATGACAATGGCTCGAACATTTCAGAACTACTCCAACCGCTCTGTGTCACCTACAACCACAGCACTTTCCCACCTCTGCGACTGGAATCCAAATCCCTGGTCACTTCAGCCACTATGTTCGCTGTTGGAGTCCTGGGGAACCTCATTGCCATTGTTGTGTTGTGCATCTCAAAGAAAGAACAGAAGGAGACCACTTTCTATACGCTGGTTGTTGGAATGGCTATCACGGACCTGTTGGGCACCTGTTTCACCAGCCCGGTGGTTATTGCCACCTACATAGTCCAGAGGTGGCCCGGCGGAGAACTACTGTGCGATTTATTCTCCTTCTCTATGCTGTTTTTCGGCTCGGCTGGAATGTCCATCCTGTGCGCCATGGCAGTTGAACGATACCTGGCCATAAACTACGCATACTTTTACTCTCAATATATTGACCGGACAATGGCGCGTTTCGCGCTCATGGGCATCTACCTGGCCAACATTGTGTTGTGCATCATGCCCAGCTTTGGGTTCGGGAAGCACATGCGCCACTTTCCAGGCACTTGGTGTTTCTTGGACTGGAGGGCGACGGACCCCCTCGCCGCCCCGTATTCGTTTCTTTACGGTGGGTTCATGTTGCTGTTGATTGCGGTGACAGTTCTGTGCAACTTCGCAGTGTGTCTGTCACTTGTGAGGATGAGCCAGAAGACGCTGATAGTGAGAGCGAAGGTGTCCGCGAAAGGTGGCTCACTGCGCGGGTTCCTGCCCTCTGTCACCAGCCTGTCCGCAGCTGAGATCCAAATGTTCTGGCTGCTAATATTTATGACCATCGTTTTCCTGGTGTGCTCCATTCCTTTAGTGGTAAGTAAAAAGCATCAATGGAAATTTCATTGAAGCTATTGTGCATGCCATGGGTATGTGTTTCAAATATGGACAAAGCTATGCAACACAGACATGCATGAATAGAATATTACTGAACAATTGTTTGCTTTATCCACACATACTATTTTTATATATTCTCTCAATCTGACAGGTGCGCATCTTTGTAAACCAGCTGTATGGTCCTGCCTACATCTGTGCTGGAGTGAAACCGGATTACCGGAGTGATCTGGTGGCCATTCGCTTCGCCTCGTTCAACCCCATTCTGGACCCCTGGGTCTATATTCTCTGTCGGAAGAACCTGTTGTTTAAGGGCTGTGAGAGGATGAAGAATACAGTTGGAAAAGTCAAGGCGGGGCCTGGGCCTACTTTAGTCTGTGCTGGCACTGGCAGTCAACATTCACACCTGTCATTTGAATGCACTAACGAGACCAGTTATGTGTCATTATGCACAGCCAACTACAGAAACGAATTCGAGAACCAGGTTACCACCAAAAGTAAATCGTTTACAGACTTTACCATGCGTGAAGCCTGGGACTTTGACACAGCGCGGGATAACTTCCATCCGTTTAGTGTCGACCAAACTGCCGTGCGCAGCTTCCAGGCGGAACTTGCTGTGGTGTCCAAACCGGCCATGATGGCGCCAATGCTCGGGGGCAGTAAGGCGCTTCCGGCAAAGTGCATACCAGCAGGTCTCCATAGCCATGTCAGTAAAGTGGACATAGTCACCTGTACCTTCAGCACACCTAGCTCCTGTCATTCGGAGAAGTGCCTCTGAGCAACTGTAGGACTGTGGTATCCTCTACAAAACATGAATGTTTTCACATTGACTTTAACAGCAAATATCTGAGATGCTGACAGCCAGACATACAACGGGTCATTTTCCGCAGCAAACGAGGCGTTCTAAGGACGTCCAGGGGACCAAGACACAAGCCTTTTGACGTTCTGGGGATGTCCAAAGGACTTATTTTTGTTTGCAGGGACCTTGATGTAGCCTTGATGTAAGATGCAGTTTTAAAATTTGTAACGCAATTCTATTATTATCATGCCATATGGGTACAATAGGCACCTACTTGCCTTCACGACAGAATTCTCTTTTACTTTTTTAATTCAATGAATATAAGAATGTAATTTTTACACATTGGTTCCATTTTATAGGATCTTCTTGATATATTCAGATGTCAGTCTTTGAGTGACCAGACAGCGTTTTGGTACATCAGAAGTACATTCATTTCCAATGTAATACTGCATTTGCCTTGTAGCATTGGGTTGCAGAGGCAGTTGCAATGCATTCTGTGTACTGTGTGGTGCATACATTGGATATATCCAACGTATGCATCAAATTGTATGCATAGACTTGACAGAAATAGTAGCAAAAGGTGTTTGTTGAAATTCTCCTGCACACATATCCAGTAAAAAAGTTTAACTGCAGAATATATTTCCCAGCATTGATGCAATGACACTGTCGGTCTAATTGAAATGTTAATTAAGTAATTGGAAGTGCTAATTCTTTCTGTGCCATCTCAGTGTTGCATGTAGGGAGTAGTAATTGAATGTACCAACATGTCAAACTTTGTTTTTTACTGTTGAATGTTTTTGATGACTTAATAACTGTGAGTGATGATCAACTTTCCTATTTAAATGTGTTTTAAAACGATTGGAAAATGAATTCAGATCTCGTGAAAAAATGGTGTCATTAGTATTGTGCGTTTTTGAATTTTCTGAGAATGAATGATTCTGAACAGTAAAACTTGTTACCTCAAGGATGTTTAACTAAATGCAGTTAATGAGTAGTGAGTGAATGACATAATAAGCATATTACGGAAAGTGCACATATTAAGGTGATCAAACAGAATCAGATCCGACAACAGTTACGAGTCATCGTAACTTGAAGTGACTTGGCATCAAGTTTTGCGGTCTAATCTATTAAATGAAGCACAGGCCATTTTATGTATTTGTTGAGGTCTTATATTTATTGATATTTTTCTGAAAACAAAAGCAATGAACACTTGTGTTGAGAGATCATCAACCTGATAATGGTTTACACTCTTCGAACGTTGATGAGAATTCCTGTGGATTATTGAGGTGAAGACGTGTGATGCCTTCTTGAGATGAATAGTGTGAACTGAACACCTTTCAGGTTGCTGTATTTCTGTATCCAACCTGTAGGGGGCACTATGACACAAGGAAAACTACCGGTAAAACCACTAACTGAACAGGACTGTCAAATCAAGTCAAAGTTTATTTGTCACGTGCGCCGAATACAACAGGTGTAGACCTTAAAGTGAAATGCTTACTTACAGGCTCTAACCAATAGTGTGAAAAAAAGGTGTGTGTGGGGTGGTAAGTAAAGAAAGAAAACAACAGTAAAAAGTCATTTGAAAATAAGAGTAGCGAGGCTACATACAGACACCAGTTAGTCAGGCTGATTGAGGTAGTATGTACATGTAGATATGGTTAAAGTGACTATGCATATATGATGAACAGAGAGTAGCTGTAGCGTTAAAGAGGGGTTGGCAGGTGGGACACAATGCAGATAGCCCAGTTAGCCAATGTGTGGGAGCACTGGTTGGTCGGGCCATTTGAGGTAGTATGTAAATGAATGTATAGTTAAAGTGACTATGCATATATAATAAACAGAGAGTAGCAGCAGCGTAAAAGAGGGGTTGCCAGGGGTTTCCAGCCAACCTGGAAAAAGTGCTTTAAAAAATGTGTGTTAAAGGCTGTTATCCATGCTAGATCAAACAATGATGGGGTGATACACAAAGTTAGGCATGATGTCACATGAAATGTAGATTTTTAAGGCCATTTGCTTGTGGTCAAAGGTCAAATCTGGTGAAAATAGGCATAAATTGACACACATATCCTGAAATTCACAACAAAAACTGAGGGGATTATCAAACATAAACACTTAGACTATGGAAAGGATGCATTGGATTTTTGTTTTAGATTCCGTCTCTCACCGTTGAAGTGTACCTATGATAAAAATTACAGACCTCTACATGTTTTGTAAGTAGGAAAACCTGTGAAATCGGCAGTGTATCAAATACTTGTTCTCCCCACTGTATATAACATAAACATACTGTTGACATATAGGCTGTGCAGGTGTAATGGAATGTTTTGCCTTGTGTGGTAGGTTTTGTGGGTTTTGACACTAACGGTAGTTATTTGAGTTTTTACACTTATGTAGCTGTCATAACCAGCCATAAAATAACGCAACATACAGTATGTCACAACAGGTGTAAATATGTGTCATGACAGTGCTATGACCATGTTATGACAAGTTATGTCAGCTGTTATGACATTATGATACGGTTATGACTGTCATAACGTGTTATGGTGCTGGGTGTCAAGTAAAGTGTTACTAAATATAAAGAAAAAAATAATGGTACTATATATACCATATACGTGGACTCTACGAGGTGTCAAAAGCGTTCCACAGGGATGCTGGCCCATGTTAACTCCAATGCTTCCCACAGTTGTGTCAAATTGTCTGGATATCCTTTGGGTGGTGGACCATTCTTGATACAGACGGGAACTCTTAAGTGTGTTCTTGACACACTCAAACGTGTGCCTGGCACTTGCTACCAAACCCCGTTCAAAGGCACTTCAATCTTTCGTCTTGCCCATTCACCCTCTGAATGATACACATACTGTACACAATCCATGTCTCAATTATCTCAATGATTTAAAATCCTTCTTTAACATGTCTCCTGTTATTCATCTACACTGATTGAAGTGGATTTAACAAGTGACATCAATTAGGGATCATAGCTTTCACCTGGATTTACATGGTCTGTCTATGTCACGGAAAGAGCGGGTGTTGTTAAGGTTTGTACATTCGGTGTACACTCAGAATCCGTGATGGCAGATTACTGAAGATAAGTACAGTAATTTGTGAGATAAAATAAATACACATAATTTCTAAAGCATTTGATGACATCTGCTCTGTGTCACCATTCTATGGGAATTTAGCCACCCTCAAGTTTGTCAGGGTAAATACATCCAAGACAAACGAGTTATGCAGGGCCATCCATTGGTTTTTCAATATCATATGTAATGAATCAGATGTAGATATAGTAAACATAAACATTTGTATCTGGTGATCAATTTAGAAGATTTTCACTGAATATATCATCAAAGTGTGTGTTTTTTTTTTTTTTTTAATCTCAAGTTGTGTGCCTAATAGATATTTTCAATTTTCCAAATTAATAGAAAAAAGTATGGTAGCTAGATTTACACTGTAACCAAGGTACAATATAGTGCTGTTGCTCGCATACACTAAAAGCTTAATTGCATTCATTTCACAACATGATTGAAATGGAAGATATTTTCCATCGCATGGCTTCAGTCGTAATTATGATCATACCTTGATGAATGTTAAAGAGAATGTTCCACATACCCACACAACCTCCGTCAATATCTTAGTACAGACATTTGATTTTGTTAGTATTACAAATCAACCAATAAACAGTCATGAAGGACGTTGCCATTTTCCAAGTATGTGCAGTATATTTAAGTATACATTTGTATGTTATTCATATGGCCGCGAATACGAATATGGCCGAAATCTATCATTCCCTCAACAATGTTAACTTTGACTGCATTAGTTCCAATAGCTCTTCCTTAGTTCCAATCCCTCCAATATCTCTGCCTCAGAATGTTTGACCCTCACAAGGTAAAGTGTATAAGGGAGAGGGGGATAAATTGAGCCATTTTTACATTCAGCATCACTCCGTCAAGGGAAATATATTATTCTTTCTAACAAAGAGATCTACATCCATTTCAGGATGTTGTGTATCCCTGGAAATAATCAGAATTCATGAAAACATTACAGTTTTGAAAACAGCTTGTCTTCGGCACAACTTACAGTTAAGCTGCCTACATAATTTCTGTACTGAATGAAATATTACCACTACCTTTTTAAAACCATGTCTATCTTTATTTCCCAAACACAATTCAGCACAGTTTTTAAAGTGGTGCTCACAAGCCAAAATGGGTCCCCGTTTTTGTGTACTACGTCATCCGATTGTTTACTAGGTCATCCATTTCGAGTCAAATGTTACGAATTTTGCAATTGTATGATATCATACGAATTTTATAATTCATGTGATATGATACAAATAGGATCCCAGAGTAAATCTTCAACACAGGCTTAACACCTAACAAACACTTTGTACTTTTTTAAACTCTTTCAACATAGGCCAGGCCCTGTTGTTAGGTCATATCCCAGCGCTAATGCCTTGCAATACGCCTAGGAAGAAAACACTTCAATTTGCTCAACTTGCCATTGGCTCAACAATAGGCTAAACTTACCCCATGGCAATTGGCTCAACTTACCCCAAGGCAAACATTTGAACTATATTAGCCCACACAGCTACAAGGATGCACTTTGATGCTAGGGTTAGTATCTCATATTGAAGCTTATAGAGACCCCAACTGATGTATAGAACAATCTTACAAGTATCTACTTTGGTTTAGATACAAGCATCATGAAACCTCTAACACAATAAATTGGTGAAAATCTGTTTTTTCGACCTAACTTGCTTACCACTTTTTCCATGTGGTTTCTTCCTCCACAGACTCCATGAAATGATGAACTCTTCCTAAATATTTGGTTAAAATGATTCATTTTGTGTACGGTTTCCTAGAAACAAATATGGCTCAACTTACTCCTTTTGCTCAACTTACCCCAATCTCCTCTACCGTTCAGAAGTGTCTTTCTGAGTGTTTTTTCACCAGGCAGGCCAAAACTCCATCCCACCAAAACAGGCTTACAGTGCCTTTACAAAGAATTCAGACCTCTTGATTTTTTCTGCATTTTGTTACATTACAGTCTTATTCTAAAATTGATTAAATAAAAATAATTCCTCAGCAATATACACAATAATGACAAAGCTAAAAGAAACAGGTTTTTAGATTTCTTTGCAAATATATTAAAAATAAAAATCAGAAATACCTTATTTACATAAGCTTTCAGACCCTTTGCTATGAGATTCGAAATTGAGCTCAGGTGCCTCCTGTTTCCATTGATCATCCTTGATGTTTCTACAACTTGATTGGAGTCCACCTGTGGTAAATTCAATTGATTGGACATCATTTGGAAAGGCACACACCTGTCTATATAAGGTCCCCCAGTTGACAGTGCATGTCAGAGCAAAAACCAAGCCATGAGGTCGAAGGAATTATCTGTAGAGCTCCGAGACAGGATTATATCGAGGCACAGATCTGGGGAAGGATTCCAAAACATTTCTGCAGCATTGAAAGTGCCCAAGAACACAGTGGCTCCATCATTCTTAATTGGAAGACGTTTGGAACCACCAAGACTCTTCCTAGAGCTGGCCGCCTGGCCAAACTGATCAATCGGGGGAGAAGGGTCTTGGTCAGGCAGGTGACCAAGAACCCGATGGTCACTCTGACAGAGCTCTAGACTTCCTCTGTGGAGATGGGAGAACCTTCCAGAAGGACATCCATCTCTGCAGCACTCTACCAATCAGGCCTTTATGGTAGAGTGGCCAGACGGAAGCTACTCCTCAGTAAAAGGCACATGACAGCCCGCTTGGAATTTGCCAAGATGCACCTAAAGACTCTCAGACCATGAGAAACAAGATTCTCTGGTCTGATGAAACCAAGATTGAACTCTTTGGCCTGAATGGCAAGCGTCTCGTCTGGAGGAAACCTGACACCATCCCTACGGTGAAGCATGGGGGTGGTAGTATCATGCTGTAGAGATGTTTTTCAGCGGCAAGGAATTTCAAAAAACCTGTTTTGCTTTGTCATTATGGGGTACTGTGAGTAGATTGATGAGGGAAAAATACATTTTAGAATAAGGCTGTAACCTAGCAAAAATCTGTAAAAATTAATGGGGTCTGAATACTTTCCGAAGGCATTGTATATTTCAGGCAGTATTTTCAAACAGCTCTTACACTTAAAGGACATTATCATCATTTTCACAATTTCACAGTATCATTCCAACCTCATAGTGTGGAAATACACACTGAGTGTACAAAAAAATAACCACACCTTCCTAAATTGTGCTACTAATGCACATGACGGCACAAACACATCTCATTAAAGTAATTATTTTTTTGTTTGATTAGATTTTGGAAACGTTAGCTAGCTCAATACCTTTCTCATTATTATTTTTAACTGGGAAGCATTACTACTAGGCACACATGTCACATCCTGACCATAGAAAGCTTTTATTTTCTATGGTAGAGTAGGTCAGTGCGTGACTAGGGGTTTAGTCTAGTTTATATTTTCTATGTGGGGTTCTAGTTTGTTTTTTCTATGTTGGTGTTTTAGTGTGATTCCCAATTGGAGGCAGCTGGCTATCGTTGTCTCTAATTGGGGACCATACTTAAGTGGCATTTTTCCACCTGTGTGTTATGGGATATAGTTTTGAGTTAGTGCACGTAGCATTCTCTGTAGTCACGGTTCGTTGTTAGTTTATCCTGATATGGATAGGGGGCAGTATTTTCATGGCCGGATGAAAAAACGTACCCGATTTAAACTGGTTACTACTCTTGCCCAGAAACGAGAATATGCATATTATTAGTAGATTTGGATAGAAAACACTGAAGTTTCTAACACTGTTTGAATGGTGTCTGTGAGTATAACAGAACTCATATGGCAGGCAAAAACCTGAGAAATTCAACCAGGAAGTGTAGGATCTGAGAAATGTAGTTCTTCTTTCTAATCCCTTTTGAAACTACAGTGTCTGTGCTGTCACGTTGCACTTTCTAAGGCTTCCATTGGCTGTCTAAAGCCTTCAGAAAGTGTTTTGAGCATTCCCCTGTCACTGGGCAGAGTATAGTAGCTCAGTTTCTGAGTGGACTGCCTGGGGACAAAGAGATTGGATATGCGCATTCCCGCGAGCACGCAGTTTTTTCTTTCCCTCCTTGAATGAATACACTATTGTCTGGTTGGAATATTATTGCAATTTTACGTTACAAATACCATAACAATTGATTTTAAACAGCGTTTGACATGCTTCTAAGTACGGTAATGGAACATTTTGACTTTTTGTGTCTCGAAATGCGCTTGCGCGTTACCCTTTGGATAGTGACCTGAACGCACAAACAAAACGGAGGTATTTGGACATAGATATGGATTATTTCGAACAAAAACAACATTTCTTGTGGAAGTAGCCATCCTGGGAGTGCATTCTGACGAAGATCAGCAAAGGTAATACAATATTTCGAATACTAATTCTGAGTTTAGTTTGCCTCAAATTTGGCGGGTGTCTGAATAGCTAGCCGTGAAGGCGAGCTATCTACTCAGAATATTGAAAAATGTGCTTTCGCCGAAAACCTATTTTAAAATCTGACACAGCGATTGCATAAAGGAGTTCTGTATCTATAATTCTTAAAATAATTGTTATGTATTTTGTCAACGTTTATGATGAGTATTTTTGTAAATTCACCAGAAGTTTTTGGTGGGAATACATTTTCTGAACATCACGCGCCAATGTAAAAAGCTGTTTTTGGATATAAATATGAACTTGATTGAACAAAACATACATGTATTGTATAACATAATGTCCTAGGAGTGTCATCTGATGAAGATCATCAAAGGTTAGTGCTTCATTTAGCTGTGTTTTGGGTTTTATTGACATATATGCTTGCTTGGAAAATGGCTGTGTGATTATTTTTGTCTATGTACTCTCCTAACATAATGTAATGTTTTGCTTTCGCTGTAAAGCCTTTTTGAAATCGGACAATGTGGTTGGATTCAGGAGAGGTTTATCTTTCAAATGGTGTAAAATAGTCGTATGTTTGAAAAATTGAAATTATTGGATTTTTGAGGTTTTTGTATTTCGCGCCACGCGATCCCATTGGCTGTTGCCTAGGGGTTCTGCGTTCTAGCGGAACGCCTAGATGTAAGAGGTTATTGTTTATTTGTTTTTGTCTTTGCTTAGTTTCACTTTCTAATAAATCATGTGGAACTCAACATTCGCTGCGCCTTGGTCCAACCATCATTACAACGACGTTCGTGACAACACAATAAAATATAAACCTGAGATAAAGAAACACTGAAGATATTAAGTGAAAATTATACAAATTGATCACCATGTCCAAAGGTTTATATTTACTATATCTAAATGCAATTTGTTACATATGATAATAAAACACTAATGGTTGGCCCTGCGTCAACACATTTGTCTTAGATTAAGTGTTTTCATCCTGACAAGGGGGTGGCTAAATTCCCATAGAATGATACCACCGAGAGCATTAAATGCTTTAGCAATTATGTGTATTTATTTGTGCGTCATAAGTTACAGTAATCATCTTCAATAACCTGTCATCATGGATTCTGAGTGTATACAGTTGAAGTCGGAAGTTTACATACACCTTAGCCAAATACATTTAAACTCAGTTTTTCACAATTCCTGACATTTAATCCTTGTAAAAATTCCCTTTTTTAGGATCACCACTGTATTTTAAGAATGTGAAATGTCAGAATAATAGTAGAGATAATGATTTATTGCAGCTTTTATTTCTTTCATCACATTCCCAGTGGGTCAGAAGTTTACATACACTCAATTAGTATTTGGTAGCATTGCCTTTAAATTGTTTAACTTAGTAGCATTGCCTTTAAATTGTTTAACTTACATTTCGGGTAGCCTTCCACAAGCTTCCCACAATAAGTTGGGTGAACTTTGGCCCATTCCTCCTGACAGAGGTGGTGTAACTGAGTCAGGTTGTAAGGCCTCCTTGCTCACACACACTTTTTCAATTACTGCCCACAAATTTTCTATAGGGTTGAGGTCAGTGCTTTGTGATGGCCACTCCAATACCTTGACTTTGTTGTCCTTAAGCCATTTTGCCACAACTTTGGAAGTATGCTTGGGGTCATTGTCCATTTGGAAGACCCATTTGTGAGAATGCCAAGAGTGTGCAAAGCTGTCATCAAGACAAGGGTGGCTACTTTGAAGAATTTTAAATATAAAATCAATTTTAATTTGTTTAACACTTTTTTGGTTACTACATGATTCCATATGTGTTATTTCATAGTTTTGATGTCTTCACTATTATTCAACAATGTAGAAAATTATAAAAATAAAGAAAAACCCTTGAATGAGTAGGTGTGTCCAAATTTTGACTGGTACTGTACATTTATTTTGTCTTTATATTCAGTGAAAATGGCCAAAATCTATCAGTACCTCAAAAATGTCAACTTTGACTGCATTTACACTTGACCCCTTAGTTCCAATATCTCTGCCTCAGAATGCCCGATCCTCACAAGGTAAGGTGCTTATTATTCAGAAGTTTCTTTCTGAGTATTTGGAGGTGATCTACACTGTCTGAGAAAAGTATTTTTGTTTGCTGAAACCAAAGTTTGGCCAAAATGATGGAAAGTAGGCTTTTCTTTTGTACATGCCTGGCTTAAAGCTCTCTGGTCCAGTGGGGTCTTCCGCAAAGTTTTCCTGGTCCAATGGGGTCTCCCGCAGTTGTAGACCTCAGAGGGTCTACATCATCTGAGAATGGTCCTTAGTGGCAGTACAGACCACAACTGTAGCGGAACACATCTGAATTGTAATATTTTCTGTATATCTGCATGGTGTAAAGCATAATAATTGTATGAAAAGTAACTATTAAGGCATCAATTCCATAGTCTAAGTGTATATGTTTGATAATCCCCTCCATTTTTCAAAATAATTTCAGGATATGTGACCTAAATGTATCACTATTTCCATTATGTCAATTTTCACCAGATTTGACATTTAACCTCTTGAAAATTGCCTTAAAAATCTAGCATCTAGCATTGGCTTTAACAAGCCAATTATTTTTCAAGTACCTTTTGCAGTTTGCTTGGTCTACTACCAAGGGTACATTTACAATAGTGTTAGGGATGGATTCAATCCGTATTGCAGAGGTATAGCGGAAGATTATAGCTCCTGAAATTTAAAGACAATGTACCCGTTTTTGCGAAGACTGCATTCACGTTAAACACTACATATGTCGGCTCAGTCGGAAACATTTTTATGCGGATCTTCAGCGATACTTCAGCGATACAGATTGAATCCAGCTCTTAATTTGCAACCATCACCTCTATTTCAGCATTGATCTGAAAGATCATATGAGGGTGTGATATACTCTAGGACTCCCAACTTGCAACCAAGCAGAGGTGAAGTGAGGGTAAGGGGTGAATCTTAGAAATAATAAGCAATCCACAGTATATCTAGAAATACTTTATTCCTACACAGAATAATGTAATTGTTGTACAAAAATAAAGGAAACCATTTCAATAATAATAATAATATTGACTGTAATTGCTCTGAAATACTGAAACAACAATGAAAAAACGAAACTAAGCTTGTAACCTGGTTAGGTTTTCAGCCACAAGACTACTTCCTTCTTTTGTGTGAAATGAGACATGCTGCATGTTGAGTTCCTTGCCTACTTGTTCTGATCTTCTTGATGTTTCAAAACCCAAAAAATCAAACACAATTCAAAGTCAAAGGATCCAGCAACACAAACCCCCCGGGATATGTGATCATGACAATAAATATAAATCTACAGTCCATAAAAATGACCTCATATGAAATAACAATAAATAAATAACTTATCTGTAATAAATATGTTGACTATAATGCAGTAATGCAAAGAGATGCATGGCATCCATTTCGTACAATTCAAGAGAACATTGAAAAATGCAGTTACGGAAAATCCCTGTTTTGAGCCTGTCTGTCTACCTGTGGTCAAATGCAATGAGATATGGTCCTCTTTTTGACCTTTGAGTCAATATTTTAATCAGTACTCCAGGTCAGTCTTATACATATCCCAACTGCTGTGAATATTAAGATCCTACCATTGTGTGGTCACCATCTTGTTAAAAACTGTTCCCAGAGACTGTCTTGCCATTCGGTCATGGCAGTCTCTCATTGCAACCGGATCCACTTTATCCTCAACAGAAAATGTACAACAGGAAGAGGCGTGGCCTCACTCCACCATCATAGACACTCTACAGAATCTCTATCCTGCTTTGTACTGGGGACCAGCCCTGTTGCATATGTTTTCGGAGCGACTATTTCTGCCCTCCCAGAACCCAGAGGCGCTCCCTAGACCCAGACTCAAAGGAGAGCCACCATCTGTATATTATCAGGAAGGGGTGAGTGACAGCCAGTTGCCACCCTGCCGTATTCATCCTCCTCTTACCTGGCTCCCTCAGCCCATACACATGCAGCTGGCCGCCGACAGTGACTGGATGGTCTGCCACGTGGTGTGGGCGTCCATGAAGGACACTGGCTCGTAGCGGTCAGGCCGGCAGCAGGGGTGGGCACTGACCCGCCGGGAGGTCCTCCGCGGCAGGGACCCGTTCTCCATCAGGGACCATAGAGCCAGGTCGTAGTTGGTCCTGGACGACTGGCAGGAGCCCACGCAAAACTTGAAGAGGATGATCTCGTCCGAGTCGAAGCCCAGGCCCAAGTCCCGCACCCGCATCTCTCGTTTCTCCACCCTGCAGTCTGGGCTGCTCTGCTGGGGCTGCCGGCCCTTTCCCTTTCCTTTGTCCTTTCTGTCCCTCTCTTTCTCTTTCTTCCTCCTCTTCTTCTTTTTCTTGGCCAAGCCTTTTGGTTCGGCATCTGAGGGGTCAGAGTTGCGGGGGGAACGTCCCACCCACCGGCCACTGGGGTGGTCGTCTGCTTCGTCCATCACAGAGGGGTCTGAAAGAGAGAGAGCCAGAGAGAGAGAGAGAGAGAAGATCAGTGGCTTGTACTCTATAATCTTATTGCACACCCTTCTTTTACTCTTCCCTATTCATGGAGAACATCATGCTGGATTAAAAAGGGATGTAGATAACATAGATCTAAAAAGCACTTCCTGGTTCCACTCTTACCGGAGAGGCCATGCCAGGGGGAGTACGGGTCAATCTCCTCCTCTTGTTGCTCATCCACCCCAGGTAGAGTGTCTGGGAGCTGCCTCTCCCACATCCCTCCCACCAGTCCCACAGCCTGGACAGAGTCTGCCCCCAAACCAGTGCCCATACGGGCCCCCTCCACCAGGGGCAGCAAAGAGACCACCCACAGCACCACCTACAAAAGCAGACAGTAGTTAATGGGAGATGGTCCACAGAGCAGAGAAACAACACAGCCAACAGTATGACTCTAATAAGGAGGATGATGATGAGATGATGTTGGAGAGGATGAGATGACATGGATAGGTGATGATAATAGTGGTGATTACGAAGATGACGATAATGATGGTAAAGATAATAAGTCACCAATAAGCAGAACGAGTCACTCACCTTCCAGTTACTCAGGTGGTAAGGGGCACCTGCTGACGGCATTGCGGTAACCCCCGGTCTGTCTCTCCTCCTCGTCCTCCATCTTGGTCCACCTGGAGGGAAAGCAGAACAAGGCCTCGCTCTGTCAATTGTCCCAATCTCGAGAACGCACTGTAAAAATAATAACATAAACTAACTGCACAACATGATGTGGTCTGCGATAACGTATCCATATTAACCAATACTGTACAAAAACACCCTTTCAACCCTTAAACAACCCGACGTGTCACATCAATCACGTCCTCAATGCGAAGGATATGTTTATTGTTACTGAGGTAAAAAGGCTAGTGTTTGCTGCCGGGTAGTGCGGCTAGTGTCGGCTTGTCTGTACGTACAGCCACACAACAGCTCCTGTCCAGCGACAAAGGCTACCTTCAGTCAGATACCTGTCAAAGGCATTCTTTATTTAGGAGGAGGTAGGGCTGGTTCTGTAGAAGGGGCACCGGGGGAAACCACAGAGATGAGGAGGTGGTGATAAGGGGTGTGAGCGTCGCAGATGTTTAGATACGAGGTGTACAGTGTGACCGGGTTAGCTGTATGTCAATGGCAGCACCACATGCCCCACTCAAGGGTTTTTCCTGTAAAGAACCCTAAAAAAGGCTCAAACACAACATTTGACTGGGGTTTAGAACATTCGCTAAAGGTTCCTGGTTCGATCACCAGTTTCGGCAACAAATTAGAGGTTAATGGTAAAGGTGAACAAACAAGTAAATAGAGCTAACGGAGCAGATCAGATTCACAGATAGCGTAGCGGTTTATGAGCATTGGACCAGTTACTGAAAGGTTGCTGGTTCAAGTCCCTGAGCCGACTAGGTATACAATTGGTTAATGTGCCCTTGAGCAAGGCATTTATCCCTAATTTCTCCTGTAAGTCGCTCTGGATAAGTGTCTGCTAAATGACTATAATATTGAAAACCAATGGGTGTTTGCTCCAGTTAACTTGTTAACACAGTGAAGCACCTGCTGCTAGAACAGCAGAGCATTCATTTAATCAATTGGGCTCAGAAACGCAACAGAAACAAGTGATTCTCTCTCCAAAGAGATGAGTTGCCATTTATTCGTCGTGGACTCATCTTGGAATACAAGAACTAAAAGCACACGGAATTGCGCCAGAGATTAGGCATGGATTCAGCACCCTGCACTACTCTCATTGAGCAGCTGGGGGCTTATCTGTCCATATCCAGCTACTGGTCCTGTCTCAGCTCTCCATACATATCCCAGCTGACGTGCCATGTAAGTAACACCTTAGGATACGTGCATATGTGGAGGGATTGTCTACAAACAACACCGGTTCTCAAGAGAATTCGATCTCTTCTGGTAATGTTAAAGCCCATACGGTGAACTCAGTCAAACGTGGTTGGTTTCGACATCAACAGATGTTATGGCGAAATGAAATTCAGCTCACCAAACACATTGACACAACATACGGTGATGGTACAGCAGATTCTGTAAAAACGAGCATAGGCCTATATAAGATACATAAACAGTCATCTATCATCCACCAGAAAGACACGATAGCCTGGTAGCTGAACTAGAGCGGGACGTGAAGGTCCACGGTAAGGTATGTAAACTCTGCTGCTCTTCAATGTTTCTAAATACAACCCTCATGCTACGTCCCAAATGGCACCCTATTCCCTTTATAGTGCGCTACTTTAGGCCAGGGCCCATAGGACTCTGGTCAAACGAAGTGCACTATATGGAGGACAATCATCGTGATGCTATCTTTACTCAGGATGATGGAGGACTGAGGAGATTACAGTGCAAAGGTTACGATAGGATCTATGTATGCATCACCGGCTATGCTGCCGAAGATTACAGAAGCTTGACTACATCAATATAGTTACTGAGAAATAATAGGTCAAATCAGGCCCAGGGAGAAAGCAGACATTAATCTCTTACACAATGGAACCTGAAAAGCAGAGATAAATGTGTGTGTTTGTGTGTGTGTGTGCGTGCGTGCGTGTGTGCGCACCCGCATGTGTGTTCCGGAGGAGAGAGACCGAGAGAGACTGCAATCCAAAACCAAGCAGCAAACTCACCAACTCCCTCTCCCCTAACCTGATTTAAAAGCTGGCCATTAAGAGAGAGAGGTTAAAGGGGCTTTTTCAACAGATCCCCTCTCGGTCTCTTGAGAGGCCTTGTACTGAGTCCTTAATGCCACAGCTGGGAGCGTTTAGCCTCCTTTAGCCCTGTACGCTGGGTGTCTATGTGGGCCCGTCTGGCCGGCTCACTTCACCCCACCACTCTGGAGCTGTTTACAGTCCAATACCTCCAGCCCCTCAGGGTAGAAGGTGGAGGTGGGCTGCTGAGTCCTGAAGACCTCCAGAGCTTCGGAGCCTGTGCTCATGGTGTGTGTGTGTGTGTGTGTGTGTGTGTGTGTGTGTGTGTGTGTGTGTGTGTGTGTGTGTGTGTGTGTGTGTGTGTGTGTGTGTGTGTGTGTGTGAGGGCGGGAGAGTTGTGTGTGAATGTATGTTTGTGTGATGTGCCTCAATGGCTTTGGTATGGTAAGCAGCCCGTTCATCTGTAAAAGTGCAATAGGAGAGTCGATTGGTTGTCACCTTATGTTTGTGTTGTTGGTACGGTGCCCACCTATTACTTATACAGGTCATTGAATTGTACATTTGTTCTGAGTAAGGATACATTAGCACTGATATAGGGGGAATAATGTAAGCTCTCCTTATTAAAAGCAGTTGTATTAAACAATCAATAATGACATGTTAAATGATGTTTGCTCAGGGCTTGCACCCAAAACTAATATATGGACAAATGACATTGGTTGAACATAAACGCGTTTCACATTATCATCACCGAGTTGGGTAGCTAGCTATACGGTTAAAGTGGCTTCTTTGTTGTGTTACAGCCTGAATTTAAAATGAGTAGCTGAAATGTCTGGAGTCAATAAGTATTCAACCCCTTTCTTATGGTAAGCCAAAATAAGTTCAGGAGTAATAATTTGCTTAACAAATCACATAATAAGTTGCATGGACTCACTGTGTGTGAAATAATAGTGTTTAACATGAATTTTAAACAAAGATTCAACCATAAAGACCAGGGAGGCTTTCCCACGCCTCACAAAGAAGGGCACCTATTCGTAGATGGGTAGAAAAAAGGAAGCTGAAATTGAATATCCCTTCGAGCATGGTGATGTTATTAATTATACTTTGGATGATGTATCAATACACCCAGTCACTACAAAGATACAGGTATCTTTCCTAACTCAGTTGCCGGAGAGGAAGGAAACCGCTCAGGGATTTCGTCATGAGGCCAATGGTGACTTTAAAACAGTTACAGAGTTTAATGGCTGTGATAGGAGAAGACTGAGGATGGATCAACAGCACTGTAGTTAATCCACAATACTAACCTAATTGACAGAGTAAAAATAAGAAAGCTTGTACAATATAAAAAATATTCCGAAATATGCATCCTGTTTGTAACAAGACACTAAAGTAATACTGCAAATAATGTGGCAAGGTAATTCACTTTGTGTCCAGTGCTATGTTTGGGGCAAATCCAATACAGCACATTACTGAGTACCACTCTCCATATTTTCAAGCATACTGGTGGCTGCATCATGTTATAGTTATGCTTGTTATCATTAAGACTGGGGAGTTTTTCAGGACAAACAATAAACTGAATGGAGCTAAGCATAGGCAAAATCCTAGAGGAAAACTTTGTTCAGCCTGCTTTCCAACAGACACTGGGAGACGAATTCACCTTTCAGCATGACAATAACCTAAAACACCAGGCAAAATATGCACTGGAATTGCTTACCAAGATGACATTGAATGTTCCTGACTGGCATAGTTACAGTTTTGCCTTAAACCTACTTGAACATCTATGGCAAGACCTGAAAATGGTTGTCTAGCAATGATCAACAACCAATTTGACAGAGCTAAAAAGAATAGCTGTCAAATGTTGCACAATCCAGGTTTGGAAAGCTCATTGAGGCTTACCCAGAAAGATTTGCAGCTGTAATTGCTGCCAAAGGTGCTTCTACAAAGTATTCACAGTAAATTAGATATTTCTGTATTTCATTTTCAAGAAATTTGTAAAAAAATCTAAACATATGTTTTCACTTTGTCATTATGGGGTATTTTATGAAGATGGGGGAGGAAAAAAAAAGATTTAATCATTTTCAATTCAGGCTGTAACACAACAAAATGTGGAATAGGTCAAGAAGTATGAATACTTTCTGAAGGCACTGTACATCATTCTGTATTCTACATGTGTGAAAGCTCTCATAGAAACGTAGAGCAAGCTAGGCTGGGATTCCCTTCTGTGTTCTGTCTCACTTTAAAGGGGAAGTTCAGGATTTTACGTATTAAAGTTGCACTCCGGTGTCCTTTTCAACTCATTTATCACCTCATTTACTTAACAAAAGGCACATCTCAATAAGTGGTCCAGGCATCCTCATAACATGGCACAAGTGTGTGTGTGTGGGGGGGGGGGGTCCACTTTTGTTCTATTGTTCACGCAAGCAAGGGGGGAGGCCTTTTTTTTTACTGTTACGTGTGTACACATTACTGTATTTTTATGTGGGATATTGTTTTTCAACAGGAAAAGTAAAAAAAATAGCTGGAGTGCGTCTTTAATGTTAGATGGTTCCTTACCCTGAAAGTAGTCTGTGGGCCAGGAGAAACTATAAATCGTCACTTCCATTGATTTTAGCTAGAGGTGGCTAAAGTTTAAGTTTGTCGTGGCTGCTAGAAAACCAAACCATGGATTACAGTTTCTCCTGGCCAAAAAACTTACTTACGAGGTGAGGAACAATCTAACATCAAGTTGTAAAATCTTGAACTTCCCCTTTAACAGCCCACATCCCATCTCTCCAGAACAGAACCCTCTCCTATAATGATGCCCCATTAGAGGTGTTCTATCCGCCTGCTCCACCTGTCATAGACAGAGCCCTGCCGCATGGGGGTATGGTAAGGACCTCACTAAATCACCACCGCAATAAAAGACACCTGGGGAGAAAGAGGAGAAGAGGAAATGCAGAGTACTAGCCACCGCCGCCGGGTCCTTGCCTGATTATTACCAGACACACTTTTATCTGGGCCGGTACACAAACTCCCATAACACCTACGATGATATACTGTACACGGCACACGTGTTCACTATTCCTTCTGGTTCCTGTGCAAACCTGTTCTGATATGTACAGTTCACGTCCAAATCAGAACAGACAATTTGTACGTCTGGCAGTTTACTACATGTTAGTTTGCTATTCAGTTTTTAGACTGTGCTGGTAGCAAACCCACAAACCTCACCCAGTCTTGTACTTGTATGTCCTTACGTGTTAAAGTGTCGGGTTTGGGTTCGATTCCCCCCTACTACTCTCACCACACTGATTGCACTGCTGCGCCAGATGTGCCCTTCTAACTGCTGCTAGACTAGACTGCAGTCAGCAGCGACAGAACCAGAGGGTCTGAATACGCTGCATAATCCCCTAATCCCTTCCAGGCTGGAGAGGAGAAGAGGTAATTACTCGTTAGTGCCAGTTTCCACTCTTTAGCCGAGCTGTCACCGGTGGAAAATCCACAGAACGCTGCCAAAATGAGAAACAGATAGCTGGGGATGTTTGCGGCTCGGATAACCCCAGTCAGGAGCGGCAATCAGAAGGTGTGGACAACACTTCCTTGGGCAGGCTATACCTAAAGGAGATGCTAGCTAGATGTCAGTGCGTATCCTGCACTGAAGAGATGCTTGAGAGTCTTCTACTGAAGACAGGGACAGTCTTGACAGATTCATACATACATGGGGGTTGTGTTTCTCAGGTGTATCACACAAAGATACAGATACACAACGGAATAACCGTTACAGATCAAAGACAGGCTAATAAGATAGTATGATCGGCAGCATAGATCAGTACTAAGAGATCATACAAAAGTGCTTAGTCAAGCTGAATAGGCTCAGCCTGGTCCAAGATCTGTTTGTGCTGTCTTGCCAACTCCTATGGTCAGTGTCATGCCACATTGTCACATTCATTGTCATGCTAGGCATTAACAAGACAGCACAAGCAGATATGGGATTAGGATATACCAGCGCAGGGTCATTGTTAAGATGAGAACAAGGGCCAATATCAGTGTTTAGCTCATAGTGGCTCTGGATAGGAAAGAGGAAGCGGTACAACTGAACCTCAATTAGTCCTTAAGGGTAGACAGAGTAAGCTGGTTGCAATCAGTGGTGCTGGTTAGAACCAAACAAAGTGGTTGCCTGGTGATAAAATTATAACCTAAGGGCAGAATCCTAACTTGAGATGTGTGCACTTAACTTGGACTTTCTCATAAATCATTTATTTAACCATTATTTAACTAGGCAAGTCAGTTAAGAACAAATTCTTACTTACAATGACAGCCTAGGAACAGTGGGTTAACAGCCTTGTTCAAGAGCAGGACAACAGATTCCTACCTCATCAGCTCAGGGATTCGATCTAGCAAACTTTTGGTTACGAGCCCAACGCTCTAACCACTAGGTTTCCTGCCGCCCTTGATGAAGATCTGTGCAAAAACTTGGGTTCCGCACACAGATCTCAAGATAGAATTCAGGTCTAAGTGAGCAGTGATTTACCTCCATGGCCCCAAGGTTAGCATCCTCTCACCGTGGAGGAGAGCTCTAGAAAGGTTCAGAGAAACCCAGGTAATGGTGTTTTTACTGGGGAACCAAGTGTTTGAAGTAGCATGGGCGGATTAGTACCCTCACCCTCAGGCCTAAACCCCTGTCCCTCTCAGAGATGCTGTGGAGTGAGAAATCATACTCTCCAGCCTCTTATTATAAGGAACAGGGTCCAGGGGTGGGCGTTAAAATGTATCCTCCAGAAGGACATTAGACATATCACCCCTAACCTTAACCTCAATGGCACTAAGCCACTCCCACTGCTCTGATTGGTTCTTTGGTCATTTTGCTTGGCTCTATAGAGTACCACAGTATGAGTCTTTATACCCATAAAACCTAGCGGTCAAACCGGGAAATTGTCCCAATCGTTTTTCCACCACTCATTTTCCCCATAGGGGATTTTAGTCACTTAAAATAAGGGCTGTGTTTCGTGTAGGCTTACCCTGTCGTGATGTTTTGATAACCGTGTAAATCTCTCTCGGACAAGGTGACTTCTATCAATACATTTGCCTGTATTTACCCCCCAAAATGAAATGCTATTTAGCTGCTAATGTGGCTATCATACAGAACTACAAATTCCGTGACGCTCTGGATGAGACTGCCGAATCGAGGCAAAGGTAAGAATCTCTGGATTAACAATCAGTTAACTACATTTAGTGATGAATAAATTGGCTAAATTTACTTTAATTTACAATTCTGTGAACTCTCTAGGGCAAATTTAAAATGTACGCTATACCTGTTAGCAAAGGTGTCAGCGAAAGATGACAAGCAGGAGCTTGTAGGGATTTGTATTCTTACATGATGTCTACTTTGATGCTAATTAAATAGAGCCGACTATATTGCTAAAAGTCACGTGGTCCGAGAGAGATTTAAACGGTTATCAAAACGTCACACTGGTGTAAACCTACACAAAAAAAACAGCCCTTATTTTAAGTGTTTCTAAAATCCCTTATGGGAAAAATGAATGGTGAAAAAAACGATTGGAACCATTTCCTTGTTGGGTATTATAGCACCTCCAGTCTGAGGCTCTATTCTAACTGAAAGAAATGTAATACTGTGGGGTTTTCCATGTGAAAAGCAATGTCTGCCTTTTTTCTACTAAGTCGGCCACTGGGTCATTGGAATGTTCAATTGATTTGAACTTTGTGCTTTGTGTGAATGAAAACAACTGCCTTCACCGACAGTTTTCTGGAGATACCTCATCGGCAACCGATAACGGACTTCAACTTCATTTGACCAAGACACTGCATGTAGCGGTTCTGCCTTTGTTTCTTGCTAGCACACTCCCTAGTCCCTATAAGATCCCAAATTCCAAGCTGATTAATGCCGTTTAAGAGGGAGTCACAGAAAAAGAACACTTGGGTGAACCTCACCTTAAATGGGAACACATTAAGTTGTGTTATGGCAGCGATAGAGGATAGGATTTCAGATGACAGGTTTTGTGAGCGCTACAATCTGCTGGAGTCACATCGGCAGGCAAGAGTGGGAGAGTGAGAGTGGAGAGTGGGAGAGTGAGAGTGGAGGAAAATGTTGGAGACAATATATGGAGAGATATTTACAAAAAAGAACTGAAAAGCAAAAACAGAATTGTCCTCAATATGTCGTCTTCTCTTTTTAAAACACACAAACACGTTTGTTTTACTATCCTTGTGGGGACCAATGACATTGATTCTCATTCAAAATCATATTTTCCCTAACCCTTAACCTAACCCTGTCCTTAACCCTAACCCTAAATCTAACCCGAAACCTAACCCCTCAAAACCCTAATCCTAATTGTAACTCCAACCCTAAACCTAGGGACCGGCGAAATGTCCCTAATTATCCGAATTGTCCTTGTTTTACTATCCTTGTGAGGACTCCCCCTCCCAACCCTACCCCACCAAACCTCTCCCCTTTCCCTCAACATCCCATGTCTCATTTTGTCTAATTAAGTTGAGTGTGGTCCAGACCCAAGGAAAGCTGGCCATTAATGCGTCACTGCATCTGGATGAACAAACGCCCTGCAGAGCGTTTCCGTGTCGCCCGCTTGTCTTGAACCCCAGACGGGCTCTGGTAATGACCTGCTGGCCCGGTAGTTCAAAGGAGCCCATGACACCATGATGAATGAAGCTGACCCGGCAATTTCGGAAGAATACAGCTTATTGTATCAAAAAAGTGCTCGCAGCCACAAACACTGCAGTGCAAACACTGCTAGTTAACATTCTTCCGAATTCAAGAGCAAATTTGTAAGAGTGAGATCTTGCGATAAAAACAGGAGTTTTGCTACGTGTTTCATCAGTGTTTTGAACTGTGGTAAATATCGCTTTGTTCTAAATTTAAGTCTGATTGAAGAGCCAAAGTGCTCGACGACAAATCAGCAATAGACATTAAGTGCAATAACACAGGTATAATACTGGTATACTTAGCAGTATGTCCCAACTGCAAGAAAGTAAGACAAAAATGGCGAGCGTTGACAAAAAAATCTAAATTCCTTTTGGTCGGACCATGCCCCCTTCACTTTACCCAAGAAGATGTATTGTAGCTCAGTGAGTTCCTTAAACAATTCCAGATTGGGGTAGGTTGCCCTGTGGCACTCCAGGTTGCATAACCAATCTCTCTCATTACTTACACACTCTCACAGACAAGGCAAGCCAGACAAACCTTCCCTGTGTAGACTTCTACATAGAACTCTATTACAGTGGATTTAGTATAGACCTTACTCAAATTCTGAATTCAAAATGGATTAAATTGATTAGTTTTCTCACAGACTTACACATAATACTGCATAATGACGAAGTGAAAACATGTTTTTAGAAATGTTTGCAAATGTATTGAAAATGAACTATAAGCACTATATATACAAAAGTATGTGGACACCCCTTCAAATTAGTGGATTTGGCTATCTCAGCCACACCCGTTGCTGACAGGTCCAAAACAATCACGCACACAGCCATGCAATCTCCATAGAGCGAAGATTGGCAGTAGAATGGCCTTACTGAAGAGCTCAGTGACTTTCAACATGGCACCGTCATAGGATGCCACCTTTCCAACAAGTCAGTTTGTCAAATTTCTGGCCTGCTAGAGCTGCCCCGGTCAACTGTAAGTGCTGTTATTGTGAAGTGAAAACGTCTAGGAGCAACAACGGCTCAGCCGCAAAGTGGTAGGCCACATAAGCTCACAAAACGGGTCTGCTGAGTGCTGAAGCGGGTAAAAATAATCTGTCTTCGGTTACAACATTCACTACCGAGTTCCAAACTGCCTCTGGAAACAACGTCAGCACAAGAACTGTTCATCGGGAGCTTCATGAAATGGGTTTCCATGGCCAAGCAGCCACACACAAGTCTCAGATCACCATGCACAATACCAAGCGTCAGCTGGAGTGGTTCCAATTCATCCCAAAGGTGATCAATGGGGTTGAGGTCAGGGCTCTGTGCAAGCCAGGCAAGTTCTTCCACACCTATCTTGACCAAACCATTTCTGTAGGGACCTTGCTTTGTGCACGGGGGCATTGTCGCTTTGTGCACCAAGCGTCAGCTGGAGTGATGTAAAGCTTGACGCCGTTGGACTCTGGACTCTGGAGCAGTGGAAACGCGTTCCCTGGAGAAATGAATCACGCTTCACCATCTGGCAGTCTGACGGACTATTCTGAGTTTGGCGGATGCCTGTGTCTGGTGAAAAGCAGACTGAAGCAAGTTTTCCTCTAGGATTTTGCCTGTGCTTAGCTCCATTCAGTTTCTTTTTTATCCTGAAAAACTCCCCAGTCCTTAACGATTACAAGCATACTCATTATATGACACAGCCACCACTATGCTTGAAAATATGGTGAGTGGTACTCAGTAATATGTTGCATTGGATTAGTATTGTGGAGTAACTACGATGTTGTTGATCCATCCTCCGTTTTCTCCAATCACAGCCATTAAACTCTGTAATTGTTTTAAAGTCACCATTGGCCTCATGGTGAAACCCCTGAGCGGTTTCCTTCCTATCCGGCAATTGAGGAAGGACGCCTGTATCTTTGTAGTGACTGGGTGTAATTAATAACTTCACCATGCTCAAAGGGATATTCAATGTCAGTTTTTTTTCTACCCATCTACCAACCCTTCTTTGCGAGGCATTGGAAAACCTCCCTGGTCTTTGTGGTTGAATCTGTGTTTGAAATTCACTGCTTGACTGACGGACCTCACAGATAATAGGGTGAGTGGAGTACAGAGATGAGGAAGTCATTCAAAAATCATGTTACACACTATTATTGCACACAGATTGAGTCCATGCAACTTATTATGGGACTTGTTAAGGACATTTTTACTACTGAACTTATTTAGGCTTGCCATAACAAAAGGGTTGAATACTCAAGATATTTCAGCTTTTAATTGTTAATTAATTTGTTTAAAAAAATGAAAAACATAATTCCACTTTGACATTATGGGATATTGTGTGTAGGCCAGTGACCCCAAAATGTAATACATTTTAGATACAGGCTGTAACACAAGAAAATGTGGGAAAAGCCAATGGGTGTGAATACTTTCTGAAGGCACCATACATTTTCAAGTGATCTAATATTTGCTTACCACTAGGGGGAGGGAGTAGAACTTTAATAACACTTGAGCTTAGCTACTTGCAGGTAATAAGAAATATACAACACGTTGATGCATTTAACGTTGATATGGAACCAACTGCCTTCCAGAAGCGATACAGATGGATGTTAAGATGCAACAATGAAAGGGACTTGAAGAAGAAATGAGAGCATGTAGCGAAATACACCTCCAGACCAAAGAGCACCCTCTCATTCCCATAAAATACAAACTTGTTTAAACAGACCATGCAGGCCACACAGAGGGAGGTTGTAGGAAAAGGGTAAAAGAGTGTCCAGATGATCTGATCCCTAACCGGGCTGCAGACCTCCATGACCTTTGACCCGGGAAAGTGGAAACCAGTGGAAGGATCACAGGAGAATGTGAGATACCTCAGGTACCACAGATTTCATGCTCTCTCTCACACACACACACAAAGTGAGTCAGCTCACACACATAATACTACCTGGAAGTGAAATAGCAAAGTAAATGGACAGTCCTAAATCAACTCAAGGGAGCTATTTAGTGCCTCACTTCACACATGCACGCACAAACATTGTTTGCGTATAAAAGCAGAGCCCTTATTATCGAAGGTTGGACAATATCCTCTTTCTGCTCTTTTGCTGATTCCTGGTTGGCTTTCTGCAACCCGTACCAATGCTGGTGGATTGACATCTGTGGGGACTTGATTTCCCTACAGACTACAGAGTAGCTAACAGTGTGAGCCACCTTGAGTTTGAAATTCGTCTTCAAACTTATACAATTTGGCCCAGTTCCCTGACCTCCCCAATCTACACTGTGCTGCTGGGATACTAGATGTCCAGTAAGTGCCTGACGAAACACTGAGACAAAAGCCGCCACTGCATCAGCCTTCCCATTAGAGGTGAGTATAAAGTCAACTAAGAAAGCAGACATACTATACCATAGGTAGCTTAGCGGGTAGAGCGTTGGGTCAGTAACTGAAAGGTCACTGGATCGAATCCCTGAGCTGACAATGTGAAAAATCTGGCGATGTGGCCTTGAGAAAGGCACTTAATCCTAATTGCTTCTGTAAGTCGCTCTGGATAAGAGTCTCTGCTAAATGACCAAACATGTCTCTAGCACCTGGGAGGCAATGGAAATCAGGGGAAATGGATACGCCTGTATGAGTGAGGTTGTATGCATGCTTTGAGGGGGGTACACGCTGAACATTAGCACGTGTGTGAACAATGCTTTGATATTCAGATTGCAGCCCACCCTTGGAGAGGGTCACACACTAAGACTTCCTAGCTGCCGCTGTTTCCTCAGAGTAAGAGACTACCAGGGAATTGGCACAAGAACAGGTCAAGGATAACCTATATTGTAGCCAGTCTACATTGGGCAGGTTCAGTTTACACACAGAATAAGCTTTTTAGGACTGATTTGAATCAGAAAGGTTAGAAAGGCTGTATTATTATATAACGATAGTGTTCAATCAGTTTACAGAGGAACAATCAGTTTGTGGCATAACAGATAAACATTTATGACAAAAACACTCCCAATAGGTCTGCATAAAAAAATCTGGTGACTCAACAAGTCAAGCCAGAACAGGTGGCAGGTGTGATCAAAGAGAGTTTAACATGACAAAAGCAGCTGATGTGAATAGAAAGCCTTTGACATCAAACCAGCCATTTAATTGTTGGCATAGCAAACACTAAGAGAAGGGTAATGACTAATGACAGGTAAGGAATGTGGCTTTCATAGCAGCAATGTACCATAACGCGCAAGTAAACGAATAGGAATTGAATCCATTTATCAAAAATAACGGTTTTAAATGAATTAAATACCTCATGTAGTCTAAATTCATTATTTCCTACTCTAACAAATATATATATTTTTTGTAGAATTCAAATGAAAAGTATGCGTTACCGACTATCCCATGCGTATTAGTCCAGTCTGAGCGCACGCCGGAGAGGTCAGACCCTTTTCCCCAGCGTGCTCCTGTTCGGCTGTGGAGCATGTCTTGGCGGTGAAAATCCACACAATGATGTCCTTTAAATGCACATAATTCTCAAGCGTCCAATTTTTCAGGTTATCTCCTCTTTGCCCGAAGTGAAAAAAACAAAAAAAAAACTATTCAAAGGCTTTGGTTTCAGGAGAGCGCGAATGGCGCCTCCCTCTATGCGGCCAAGCCTTTCTCTTCTTCTCTCTACCAAATCCTTTCAGTTTCACCCTGCATAGGAACAGAATGTGTATAAATATAATTTTAATTTCATAAAAAGTTGAATAGTACACATAAATACGCACATTACCAAAATAGGTATGCTGCACGCTGTCCCTACAAAAGGGACATTTGAAATTAAAGGCACTGCAAGTACATTTTGGCTAACTTAACAAATCTCGTGGGAACATTCCGTTAATTATTTAATGTTGGGCACATCTGTAGAAATGTCAAACAAGGCGTTATCAATTCAAACAAACGTTATTACATGAACACACTTTATTTGCTGTTTGTGCGTGTGTGAGAGAGAGAGGGTTCATGTATGATAAGTTACAAACTCAGCGTCTTATGTATCATGCATTGTTATTGACATCTATAAACCATTTTTAAACATACAAAGCAATATAACGTGTATATTAAGTTCACCCTTACCTTTAGGACTTGCTCAGTCTTGCCTCCAAACATTGATTTGAGAAATGCGTAAACAACGCGCCAGGAACGCTCATAACCTTTAGGCTATTCCTGGGTTATTCCACAATACAATTTAAAAACATAACACTTCCAAGATACACGTTCGATTTTTGGGATAGAACTTCATTCCGGCTATGTCCTTGTTACAGAAACGTTGTCTATAGTGTCTCATTCAGACCTTGGAACTCGATGCCGTTCTTGTCTTTGGTACCTGTTATTTTTCAGACATAATCCTCAGGTTCAAAGACTATTGATGAGACCCTGCGCGCGTCAAAATCTACTTCTCAGCAACTGAGGATAAACGCATTTGCAACATTTCAACTCCATGCTCCGTGTCATTACGTGGTGACTTTGCAACTATTACCGAAGCTCCAAATTTTGTAGGCTATCCCATCGATCTTTGTTGAGTAGATATCAGACACACTGAGGACAAAAAATGTATCCAATGTTCAGCCTTTGCCGCTCTTGTGTCTATTCTCCCGCACACGACAGAAATACAATACACAAGCACTGGAGGCTATATATTCACCACGCTGCTCTGCCTTTCAAAAGCCTTGTGAAGCCAGATAGAACTGACGCTGTGAGAGTGCGGTGATTTTTCCTGCCCCTCCACATAGCTAAAATAAAGTTTTGTTCATGGAGAGAGGGCGCACTGGAATTGTCATATTTCAATTGGTTTTGTGTCTGGATCTGGAGACCTGTCGGTGTCTCAGTATTGACAACAAGGTTCTTACGAAAAATAAGAACAGGAGTCTTACATATATTTTGAGGAGATGCATGTTCTTCTATAATTGGCATATCGCCCACAGACTGACTCCCAAGTTGTTTATGCTCCGAGTCCCATAAACCTAAGAATTTTTACTGCATTTCTTACATTCTTCATCAACTAACAAGGGACACACACACATTAATGTTTGCCATCCTCCACTCCATGTTTGCATAGTCACACAGGGCCTCCCTCACAGACTGTGTCACCAAGTCTACTGTCACCCATGGTGAGAGGGATAGATTGAAGGCAGTGAGTGGGATTCCTTCAGAAAGGACCTGCCTGACATACTTCAGGCCAGGCTTATGGTTGCACCGTGCAGCACGCACCTCAACTCCAGGGCCTCACGCCCCAACCCACCCTACCTTCCACCCCCTTACCAGGCCAGCCCAAACTCCCTCCAGCACCTGCACAATGGGGGAACTCCCTCCAGGGCAAACAGTGGGGTCTGCAGAGCACAAATCCTGGGCAAACAGCGCCTTGCTCGCCCCGCTCCCCCACACACAAGGCTGAGACAAACGCAGGGGAGGATCCGCGGTCCCTATAAATAGAACCTGGGTAACAATACACACAGCTGACTGTGGGAGGCAGGAATGTGTACAGCACCTCATGGCAGGTTCAACAACAAGTGGGACCCGTGGACTGTTCTGTGCCTATGCCAGAGAGGGACCGTCAAGCAAGGGGAAACCTGGGTAAGGGGAGATGGGGAGGATTAAGCAATACATGGTTACTACATTTCTCTGGATGACCCTCACACAGTTAGAGACGGAAATGTGAAACCATAGGCATAAAACCGCATCAATGCTGAAGAGTGATAATGAACCACAAGAACACGGAAACTAATGGATGACAGTTTCAAAGCTTTTTGAAGAGGAGCTTGACAATGTTTTCTTCGAACATGCCTTTGGCAAAAGGTGCTGCCTACATATATGTTTTCTGACTGGCAACTTTACTTTACAGCCGTGACATCACTTCCATCGGCATTGCTACTTAAAGGTCCAATGCAACCTTTTTTTTGTCTCAAATTATATCTGAGTAACAATTAAGTACCTTAGTGTGATTGTTTTCAATTAAAATGGTCATAGGAAACAAAATAGCTTCTTTGCGAAGAGCAATATCTCAAGCTAGAATTTTGCTAGGACTGTCTGGGAGTGGTCTGATTGGAGAGGGGAAAACGGAAAACGAGCTATGATAGGCAGAGGGGTTTGGAACTCTCTTTCCTATTGGTCTATTAACTAATTTTCTGCCTGGTGATGTCACCATTATCGTCATAATCCCAATTTCACAGTATTATTCCAACCTGTGTGGTAATATATATAAAACACAGGAACAACATGTTTTTGACTGCACTGGGCTTTTAAATAACCAAAAATGTGCTTTGAAATGCATGGTTTTATGACAAGAGCCAAGAGCAGTCCCCTCTCTGTGGTACTGGGTACTAAGCCATCACTTTGACAGATTGTATTGAACTTGTACGGCATTGTGTGTGACTTCACAGCACAGCTTTGTGTATACCCACAGTTAAGCCCATGCGCACAAGGACAACAAACTCTCAGGCACCAAGAACACACACACACACTAATGCACACAGACACATGTACGCATAGACGCACACACATACACACATACACTCCGAACACTACTTTGGGCATAATATGTTGCAAGTCACCTCACGTAATATGCTGTGTCACCTTGCTCCTCCCATCCCCACAAGACGGTAACCTCAATAGGTGAAATCTCTACCAGTAACTCTGAGCTCTGTGTCCTCCAGTGTTCCCAAGAATAGCCGAGTCAGAGAAATGTAGTCAACTAAGGTTTTGGATAAATGACAAGTTACATGACTGCCAACCTTTTACCTGCAACTGAATTGGCTGTGGAACAATACAAACTGTAATACAAACAGACATTACTTCTTACCTCTTATGAATATGACATACTGACTCAACCTGCAATGACAAATCCGTACTTTGTACTACACTTAATTTGATAGGCTACTTCATATATTGTATAACATGCCTTTTCTATAGCCTACTTATAGTTTCAAACTCATTTACTCATCACACTTTTCATTAAATGTCTTAGTCACCTAAAAGAGATTTATTTATTTATTTTATTTATTTCACCTTTATTTAACCAGGTAGGCAAGTTGAGAACAAGTTCTCATTTACAATTGCGACCTGGCCAAGATAAAGCAAAGCAGTTCGACAACATAAAAAACACAGAGTTACACATGGAGTAAAACAACATACAATCAATGATACAGTAGACAAAAATAAGACTATATACAATGTGAGCAAATGATGTGAGATAAGGGAGGTAAAGGCAAAAAAGGCCATGGTGGCAAAGTAAATAAAATATAGCAAGTAAAACACTGGAATGGTATATTTATAATTTGAAGAAAGTTCAAAGTTAAAATATAAATAATATGGTGCAAAGGAGCAAAATAATAAATTAAATAAATAAATACAGTAGGGGAAGAGGTAGTAGTTTGGGCTAAATTATAGATGGGCTATGTACAGGTGCAGTGATCTGGGAGCTGCTCTGATAGCTGGTGCTTAAAGCTAGTGAGGGAGATAAGTGTTTCCAGTTTCAGAGATTTTTGTAGTTCGTTCCAGTCATTGGCAGCAGAGAACTGGAAGGAGAGACGACCAAAGGAGGAGTTGGCTTTAGGGGTGACCAGAGAGATATACCTGCTGGAGCGCGTGCTACAGGTGGGTGCTGCTATGGTGACCAGTGAGCGGAGATAAGGGGGGACTTGACCTAGCAGGGTCTTGTAGATGACCTGGAGCCAATGTGTTTGGCGACGATTATGAAGCGAAGGCCAGCCAACGAGAGCGTACAGGTCGCAGTGGTGGGTAGTATATGGGGCTTTGGTGACAAAACGGATGGCACTGTGATAGACTGCATCCAGCTTGTTGAGTAGGGTATTGGAGGCTATTTTGTAAATGACATCGGCGAAGTCGAGGATTGGTAGGATGGTCAGTTTTACGAGGGTATGTTTGGCAGCATGAGTGAAGGATGCTTTGTTGCGAAATAGGAAGCCAATTCTAGATTTAACTTTGGATTGGAGATGATTGATGTGAGTCTGGAAGGAGAGTTTACAGTCTAACCAGACACCTAGGTATTTGTAGTTGTCCACAAATTCTAAGTCAGAACCGTCCAGAGAAGTGATGCTGGACAGGCGGACAGGTGCAGGCAGCGATCGGTTGAAGAGCATGCATTTAGTTTTACTTGTATTTAGGAGCAGTTGGAGACCACGGAAGGAGATTTGTATGGCATTGAAGCTCATCTGGAGGGTTGTTAACACAGTGTCCAAAGAAGGGCCAGAAGTATACAGAATGGTGTCATCTGCGTAGAGGTGTATCAGAGATTCACCAGCAGCAAGAGCGACATCATTGATGTATACAGAGAAAAGAGTTGGCCCAAGAATTGAACCCTGTGGTACCCCCATAGAGACTGCCAGAGGTCCGGACAGCAGGCCCTCCGATTCGACACACTGAACTCTATCAGAGAAGTAGTTGGTGAACCAGGCGACGCAATCGTTTGAGAAACCAAGGCTACTGAGTCTGCCGATGAGGATGTGGTGATTAACAGAGTCAAAAGCTTTGGCCAGGTCAATGAATACGGCAGCACAGTATTGTTTCTTATCGATGGCGGTTACGATGTCGTTTAGGGCCTTGAGCGTGGCTGAGGTGCACCCATGACCAGCTCTGAAACAGGATTGCATAGCGGAGAGGGTGCGGTGGGATTCGAAATGGTCGGTAATCTGGTTGTTGACTTGGCTTTTGAAGACCTTAGAAAGGCAGGGTAGGATGGATATAGGTCTGTAGCAATTTGGGTCAAGAGTGTCACCTCCTTTGAAGAGGGGGATGACAGCAGCTCCTTTCCAATCTATGGGAATCTCAGACGACACGAAAGAGAGATTGAACAGGCTAGTAATAGGGGTTGCAATAATTTCGGCAGATAATTTTAGAAAGAAAGTGTCCAGATTGTCAAGCCCAGCTGATTTGTAGGGGTCCAGATTTTGCAGCTCTTTCAGAACATCAGCTGAATGGATTTGGGAGAAGGAGAAATGGGGGAGGCTTGGGCGAGTAGCTGTGGGGGGTGCAGTGCTGTTGAATGCAGTAGGGGTAGATAGGTGGAAAGCATGGCCAGCCGTAGAAAAATGCTTATTGAAATTCTCAATTATAGTGGGCTTATCGGTGGTGACAGAGTTTCCTATCCTCAGTGCAGTGGGCAGTTGGGAGGAGGTGTTCTTATTCTCCATGGACTTTACAGTGTCCCAGAACTTTTTAGAGTTTGAGTTGCAGGAAGCAAATTTCTGTTTGAAAAAGCTAGCCTTGCCCGAGATGCCCGAGATGAAAATCTGAATGACATAATAGTTGGTTATGTAGTTATGCCAGCAAGTCACCGGCCTGCTGCAAGGCAAAGTCATTGTCCTGTTAAGAGGGCTTTTCGCTCCAGTCCAGCGCACACAGGACACTTTATTATTACCGAAATGTTTCTTAGCAGACGCAGAGTTCTCAAGTACCTGTACTGCTCAGCAGGCAGCTGTCCAGAGCAGTTTCCACGGTTACCGGATGGACGTCTGGGCTGTTGGACCTGACCGTGTCCCGCCCTGTTTCCAGACAGGATAGAGGGCAGTCCCAGTCCCGGATGGGGGGGGATTATGAGAAGGTTGGAGGGGGGTAGGAGTGTGGTGCACCCTCCAGATGTGAGAGACAGTTTTTAAGAGAGTTCGGTTTCCTTTGGGTTTCTCCAGTTTCATCTAGTGCACAGGTCTGTTCACTGCCCCCACCCTCCTCTATCCCAAGGTGCCTTTCCTCCTTGGGTCTTATCCAACTGTCATGTGCAAGTTTGCTTTCTCTTTTCAAGTGTGGACCTCCATCCAATCTAGGTTGAAGGACAAGGTAATATAAAGGCCACCAGGATAGAGTGGGTTTGCTTCCCGGGACCACCCCTACATAAAATGTATGCATGCATGACTGTAAGTTGCTTTGGATAAAGCGTCTGCTAAATTACATGTATTATATTTTTTCCCAATTTAGGTCAATGCCATTTTAGCGCTTGTCAATTTATGACATAAATAATGAATTGAACATTTCCCATAAAATATTTTGGGGGGGGTTTTCATTTCATGAATGGTCTCTCAAAGCTTGTTATGGCAGTATTTATGCAAACAGACAACAAATACAGCTTACAGTGCCTTCAGAAAGATTTCCCAAGCCTTAACTTTTTACACATTTTGTTGTGTTACAAAGTGGATTAAAATTGATTTAATTATAATTTCTGTCAACAATCTACACAAAATACTCTGTAATGTCAATGTGAAAAAAAAATGGAACATTCTTATGGAATGTATGGAACATATGAATATATCTTGATTAGATAACTATTCAATCCCTTGTGTCAATACATGTTAGAATCACCTTTGGCAGTGATTATGGCTGTGAGTCTTTCTGGGTAAGTCTCTAAGAGCTCTGCACACCTACATTGTACAAATTTGCCCATTATTCTGTCAAGTTGGTTGTTGATCATTGCCATAGATTTTCAAGTCTTGCCATAGATTTTCAAGCCAATTTAAGTCAAAACTGTAACTAGGCCACTCAGGAACATTCAATTTTATCTGGGTAAGTAGTGTATATTTATTTGGCCTTGTGTTTTAGGTAATTGTCCTGCTGAACTGTGAATTTGTCTCCCAGTGTCTGTTGGAAAACAGACTGAATTAGGTTTTCCTCTCGAATTTTGCCTGTGCTTAGATCTATTTATTTTTATCCTAAACATCTCCCTAGTCCTTGCCGATGACAAACATACCCATAACATGATGCAAAAAATATGAAGAGTGGTGCTCAGTAATGGTTTGTGTTGGATTTGCCCCAAACCTAACACATTGTATTCAGGATAAAAAGTTAATTTCTTTTCCACATTGTTTGCACTATTACTTTAGTGCCTTATTGCAAACAGGATGCATGTTTTGGAATATGTGTATTATGTACAAGCTTCCTTAATTTCACTCTGTCATTTATGTTAGTATTGTTGAGTAACGACAATGTTGTTGATCCATCTTACTGTACGTTATCTCTTATCACAGCCATTAAACTCTGTAACTGTTTTAAAATCACCATTGGCCTCATGGTGAAATCTCTGAGTGGTTTCCTTCCTCTCCGGCAACTGAGTTAAGAAGGGAGCCTGTATCTATTGTAACTGGGTGCATTGATACACCAACCAAAGTGTAATTAACTGCACCATGCTCAAAGGTATATTCAATGTCTGTTTTTTAAAATGAGTTTTGTCTACCAATAAGTGCCTTTTTTTGTGAACCACTAGAAAACCTCCCTGGTCTTTGTGGTTAAATCTGTGCTTGAAATTCACTGCTCGACTGAGGGACCTTACAGATAATTGTATGTGTGGGGTACAAAGATGGGGTAGTCATTTAAAAATTATTGCACACAAAGTGAGTCCATGCAATTTATTATATGACTTGTTAAGCACATTTTTACTCCTGAACATATTTAGGCTTGCAACATTTTGGGGTGGGAGGTAGCTTAGTGGTTAGAGTGTTGGGCCAGTAACCAAAAGGTTGCTGGATCAAATCCCCAAGCTGACAAGATAAAAATCTGTTGTTCTATCCCTAAACAAGGCAGTTAACCCACTGTTCCCCATTAGGTTGTCATTGTAAATAAGAATTTGTACTTAACTTACTTGCTGAGTTAAATACATTTTAAATAAAGATCTTCCTTTTTAATTCCACTTTGACATTATGGAGTGTGTAGGTCAGTGACACAAAATCTCAATTTAATCAATTTTAAATTCAATGCAGAAAAAGTCAAGGGGTTTGAATACTTTCTGAAGGTACTGTTCATAATGGTTTCATTAGAAAGGCTGTAGTCCCAGTATGGTCATGGTAATGCTAACGAACCAAACCTGTCACTTTGTGTTTATTTTTGATTTCCCCATAAGCCTGTTAAGTTGTTTATAAGCCTTGGTAGCACTTTAACCACCGCAATTGTAATTAGAGAATGTTCCAGTAATGACAGATGATACCAGAAGGCTGCTATTCCAGATGTTTATCTATCTGCTTCTGAAGGGTTCCTGTTGTTGCCATTTTAGGGTGTGCTCGTAAAATTCACTCTGGAGTGCCAGAGTGTGCTCTGGAAGTTCGTAAATTCAGAGCGTTGTCAGATTGTCCGTTTGTAAATTCAGAGCGTTTAGCTCTCAGAGTGTTCAGAGCACACACTGGACGCTCTGGCCCAGGAGAAGGGTTGATCTGAGCGTTCTGACCTCACAACGGCAGTCAAGCACCCAAGCTAACTGGCTAACGTTGGCTAGCTTGCTTGCTACTTCCAGAAACAATGACAGAACACCTCACTCTGACAATTTTAAATTGCCCTAACAGAGCTGGCAAGGCTGTTTTGATATTATCCAGTGCTTTGGTGACTTGATGTGCTTCTGGCAACAATTTAATTATGCTTTTTTGCGACGTTTACTGACATATACACTACCGGTCAAAATGTTTAGAACTCCCTAATCATTCAAAGATTTTTCTTTATTTTTACTATTTTCTAAATTGTAGAATAATAGTGAAGACATCAAAACTATGAAATAACACATATGGAATCATGTAGTAACCAATAAAGTGTACCTGTTAGGGTATAGGGGGCAGTATTTTCACGGCTGGATAAAAAAATGTACCCGATTTAATCTGGTTACTAATCCTACCCAGTAACTAGAATATGCATATACTTATTATATATGGATAGAAAACACCCTAAAGTTTCTAAAACTGTTTGAATGGTGTCTGTGAGTATAACAGAACTCATTTGGCAGGCAAAACCCTGAGACAGATTCTGACAGGAAGTGGATACCTGATGTGTTGAATTGACTTTAAGCCTATGCCATTGAAAAACAAAGGGGCTGAGGAATGTTTTGGCACTTCCTATGGCTTCCACTAGATGTCCCCAGCCTTTACAAAGTGTTTTGAGTCTTATACTGTGAGATCTGACCGAATAAGAGACTTGGAACGGTGATGGCCCATTAGACACCTGGCGTGCGAGTTGATGGTGGGTACTTTTAAAAGAGATCCCAATCGTCCGCCTTGAATTTGATTCATGTTCTGGTTAAAAAAGGCACTAATGATTTAAGCTATACAACGTTTGACATGTTTGAACGAACGTAAATATATTTTTTCCGTTCGTGAAGTGAAGTCCGGCTGGCTTAGATCATGTGCTAACAACACGGAGCTTTTTGGACATAAATGATGAGCTTTTTTGAACAAAACTACATTCGTTATGGACCTGGGATTCCTTGGAAGTGACATCTGATGAAGAGAATCAAAGGTAATGGATTATTTACATAGTATTTTCGATTTTAGATCTCTCCAACATGGCGGTTAGTCTGTATCGCAATGCGTATTTTTCTGGGCGCAGTGCTCAGATTATTGCAAAGTGTGATTTCCCAGTAAGGTTAATTTTAAATCTGGCAAGTCGATTGCGTTCAAGAGATGTAAATCTATGATTCTTTGAATGACAATATAACATTTTACCAATGTTTTCTAATATTAATTCATTATTTTGTTGTCATGACTTGACTGCCGGTTATTGGAGGGAAACGATTTCCTGAACATCAACGCCATAGTAAAACGCTGTTTTTAGATATAAATATGAACTTGATAGAACTAAAAATGCATGCATTGTCTAACATAATGTCCTAGGAGTGTCATCTGATGGAGATTGTAAAAGGTTAGTGCATAGTTTTAGCTGATTTTATGGTTTTGGTGACGCCTGTCTTTGAATCGACAATACATTACACACAGCTATTGTCAATGTACTCTCCTAACATAACCTAACTTTATGCTTTCCCCGTAAAACCTTTTTGAAATCGGACAACGTGGTTAGATTAAGGAGATGTTTATCTTTCAAAGGGTGTAAGTTAGTTGTATGTTTGAGAAATTTGAATTTTGACATTTATTTGGTTTCAAATTTGCCGCTCTTGAAATGCACCTGCTGTTGATAGGGTGCGCCACAGGTGGCACGCTAACGTCCCACATAGCCCCAAGAAGTTAATTAAACAAATCTAAATATATTTTATGTTTGAGATTCATCAAATAGCCACCCTATGCCTTGATGACAGTTTTGCACACTCTTGGCATTCTCTCAACCAGCTCCATGAGGTAGTCACCTGGAATGCATTTCAATTAACAGGTGTGCCTTGTTAAAAGTTAGTTTGTGGAATTTCTTTCCTTCTTAATGCGTTTGAGCCAATCAGTTGTGTTGTGACAAGGTAGGGTTGGTACACAGAAGATAGCCCTATTTGGTAACAGACCAAGTCCATATTATGGCAAGAACAGCTTAAAAAAAGCAAAGAGAAACAACATTCCTTTGAAAGTTTCTTCAAGTGCAGTCACAAAAAACCATCAAGCGCTATGATGAAACTGGCTCTCATGAGGACCGCCACAGGAATGGAAGACTCAGAGTTACCTCTGCTGCAGAGGATAAGTTCTTTAGCAGCCTCAGAAATTGCAGCCCAAATAAATGCTTCACGGATTTCAAGTAACAGACACATCTCAACATCAACTGTTCAGAGGAGACTGTGTGAATCAGGTCTTCATGGTCGAATTTCTGCAAAGAAACCACTACTAAAGGACACCAATAATATTAAGAAGAGACTTGCTTGGGCCAAGAAACACGAGCAGTGGACATTAGACATAGAAGGCCAGCATCCCGGAGTCGCCTCTTCACTGTTGACGTTTTGCGGGTTCTATTTAATGAAGCTTCCAGTTGAGGACTTGTGAGGCTTCTGTTTCTCATACTAGACACTCTAATGTACTTGTCCTCTTGCTCAGTTGTGCACCGGGGCCTCCCACTCCTCTCTATTCTGGTTAAAGCCAGTTTGTCCTGTTCTGTGAAGGGAGTAGTACACAGTGTTGTACGAGATCTTCAGTTTCTTGGCAATTTCTCGCATGGAATAGCCTTCATTTCACAGAACAAGAATAGACTGATGGGTTTTAGAAGAAAGTTCTTTGTTTCTGGCCATTTTGAGCCTGTAATCGAACCCACAAATGCTGATGCTCCAGCATTTGTGGATTAGCTAACACAACGTGCCATTGGAACACAGGAGTGATGGTTGCTGATAATGGGCCTCTGTACACCTACGTAGATATTCCATTACAAATCTAGCTGCAGTAGCCATTTACAACATTAACAATGTCTACACTGTATTTCTGATCAATTTGATGTTATTTTAATGACCCCACACTTTTGAATGGTAGCGTGTATATATACTGCTCCAAAAAATAAAGGAAACACTTAAACAACACATCCTAGATCTGAATGAAAGAAATAATCTTATTAAATACTTTTTTCTTTACATAGTTGAATGTGCTGACAACAAAATCACACAAAAATAATCAATGGAAATCCAATTTATCAACCCATGGAGGTCTGGATTTGGAGTCACACTCAAAATTAAAGTGGAAAACCACACTACATGCTGATCCAACTTTGATGTAATGTCCTTAAAACAAGTCAAAATGAGGCTCAGTAGTGTGTGTGGCCTCCACGTGCCTGTATGACCTCCCTACAACGCCTGGGCATGCTCCTGATGAGGTGGCGGATGGTCTCCTGAGGGATCTCCTCCCAGACCTGGACTAAAGCATCCGCCAACTCTTGGACAGTCTGTGGTGCAACGTGGCGTTGGTGGATGGAGCGAGACATGATGTCCCAGATGTGCTCAATTGGATTCAGGTCTGGGGAACGGGCAGGCCAGTCCATAGCATCAATGTCTTCCTCTTGCAGGAACTGCTGACACACTCCAGCCACATGAGGTCTAGCATTGTCTTGCATTAGGAGGAACCCAGGGCCAACCGCACCAGCATATGGTTTCACAAGGGGTCTGAGGATCTCATCTCGGTACCTAATGGCAGTCAGGCTACCTCTGTCGAGCACATGGAGGGCTGTGTGGCCCACCAAAGAAATGCCACCCCACACCATGACTGACCCACCGCCAAACCGGTCATGCTGGAGGATGTTGCAGGCAGCAGAACCTTCTCCACGGCATCTCCAGACTCTGTCACGTCTGTCACGTGCTCAGTGTGAACCTGCTTTCATCTGTAAAGAGCACAGGGCGCCAGTGGCGAATTTGCCAATCTTGGTGTTCTCTGGCAAATGCCAAACGTCCTGCACGGTGTTGGGCTGTAAGCACAACCCCCACCTGTGGACGTCGGGCCCTCATACCACCCTCATGGAGTCTGTTTCTGACCGTTTGAGCAGACACATGCACATTTGTGGCCTGCTGGAGGTCATTTTGCAGGGCTCTGGCAGTGCTTCTCCTGCTCCTCCTTGCACAAAGGCGGAGGTAGCGGTCCTGCTGCTGGGTTGTTGCCCTCCTACGGCCTCCTCCACGTCTCCTGATGTACTGGCCTGTCTCCTGGTAGCGCCTCCATGCTCTGGACACTACGCTGACAGACACAGCAAACCTTCTTGTCACAGCTTGCATTGATGTGCCATCCTGGATGAGCTGCACTACCTGAGCCACTTGTGTGGGTTGTAGACTCCGTCTCATGCTACCACTAGAGTGAAAGCACCGCCAGCATTCAAAAGTGACCAAAACATCCGCCAGGAAGCATAGGAACTGAGAAGTGGTCTGTGGTCACCACCTGCAGAACCACTCCTTTATTGGGGGTGTCTTGCTAATTGCCTATAATTTCCACCTGTTGTCTATTCCATTTGCACAACAGCATGTGAAATGTATTGTCAATCAGTGTTGCTTCCTAAGTGGACAGTTTGATTTCACAGAAGTGTGATTGACTTGGAGTTACATTGTGTTGTTTAAGTGTTCCCTTTATTTTTTTGAGCAGTGTATATATATATATACACACACACAGTATCTCACAAAAGTGAGTACACCCCTCACATTTTTGTAAATATTTGAGTATATCTTTTCATGTGACAACACTGAAGAAATTACACTTTGCTACAATGTAAATTAGTGAGTGTACAGCTTGTATAACAGTGTAAATTTGCTGTCCCCTCAAAATAACTCAACACACAGCCATTAATATCTAAACCGCTGGCAACAAAAGTGAGTACACCCCTAAGTGAAAATGTCCAAATTGGGCCCAATTAGCCATTTTCCCTCTCCGGTGTCATGTGACTCGTTAGTGTTACAAGGTCTCAGGTGTGAATGGGGAGCAGGTGTGTTAAATTTGGTGTCATCGCTCTCATACTGACTGGTCACTGGAAGTTCAACATGGCACCTCATAGCAAAGAACTTTCTGAGGATCTGAAAAAAAGAATTGTTGCTCTACATAAAGATGGCCTGGGCTATAAGAAGATTGCCAAGACCCTGAAACTGAGCTGCAGCACGATGGTCAAGACCATACAGCGGTTTAACAGGACAGGTTCCACTCAGAACAGGCCTCGCCATGGTCGACCAAAGAAGTTGAGTGCACGTGCTCAGCGTCATATCCAGAGGTTGTCTTTGGGAAATAGACGTACGGGTGCTGCCAGCATTGCTGCAGAGGTTGAAGGGGTGGGGGGTCAGCCTGTCAGTGCTCTGACCATACGCCGCACACTGCATCAAATTGGTCTGCATGGCTGTCGTCCCAGAAGGAAGCCTCTTCTAAAGATGATGCACAAGAAAGCCCGCAAACAGTTTGCTGAAGACAAGCAGACTAAGAACATGGATTACTGGAACCATGTCCTGTGGTCTGATGAGACCAAGATAAACTTATTTGGTTCAGTTGGTGTCAAGCGTGTGTGGCGGGAGTACAAAGACAAGTGTGTCTTGCCTACAGTCAAGCATGGTGGTGGGAGTGTCATGGTCTGGGGCTGCGTGAGTGCTGCCAGCACTGGGGAGCTACAGTTCATTGAGGGAACCATGAATGCCAACATGTACTGTGACATACTGAAGCAGAGCATGTTCCCCTCCCTTCGGAGACTGGGCCGCAGAGCAGTATTCCAACATGATAACGACCCCAAACACACCTCCAAGACGACCACTGCCTTGATAAAGAAGCTGAGGGTAAAGGTGATGGACTGGCCAAGCATGTCTCCAGACCTAAACCCTATTGAGCATCTGTGGGGCATCCTCAAACGGAAGGTGGAGGAGTGCAAGGTCTCTAACATCCACCAGCTCCGTGATGTCGTCATGGAAGAGGACTCCAGTGGCAACCTGTGAAGCTCTGGTGAACTCCATGCCCAAGAGTGTTAAGGCAGTGCTGGAAAATGATGGTGGCCACACAAAATATTGACACTGTGGGCCCAATTTGGATATTTTCACTTAGGGGTGTCCTCACTTTTGTTGCCAGCGGTTTAGACATTAATGGCTGTGTGTTGTGTTATTTTGAGGGGACAGCAAGTTTACACTGTTATACAAGCTGTACACTCACTACTTTACATTGTAGCAAAGTGTCATTTCTTCAGTGTTGTCACATGAAAAGATATATTCAAATATTTACAAAAATGTGAGGGGTGTACTCACTTTTGTGAGATACTGTATATAAAAATTTTCTGAAGATCGTTTATCACATTATTGATCCAGTATTTCCTAAAAAGCCGTAAACCTGACACTGATTATGTCCCCAATGACATGGACCGAAGAGAGGGATGGGTAAAAAGAGGGACAGCACGGGTCAGAGAGTGAGAAAACGAGGACAGAGAGAGTGTCCTCCATTGTCTCAGTTTACCCTCTCTAAAGTAAACAGAGAGAAAGGCGGATGTTGTTCTCCTGTCTGTGTGTGCGTGCCCTCTTTCCCTTTCACACGTCCTCAACATTTACGAGGAGTTTAGGTTTCAGCCCAGGGGTCACACCCTTCCCATTCCAAGTCCACGGAGAGGAGGCGGAGTGCAGAATCTGTCGCCGGGAATAAAAGGGGAGTCCGCTGAAGGGCCGCAGGCGCACATATTCGCCACCGGGGAGGCAAAGCGTGGTTGGGGCTAGCTGTGGTGATAGTAAAGTCTGCTGAGTCACAGCCAACAGAGCCGTGAGAGCGGCATGTTAGTGGCCAGCCGCGCGTAATGGGCCCGGTGTTGCTGGCACCCTTTCAACGGCAGGATGGAACAACCCCACTGGCCTTTTAAAATGCTCCAGCGTCCCCCACTCGCAATTCGCTTACAGCACCAGCAGCTGTGCTGAAGTAATTTCTCTCACTCGCTCCTACATCCGTTTGCATAGATCAGTACCTAGTGAAAGTCTACACGCCAGAGTTAATAAAAGCACCTTCGGGCAGACTTTACAGTGCCTTCAGAAAGTAGAGACTTAACATTGCCTGCTACAGTGCGTTTACATTTAACCTGGGTAGGCAGGTGGTTAGAGTGTCGGGCCAGTAACCGAAAGATTACTGGATCGAATCCCCGAGCTGACAAGATAAACATCTATCTTTCTAAACAAAATATTTAACCCACTGTTCCCTGGTAGGCCGTCATTGTAAATAAGAATTTGTTTCTAACTGACTTGCCTAGTTAAATAAAAAATGTTTAACCATTTATTGTGTCAATAAAAACAGCTGGACGTAATGACATCACATAAAAACATTTAGCTAAATCCTGCAGTGTTGAATAAAAATGAAGTGGTTGAAGTGTTTCCATTACAGTGTTGTGTTGTGTATTCATGGATGCCAAAAGAAGACTGCCTTCCTCAAAAAAGGTACCAAGAAAAAAATATATAAGTATTTAGCTTTCCTCTCTTCTGTGTTTAATAAATGTCCTTCAATTCGCAAGAGGCTGAATGTATCTCACTGGAGTAAGCATCAGAGTGAACGAAACCGCGCCTCTGTCTCAGTATGTGTAGCCTGGTCAGAAAGAGTATGACATCTTTCCCTTGCATTGAATGCAAGGGAAGCCAGCAATCATTTGGCCTCCCTTGATAAAAATGAATAAATAATAATAGCCAAATCAGCATTGAGCTAAACTGAGCGAGCTCAGCTGTGAATGGTCCTGGCACACCCAAAATAAAGTGTAAAGGGAAGCCAGTTTGGATTTTGGCTTCAGACCAAATGTCATTATTAACAGTCATTATTGACAGAGAAAAACTTGAATTGTTGCACCTCATTGTGTTGTTTTCCTCCAGTGGCTAGCTAGCTAAAATAATCCCTTTCCTAAATTAGCCATGGATCGAGATAGGGATTTGGACTTCTGGTTTTACCTAATTTTCCATACTGGCCAATGATTATAACGCCAATTATAACGCCGATTCTGATCCAACCATAAATTCATACATTGTGCCCCTGGCCTGAGAGGATGGAAGTTCAACATGGCGTTTCTCTACAAGTAGGGTGAGTCAATATGTTTTTCTACTTGCGCACACACACACACAATCAAAACCATGGACAGCTACATCCTATTTAGCTTACCTTGATTGGGAAATTTTTTTTTTGGTATCTTTTAGTTGTCAATATATTAGACTAAGCATAGGTGATTAGATAGATGATGTTGAAATGTTGAATTTTAAATGGTGCTGGAATAGTGGCGGCAGCTCCTCTTTTCTTTGCGACTTGCGGTAACTCTCCGTGGTTCTAAATCAATAGTTATTAAGTTGCCCAAAAATGTTGGAAACATTAACTTGCTTGACCGTGCTGTAGGTCATGTAACTGTTTATTACATGCAATATGATTTGTGGACTTCACCGGACAGATGTTGCTCTCCGGGTTTGTAATGAAACAAATGTATGGTTGAATTTATTCTGCCACTGTGTATTCTTATTGTCTCGGCCTTCAGCCTACATATCATGGTCGCAAGGCATATGAACTAACAGGTTTTAAATAGAAAACAACACAATAATCACAACACATAGGTAGTAATATGGCTTTTTTTTGGATTAGCTTCCCCAGTGATTTTACCCACGCACCGCTACTGTTCCATTACCCATTTAGGCAAATTGCGCATTAATAAATTGGTGACAGACTAAATGCCCTCCCACCTATCCGTTTCATGTCTCATGTAGCCTGTGAAATCCAACATAGATAGAATGCAAAAATGTATTAATATTTGCCACAACCCTGAGCTGCACACTCCACTCCCCATCCCCCACACCCGGAGACTGAGAGTCTAGGGGGTACCATAAACCTACCTCTCAAATGCTCTTTGACCTGTCTGACCTGTGCCCTGATAGGTTACTAGGGCCCCGGACATCTGCCCATCTTCTTGACTCCACGTCACACAATACTTGCAGTCACCCTCAAGCAGCGGCAAAGACCAATATCTCTGTCTCTCCCATCAACAACTGGACTCACTCATATCTCTGGACTTGTGGGATGGTGTGTTTGCCCAAAGTGAGTTGTGTGACATGTATATATTGTTCTTAATAGTTAGTTGTTGCTATTGTTGTATGCCGTCTTGTGTATAGCTGTATTGTCATATGTGCAGGTAGCATATACATTTTCATCCTTCCCTTTAATAGTCTTGTTGCTCTACTTGTGCTATCAGTTATAGTATTGTGTACAGTGTATTCATTACCTCTGTTTCTCCTGTTTCAGAAACACTACAATTCCACTACCTCCCACTTTTTATCCCCATGTACATCTTCCTCAGAGTGTTTAAATCAAGTTCCTGTTTGTGTTAACTCTTGAAATGCTTTATTCCCCTCTAACCAGTCACAAACCAGTAAAATAAGTAGATCCGGGTCGCTCTCTTTTATGGTCCTTCGAGACGGATTTGTGACTTTGCTGACACCACCACAATATGGTGGCCCAGAGACCACACAGGGTATTTTCCACACAGCCCACCTGCAGTCCAGTGGAGTATGGCTCTGGGGTATCCAGTGAACTACGACCATGTGTAATATACCCCCTCTGTGTAGTCTATGGGAGCCACACACCTGCCAACGGTGCAGCATGGACCCTATAGCCCGTCTCCTCCACCTGTGGGATACTACTCAGGACTAGGTGGGGTCGCATCCCCAACAACCCAGCGTGTGGATTATTCTTCTACGTTGGGAAGTTGCAGCGCCGTGGACAATGCTGCAAATATCACATGGAGTACAGGAAGCACGTTTTGCCCGTATTGAGCAGAAAATAGTGTTCTTCGCAATTATCAACAGATGACCAGATCCCGTGATTCTTCCTGTCAGCGGAGCCCTCTCCAACAGGTTGAGGTGGAGAACATCGGCCAGTCACATGGAGGACAGCAGCAAGAATGTGATTTCGACCCTGGCACCATTGCCAGGTGAGACTGTGACTGTGACTATATTGCCTCTCCATCCCTGGCACCGTTGTCGGGCATGGCTATGACCGGGCAGGGACACGTCATGTCCTAAGCCCTCGCTGGTCCTCAAGACTGAGCCCACACCAGATGTAATTACCAATCCCCCCTCCACTGCTGGGGATTCTGGGGGAACCCTCTCCCTGGCTTTGGGCGGTCTATGCGATTCCAGCAGCATCGCCATACGGTAGTGTGCCTATGTTGCTGACTGGAGTCTATTCCTCACCGCCACCAGATCATCACCAGCCAGAGCTACCTGGCGAGCTGTCGCCAGCGACAGAGGCCGTGTCTGCCTCTGACTCTCTGCCTATCCCCGCACTAGGGGACCCTCCAGCAGCACCGGACCTGTCTGCTGCTACCTCCGATGACCGGTCCAGCGCTGACCTGGGCCCATGGGGGAACCCAGCCACACCCCTGTCACCAGACACTGACAGTACCGCTTCACCTGACACAGCCCTGGGTCCCGTTCGGGGTGTCCAGGATGGCCCCTACCCAGTTTGCACCACCTGACCCAGCTCCAATCCTGGTCCTGCTGCTGCTTGACTCAACCCCGACGGGACGGGGCTGACACACCAGACTTCGCCCCCCCAGTGTCCTGTTCCAGGAGCACTACCTATTCCTGTTCCTGGGGTCCGAACTAATCCACCATCTGCCCTGGACTCACCAGCACTGTCCTGATCAGGCCCTTACCCTGGGTCTATCATTGGGGCCTGCTCCGGGGCCCTCCTCTGGTTTCTGCACCAGAGACTTGCCTGTCTCAGTTGGGGAACCGCCACTGCTGTGTCTGCTCTCCTCTGTTGTGGCACAGCCTGCCTCTGTGGGGGAACCACCGCCCACACCTGCTCTCCACTGCTGAGGCCTGGCCTGCCTCAGTTGGGGAGCAGCTGCTTCTGGGCCTGCTCTCCTCCCCGGCCCTGGACACCTGGGCCCTCCTGGGGGTCTGGCCCACCTCTGTGGGGGAGCCACCCCTCGGCACCCTATGGACGCCCTCAGCGCTCTGAACCTGGCTGCTCCTTGCCCACCTCTGATGGGGTGGCCACACAGGGTGGCCGGACCTGCCTTGGACCCAGCGGGCTCTAGACTGACATTCCAGCAGGGAATTCCTTATTTTGTAAATATGCTGCTCATATTTAGGGGTGGCTATTACAAAGTCCTTGCCAGTGACTATTATTAGCACCTCACAACCGAGCTGCACACTGCACTCCCCATCCCCCATGACTGACCGGAGACTGAGAGTCTAAGGGGTACCATAAACCTGCCTCTCAAACTCTCTCTGACCTGTTTGACCTGTGCCCTGATAGGTGCTAAGGAGGTTACTAGTGGGCCGGACATCTGCACATCCTCTTGACTCTGCACGTCACACAATACTTGCAGTCTCCCTCAAGCAGTGACAGAGAGCAACATCTCTGTCTCTGCCCATCAACAACTGGACTTACTCACATCTCCGGACTTGTAGGATGGTGTGCGTGCAGCTTCTGTCTCGATCCCAGCTTTGATGCACCTGTACGGATCTCCCCTTCTGGATGATAGGGGGTGAACAGGCAGTGGCTCAGGTGGTTGTTGTCCTTGATCTTTTTGGTCTTCCTGTGACATCGGATGCTGTAGGTGTCCTGGAGGGCAGGTAGTTTGCCCCCGGTGATGCATTGTGCAGACCGCACCACCCTCTGGAGACCCTGCGGTTGTTAGCGGTGGAGTTGCCCTACCAGACATTGATACAGCCCAACAGGATGCTCTCAATTGCCTTGTTGCACTACCTGTGCTATCAGTTATAGTATTATGAACAGTGTATTCATTACCTCTGTTCCAGAACCACTATCATTCCACTACCTCTCCCACTTTCCATCCTCATGTTCCTCTTCCTTGTGTTTAGACTATTGGGCTGCTTTATTCCCCTTTAACCGGGAGCAGTGTCAGTGAGTTACAAACCAGTAAAATATGTAGAGACGGGGTCGCTCTGTTTCACTATTAATTCTCATGTGCCAACGTATCGCCAAAGTCGGTGCCATGGTAAAACTTGCAATCCTGTAGATCTGAAATAATTGGATAGTGAAACTTGCCAGCCAACCAGAAAAGCTATTCAGGAGTTCATTAAAGTCAGGACAATCCTTCTCTTGCAAAGAAAGAGTTTAATAGTTGAAAAAAGTTTTTGCAGGCAGTAGAATTAGAAAATAATGTGGCGTGAAACTTTAATTACGTGATGACGTGCCTTGAAAAACAATTACCATAATTTTTTGCAGTGAAGTTTTACAAAAGACAAATCCACCCTTCGAACAGATAACATTTTTGTCGATCTTTAGAAAATGTCCCCTATAACTGCCGTTTCCATTACATGACGCAATGATTCTGCGACATTGCTTTTGTCGAATAAACCTGGGTCACTGGAAACCTGACTAATGATTCCCAACCAAATTTACTGAGTTTGTGCAATTTTGACAACAACTTTTTTTCTTCTTTTGGCACAATACTAAAAAAATTGGGATTTGAAATCAAACAATGACTATGAGGTTAAAGTGTAGATGGTCAGCTTTAATTTGAGGGTATTTTCATCCATATTGGTTTAACCGTTTAGAAATGACATTTTTGTACATAGTCTCTCTCTTCCCCACCCTCAAATTAAAGCTGACAGTCTGGACTTCAGTCATTGTTCGATTTGAAATCCCAAAACTTTTGGAGTATAGTGCCAAAAGAAGAAGAAAAAATATTCACAGTCCCAATAATTACAAAGGGCACTGTATGTTGCCCTAAGAGTTGTGCAAAGTTTGTATAATCTTATTCAAAATGATTCACAGCTGTAAGGCGCTTCCACCAAGTGTAAACTCTGGTGTGTGAAGACACGCAATCAAGACAATCTTTCACTCTGTAAATGTGGAGTTGGTTGTGTAGATCGGTAAGATCGGATTTAATCCCTTTTTAGATTGAATTGTAAGGCAGCAAAATGTGAAGACTGTCCAAGAGGTGTGTCGACTTTCACTAGGCAATGTATGTGTGGCAGATAAATTGTGTGTGTGCGCATCTTAAGAGTATCCTTACAACAGTCGGTGTCCTGGTTTGGATGGGTCACTACGGGCCACTACAGTTGTGGCCAAAAGTTTTGAGAATGACACAAATATTAATTTTCAAAGTCTGCTGCCTCAGTGTCTTTAGGTATTTTTGTCAGATGTTACTATGGAATACTGAAGTATAATTACAAGCATTTCATGAGTGTCAAAGGCTTTTATTGACAATTACATGAAGTTGATGCAAAGAGTCAATATTTGCAGTGTTGACCCTTCTTTTTCAAGACCTCTGCAATCCGCCCTGGCATGCTGTCAATTAACTTCTGGGCCACATCCTGACTGATGGCAGCCCATTCTTGCATATTCAATGCTTTGAGTTTGTCAGAATTTGTGGGTTTTTGTTTGTCCACCCGCCTCTTGAGGATTGACCTGAATCAACTTTAGGAGACGGTCCTGGCGCTTGCTGGACTTTCTTGGGTGCCCTGAAGCCTTCTTCACAACAATTGAACCGCTCTCCTTGAAGTTCTTGATGATCCAATAAATGGTTGATTTAGGTGCAATCTTACTGGCAGCAATATCCTTGCCTGTGAAGCCCTTTTTGTGCAAAGCAATGATGACGGCACATATTTCCTTGCAGGTAACCATGGCTGACAGAGGAAGAACAATGATTCCAAGCCCCACCCTCCTTTTGAAGCTTCCAGTCTGTTATTTGAACTCAATCAGCATGACAGAGTGATCTCCAGCCTTGTCCTCGTTAACACTCACACCTGTGTTAATGAGAGAATCACTGACATGATGTCAGCTGGTCCTTTTGTGGCAGGGCTGAAATGCAGTGGAAATGTTTTTGGGGGATTCAGTTCATTTGCATGGCAAAGAGGGACTTTGAATTAATTGCAATTCATCTGATCACTCTTCATAACATTCTGGGGTATATGCAAATTGCCATCATACAAACTGAGGCAGCAGACTTGGTGAAAATTAATATTTGTGTCATTCTCAAAACTTTTGGCCACAACTGTACAATGAAACTAGATCTTCATAAGGGTTTGGCAGGTGAAGAAGAGAGAGAAAGTGTGCAAGAGGAAGTAGTGGATAGGGCTTTAAAAATTATTTCCTGTCTCTCAGCAGGTAGCAGGAATCAGGAAATCCTGCTCCAGGCTTAGACCAACACTTTTTTTTACCTTAACAGTATGTTTCATGTGGAGTCTATAATCTCTATAAAAGAATAATGGACACTGCTATAGTATGGGGGCTGCACAACAGGAAAGAACACCAGAGCCTTGTAACCTAACTAAGGCCTGCACAGATAGTTGCCTGCACACTAGACCACCCACAGTCCTTTATGTTTTAACAAAAAACAAACAAAACAAATAAATACACACCATCCATCAGTCACCTTACCAAGCGACCAAAGGGTCAACATATTTATTAACAAGTCGCAGATAGGACAAAGTCTATATATACACACACAGACGTTTATACAATGCCTTCAGAAAGTATCCACAACCCTTAACTCTATCCAAATGTTGTTACAGCCTGAATTTAAAATTGATTCAATTGAGATTGTGTCCCTGATCTACACACAATAGGGCACCACAGTGGAGGTGTCATAATACCCATAAAACTTAGCGGTCAAAACAGGTTCCAATAATTTTTCCACCATTTCACTTTAGGAACACTTAAAATAAGAGCTTTGTTTCGTGTAAGCTTACCCTGGCATAACGTTTTGATAACCATGTAAATCTCTCGGACAAGGTGACTTTCATCAATATATCCGGCTCTACTTACTCTCAGATTCAAAAATGCTAATAGGCATAAAAGTAGACATCATGCAAAACTCCTGCGCGTCATTTCTAGCTGATACTTTTGCTGACAGGTATTGTGTCAATTTATTGTCCATTTAAAGAAATGTAGCCTATTTATTCATTACTATACTTAGCTAGCATTAGATGGTTAATCAAGAGATTTTTTACCTTTGCCTCGATTTCGCAGTCTCAATCCAGATCATCATGGCATTTGTAGTCCTTTATGATAGCCACATTAGCAGCTAATTATTTCAATTTGGGGGGTAAATACAGGTAAAAATATATTTATAAAAAGTCACTTTGTCCGAGAGAGATTTACATGGTTAATAAAACGTCACGCCAGGGTAAGCCTACACGAAACACGGCCCCTTTGTTTGAAGTGTTTCCAAAATCCTCTATGGGGAAAATGAATGGTGGAGAAACAATTGGAACCATTTCCCTGTTTGACCACTAGGTTTTATTGGTATTTTGACACATACAGTGGTATTCCATATCCCATAATGTCAACGTGGAATTTTGTTTGTAGAAAATATTAGAAATTATTGCAAAATTAAAAGCCGAAATGTCTTAAATATTTAAGCCTTTTGTTATGGCAAGCCTAAATACGTTAAGGAATAAAAATGTGCTTAACAAATCGCATAATAAGTTGCACAGACTCATTCCATGTTCAATAATAGTGGTTGACAAGATTATGGAGTAACTACCCCATCTCTGTACCCCACACATACAGATAATTCTAAGGGCCCTCAATCGAGTAGTGAATTACAAGCACAGATTCAAGGGAGGTTTTTCAATGCCTTGCAAAAAAAAAGCAGACGCTGAATATCCCTTTGAGCATGGGGTTAAGTTATTAATTAGGCTCTGGATGGTGCATCAATACACCCAGTCAGTTACTCCACAATACTAACCTAACTGACAGAGTGAATAGAAGGAAGCCTGGACAGAATAAAAATATTACAAAACATGCATCCTGTTTGCAATAAAGTAATACTGCAAAAAATGTAGCAAAGAAATTAACTTTTTGTCCTAAATACAAAGCATTACATTAGGGGCAAATCCAATTACCACTTCGTATTTTCAAGCATGGTGGTGGCTGCATCACGTTATGGGTATGCTTGTCATTGGCAAGGACTGTGGAGTTTTTGGGGGATAAAAATAAGAGGAATACAGCTATAAGCAAAGGGAAAATTCTAGAGGAAGACTTGGCCAAATCTATACTAGAGTTGCTTACCAAGACATCATTGAATGCTTCTGTGGCCTAGTTACAGTTTTGACTTAAATTGTCTTGAAAATCTATGGCAAGACTTTAAAATGGTTGTCTAGCAATGATCAACTACACACTTGACAGAGATTGAAGAATTTGAAAAAGAATAATGGGCAAATATTGTACAATCCAGATGTGCAAAGCTCTTAGAAACTTACCCAAAAAGCCGATGTAGAAGCAACTTTGGCAGTGATTACAAAGTATTGACTCAGGGGTGTGAATACTTATGTAAATTAGATATTTATGTATTTTATTTGAAATAAATGTGATACATTTTTTTAAAACATTTTTTCACTGTCATTATGGGATATTGTGTGTAGATGGGTGAGAAAATCTATTTTGAATTCAGGCTGTAACAGAATGTGGAATAAGTCAAGGGGAATGAATACTTTCTGAAGGCACTGTATATATATAATATAAAATGAAACAGCAACACATGTGATTTGAAGTGTAAAGACCTTGCCAGTGATTGAGGGCAAGGTGATAACTGATATAGACCTCTCCCAATGGGTGATATGGTGAGGTTTCCTGTATGATGTCATTGTTGTCTCCAGTTTTAAAAGTTATATTCTGCTTAGTGACCAGGCTGGAAAAACAGGGTTGGGGTCAATTCTGTTTAAATTCCTGTCCAGTCCAGGAAGCACAAATACATTTAAAAAAGCCTCATAGAAAATGACTGACTTTCAAAAACACAACTCAAATGTCACCCAAAAAATGGTACAAACAAAAAAACGTATCATGTCAGAATAGAATTCACCATATAAAGCTGATTATTACATTCGGTACATTTTTAAATATTCAAATCTTAAAATTGACATTCTTAAGTTTTGTTGACGATGTTGAGGGAAGCAGCGAGGGAGGCAGAAAATGCAACCATAGCGTGGTCTTATCTGGTCACTACTGAACCACTGCTATGCACGGAGCAACACTTAAATACTGAACTGTAACTAACATAAAAAAATGGGCGTTTTTGCTGAGAAACTTGGGAAGAGTAAGCTTTCACATTATAATACCAGTCTGGGTTTAATAATGCAAGTCAAAAGGATATTATAATACAACTCCTGTGGATAATTTACTGCATTCTAGAGTCTTGCAAGGGTCAGGCACATCAATTCCGAGCCCCAACCGATATTTGACATCAGGACAGATTTTTCTCCACAACCCGAACCAACCACAAGGAATTGTTCTGAGAGCCGATCCGTGACCCGCCCAAAAAAGTATTTATATTTAAATTGTTTTTATGACTCCAGAGTAGGAGGGTAATAGGTGTTCCCCTTCCCTGTATTAATTTGTCTGCATGTCTATTCAAGATTTGGATAGAAGAATGCCATGAATTAAGAACGATAATATCATCCATGATGATCTGTCATTTGTCACTCAGAAAGTCATATTTTGAAGCTAAAAGATGGATTCTCAAGGTCATTCTATTGTTCACACATTCTATTCTTCATTGTTCTGCACGAACGATAGTATTTGATACATCAGAAAAGCAGAACTTAATATTTGGTACAGAAACCTTTGTTTGCAATTTCAGAGATCATACGTTTCCTCTAGTTCTTGACCAGGTTTGCACACACTGCAGCAGGGATTTTGGCCCACTCCTCCATACAGACCTTCTCCAAATCCTTCAGGTTTCGGGGCTGTCGCTGGGCAATACGGACTTTCAGCTCCCTCCAAAGATTTTCTATTGGGTTCAGGTCTGGAGACTGGCTAGGCCACTCCAGGACCTTGAGATGCTTCTTACGGAGCCACTCCTTAGTTGCCCTGGCTGTGTGTTTCGGGTCGTTGTCATGCTGGAAGACCCAGCCATGACCCATCTTCAATGCTCTTACTGAGGGAAGGAGGTTGTTGGCCAAGATCTCGCGATACATGGCCCCATCCATCCTCCCCTCCATACGGTGCAGTCGTCCTGTCCCCTTTGCAGAAAAGCATCCCCAAAGAATGATGTTTCCACCTCCATGCTTCACGGTTGGGATGGTTTTCTTGGGGTTGTACTCATCCTTCTTCTTCCTCCAAACACGGCGAGTGGAGTTTAGACCAAAAAGCTCTATTTTTGTCTCATCAGACCACATGACCTTCTCCCATTCCTCCTCTGGATCATCCAGATGGTCATTGGCAAACTTCAGACGGGCCTGGACATGCGCTGGCTTGAGCAGGGGGACCTTGCATGCGCTGCAGGATTTTAATCCATGACGGCGTAGTGTGTTACTAATGGTTTTCTTTGAGACTGTGGTCCCAGCTCTCTTCAGGTCATTGACCAGGTCCTGCCGTGTAGTTCTGGGCTGATCCCTCACCTTCCTCATGATCATTGATGCCCCAAGAGGTGAGATCTTGCATGGAGCCCCAGACCGAGGGTGATTGACCGTCATCTTGAACTCCTTCCATTTTCTAATAATTGCGCCAACAGTTGTTGCCTTCTCACCAAGCTGCTTGCCTATTGTCCTGTAGCCCATCCCAGCCTTGTGCAGGTCTACAATTTTATCCCTGATGTCCTTACACAGCTCTCTGGTCTTGGCCATTGTGGAGAGGTTGGAGTCTGTTTGATTGAGTGTGTGGACAAGTGTCTTTTATACAGGTAACGAGTTCAAACAGTTGCAGTTAACACAGGTAATGAGTGGAGAACAGGAAGGCTTCTTAAAGAAAAACTAACAGGTCTGTGAGAGCCGGAATTCTTACTGGTTGGTAGGTGATCAAATACTTGTCATGCAATAAAATGCAAATGAATTACTTAAATATCATACAATGTGATTTTCGGGATTTTTGTTTGTCTCTCACAGTTGAAGTGTACCTATGATAAAATTACAGACCTCTACATGCTTTGTAAGTAGGAAAACCTGCAAAATCGGCAGTGTATCAAATACTTGTTCTCCCCACTGTATGTGCGCCTTTCCACCAAGTCATCCGCTTAAATCTCCTCCACGTAAAAACTCAGGCAGTGTGCAGACCACCAGGGTTCAGGTTCTAAGGGTCCTCTCCCCCCCACCCAGGTTCATTCCCAGCATCCTCTGTTCTGTAGTTCTTTTGTGAAAAGGCAAACCCCTTGGATGGTCAGACTCAGATCCCGTTAGTCAGGTCCGTGATGACGTTGGCCTTCACCAGCTTGCGGAGGAACTCCTTCTCCTTGGATATGTTGTGTGTCCAGGACTGTGGAGGTGCAAGGGAACACAATCAGAAACAAGAAGATTGTCAGATGAATGCAGGTCAGGTTCAACGACCATGTTCTCATCAGCCTAAACTTGAAGGACGTTCCTTGCATTCTATTCTGTTTGCATCATCTCTCTCTGCATCAAAACATTTCACTTGACCTGGTTAAGAGCCTTGCCATAGGCACTTTAGTAAAAGCATGCATTGTTTTTCTGATAAATGTGTGATTATAGATTATAGTGTGTGCGCGCGCACGTTTGTGTGTGTGTGTGTGTGTGTGTGTGTGTGTGTCTGTGTGTGTGTGTGTGTGTGTGTATATATGGAGCCACACCGCGTTTCCCTCACCATCGTCCAAACCCAGACACTGACGGATCTCACTCACACGGAACCAGGGCTAGGGTTTCAATGCTCTACAGGGAGCATGGCCGGGAAACCCATTTGAGCGGTAACACCGGTGTGTGTCTTCAGGCCTTGCTATCTGATTCAGGCTGAAAGTCCAGGGATGAAGAGATAGTTCAGAAAGTAGATATGGAAGCAACCTCCCTCTTGCTTTAACATCTTTGCATCCACATAACACACACATACAAATGGTGTGTACAGCCATGCTGTACAGTGTGGTATTCTACATTCACTCCTGTACGACCCCTTTACACTAAGTTAAAGAAAGTTGAAAAACACCCCAAAGTGCACCTTGATCCATCTCGCGTCTTCGGTGGGTAACGCTATTTGAAGGAGGGGACTAGTTCACGTCAGACAGTGAGTAAGGATACTACTGCATCTCATCACCCCCTCAGACGTGACCTCAGCACATTACCACCAGCGGAAGGACATGAGGGAGCGGTAGTCTTTTAGTGTTCTAATGACGATAGACCTACTAGATGTTTCCATTGATTGCATTGCTCAACATGGCAAATGTCAGGAGTTCACTGGGAGTTTAGACAAAGGTTATCATTCTGAGCTCATAGTTCCTACGTCAGCTCCCCTCTGTGACATCTGTAATAACAGAACACTGTTGCAGTCTGGAGTGGAGGATTAAAACGCTCCGTCTTGGGGTAATTTATTTGGTCATAGTTCAAAGGGAGGAAGGATGCGAGAGCCAATCAAAAACCACAGATAATGGAATAATACTCTCGTCAGTCTAACAGGTCTAGTGGGGAGCCAATGTAGTCTCCGCTCTCTCATCTGCACTCTCCTGAAAACACAGGATCAGGGAAAGCAATACGGTGGATTTGTGCACTGACAATGCGTTTTCGCCCTTCCAGTTCTTTCACATTGATTTAGCGTAGACAAGGAGAGGACACACCACTCGAAGACTACTGACATGCACCCATTTCCAGTTGATATGAATGCAACAAAAACACGCACCTCTTTGATGGCAGACATCTTGACCGTTTCGTAGTAGTGCAAGGGTGCGTGAGGCATGTTCATGTCATAACCGAAGCCGGCCACCGCCACCTCATCACAGTTATGCAGCGCCATTGTTATGGCGACGGTCCCCAGGGTTGGAATGTTCTGGAGAAGGAAAAGCACAGAGGTGGCCATTAGTGGTGCACGGGTCAGCTGTTTGTTCACCTGCACCCGCCTGCAATCGTTAATAACCCATCTGCAAACGCCTGAATATGTGATGAAGTGAAAATCTAAATATAGTAAATATAGTCAGAAAAGGAGGAATGATTTTATGACAGGGGATGCAGGATTTTCTTTGCCTTATTTACATATGTTTCTGCTTAGAATTTCTGTCATTTGTTAGTCAAATTGTCTATAATTAAATACATGCAGCTTCTCTTCTGTCAGTATACATTAACCTAGAAGACTAAATAAACCCTTGCTCACCAGAATGTCATAAATTATAGAATGAATGCTTCAATCTAGTTGACATCGGTAAAGTAATGTCATCCCTGCTTCTTTCGCGGAGCAAAGACATTTAGGGACCGGGGAAAAAGAAAAGAAAAATGGGAAACGTTTTCAGTGCCAAATTTCCAAATGACATCAGTTTGACCAGTTGTAAGGAAATACAAAAGCTGTGAAAACGACCCAACATGTTTCTGATAGGATTTCAGTTCTGCTTGGTTGCATATTTGATGTATTTGTATTTATTATGGATCCCCATAAGCTACTGCCAAGGCAGCAGGTACTCTTCCTGGAGTCCGGCAAAATTAAGGCAGTTATACAATTTTAAAAACATTAATTACAGAATTCACAACACACTAAGTGAGTGCCCTCAAGCCCATACTCCACTACCAAATATCTACAACACAAAATCCATGTGTACATGTGTTTAGTGCCTATGTTTGTGTTGCTTCACAGTCCCCGCTGTGTAATAAGGTGTATTTTTATCTGTTTTTTAAAATCTGATTCTACTGCTTGCATCAGTTACCTGATTATGTGGAATAGAGTTCCATGTAGTCATGGCTCTATGTAGTACTGTGCGCCTCCCATAGTCTGGTCTGGACTTGGGGACTGTGAAGAGACCTCCGGTGGCATGTCTTGTGGGGTATGCATGGGTGTCTGTGTGCTAGTCGTGTGTGCTAGCTGTGTGCTAGTCGTTTAAAAACAGACAGCTCTGTGATTTCAACATGTCTATAGCACTCACAGTAGTGATGAAGTCAATCTCTCCTCTACTTTGAGCCAGGAGAGATTGACATGCATATTATTAATGGTTTGCTCTCTGTGTACATCCAAGGGCTAGCTGTGCTGCCCTGTTCTGAGCCAATTGTAATTTTATTCGGAGCCAAATGTAATCTTTGTAGCACCAGACCACACGACTGAACAGTAGTCCAGGTGCGACAAATCTAGAGCCTGTAGGACCTGCCTTGTTGATAGTGCTGTTAAGAAGGTAGAGAAGCACTTTATTATGGACAGACTTCTCCCCATCTTAGCTACTGTTGTATGTTTAGACCATGACAGTATACAATCCAGGGTTACTCCAAGCAGTTTAGTCACCTCAACTTGCTCAATTTCCACATTATTTATTACAAGATTTAGTTGAGGTTTAGGGTTTAGTGAATAATTTGTCCCAAATAAAATGCTTTTAGTTTTTGAAATATTTAGGACTAACTTATTCCTTGCCACCCATTCTGAAACTAACTGCAGCTCTTTGTTAAGCGTTTAGTCAATTTAGTCAGATATATTTGGATGTGTAGTGTCATCGTTTGTTGCTGGCATGTCATGCCTAAATTTGCTAATCTTGCCAATTAAAAAATAAATAAAGTAGTTGGCAATATCAGTCGGTTTTGTAATGAATGAGCCATCTGATTCAATTAATGATGGAGCTGAGTTCACCTTTTTCCCAAAATGTAATTGAAGGTTCTCCAAAGCTTTTTACTATCATTCTTTGTCATTTATCTTTGGTTCATAGTATAGTTTATTATTTTAATTCAGTTGTGCAGCCAGATTTATTTGCCATTCCTTTTGCCTCATCCCTCTCAACCATACAATTTTCAATTCCTCATCAATCCACAGGGATTTAACAGTTGTTAGTCATTTTCTGAATGGGTGCATGCTTATTAGTAACTGGGATAAGCAATTTCATAAAATGTGTCAAGTGCAACATCTGTTTTCTCCTCATTACACACCACGGATTATACACAAACACATTCTTTACATCAACAACATAGGAATCACTACAAAACTTATTGTATGACATTTTATACCACTATATTAGGGCCAGCCTTTGGAACTTTGGTTTTCCTAGATATGCCTACTATATTGTGATCACTATATCCGATGGATCTCCAGCATTAGTAAAGATGTGATCAATACATGTTGATGATTTCACTCCTGTGCTGTTTAACTACCCTGGTAGGTTGACTGATAACCTGAACCACTGGTTATAGTTTGAAGCTTTTTCTTGAGTGGGCAGCTTGATGAAAGCCAGAGGTTTTAATACTATCTGGTCCTCCTTTTCTGTTTTCAAATCTCCATTTCTTATTTAATTAAACTCAGGCATTGTCCTTTTTACCTTAGTGGATTGATGCTAACTTTTCTGCCCTTTTCTGGCGTGTAGGCTATTTGGCTCACGTAAAGTTAGGCCCTAAAGCTTAAGCACTAATGACCGATAGCCTAAAAAGAAAAACCTCAATGTAGCCTATATATATAAATTGCACAAGAATTTATACATACAGTTTTAGTCGGAAGTTTACATACACCTTAGCCAAATACATTTAAACTAAATTTTTCACAATTCCTGACATTTAATCCTAATAAAAACACTCTGTCTTAGGTCAGTTAAGATCACCACTGTATTTTAAGAATGTGAAATGTCAGAATAATAGTAGAGAGAATGATTTATTTCAGCTTTTGTTTCTTTCATCACATTCCCAGTGGGTCAGAAGTTTACATACACTCAATTAGTATTTGGTAGCATTGCCTTTAAATTGTTTAACTTGGGTCAAACATTTCAGGTAGCCTTCCACAAGCTTCCCACAATAAGTTGGGTGAATTTTGGCCCATTCCTCCTGACAGAGCTGGTGTAACTGAGTCAGGTTTGTAGGCCTCCTTGCTCGCACATGCTTTTTCAGTTCTGCCCACACATTTTCTATAGGATTGAGGTCAGGGCTTTGTGATGGCCACTCCAATACCTTGACTTTATTGTCCTTAAGCCATTTTGTCACAACTTTGGAAGTATGCTTGGGGTCATTGTCCATTTGGAAGACCCATTTGCGACCAAGCTTTAACTTCCTGACTGATGTCTTGAGATGTTGCTTCAATATCCACATAATATTCCTCCCTCATGATGCCATCTATTTTGTGAAGTGCACCAGTCCCTCCTGCAGCAAAACACCCCCACAACATGACAGCTGTCACCCCTGTGCTTCACAGTTGGGATGGTATTCTTCAGCTTGCAAGCCTCCCCCTTTTTCCTCCAAACATAATGGTCATTATTGCCAAACAGTTCTATTTTTGTTTCATCAGACCAGAGGACATTTCTCCAAAAAGTACCATCTTTGTCCCCATGTGCAGTTGCAAACCATAGTCTGTCGGTTTTGGAGCAGTGGCTTCTTCCTTGCTGAGCGGCCTTTCAGGTTGTCGATATAGGACTCGTTTTACTGTGGATATAGATACTTCTGTACCCGTTTCCTCCAGCATCTTCGTTTCCTCCAGCATCTTCACAAGGTGCTTTGCTGTTGTTCTGGTATTGATTTGTACTTTTCACACCAAAGTACGTCCCTTTCTAGGAGACAGAACGTGTCGCCTTCCTGAGCGGTATGACGGCTGCGTGGTCCCATGGTGTTTATACTTGCATACTATTGTTTGTACAGATGAACGTGGTACCTTCAGGCGTTTAGAAATTGCTCCCAAGGATGAACCAGACTTGAGGTTCTTCTTTTTATTTTCCAATGATGTCAAGCAAAGAGGCACCGAGTTTGAAGTTAGGCCTTGAAATACATCCACAGGTACACCTCCAATTGACTCAAATGATGTAAATTAGCCTGTCAGAAACTTCTAAAGCCATGACATTTTCTGGAAATTTCCAAGCTGTTTAAAAAGGCACAGTCAACTTAGTGTAGGTAAACTTCTGACCCACTGGAATTGTGATACAGTGAATAAGTGAAATAATCTGTCTGTAAACAATTGTTGGAAAAATTACTTGTGTCATGCACGAAGTAGATGTCCTAACCGACTTGCCAAAACTATAGTTTGTTGACAAGAAATTTGTGGAGTGGTTGAAAAACTAGTTTTAATGACTCCAACCTAAGTATATGTACACTTCAACTGTATATACACATTTTTTTTTAATGTATTGTTTTTTCTTTATTCAACCCGGCCGCCACCCACACGGCCATTATCCACACAATATTTCATGACCCTAAACCCACCCGCCCAGCAGATATACCGTATATTCCGGACTATAAGCCGCAACTTTTTTCCCAGGCTTTGAACCTCGCGGCTTAAACAATGACGCGGCTAATATATGGATTTTCCCGCTTTCAAATGTTTTTTTCTCCAAAAAAAAAAAAAACATTCTGTGACGTGCTCAGTTTTTTGGAGGCATGAAGCTTTCATTAGACCAATGAAATTGCCGAACGGGTTAAGGTCAAACAACTTTTTTGTTTACTGTTTAGATTAAATCGAGCACTCTCACACTTCCCATCATTCTGATTACGGTAGTCATTTTGTCACCCTCATCATGGCAAAGACACAGAGAAATGCATATGATGCAGCTTTCAAGTTGAAAGCGATTGATCTGGCTGTTGGAAAAGGAAATAGAGCTGCCGCACGGGAGCTTGGTCTTAATGATGATAAGACGTTGGAAACAGCAGCGTGAGGAATTGACTCAGTGCAAAAAGACAACTAAAGCTTACTGCTAATTTTGTATTTTTTTGTTACAAGCCGTGTTTCGTTAAAGCCTGTGTAAAGTTCATTTGTTTCAATGTACCGGTAGGCACCTGCGGCTTATACACATGTGCGGCTTATTTATGTTCAAAATAATACTTAAAAAAATAATAATTCAGTCGGTGTGGCTTATATTCAGGTGCGCTTAATAGTCCGGAATTACGGTAACCGTGGGGACTGTGGTTTATGAGTCGCCTCACTAGTGGCCATGTCACTTTTTTATAGTGTGTCGTATCTTATGTTGGGGTGCAATATAGGAAAAAAGCGTTATTAGAAGGTGAGATGAGAGTTTGTCGTCAACAAGCCAACACCCTTTCCACTAAGAACAGTAGGTTTATTTTATTTATTTATTTCACCTTTATTTAACCAGGTAGGCAAGTTGAGAACAAGTTTTCATTTACAATTGCGACCTGGCCAAGATAAAGCAAAGCAGTTCGACAACATACAAAAACACAGAGTTACACATGGAGTAAAACAACATACAATCAATGATACAGTAGAAAAATAAGACTATATACAATGTGAGCAAATGATGTGAGATAAGGGAGGTAAAGGCAAAAAAGGCCATGGTGGCAGAGTAAATACAGTATAGCAAGTAAAACACTGGAATGGTAGATTTGTTATTTGAAGAAAGTTCAAAGTTAAAATATAAATAATATGGTGCAAAGGAGCAAAATAAATAAATACAGTAGGGGAAGAGGTAGTTGTTTGGGCTAAATTATAGATGGGCTATGTACAGGTGCAGTGATCTGTGAGCTGCTCTGACAGCTGGTGCTTAAAGCTAGTGAGGGAGATTAGTGTTTCCAGTTTCAGAGATTTTTGTAGTTCGTTCCAGTCATTGGCAGCAGAGAACTGGAAGGAGAGACGACCAAAGGAGGAGTTGGCTTTAGGGGTGACCAGAGAGATATACCTGCTGGAGCGCGTGCTACAGGTGGGTGCTGCTACGGTGACCAGTGAGCGGAGATAAGGGGGGACTTTACCTAGCAGGGTCTTGTAGATGACCTGGAGCCAATGTGTTTGGCGACGATTATGAAGCGAAGGCCAGCCAACGAGACCGTACAGGTCGCAGTGGTGGGTAGTATATGGGGCTTTGGTGACAAAACGGATGGCACTGTGATAGACTGCATCCAGCTTGTTGAGTAGGGTACAAAATTCTAAGACAGAACCGTCCAGAGAAGTGATGCTAGACAGGCGGGCAGGTGCAGGCAGCGATCGGTTGAAGAGCATGCATTTAGTTTTACTTGTATTTAGGAGCAGTTGGAGACCACGGAAGGAGAGTTGTATGGCAGGTAGTACAAGCAAGCATTGGAAATCAAATCAAAACCGAAAATGCCTATATGAACCGTTGTATTCTCCATCTTCCTTTAAATCTGCAATCTTGTTCCTAGTCTGTGACTGGTCTGGCACCACCCTCCTTTCCCACTCCCAGTTGCTCATGACTTTGTTCTGGGCCAGAGTTGTTAACTTGTCCTGATCTCAACATGATCAACAATTTGCTCAAAAGAGCCGCCCCCCCAATGTCACAGTAGTTTGAGAGGGCAGACCTCCACTTCCTCAAAGCCTAGGGGTACATGGGGAGGACGATTGGAGGGGATGAGGCCCCCTCTACATCATCAGCTTGATTTGGAGCCCTAGGGCAGGTGTAACTTAGGGTCCCCCCCTGCTGCGTGAGCCCGCAAACACACACAAGTACTAATCAGGGGCAAGAAAGGTGGGTATTTTAGGGGAATGATGCGTCAGGTCGCACCCTGCCTTGATCAGTATTGTTGTTTGGGACAGCCCCATCCCCCCCACCTACACTGAGGGGGTACCAGGGCTCCCCACATGTTCCTGTAGACCAGGTGTTCAGGGCAGAAGGTTGTACATTTGTTGTACCCCTTCCCAACTCCCTAACCCCTTTTGCAGCCCACCTCCCTACCCCCGGCCTAACCCATCTCCCTTGCTCTCCTCTGTGGAACTTTAGCCATTCAAGCTAGTGTGCTGTACAGTTCCTATCCTGGAGGGTGACAGCATCTGCTGGACTTTAACCTATCCCTTTGATCAGCCAGCCACGGTCCCAGTAAACCAGGTAAGTGGCCACGTTAAGAAAATCAATTAATTTGATTGATTAGTTACGTGCCAAGGAGAGATAAAACCAGCAGACCTTGCGGCAGTCCAGAAGCTACAGCCTCATCTGATGCTCCCCTCAAAACCAAAATGAGAACAAAATGAATCTATGTGGAGGAGTTAAGGAGGTAATACGTCTGACGCTTCATTTTCCCTCCGTAAACAGTTCGTTTAATTTAAAAAAAATAATCTAGAGCAGGGGTCTGCCACATGTGGCCCTGGAGCCTTGTCGCTCTTTAACTGCTCCTTTATGGCTCCGTGACAATCTATAATTAGTCATTCATACTGCGGGATAATGCTACCGTACCTGTAGACTTGCAGTCATTGAGCTAACGCTAGATAGCCTCGCAAATCGGCCACTAACTTCCTTCATACTGCACATCTGACTCTGGGTAAATAAAAGGGCTTAAAATGCCAGAATCTCACCGTATCCCTTTAACGGTTTAATTTCCTGTGATTGCATGGCAAGGTGCTGCGTTGCGGTGGTTGTCATAGGAACAGCGAATCTGCTGTTTGGGGCCTGAAGTGTGTCAAACACACTTTGGTTATGACCGCGCGGTCGGTCAACGGCTCCCGGCTGCCTGTGGAGCCGTTGTACCGTTTCGTCGCATGTGTGAGAGAATGAAAGCAAGAATGCGACTCTGTCAGTGTGCCTGTGTGTGTATTCATGAACTTCAAAAAAAAGTGAGTGCAGACAGCAAATCGAGATTAATCTTATCCACCTGAATAAAGGTGACTGAAGATGCCATTTTCCGCAAACATAGCATCATACATGTTTTTTTAAAGACATTCTTCCCAGTTTAATATTTTCATTAAACTGGAGCGGGTTTCTGTTTGAGTGTCACTCACCATTATGCCCATGAGGCCGTTATTGAGCGGCAGGCCAATGAACTGGAAGGCAGCCTCCTGGATGAAGTAGGGGTTGAGGATGCGCATCTCTGTGGGCTCCCTGGGGACGTAGTGTGCCACAGACTTCCAGAAGCCCTCTGTACCCCACTGAGAGGGGGAAGAGAGATGGTGAGTTTCAGGAAAGACATTTAAAGTAGAAATGTTAATCCCATTTGTAATTTTAGGGGGTGTCAAAGGAGCACTTCTTAGTATGAGGTAGCCAGAGTTTCAAACACAAAGGGATTATCTTTTATAACATTGACATAGAACACAAAAGGTCACATCACCCAGAGAGGCCCACCTACAAACTCACTCCCTACACGGACTAAGAAAATGGCTCTGTGCCTCGGGGGTAACATGGAGGATGGCCAATCGACCATAATTACGACCACAGCAGCGCCCCCTCATCAGCTAGGAAGTGTTACAGGAAGTGAGCCAAATCACACCCTGACCTCAGCATGGGTTCCGGGAGCACTCACACCCCTCTGGTACCTTCTACTCCAAATCACCAGAGACCAGATCCGACTGGCTACACCACACCGGAGGTAGAATACTCCCAAATCTAAGGACACGTTCTGGCCTGTTGTCTGACTTCATATGCTCCAGAACGCCAAAAACAGACTTTCGCGCATATTTCACTCAAGACAATGAAAGTTGGAGTTACTTATATTCTGGCTTTACATTCACATGTGTAAGTAATTTTTCGCAAATATCTGCCAAATCCTCTGAAAACATCCCTCAGGCATCATGCCTATACTGTGATGTGACACACACACACACACACACACACACACACACACACACACACACACACACACACACACACACACACACACACTCTCTCTCTCTAACAGTAGCATTCTGCCACAAACAGCACTGGTTGACTGACTAGCCTGCCTGCTTGCCTGACTGACTACCTTGCACACAATTCAAAGGGGTCGGCAGATGTAAATGGGAAACCTGTTCAAATATTCAGACGCCCGCCCTGCCGCCTTGATATTGGGGAGAATAATGGAAGAGGTGGTTAGATCGCGTGCTTTCAACCAGGGGCCTCCGAGCCCTCCGCAAGCCGTGGCAGGAAAACCTCATCTCTACTGTCAACACGCTGCTTGTGTTAGGGGATCTGTTTGGCAGAGGTGTAGCAGCAGTAAGTCATTTGTTTTACTGTGGAGAGCATGGTGCCGACTCAAATAGACTTTACACGTACACACACACACACACTGAGACAAGAGTGTCATGTCTGAGTCAGACAAAAAAGTATTAAGAGAGTGCTGGAGAAAGGTACATCCAATTAGCAGGCAACAGCAGTGCTTTTCAATAAACACTGATCATTTCCAATAAAGCTACCTATAGCATCAAATGAGAGATATAGCCTATTTCTACAGGTTTCTGTATGTAATGAAGTTCTATCACTCAGAACCCAAAGAACTGTCTCTGAATGGGCCCCTGGGGGACAGGAAGTGATTTCCCCTGCGCTGTGACATGGGTCGGTGAGTCAGGAGATGGGCCGTTTGAACACATAAAACAGGAAGCTGCAGAATGATCCTGTCCTACTCGCTCACACGCCATGCTAAACCTGAGTCAACCATACATACGCACATATGGATGTGCGAGCACAAACACACACATACACTATGGGGTGAGCAGACGTGTATGGCTTGTGTAGGGCGGTGGCTGTGTTGGGTTGTGGTATAGCCTAAAGGAAATGGCTGTTCCCCCTTCTCTCGTGACAGGTTTATGGTTAAATTGGTCTGGATTATTAGATTAAATAACTGTCAAGTGAAAATATCCCTTTTAAAAGTTCATATTCTGTTAATTCATACCCAAATAACGTTGTTGACTCACCCTATAGTGATATTCCAGTCAAAGCATAAACGTGCATCTCAAACAGGCGGTTTAAAAAATGATGTCATACTCCTGAGGGGGATGAACTGGCCAATCCACGGTCTAGAGGAGGATGGGCTGGCCAATCAGCAGTCTACTCACCTGAATATTTTTAATGGCTGGTATACGCCCCCACACCACTCTGTTGTTGGTACGCCCACACCATTCCAACACAGAAAAGCAGCTTTTTAACATAATTATGTTAAGTGCTCCCGAGTGGCGCAGCGGTCTAAGGCACTGCATCTTAGTGCTAGAGGCGTCACTACAGACCCTGGTTTGATTCCAGACTGTATCACAACCGACCATGATTGGGAGTCCCATAGGGCGGCGCACAATTGGACCAGTGTCATCCAGGTTAGGGTTTGGCACGGGGTAGGCCATCATTGTAAATATGAATTTGTTCTTAACGGACTTGCCTAGTTAAATAAAAATGTGAAAAATTTACAAGGAAAATTATCACTAATTAATTATACAGTGCCTTCAGAAATTATTCACACCTAGAATTTTTCATTGTGTTACAGCCTTCATTTTAAATTGAATAAATCAAGATTTTGTTTCACTGGCCTACACACACTCTCAAAGTGGAAGTAAGGTTTTTACAAATAATTGAAATGAAAAGCTGAAATGTCTTGAGTCAATAAGTATTTAACCCCTTTATGGCAAGCATAAATACGTTCAGGAGTGAAAATTTGCTTAACAAGTCACATAATAAGTTTCATGGACTCTGTGCAATAGTATTTAACATGATTTTTGAATGACTAGCTCTGTGCTCCACACATACAATTATCTGTAAGGTTCGTCGAGCAGAGTATTTCAAACACATATTCAACCACAAAGACCAGGGAGGTTTTCCAATGCCTCGCAAAGGGCACCTATTGGTAGATGGGTCAAAGAAATAAAAATGCAGATGTTGAATATCCCTTTGAGCATGGTGAAGTTATTCATTACACTTTGGATGGTGTATCAGCTCACCCAGTCACTACAGGTGTCCTTCCAAACTCAGTTGCCGGAGAGGAAGGAAACCGCTCAGGGATTTCACCATGAGGGCAGTGGTGACTTTAAAACAATTACGGAGTCTAATGGCTGTGATTGGAGAAAACTGAGGATGGATCAACAACATTGTAGTTACTCCACAATACTCCTAATTGACAGAAAAGGACACCTGTACAGAATAAAAATATTACAAAACATGCATCCTGCTTGCAACAAGGCACTAAAGTAATACTGCAAAAAATGTGGCAAGGCAATTCACTTGTTGTCCTGAATACAAAATGTTATGTTTGGGGCAAATCCAATACAACACATTAGGGAGTACCACTCTCCATATTTTCAAGCATAGTGGTGGCTGCATCATGTTATGGGTATGCTTGTAATTGGTAAGGACTGGGGAGTTTTTCAGGATAAAAAAAATTACCAATAAAGACTTACAGCTGTAACTGTTGCCAAAGGTGATTCTAACATGCATTGATTCAGGGGTTAAATACTTATCTAATCAAGAGTGTTTTGTTTTTCATATTTTTTTTATACAAATTTTAGAACTTGTCTTCAACTTCGACAGATTATTTTGCGTAGATCGTTGACAAAAAATGAAATCCATTTTAATCCCACTTTGTAACAACAAAATGTGACTCACCACCTGGATTCGGTCTTATGTAGCAACATTTGATTTATTTTTTATTTTTACATTGGATAAAAGTAGAGACTCAGAGCTACAACATGGTATACAATACACCGCATTTGAGGAAACAATGGGAAAGTAATTCTGCTTTGAAAGTTAATCAACTTGTAAACTCACTTTTGAGAACAGTCTTTCAATGTTTTGGTACTACTATTGGAGAGCCCTCTTTGTCTACACCCATTCAGCAAATCTGGAAACACTGCACAGTTACTTTAAGTGCGTGCACAAGGCTGTGTACCCTGACAGATGTTGCCTCTTGGTCATATCTTAAAGGTCGAAAAGGGGGAATGACTCAATAACCAGACATGGGAGCTATGGGTGGGTCCCCGGTTAACTCAATAACCAGACATGAGAGCTATGGGTGGGTCCCCGGTTAACTCAATAACCAGACATGAGAGCTATGGGTGGGTCCCCGGTTAACTCAATAACCAGACATAGGAGCTATGGGTGGGTCCCCGGTTAACTCAATAACCAGACATGAGAGCTATGGGTGGGTCCCCGGTTAACTCAATAACCAGACATGGGAGCTATGGGTGGGTCCCCGGTTAACTCAATAACCAGACATGGGACCTATGGGTGGGTCCCCGGTTAACTCAATAACCAGACATGGGAGCTATGGGTGGGTCCCCGGTTAACTCAATAACCAGACATGGGAGCTATGGGTGGGTCCCCGGTTAACTCAATAACCAGACCTGGGAGCTATGGGTGGGTCCCCGGTTAACTCAATAACCAGACATGGGAGCTATGGGTGGGTCCCCGGTTAACTCAATAACCAGACATGGGAGCTATGGGTGGTTCCCCGGTTAACTCAATAACCAGACATGGGAGCTATGGGTGGGTCCCCGGTTAACTCAATAACCAGACATGGGAGCTATGGGTGGTTCCCCGGTTAACTCAATAACCAGACATGGGAGCTATGGGTGGGTCCCCGGTTAACTCAATAACCAGACATGGGACCTATGGGTGGGTCCCCGGTTAACTCAATAACCAGACATGGGAGCTATGGGTGGGTCCCCGGTTAACTCAATAACCAGACATGGGAGCTATGGGTGGTTCCCCGGTTAACTCAATAACCAGACATGGGAGCTATGGGTGGGTCACCGGTCACACAGTAATGAGACTTATAACAGGCCTGCTAGCCGAACATCCAGTGTTTAATTTCATCATACCAGAAAACGAAAGCAAATATGTTGTCACCCAGGGACCGACCCACAAAACGGAAAGACATGAACATCATTGTATTATATGGCCATCTAGGATGTTACACAGTGTTGAATGAGTCCATACTACATGTTGTCATCTCAGTGAGATCAATGCTCACATTCCTATTCTACAGCCACAAATGTCCTCATTGTGGTGTTTGTGCCAGGGTCTGATTTTCCAATTCAAGCCTCTGGTTATTTCAAAATCTTCCACATTCCCCAGCTGTCTTCTCTGGTTGGCACGAGGCCAGAACTCCCACCAGCATTCCAGTTTGGAAATTTCAACTTTGCGGAGAGAAAGGGGAACCTGATTGATCGTTGAGCCCGTAAGCGATACAAGAGAGTTAGGCTAATGACCGCCACGCTTTCTTCCCTTGCGGTGGGATGTGTAACTGAGCCGACCCAAAACCCACCTGGGTGAGTGAGGCTTCTTGGCCAAGTCGCCCTCCTCCTGCACCAGTCAATGGATGTCACTCCTGCCGGTGACCCTCTAAACTAGCCCCGCAGAGTGCCAGCCCAATGTTAAATCACTCTATAAACATCACACAGCAAGAGGGTAGTCATCCTCTCTCACTCTCTCTCACCTCACTCTTTCCTTCACTAACTTTCTTGGCCTCTTCCCTCAGTCTAGCCTCTGACTCAATCTCTAAATCTTCTCTTCAACACTCAACACGGCATAAAAAAAACAAAGGCCGCTTGGTTTAACAAATCTGAGTTACAAAACAAATAGATGATATGAAATGACTTTCCAAAAGGCATCTGCTCTAACTGCCTAACAGTTCAACAATCAAAAAACAGGTGTAAGACTTGGTAAGATAAACACTTTTCCCATGATGAGAAACAGGCGTCTGTGGAAAACAGAATGTGTATGGATGGTAAACACCATTGACCCGGAGGAGATCATTTTATAAAATGGGAGCATTTCTGGGAAAGTATGTTGAGTAGACCTAACAAATCATATCAAAATGTCAAGTGGTGTGTTTTTTTTCCTGGAGACTAACTATTTCTGTTGATCAGCATCAAAGGAATAGCTGGATACGGTTTGTGACTTTCCACAAATAGTCTGATACTTGAAAAACATTCATTGGCAGTCCGGCAAATCAACCTATGTGAGTGCTCTACAACAGAGCCTCTGGTAAGTGGCTCTGTCTAGTCGTTCCCAGGTCATAAAAAAAATACAGATCAACCTACACAAGAGTCAAGGGCAGGATTAAAGCAAGACAATGCCAGGCCGGGGAAGAATAGAGATGTGTACCAAGAAGGGGGGGGGGTGAAATCGATCTGAATAGGAAAAATTCTTGCAACCAACAGTCTGATGAAAGTGGTGCTCAAAGACAGTCGTATTGAAAAGACTGAATGTCACTTAACACAAAACCCCCAAGAAGATTTCTAAATCCCTTGCTGGAGGAACATAGTCTTCCATATACTTCAGGTGTTTAGATGCTTATCTCAAAAGGTTTGTACATTCCTGACCGATGTGTAATCGCAGCGATAACACGTTCAACCTCTACGGCCCACACATCCCTCTACAATGTGGCCAAAAGTATGTGGACACGCCTTTAAACGAGTTGATTCTGCCATTTCAGCCACACGTCTCGGAGCAACAACGGCTCAAGTTGCGAAGTGGTTGGCCCACACAAGGTTACAGAACGGGGCCGCCGAGTGTGAAAGCGTGTAAAAATACTTGGTCGCAACACTTACCTAGACACACACACACACACAATATAGCTTCCTGCCTGTCACCTAGACAACACACAGAGAGATATACTTTTGGCCATGTAGTGTATATGATAACAAATCATCTCTAAAGCACATAGAAATACCATTAGATGCCTAATAGTAGCCCCAGGCGTTTCGGAGGCAAGTACATAATGTGCACGTACACATAAACACAATGATATAACATACTGTGCATTTCGAGTGGAGAACGGCTCATAATGCCCGGAACGGAGCTAATGGAATGGCAGCAAACACCTGGAAACCATGTTTGATGTATTTGATAGCACTCCACTAAAGTCATTACCACGAGCCTGTTCTCCCCAATTAAGGGGCCACCAACCTTCTGTGGTGCATTCACTCCATAGATGTACAATTGAAGTGATGAAGTTAAGCTCTGCTCATCAATGGGCCTCAGTAAAACACCCTGGAGATGTCTAGCCTCTACGGCTTCCTGTTTGCATTTCAGTTCATGTATAGCCGAGGTAGATAAACCTCCGGAACCCACGCTGTTAAAGTAAAATTTGCTATTTTTACACTGTGCATGTTCTAGTTCACAACCATTGCTTGAGGGACTGAATGAGAGGGGGAGATCATGGAGAAAAGGCTAAAGGGCGAGAGAGGGAAAGAAGGGCAAGCGAGTTGGACAGCTCACACCTGTAGGCCATACACAGATGGTCATAAGGCCCTTCTATGCAAATAAAAACACGCTTCACCCTGCACCCAGCCACAAGCAGCCAGGCGAGACCTTGGACCAAGCTGGAAAGGGTAAGAGCACACCAGAGAGACGGACATTGACTCCCTGTCCAAAAACAACCCCATACCCCCTCCCAGTAGGCTACTCTTTAGATGTTCTGAAGGTCTGGAAGGACCCGATACACTGTAGATGTCCTGTAAGCAATAGGCGCTGGGCTTCCAATGGGCTTAGGAAAGTTTCTGCCTTTTTGCTTGCACCACATTTACATTTAAGTCATTTAGCAGACGCTCTTATCCAGAGCGACTTACAAATTGGTGCATTCACCTATAATATCCAGTAGAACAACCACTTTAAAATAGTGCATCTAAATCTTTTAAGGGGGGGGGTTAGAAGGATTACTTTATCCTATCCCAGGTATTCCTTAAAGAGGTGGGGTTTCAGGTGTCTCCGGAAGGTGGTGATTGACTCCGCTGTCCTGGCATCGTGAGGGAGCTTGTTCCACCATTGGGTTCCTTCCAATCTGCTATCACTGAAGGGGTAGTCGTCAGGACTTGTTTATGGACCAGGCTAGAGCAGGTCACAGGAATGTACTACTAAGTGTAACTAAAGGTCTAAATAGCAGCACCAAGCTACAAACAAACCCAATTAAGGTTGTCTGGAGGTCATTAGCACTGGGTACATGTTTAACTCAGAGTTTACGAGGTTCACAGTGTCTCATCACAATGTCCCACGGAGGAGGAACTTGAAAGAAATATGAAGGGGGGGAAGAAAGTTTTTGAAGGGCTCTCGCCACGAGAAAACCAGGTTGGCCAGACAGACCAAGGTTCCAGTTACCAAAAATCCAAAACAACCCAAACTCTATGAGGTACTTCGATGCTTTCTTCCTTTGTTCAGGAGAATTCTGAAGCATTTGCCAATGTGCTTTTCTTGACACGCACTACAACCTCTGCCCTCTCTGGGGGTCACGTCAGTTTCCCTTCTCCAGGTCGTGCCGGGGTTATCCGGTGTGTGAAACCCATGCCTTCGCACTCCCATGACGGCAAACAGGGAAAACAATGGGAACACTTAACAGCATTCCGAGCCAAAGGAGGACTTGTGTGAACTATGTGGCCTCAGAGCGGTTTAGAGGGTGTCTTTAGACAACCCTTGTTCCACTGGCAGAGTCTGGAGCCGTTTACTTACAGCAAATAGACTACAGCAGACCTACAGCATGGTTCTCATAGCAGTTAAATGAATACTTTAGCAAATTATCAAAATAATATTCAGAAGCCTCTCCATCAAGATACTCTCAATAACCCAGTCTTCTGTCAAAACCAGGGAATTAAGAGCTAGCCTACATCTGAAGGTGTATCAAAAGTTAGCAGGCTAAATTACTGATTCTGCTTTGTTTATAATAATCTGGATTTGACTTATTGCATATACACAGATACTGCTTGGCTAATGTTCTTAATCCTTGTTTACTGGTAGGTAAATGTTTCTGTATAGTGTTTTTTCCACATTTTCTTGTTACAAAGTGGGATTAAAATTGGTTTAATTGACAAAATACTCTGACAAAATGGTAGAACTTTTTAAACAAGTATTAAAAATATATATATATTTTTAATAACAATAAAATTTGATTAGATAAGTATTCAACCCCCTGAGTCAATACATGATAGAATCACCTTTGGCAGCTATTACAGATGTGAGACTTTCTGGGTAAATCAGAGCTTTGCACACCTGGATTGTACAATAGTTGCACATTATTATTTAAAAATAATTTAGCTCTGTCAAATTGGTTGTTGAGCATTGCCAGCCATTTTCAAGTCTTGCCATAGATTTTCAAGCCGATTTAAGTCAAAACTGTAACTAGGCCACTCTAGAACATTCAATGTCATCTTGGTAAGCAACTTCAGTGTATAGGTTATTGCCCTGCTGAAAGGTGAATGTCTCCCAGTGTCTCTAGGAAAACATGATGCAGCCATCACTATGCTTAAAAATATGAAGTGGTACGCAGTGATGTGTTGGATTTTCCCCAAACATAACTCTTTGTACTGAGGACATAAAGTTCCTTTCTTTGCTACATTTTTTGCAGTTTCACTTTAGTGCCTTATTGCAAACTGGACCCATGTTTTAGAATAGGTTTATTCTGTACAGGCTTACTTCTATTCACTCTGTCAATTAAGTAAGTATGGTGGCTACAATTTTAATTGATCAGTGTTCTCCTATCACAGCCATTAAACTGTTGTAAAGTCACCATTGGCCTACGAAAGTTAGGAAGGACGCCTGTACTGTATCTTTGTAGTGACTGGGTGCAGTAGTGGAAAAAGTACCGAATTGTCTTAATTGTGTTACAGTACAAATATCTTAATAGAAAACTAATACAGTAAAATACTACTTGAGTAAAAGTAAAAAAAAAAAAAAGGGTTTAAATATACTTAACCTGTTAGTGACCCCTTAACCTGTCTGGGCTAGGGGCAGAATTTTCACGGCCGGATGAAAAACGTACCCAATTCTGGCCCAGAAACTAGAATATGCATATTATTAGTAGATTTGGATAGAAAACACTCTGAGTTCTGTTATACTCACAGACACCATTCAAACAGTTTTAGAAGCTTTAGAGTGTTTTCTATCCAAATCTACTAATTATATGCATATTCAAGTTTCTGGGCAGGAGTAGTAACCAGATTAAATCGGGTAAGTTTTTTATCCGGCCGTGCAAATACTGCCCCCTAGCCCCAACAGGTTAAATAACAAAATGACCTTTACCAGAGCTTGCACTCAGCCAGAGAAGGTTAGCGTTGTCAAATCTGGTGGCTTATCCATTGAAAGAGAGTCATCCTACAAATACCTAGGTATATGGTTGGATGACAAGTTGTCCTCTGAAGTTCATATGGATAATTTTGCGACGAAGCTTAAATTGAAATTGGGTTTTTATTTTTGTAATAAGGCTTGCTTCCCGCTTACGGCTAGAAAGAAGCTTGTTCAGGCCACTTTTCTCTCTGTAATTGATTATGGTGTCTTCTTGTATATGCATGCAGCCTCCTCTGTCCGGACTTTTTTGCAAATGCCAAGTCCCTCACCCACCATTGGACCTTGTACCAAACAGTGGGTTGGACCTCACTTTGAATGCACAGAAAGCTACTTTTTTGTGTTCATCTACAAAGCCCTTTAGGGTAAAATCCCTCTTTACCTCCGTAGTCTGGTCTCTTTCACCACACCTGGTCTGCTAGGTGGTTGCTACTTAAAGTCCCCAGGACATTTACAGTATTATGCAAGACTGCCTTGTCGTCTTCTGCACCAGAGGCATGGAATAGTCTACAATCCATGCTACATCTAGATATGTTAGTGCCACTGAATGAATGAAACATTTTGATGGGAGACTATGTTACAAAGGAGTGTAAATGCTTTTTTTTTAGGCTGGATCATGTTGTTGAATTGTTGTATGTTTGAATTCTGTAATTTATTGATTGTTGCTGCCTTCTTGGCCAGGCTTCCCTTGATAGACTCAATGTGCCTTTCCTGGTTTTACAAACAAACACACACACACACAAGTTTGGGGTCACGTAGAAATGTCCTTGTTTTTTTTTAAAGAAAAGCAATTTTTTTTGTCCATTACAATAACATCAAATTTATCAGAAATACAGTGTAGACATTGTTAATGTTGTAAATTACTATTGTAGCTGGAAACGGCTGATTTTTAATGGAATATCTACATAGGCGTACAGAGGCCAATTATCAGCAACCTTCACTACTGTGTTCCAATGGTGTTAGCTAATCCAAGTTTATCATTTTAAAAAGGCTAATTGATCATTAGAAAACCTTTTTGCAATTATGTTAGCACACCTGAAAACTTTTGTGCTAATTAAAGAAGCAATACAACTGGTCTACTTTAGACTAGTTGCGTATCTGGAGCATCAGCATTTCTGGGTTTGATTTACAGGCTCAAAATGGCCAGAAACAAAGACCTTTCTTCTGAAACTCGTCAGTCGATTCCTTGTTCTGAGAAATGAGGGCTATTCCATTCGAGAAATTGCCAAGAAACTGAAGATCTCGTACGCTGTGTACAACTCCCTTCACAGAACAGCGCAAACTGGCTCTAAACAGAATAGGAAGAGTGGGAGGCCCCGGTGCACAACTGAGCAAGAGGACAAGTACATTAGAGAGTCTAGTTTGAGAAACAGACGCCTCACAAGTCCTCAACTGACAGCTTCATTAAATAGTACCCGCAAAACATCAGTCTCAACGTCAACAGTAAAGAGGCGACTCCGGGATGCTGGCCTTTTAGGCAGAGTTCCTCTGTCCAGTGTCTGTTCTTTTGCCCATCTAAATCTTTTCTTTTTATTGGCCAGTCTAAGATATGGATTTTTCTTTGCAACTCAGTTGGCTTCTAAACAGCTTCTACCCCCAAGCCATAAGACTTCTGAACAACTAGTCAAATGGCTACCCAGACTATTTGCAGTGCCCCCAGACTATTTGCAGTGCCCACAGACGGTGCGCCTTCTCACCACACCGTCTGTGTGGGAGGACCATTTCATATTGTCAGTAATGTGTATGGCGAGGAACTTTAAGCTTTTCACTGTGGATGTGGGCGTGCTCCCTCTGCAGTCTCCTGAAGTCCACGATCAGCTCCTCCGATTTTTTGACGTTGAAGGAGAGGTTATTTTCCTGGCACCACTCTGCCAGGGCCTCACTTCCTCCCTACCCTTACCACCTAGGGGCTAACCGTCAAAAAAGTCCAGGATCCAGATGCAGAGGTAGGTGTTCAGTCCCAGGGTCTTTACCTTAGTGATAAGCTTGGAGGGCTCAACAGTGAGCTGTAGTCAATGAACTGCATTATCACATAGGTGTTCCTTTTGTCCTGGTGGGAAAGGGCAATGTGGAGTGCAACAGAGATTGCGTCATCTGTGGATCTGTTGGTGTGGTATGCAAATTGGAGTGGGGCCAGGGTTTCTGGGATGATGGTGTTGATGTGAGCCATGACCAGCCTTTTCAAAGCATGGTTACAAATGTTGCCACGGGGGCGGTAGTCATTTAGACAGGTTACCTTGGTGTTCTTAGGCACAGGGACAATGGTGGTTTACATGAAACATGTAGGTATTACAGACTGGGTCAGAGAGAGATTGAAAATGTCAGTGAAGATACTTGCCAGCGCATGCTCGGGGGTACACATCCTGGTAATCCATCTAGCCATCCGGCATTGTGAACGTTAACTTGTTTATAGGTCTTACTCACATCGGCTACGGAGAACGTGATTATACAGTCGCCCAGAACAGCTGGTGCACTCACGCATGGTTCAGTGTTGCTTGCCTCGAAGCAAGCATAAAAAAGGCATTTAGCCCTTCTGGTAGGCTCGCGTCACTGGGCAGCTCTCAGCTGGGTTTGCCTTTGTAATCCATGATAGTTTGCAAGCCCTGCCACATCCGACGAGCATCAGAGCCAATGTAGTAGGATTCGATGTTAGTCCTGTATTGAGACTTTGCCTGTTTGATGGTTCCAAGGGCGTAGCGGTATATCTTATAAGCGTCCGGATTAGTGTCCTTCTCCTTGAAAGCGGCAGCTCTAGCCTTTAGCTCAGTAAGGATGTTGCCTGTAATCTATGGCTTCTGGTTGGAATATGTATGCATGTATGGTCACTGCGGGGACAACGTCATCGATACACTTATTAATGAAGCCGGTGACTAATATGTTAAACTCCTCAATGCTGTCAAATGAATGTCAAAAGATATTCCAGTCTGTGCTAGCAAAACAGTACTGTAGCTTAGCCTCCGCTTCATCGGACAACTTGCGAATAGAGCACGTCACTGGTACATCCTGTTTGAGTTTTTGCTTGTCAACAGGAAGCGGGAGGAAAGAGTTAAGGTCCAATTTGCCAAATAAGGGTGGGGGAGAGCTTTGTATGAGTAAATGATATCCAAAGTTATTATCCCTCTAGATGCACAGGTGACATGCTGGTAGAAATTAGGTAAAAATGGATTTCAGTTTTCTTGCATTAAAATCACCTGCCACTAGGAGCGCCACCTCTGGATGAGTATTTTCTTGTTTGCGTATGGCCCTATACAGATTGTTGAATGCGGTCTTAGTGCCAGTATTGGCTTGTGGTGGTAAATAGACAGCTACAAAAAAATAATAATATGAACTCTTGGTAAATAGTATGGTCTACAGCTTATCATGGAGGTATTTTAACGCTTCTTTAATATCAGAGATTCCGTACCAGCTGTTGTTAAAGAGACAAGCCACCACCACTGATCTTACTGGACTTTGCCGTTCTGTCCCGCCGATGCATAGAAAAACCAGATAGCTTTATATTATCCATGTCCTTGTTCAGCCATGACTCCAAGAAGCATAGTCTATGTCCCGTTGATAGGATAGTCTTGAGCGAAGCTCGTCCAATTTATTCTCCAACGACTGCACATTCGCCAATAGAACAGAGGGTAGAGGCGATTTATTCATTCGCCGCCATAGTCTCACCAGGGTGTCCGTGCGCCGACCTATATAGCGCAGTCTTCGTCTTCTACGAGTGTCGGGGATCAACGCCACGTCCGGAATAATGAATATGTCTTTCGCCTCCAACTCAGTGAAGTAGAAGTCCTCGTCCAAATCGAGGTTAGTGTTAGCCGTTCTGATGGTCCAGAAGCTCTTTCAGTCATAGAAACGATGGTGGAAACATTATGTACAAAGAAAGTTAAGATCAGCTTTCAAAAAATACCCAAAATAGTACAATTGGTCAGGAGCCCATAAAACGGCCGTCATTACACTTTTATTATGTCAATTCCAACTCCCTCTGGGCAAGAAATGTTGGTAAACTCTCCAACCTTTAAAAGACATTACATTCAGAGGTGTCAGTCACTCATCAAAACACTTCTGCCAGGAGAGAGGGGGGAAAAGGGGACGGCCATGACAGCACAGGTGAGAGTCACTTTCAGAAGCACTATTACGAAAGCGCACCTCCCACCCACATAAAAGAAGCAGTGAAAAACCTTCCCTTTCAAACCTGGTGAGAGAGGCATCCTGAAAGGGCCTTGCATTCCTTCCACCTGTGAGCGCCCACGCCACACAAAGGAGCCCCCGCCAGACCAAAGACATCAAAGCTCCCACAGAGCAACTGTTCAAAGTTACATACAAGTCTCCCTGTGGGCCAGACAAAAAAGGAGAGAGTACACAGGGCTTGGCTATGTGTAGGGATTAGTGTAACAGGAGTCCAAAAACATGAGTTTTCTGAAGCTTGTTTTATTTGTACAGTTACTCATGGCTTTACCGGTGTACAACCTGCCAACTGGTATTAACAAGGTGAAAATGTGAGGGGTTAAAAACATGACAGCACAAAGGGGCTTGCTAGCCGCAGTCGCTAAAGACATACAAAGTGTGTTATGTTTCCACTGCAATAGTTTAGGTCCCTTATGATGCAGTTACTCCGGTAGCAATGAAGTGACGATAATATTCAATGAACAGGATTACTTGTCTTTTGATGAGGGTTCCCAAAATGACTAAACAGAAGATTACAGTTTCCAGTCAACAGTTATCTGACTGACTACCTTGTTACCAGGGTTACAGGTTGTTTACTGAGAGAATGAATCATGTTTTGAGACCGGACCGCATCTCAGCATTCATTTCCCCCATATCATGCATAGAGAAATGCCTACTCAGGGTAATTGAATGAATGTGAATATCTGATATTAGTTGAATGTCTGGTTGAACATCTAAATGACGTTCCTTTTTATTTACCTGCCAAAGAATAAACACGTCCAAAGAGAAACTGTTTGCCGCAACAGACGGAGTGTATGCGTTCGATGCTAATCTAGCTCTAGGAGCGAATAGAGCTTCTTGGATAATCTTTCATCAACAGGAATTCACAACAATGATGGGCCTCATTTGTCAAGCAAGCAACACTTAAAAAGACACTAAGCATAATAGCGGCGCAATGACTGGAAGTCTATGGGTAACGCTAGTTAGTACTGGCTCGTTAAAACGACCTGTAACCTCATTGCCAAAATAACCCTTTAACCTCTCTAGGGTCGGCGGGACAAAATCGTCCCACCTACGTAACAGCCAGTGGAATCCTGTGGCGCGTTATTCAAATACCTTAGAAATGCTATTACTTCAATTTCTCAAACATATGACTATTTTACACCATTTTAAAGACAAGACTCTCGTTAATCTAACCACACTGTCAGATTTCAAAAAGGCTTTACAACGAAAGCAAAACATTAGATTATGTCAGCAGAGTACCCAGCCAGAAATAATCAGACACCCATTTTTCAAGCTAGCATATAATGTCACAAAAACCCAGAAGACAGCTAAATGCAGCACCAACCTTTGATGATCTTCATCAGATGACAACCCTAGGACATTATGTTATACAATACATGCATGTTTTGTTCAATCAAGTTCATATTTATATCAAAAAACAGCTTTTTACATTAGCATGTGACGTTCAGAACTAGCATACCCCCCGCAAACTCCTGGTGAATTTACAAAAAATTTACTAAATTACTCACGATAAACGTTCACAAAAAGCATAAAAATTATTTTTAGAATTATAGATACAGAACTCCTCTATGCACTCGATATGTCCGATTTTAAAATAGCTTTTCGGTGAAAGCACATTTTGCAATATTCTAAGTAGATAGCCCGGCATCACAGGGCTAGCTATTTAGACACCCAGCAAGTTTAGCCTTCACCAAACTCCGATTTACTATTAGAAAAGTTTGATTACCTTTCCTGTTCTTCGTCAGAATGCACTCCCAGGACTTCTACTTCAATAACAAATATTGGTTTGGTCCCAAATAATCCATAGTTATATCCAAACAGCGGCGTTTTGTTCGTGCATTCAAGACACTATCCGAAAGGGTAAAGAAGGGTGACGAGCACGACGCATTTCGTGACAAAAATATTCTAAATATTCCATTACCGTACTTCGAAGCATGTCAACCGCTGTTTAAAATACATTTTTATGCAATTTTTCTCGTAAAAAAGCGATAATATTCCGACCGGGAATCTGCGTTTAGGTAAAAAGACGAAAGAAAATAAAGCACGGGGTCGACTCGTGCACGCGCCTAAGCCCATTGTCCTCTGATCGGCCACTTGCCAAAAGCGCAAATGTGTTTCAGCCTGGGGCTGCCTCGATATCATTCAGCTTTTTCCCGGGCTCTGAGAGCCTATGGGAGCCGTAGGAAGTGTCACGTTACAGCAAAGATCCTCAGTCTTCAATAAACAGAGACAAGAAGAACAAGATCTTGTCAGAGGGCACTTCCTGTAAGGAATCTTCTCAGGTTTTTGCCTGCCATATGAGTTCTGTTATACTCACAGACACCATTCAAACAGTTTTAGAAACTTTAGGGTGTTTTCTATCCAAAGCCAATAATTATATGCATATTCAAGTTACTGGGCAGGAGTAGTAACCAGATTAAATCGGGTACGTTTTTTATCCGGCCGTGTCAATACTGCCCCCTACCCCCAACAGGTTAACTACTGTAATGCCTCACTTTGTGCTCAGTGGCAGTACATACAGTTGAAGTTGGAAGTATACATACACCTTAGCCAAATACATAAACTACATTTTTCACAATTCCTGACATTCACCACTGATTTTAAGAATGTGAAATGTCAGAATAATTAGTAGAGTGAATGATTTATTTCAGCTTTTATTTCTTTCCTCACATTCCCAGTGGGTCTGAAGTTTACATACACTCAATCAGCATTTCGTAGCATTGCCTTTAAAATGTTTAACTTGGGTCAAACGTTTCAGGTAGCCTTCCACAATAAGTTGGGTGAATTTTGGCCCATTTCTCCTGACAGAGCTGGTGTAACTGAGTCAGGTTTGTAGGCCTCCTTGATTGCACACACTACTTCAGTTCTGCCCACAAATGTTCTATAGGATAGAGGTCAGGGCTTTGTGATGGCGACTCCAATATCTTGACTTTGTTGTCCTTAAGTCATTTTGCCACAACTTTGGAAGTATGCTTGGGGTCATTGTCCATTTGGAAGACCCATTTGTGACCAAGCTTTAACTTCCTGGCTGATGTCTTGAGATGTTGCTTCAATATATCCACATAATTTTCCTTTCTCATGAAGCCATCTATTTTGTGAAGTGCACCAGTCGCTCCTGCAGCAAAGCACACCGACAACATGATGCTGCCACCCCTGTGCTTCACGGTTGGGATGGTATTCTTCGGCTTGCAAGCTTCCCCTTTTTCCTTCAAACATAACGATGGTCATTATGGCCAAACAGTTCTATTTGTATTTCATCAGACTAGAGGATATTTAAGCAAAAAGTATGATCTTTGTCCCCATGTGCAGTTGCAAACCGTAGTGTGGGTTTTTTATGCCGGTTTTGGAGCAGTGGCTTCTTCCTTGCTGAGCAGCCTTTCTGGTTATGTCAATATAGGACTCGTTTTACTGTGGATATAGATACTTTTGTACCTGTTTCCTCCAGCATCTTCACAAGGTCCTTTGCTGTTGTTCTGGAATTTTCGCACCAAAGTACGTTAACGTGTCGCCTTCCTGAGTGGTATGACGGCTGCGTGGTCCCATGGTGTTTATACTTGCGTACTATTGTTTGTACAGATGAACGTGGTACCTTTAGGCCTTTGGAAATTGCTCCCAAGGATGATCCAAACTGGAGGTCCACAATTTTTTCTTAGTGTCTTGGCCGATTTCTTTTGATTTTCCCATGATGTCAAGCAAAGAGGCACTGAGGTTGAAGGTAGGCCTTGACTCAAATGATGTCAATTAGCCTATCAGAAGCTTCTAAAGCCATGACATCATTTTCTGGAATATTCCAAGCTGTTTAAAGGCGCTGTCAATTTAGTGTATGTAAACTTCTGACCCACTGGAATTGTGAAACAGTGAATTATAAGTGAAATAATCTATCTGTAAACAATTGTTGGAAAAATTACTTGTGGCATGCACAAAGTAGATGTCCTAACCGACTTGCCAAAACTATAGAAAGGTTAACAAGAAATTTGTGGAGTGGTTGAAAAACAAGTTAATGACTCCAACCTAAGTGTATGTAAACTTCCAACTTCACCTGTATATCACAATGTTGAAATATTTTTTATCTAGGGAAGTCCGTTAAGAACAAAATCTTATTTACAATGACGGCCTACGCCGGCCAAACCTGGACGACGCTGGGCCAATTGTGCACCACCCGTTGGACTCCCAATCAAGGCCGGATGTGATACAGCCTGGATTCAAACCAGGGACTGTAGTGACACCTCTTGCTCTGCAATGCAGTGCCTTAGACCACTGCACCTCTCAGGAGCCAAGTGTTGTGGTTGTCAGGAATTTCTGCAGCTTCAATAAAAGGTCAGCTGCTGAATTCACATTTGCATAGGTTAGGCTATATTTTTCCACATTTTGTTGTTACACCCTTAATTTAAAATGTACATTTAGATTTTTGGGGGTATTGGCCTACCTGTAATGTCAAAGTGGAATTAAGTTTTTAATTTTTTATTCAGGCAAAGCAATCAACTTTTTTTCCTGAATACAAAATGTTATGTTTGGGGCAAATCCAATACAACACATTACTGAGTACTACTCTCCATATTTTCCAGCATAGTGGGGAGGTTTTCAGGATAAAAAAGAAACGGAATGGCGCTAAACACAAGCAAAATCCTAGAGGAAAATCTGGTTCAGTCTGTTTTCCACCAGACACTAGGAGATTAATTCACCTTTCAGCAGGACAATAACCTAAAAAAAGGCCAAATCTACATTGGAGTTTCTTACCAAGAAGACAGTGAATGTTCTGGAGTGGCAGAGTTTCAGTTTGGACTTGAATCTACAGCAAGACCTGAAAATGGTTGCCTAGCAATGATCAACAACCAATTTGACAGAGCTTGAATTTTGAAAATAATACATGGGTAAATGTTGCACAATCCAGGTGTGGAAAGCTCTTAGAACTCACCCAGAAAGACCCACAGCTGTAATTGCCACCAAATGTGCTTCTACAAAGTATTAACTCAGGGGTGTGAACACTTCTGTATTTAACTTTCAATACATTTTCAAAAATGTCTAAAAACCTATTTTTACTGTAATTATGGGGTAGTGTGTGTATATCAATGAGAAACAAATGAAGGTAATCAATTTTGAATTCAGGCTGTAAAACAAAAAAGATTGGAAGAAGTCAAGGGATATGAATACTTTCTGGAGGCACTGTACATTAGTGGCAATGTAAAAGTGTTAACCAACACCTATAGTTTGTGAGTTACATTGAGCTGCATGAAGCACGTTCGACCCAAAATAGTGAGTTGGTGTGACTGAGTTAAGTGTGTGTGTGTGCATGCATCCCAACTACAGTGCCGACATGGAAGACAGAGGACTTCTGACCAGTGATTTATTTAATGAGTGAAAGTATTCCTTTCCCTGCAGATCAAAGCCTGATCTGTGAGGAGCCAGAGATCAGATAAATGTTTTCCATGTCCGCCATTTGCACTGTCCCCGCTACTTACCAGCTGACAGTCCAGACAAATCTGCCCAATTCAAAGGCACCATGGAACAGCCACCTCTTTTATGCTTTCCCTTATTCTTATGGCCCTCTCCCTTACCCTAATTGTACCCTCTCTTTCTCACTCCCCCTCCTCCTAACCCCTCTTATCTCTCCAGAGTCTTGTATTTTGACAAATGTCACCTAGTAAAAATTCCTGCTGGTCCCTGAAAGTCACACAGCTGCGCTGGATAGGAAGTGGATCCCCCAGACGCTGGATTGCCAGATTTACCAGAAGAATCCCTTCAGAAATTTAGCAGCCCCCTATTGGGAGAAACTCAACACGGCCAAAATTGAATGCCTGACCGGCAAGTTCAACAGCAGACACAATTTTTTCCTCCATCTGGAGAGACTGCAAATGTCCTTGAATTTAGCTACCCTACCCTGACTGGTAGAGTAACTGCAGACTGACGAGAGTGCTTGTGCAAGCTCTTTCAGTGATACAGGATTGTCTGCCGTTCTCCCTGGAAGAGATAAGGAAAAGCTCATTCAGACAGGCAGACCCTCGGATTAAGAGGCCAATTCGCAGGCTGTCACTCAAGCATGGCAGTCAGTGGCTCGTCAAAAGAAAGGACAAAGGTCCTTAAATGGGAAAATCGTGTTTTATTTCTCACCAGGGCAGAATGGAAAGTGGAGAAAACATTTGCTCAGATTGAAAAACCAATAAAGCACAATTTAAACCCTGTTATTCATAATCATGAGGAAATGGGAAAGTATTGTGAGAACCCATAACCACATCCACTAAATGTCACAAGACGAGCAAATGACTGCAACAGAAGATGCACGTATATCTATGACCATAACGGCTTTTCTAAAACACCCGTAGTCACGTGGTGCCACAGAAAGCACTCAAACTATCCAAAACATCCAGTGGGATTCAAGTTTATGTGGTCGCCTTAATGTTATGACAGATGGAGAAGCAATGGAAGAGACCTAGAAAGGAGGTGGGACTGAACATTTTGCAGAAGAATGCATACTCTTTCAGGGCTGCGGAAGTGCACCCAACCACTAACAAACATGACCAACTAACTTTTTCTTAGCGGTCCAAATTAATAAAAAAGATAAGTCAGCCTTGAGGTATGCCTCACCAGTTTCTCTTTGAAGACCATTTGTCTGAGCCACTTGAAGTCCAGCGGTTTGAAGGCGGAGAAGACGAATAGCGAGTCCTTTTCGTAGCGCTCAGGCTTCTGAATGGCCCCCTCGGGGTAGGTGATGCGCATGGTGGTCTTGGTGCCCACGTCCTTGCCGAAACCAGTCACAGGAGCCTCGTTCAACCTGCGGTTAGAGAAGAAATGCTATGGGGGCGAATACATTGTGTATTGACATCATAACATAATCTGCGGCTGGCACCCAGGCTACCAAACTAATCCCAAGTCCATTAAAGTCTAACCAGTGTCAAGAGTTCAAAAGGAGAAACTGACATTCAGCAGAACTACCCTCTTTACCCTCTTAACTGGCATCATGTTGCCCTTCCATTGGACGTAGACTCACCTCACCACAATGTCGTAATCATCTATGCGCGAGCCCAAAGACTTGTTGGCCAGGATACCACCATTGCCCACAATAATGCATCTTTTACAACCAAGACTGGAAGAGAAGAACATCTGAGGGGTTAAAAAAAAGTGTGTCCTCACACGAGTGCGCTACTTAATTCCCATGGTAATTACCTGTCAAGGTCTTCAACCAAGCTATATTTATTTGTGGCAGTTAGAATATTGTCTATGATTCTTTCTGCAAAATGAAACGGGAGAGAAAGAGACAGTTTAGATATCAACTACAGTTCATTGTTGTTTGCTAGGTCACAGACAAAACCCCTCATGAAAAGGATTAATAGCTCCTCTTTAATAACAAACTGTCGAGGACTTCAACACCCAGAAAACAATGTAGCAAGCTAGGTGGTCCTTGGGAGAAGGTCTGGAGGAGAAAATGTTCCTAACCGTTTATTAAAATTACAGATAAGGAAAAGCCACAGGCCCGGTGACAGTAAAATTAGAAAACCATCAGCCCTTTAAGGACAGATGAATCCGGGTGAAACGGCACTTCAGAAAAGAAAACGCTGCCCATAAAACCCCTCAGTGAGGAATGCCGTTTTCAAACAAGCACATTCTCCCGGTTGAAGTGTGCTGTGCAAGGGCTCTCTCAGTGTGGACGCGGAGCTGGGTCTGGTGGTGTGAGATACGGGGTTGTTTAGCCATAGCGTGCATTCCTGCCATGTTCCAGAGGGTATTCTGGCGGAGTCATGACTCTGGTGTTTAAGACACATGTCTTCGCCCCCTCCCACCCCCACACAGCCCACTAGCACCTCTTGACTCTTTCCTTCTCATAGGTCTACCATAGATTGGGAGATTTATATCTAGGTTGTGTGTCCAATTTATCCAACAAGGTAATATCCAAATGAATCACTCGCTTGTATAATCACATTTCAGTTGCGTGCTGGATCCATTTGATAAACAACTGATATGAAATGTCATTAGGCTCAACCACAACCCCGTGTAGGCGTCTCCTTCGCTTCTTGCAAGAGTAATGCAGAAGGCTTTATCACCTCTAACGAGCCTCGTGATTAAACGTCACAAAATGAGCAGTGGCCCATTGTTTGGACGCGGCGTCGAAGTCTGGCATCAAGCTTCACCCCGGTCAGCATAAACAGAGGACCAGACCACACCCGACTCAATAGGGTGAAATCCCCACCCCCCCACAAAAAAAATTGGGACAGGTTTCTCAAAGAGGAGCGACATGGCGGCTAATTGTTATTAGCACGCAGGATAAACACTTCAGCCAAGTATGTCTAGGCGGCAGCTCAGATAAATGGCCGTCGTCTTGAAGTACACTTTTCTGGCAAGGAAAATCTTCAGCTGAAATGTGGAGGAGGGGTTGGAGATGTCACTGAACATGGTCTCAATGTTCTGCTACAGCGTGCTGCTGTAGTGCAGAGTTTACACAAGGTAAAGGGAGACAAGTGAGACTGGACATGAAGAAATACATACAACTATACAATGCTTATTGAATCATTAGGGATTTCCAAAGAGCATAACTGCACCCAGGCCAGAAATATCTAAACTTTATAATATAGCTATCTATTCTAGGTGTCTTTTAAAGAGAACATTACGGTCTGCTCAGTTGGTCTAGGCCAGTGGTTCCCAAACTTTTACAGTCCCATACCCCTTCAAACAGTCAACCTCCAGCTGCGTATCCCCTGTAGCACCAGGGTCAGCGCACTCTCAAATGTTTTTTTTTAACGTTTTTTTTTGCCATCATTGTAAGCCTGCCACACACACACACTATATGATACATTTACTAAAACATAAGAATGTGTGAGAGTTGTCACAACCCAGCTCATGGGAAGTGACAAAGAGCTCTTACAGGACCAGGGCACAAATAAAAATCAATAATTTTGCTCTTTAGTTAATCATCTTACATATAAAACCTTATTTGTTTATCAAAAATGTTGAATAACTTACCACAGGTTAATGAGAAGGGTGTGCTTGAAAGGATGCACATACACTACTGGTCAAAGGTTTTTGAACACCTACTCATTCAATGGTTTCTCTTTATTTTTTACTTCTACATTGTAGAATAATAGTGAAGACATCAAAACTATGAAATAACACATATGGAATCTTGTAGTAAGCAAAAAAAGTGTTAACATATCAAAATATATGTTTTTATGTTTGAGATTTTTTAAAGCTCCACCCTTTGCCTTGATGACAGCTTTGCACACTCTTGGCATTCTCTCAACCAGCTTCACCTGGAATGCTTTCCAACAGTCTTGAAGGAGTTCACACATATACTGAGCACTTGCAGGCTGCTTTTCCTTAACTCTGCGGTCCGACTCATCCCAAACCATCTCAATTTGGTTGAGGTCAGGGGATTGTGGAGGCCAGGTCATCTGATGCAGCACTCCATCCATCTCCTTGGTAAAATAGCCTTTACACAGCCTGGAGGTGTGTTGGGTCTTTGTCCAAATGATAGTCCCACTAAGAGCAAAGCAGATGGGATGGCGTTTCGCTGCAGAATGCTGTGGTAGCCATGCTGGTTAAGTGCGACTTGAATTCTAAATAAATCACAGAGAGTGTCACCAGCAATGAAGTCCCACTAAGCGCAAACCAGATGGGATGGCGTATCGCTGCAGAATGCTGTGGTAGCCATGCTGGTTAAGTGTGTCTTGAATTCTATAAAAATCACAGACAGTGTCACCAGCAAAGCACCCCCACACCATAACACCACCTCCTCCATGCTTTACGGTGGAAAATAAACATGCAGAGATCATCCGTTCACCCACACGACGTCTCACAAAGACACGGAAGTTGGAACAAAAAAATCTCCATTTGGACTCGAGACCAAAGGACGCATTTCCACCGGTCTAATGTCCATTGCTCGTGTTTCTTGGCCCAAGCAATTCTCTTCTTCTTATTGGTGTCCTTTAGTAGTGGTTCGATCAATTCGATCACAAAGGCCCGATTCACGCAGTCTCCTCTGAACAGTTGATGTTGAGACGTGTCTGTTACTTGAAATCTGAAGCATTTATTTGGGCTGCAATTTCTGAGCCTGGTAACTCTAATGAACTTACCCTCTGCAGCTTAGGTAACTCTGGGTCTTCCATTCCTGTGGTGGTCCTCATGAGAGCCAGTTTCATCATAGCGCTTGTTGGTTTTTGCGACTGCACTTGAAGAAACTTTCAAAGTTCTTGACATTTTCCATATTGACTGAACTTCATGTAATGATGGACTGTTGTTTCTCTTTGCTTATTTGAGCTGTTCTTGACATAATATGTACTTCGACTTAAAGCACACCTGCTAATTGAAATGCATTACCTCATGAAGCTGGTTGAGAGAATGCCAAGAGTGTGCAAAGCTGTCATCAAGGCAAAGGGTGGCTATTTGAAGAACCTCAAATATATTTTGATTTTAACACTTTTTTGGATACTACATGATACTACATGATTCCATACGTGTTATTTCATAGTTTTGATGTCTTCACTATTATTCTACAATGTAAAATATAGTAAAAATAGAGAAAAACCATTCAATGAGTACGTGTTCTAAAACCTTTGACCGGTAGGTTAACTCTGCAATGTTGGGTTGTATTGGAGAGAGTCAGTCTAAATCATTTTCCACACACAGTCTGTGCCTGTATTTAGTTTTCATGCTAGTGAAGGCCGAGAATCCACTCTCACATAGGTATGTGGTTGCAAAGGGCATCAGTGTCTAAACAGCGCGATTTGCCACGGCAGGATAGTCTGAGCACAGCGCAATCCAGAAATCTGGCAGTGGCTTCTGATTACATTTCCATAGAACCGCTTGTTGCAATTTCGATGAGGCTCTCTTGTTCAGATATCAATAAGTGGACTGGAGGCAGGGCATGAAAGAGATAACGAATCCAGTTGTTTGTTTGTGTCATCTGTTTCAGGAAAGTACCTGCGTAATTGCGCACCCAACTCACTCAGGTGCTTCGCTATATCACATTTGACATTGTCCTTAAGCTTGAGTTCATTTGCACACAAAAAAAAAAGTCATACAACGATGGAAAGACCTGTGTGTTGTCCTTGTTAATGCAGACAGAGAAGAGCTTCTTAATCATAGCCTCAATTTTGTCCCGCACATTGAATATAGTTGTGGAGAGCGTTCAGACAAGTGAAAATGATGGTCAGTAAAGAAAACTGTAAGCTCGTCTCCCAATTCAAAAATATATGTGTTAATACTTTGCCCTTTGATAACCAGCGAACTTCTGTAGGTTGTAAAAGCGTTACATGGTCACTGACAATATCATTGCATAGTGCAGAAAATACACGAGAGTTCAGGGGCCATGCTTTAACAAAGTTAACAATTTTCACTGTAGTGTCTAAAATCTCTTTCAAGCTGTCAGGCATTCCCTTGGCAGAAAGAGCCTCTCGGTGGATGCTGCAGTGTGCCCAAGTGGCGTCGGGAGCAAATGCTTGCACGTGCGTTACCACTCCACTATGTCACCCTGTCATGGCTTTTGCGCCATCAGTACAGATACCAACATGAGCAGTAGCTACATTTGGCTACATACGGACCGTTAGTGGAATTCCCGCAAGAGTAACGGTTAATGTGATTGGATGTTCATTATTTGACTAGGCTACCTGTATTTGACATTGTGTTATTTCGCTAAGCACTAGATGGTTCGATTTTAGTTTTGGCAGTGAAACGAGGCTACTCAGGTGAGAAAAAACCCTCACTCAAATGTATAGCCCTGTTGAGAAATATAAATGGACTGTTTGAAAATGTGACAAAAAAAATAAGTTTAAAAAACATTTTTTACAAAATATATAACATGTGAATCACATTTTTATTTGGCGTACCCCCGACGGCATTGCGCGTACCCCCCAGTTTGGAAATACCTGGTCTAGGCAATCCAAAAGCTAATACCAATATATAGGTCCAGGTGTCAAAAAGGTCTGTGTGAAAAAACTGCCCCCCCATGCTTGCTTATAGTATGATGGAGAGGCTAGAAACCACATGAAGAATGGAGCTTTCCCCTGTGTTTCTAAGTCTAGCAAACAAGGCTGCTTGGTCGCAAAAAAAAGTACAAATAAACTTTTATTTTCAAGGTTTCTATTTTTTTTTGCTCCTAATTTGGAATCCTTTGTGGAGTTCTATTCAAGGTCCACACGTATCACCTCTCCACATGAATACAGCTAAAAGGGAAACCCCACTGCAGTCACAAACCATGGAGAAAACAGAAACCAGGTGTAGCGCACTTGCCTTTGAAAACCAGGGTGTGAGTGTGGGGTAGAGGGCTCTTGCCAGAGCACAAAGGTAACATTCAGTGTACCTTTACATGCACTTCGCTCCTAAGTGTTGGAAATTGAATGATAAAGGGTAGACTGAATTCATGCTCTATCTTCCCAATTCCGATCGCATGATGTGCTCATGTTTGATTCGTAAAATGCATAGATTCTTGACGGCCTCGTCAGTGAGCTACCTAAACCCGTATTGAGATGTGACTAGGTGGAATTTTGCATGACGGTAATAACCGTTAAAATTATTGTTTTGTTTTGTTGTAAAAAGAAACATATTGGGGGGGCACATTTTCTCCCCTCTTCTGGCCACATGTGCTGACAGAAATATAATTAATTGAAAAGAATGGGCTAATGTATAGACAAGGGCAGAGTAATGTCTTAAGTGTAAAACGAATGACTCAATAATCCATGCTTTCTGGGAATGCTATTAAGTCCGGAAGTTCTGGGCGGCACTAGAAAGTTGGCTGTCAGAAATACTACAATGTAAACCTACTTTTAAACCATCTGTCTGCATATTTCAAGACATGGCATATGGGGGTGTAGTGAGATACCCGATGGATTTGCCAATTCTCTTAAAAAAAAAAATGTTTTAATACTAAAACTGTGGAAATTAATCCACCAACAATAACAAATGGGAAAATTGAAGGATTCATTTTTTAAATATTGAAAGTGCGTAGGCTACGGAGAGTAACAAAATGGTGCAGTTTCAGGCCATGTGGCGGAAAGTGATGCGGGCGCTGGTGATGAGGTGAGTGCTAGTGGGTCTGGGCAGGTGTGTTGTAGTTGATGTTTGTATGATTTTGTCGTTTGTAATGTTTATAAAATAAAATCTGACAAAAAAATAAAACAGGAGTCCCCATTCAAGTCAATGATGGCATAATGGGTGGACTGGCAGCCATTACGAGTGTACCCATAGAAGCAAAGCTATGTTGAGACAACGGGATTCTAATATCCCATAACTCTTTGCAACAATGGGACCGGCTATTCCAGTTAACAACGGCTCTGGCCTCAGATTTGTGACGACGTTGTCTTAACCTATATATGTTCGACCTATGAGCAAATTAGGAAGTCAAATATGTGCTATGATTTGTTGATTCAACTCACATTACAAAAAAGTACATTCCATTGCATGAGCCACATCTGTTAACATCATTTCAATTAACATTCTACATTTCCATGGAAATTATTACATCACAATACCAGGCAGACATTGGGATTGTACCCATGAGTATGCGTATGCCAGTCAAATTGCCAGGGTTAGAAGTTCCAAGTCTGTTCTATTCACTCTATTTCTATGTGTGCTGCTCCTGCATTTTGGTCATTCAGTCAGCTGTTCAATATCATTTTTTATTTTATTGTAATTTTATTTTCATGACGGTCTTCATCCATAACAGTGGAAAGAATGAAGACTTAAGTATTTTGATACATTTCACCTTTAGGATCGGTGTTGAAGAAAAGGCCAGAAAAGAAAAGTTTGTAGAAGTTCAGAGAAACTGAAGTGTTGTCTCACTGTCTAGATGTTGCTGTAGCAAGAAACGTCCTGTAATATCCAAGCATCCCATTCTCACCCTCGACCCTTTGCCCCAACCCAGGCAAAAAGGCACAGTCAGTGGCAGTGTGTGTAACCATCAGAGAGCATGACAGGAGCAGCGTGAGATCAACCCAAGTAGGCCAGGAGGGATGTTCTGCCAGCTCTATCACCAAGCGTGAAGATGCGCTAACTGGCCCGTGGTGATAAGGATGGTAGAGCTCTGGCACCCTCTTCTCTTTAGCTTACATATCCAGCCCAAATCATCATCTATACACAGTTCCAAAACCACCATGACAAGTTAATGACATATCCATTGCCATCAATGAGATACATGGGATAATCAAATCTGTCTAACGTTATACACACAATTTGTCGTACCTTGTGTTTTGAATCCAAATGGAGGCAAGTAATTGCAGACTTTGGCCAGCCGCCTGAAGTTCCGGTCGAGAAACATGGGAGCTGGCTTCATGAACCTGTGAGAAGAACAGTAGAAAGAAAAACAGGAGAGATTACTGTAAAACTTCAATAAATAGCCTGGCGTTTCAATCGCTGAAGAAAAACGGCACTTATTAGAGACGTGCTCCTATTTGAGTCTTGCGTCTATTTACTTAAAATGCACACAGCTTTTGCTCAATAAAATGTTGAAAAGACTACCACAATATTTATTGTGACCCGTATAACTTGTATAAACATAACAACAAATCCATCGCAGATCAGATGTGCAAAGACTAGGCTGCATATCATACACCTGATTTTGCGCTTCAGCACCATGGAAAAAAAATGATTAGGGACGGGGGACGCAACGGCTAGCAACAATGACAGAATCAAAAAATACATGTTTAATGGACATGACTGTGGGAATATCAGAGCTGTGTCCATTGTAACCTCGTCAATAATTATTTTAAACCCAGCATTTATTTGAAAACTTGTTTATTTGCTGAAATGTGTGCCCGGCTATTAAAAAGGGCCAGGCGGCCATTTGAGACTGCATTTAATTGAAATAATATAAAACTTGTAAAACAGTTCGTCTGTCCACTCATGAGAAGTCCAGCATGACTCAAGTTAACCAAAATAGGCCTACTGTGTTGCGATGTCCTCTCATTTCTAGATGCAGAGTTCAACAGTGAGCCCTTTCCTGCTCCAGATAATGTTCAGTGAGAGATTCACCATAGATCGATTGCTGTGTTCATCAAGTTGAATTGAGACTTGCCAATGAGCAACAGAGTTTACCTGATAACCCAATACACAGGTGAGTGAGTTATCAAGCAGAGTACGTGGGTCTGGGGGTGCACAACCCTGATGTCTCTCTGGACACTAACTTAGAAGCTGACAGTTTTTCTAAAAGCGTTTCTTCCTCCCTAAGAAACCCGTGGCCCCCACTTAACTCTACCGTGACCCTAGGGCTCTGGTGTTAATTCCCCGCCAGGAGTTAAAGACACTGGGCCGTAAGAGGAGACGCTTGTTCCACTCAATCTAACCGCGTCATCCCACTTCTCCACTCCCCCGTTCACCGAACCCATCCCGTGCACACAGGGTGCAAAATGGGTTGACTCAAGGAAGAAGGGAAAAATAGAGAACAAGTCTGCTACATGTACTCTTATCGACAATGTTTCTTCCCAGGAAAAGGCCGAAACCACGTATACACAGTCTGGGTATACGTGTCCTGGCGATGTATTGATGTCAGTGTTAATCTGTCCCAGACGATTTGGGAAGGGATGTTTCAAGGAAATGTCTTACTGAAGTAGGCAGTGTTGATTGGTAAATGTTTGCAGAAACAGCCGGCGCACGAACAAAGTGCTCCAACGCCAACCACTATTTGATAAAGCACTCCTTTTAAATCAAAAAAGAGCCACTTCCCCTGGTCAGGCCTCAGACCCGGGCTGTACGTGCTGCTTCTGGAAGTGTGGCCGGACGATGGATGTCTGTTTTTATGACCCGCTGTCTCGCTGGGGAAAGAACCAGTGTCCTCGTTTAACAAGCCCGCGCCTCCAACGCTCCACTTTTACAGCTCGCACTTAAGGTACTCACAACACGGTCGCAGATTGGGGTTTAAACAAGGGTATTACTGGTCCTAGGACGGTTTATATGTCAGAAGTGATTCTTGTGGAGAAATTCATTGTATGATTAGAAGCTCTTTTGAAAAATGTGGTTGTGGTAGAAAAGTCATCTGAGATTAGATTTAGGTGATTCTAGTCATAAAAATGTGTATGGATAAACATGACATTCTATACTATATTGTAAGCCCATTTTAAGTACTTACAAGGAAAAATCTTTTTGCATCCTATGAAAACTTACACAGCATAGAGGACCAATGTGAGAGCGAGTGTTAGTGTGTGAGACTACTAGTTCGCTGTGATTACACAGTAAGGCCCCCGTGGTGTTTACACTGACAGCAACAAGACATTCTCTACAACTCACACAGGCCTGGGACGCAAAACCACAACAACATCTGGAGGAGGAACTCAGGCTGACTTCACTAGGCTAACCCCCAGGGGAGCTGCGTCTACATCCACGGGTTGTCTTAACCAACCACTAGTTACAGCTGGCTGCCCACAGTGCACCCAGTCAAGCTGGCTACTAACACCAAAGGAATCCGATACCGCTATCAGGTCACCAAACTTCACATCCAAATAATCGTGTCTGAACTCAATGGGCAAACATGGTTTACAAGAGGAGCCACTTGTCCTCGTCATCCAAACTCCTTAATTGCACTTGATGCACCAAGAAAGAAAGAGTAACAGTTATGTCTGGCTCTCTCTCCACACATCACCTGACAGAAACAGACGGGCAAAGACCCTTGCCAAAACAAACCGTGACTCATTAACGTGTGGCTTCAGGGGCCGAGCCGGGCATTAAATAACTGTCAAGAGTATCCTAGCCTATGGATGGACAGACAGGGGATAGTTTGCTTGCCTTAAAGAGAGAGTGCTCCCAAAACAGGAGGCCCAGGCACATTGTGCTCATTTCCTCTCACTGGGGGCCATATTTTCATAACCGCGCCGCCCAAGTTCACCGCCAACACTTGATTTAGAGCTCCAATACAAACAGTTTGGCGTGAGGGGAGGGGAAGCGTTGAAAATAAATTGGATTCCACTGGGCAGGGCCTTTTGGAAGAGGACAAACATGGAGGATGGAGATGATTAGGGAGGGATCTCAAATTCAGGAGGTTAAGGGATCTGGCCAAGTAAATAACCATCAGTTGTTTTTACTACAGACTAAATTAATTTATGCCAAAAATGTAATTTGCCAAAAAGAAAATGTTGGCTACATCTTTACATGCATTATTAACCAATTTGGCCATGAGAGACCAAAGACGGGATTCAGATCTGGCATTCAGAGCTGGGGTTGCCACTCCTCTATGAGAGTGGCCTGACATGGAAAAGTGGCCAAGAAGAGGTAGCCGTTTACAGACATACAGTGCCTTTAGAAAGCATTCACACCCCATGACTTTTTCATCAACAACAAAAAATGTTGTACATTTAAAATTGATTAAATTGAGATTTTGTGTCACTGACACTTTGTATTCAGGACAAGAAGTTATGTTTGGGGCAAATCCAATACAACTCATTACTGAGTAACAGCATCGTGGTATGGGTAAGCTTGTAATCGTTAAGGACTAGAGAGATAAAAAATAAACAGAATGGAGTTAAGCACTGGCCAAATTCTAGAGGAAAACCTGGTTCAGTCTGCTTTCCACTGGACACTGGGAGATGAATTTGCCTTTCAGCAGAACAATAACTTAAAACAAGGCCAAATATACACTGGAGTTGCTCATCAAGACCACATTGAATGTTACTGAGTGGCTAAGTTAAAGTTTAAACTTATATCGGCTTGAAAATCTATGGGAAGACCTGAAAATAGTTGTCTAGCAATGATCAATAACCAACTTGACAGAGGAAGAATTTTAAAAATAATAATGTGCTAATATTAAACAATCCAGGTGTGCAAAGCTCTTAGAGACATACCCAGAAAGACTCACAGCTGCAATCGCTGCCAAAGGTGTATTGAATCATGGGTGTGAATGTTAAAGAAATGTGTGGTATTATGCGTAGATGGGTGAGAAAAAATTATATTTAATCAATTTTGAATTCTGGCTATAACAGTTTTTGAGAGAAAAAAAAAAGTCAAGCGGTTTGGCATCTGTGTTTGTACATGTCATGTACGACCAATCACGTTTTGCTTTCCCCCATCACACATGACAAACCTCAAACTCTAGGACATCTAACAGATATACCCAACTGTCACTCTAAGCCATTAATAGTGCTAATTGAACTGTGTGGGACTGAAGTGAACGTGGTAGTAATCAATGCGGTCCCAAGCAGGTGCTCTCTGTTAAAGGGAACTCTGAAAATGTGTGGCTGATTAGAGGAAGTGGTTGGGAGACATCGTTAACACACAGCCTCCTAGTTGGGAGGGCAGTTCCCAACGTACCTCTTCCAAGTAAGCCCTTTTCCCTCAAGTCATAATAATCATAAGCCTATTTGTGTAACACGCCTAAACGGCCCCTTTTGGTTTCCGTACAAAAATCTATTATCCACACAAAAATGCCAGTAATTTCTGTTCAGAAAGTAAAACAACACACAGAATACAAGAAATTTCAGGATATCTTTAATAAAGCTGTCACAGTCATTGCTGGTCTAAGCGAATATGAGCATTATGAGACACTATTAGCCATCTTTTCGCAGACTAAGCATCAACACAACCTCATCGTATGTTAAGATGGAGTCACCATCTTCCACATTTAGGAGCAGCTGAGTAAAATGCCTTGGGAAAATCTTCTGCTATGTGGAAAATGTCCCTCTATTGGTCATAGCTGATGAGCCCTCATGGAATAATGACCTATGGCTGGAGAGAAGGGTGGAGGGATGGCATCAAAGGCCCAGTGACATCACGGAGGGCCGTCAAGTGTTCCGCGGATTGTGTTTGAAGGAGGAAGTGAGTCATGCCCTCCTGGACAGGAAGTCGGTACCCCTCTGACAATAAGCCTCTGAGGCACCGCTGGCAACCATTTCAAATGGGGGTAGGATGAGGGGTTACGCTCTCCCAACAGAGATGCTTTTGTGTTCTGAGGGCTGACGAGGAAATGGTATGAAGTTTGTGGTGAGGAAATGAATGAATGAAACATGACTGAAACCTAAAAGATTGTGTGGAAATGTGGGGCTTTTATGTTACGAGTTGTTCCCCATAGGCCATGCTGGCTGGAGTAATGACATAACGTCTCCAGGGGAGCGTCTCAATAGTCTAGAGTGGCTGCCTTTCCTCATCTCTCCATCTTCATCTGCACTGAGCTGAAAAATGGCATATGCCTACTGTGAATTTGCCTTCATCTTACATGTTTTTAAAAAAATGGTTTAACCTTTATTTAACTAGGCAAGTCAGTTAAGAACAAATTCTTATTTACAATGACGGCCTAGGAACAGTGGGTTAACTGCCTTGTTCAGAGGCAGAACGACAGATTTCTACCTTGTCAGCTCGGGGATTTGATCTAGCAACCTTTCGGTTACTGGCCCAACGCTACCTGCCACTCCAAGTTTTTAAGTCAGTGCAAAGTACAAAAGGGGTGGAGACAAGGAGAGGAAGCCTCTTTAAGACTCTTGAGATGCACCAAATGACTTTAATCAAACCCTGAAGAGAGAACAGAAGGAGTTTGCTCACTTTGGATAGATGGCGGTCATCTTGGCCGCTGCGTAGCCCGGCTTGCAAACTCCTTCGCTGAGGTTGCCATACTTGTACGCCAACTCCGCTGGCCTGTAAGTGGCGCCAAGAGGGGAGGATAAAGGGGATTAGATGAGACTGAGAACAACGTGACCTGATAACAAGCAGTGTTTGCACTTCTACACATAATCCAATTTAGACAAAGATCTCCCTGGAAGATAGAACTAAAAACAGTTTGATATGTCCCCTTAAGCCCACCCTATGCTGGTCCTGTACAATTTAAAAAGGTAAAGTAGGGACTAAGAAGCTCAAGTTCAAGCCAGCCCCTTGAATCTCCTCCTCACTGCAATCATACTCATTAATGACCTGCTATATGGCATGAGACAAGTTCAAATAAACAGGGGGAAAGGAGGGAGGTCCCAGCGTTATGGGAGGCCTATCTGTCACACACCGAGTCAGTGTTGATAAGATGGGGGGGTATGGCAGGGTGGAGGAGGGGTGTGGATGGACAGCCTGTAGCTGGAGAGGACTGGGGTCTCTTGATGACGTGCTATCTTTGCTAGGTCAGAGAGAGTGATCAGAATTGGTGACCACTGCTGTAGGCAGTTGTATTAGCAGCCCCAGATAAGAACCAGCATAACCCCTGTCCTGAAGTTGTGCTTATAGTGTGAATGTATGGTGAGGACAGATATGTCCTCTGGGAGGCCGGAGTGGTGATGAGAATATGGCATGTGAGTTAAGGGACGAGGGACTGAGGCCTCCTATGAAAGTTTACAGTGGGAGTGCAACACACACGCACATACATAGATGAGCTCTCACGCCAACAAAATACAATTACTCAAGTTTGCATATAAGCCAGAACCCACACCTCCATTTAAACCATCAAACAAACCTTGACACTCATTAGCCATATAGAGATTCATATGGCCATTACAATTCGACCCAGCACACCTGCTTGGTGTCAAATTGGCTAAAATAATCCCAATGAATGTTTATTTGAATGGACTGATGGATGTGAGATTAATAAGTCACAAGTTCAATGTCACATTTGATTAATTATCCCATTGATTTCATCTATTGGGCTACGTGTCATCTAAGACTCAGAGTCTATCTAAGAATACATCTAATATTCAGGACACCATCTCCAGTTCAGTTTCTGATTTGTTTTTGTTCAAACTGAATACAGCCCATTCTTATGAGGGGAGACGTCTTGGTTATAGCTAAGCCCATTCCTAAAAAAAATTGCCTCGGACAACCAGCTACAACAATCAATTGGAGATGAGTAACCAAACCCTATTGGTTTAAAATGATAAAATTGTACTTTCCCAAAAAAGTCATTTTACTTACAACTGTCCATCCAGCTTCAGCAGAAAGCCCTGCTTATCAAACACTAGAAAGAGAGAAAACTGAAATGAACATACAGGAGTCAAAATGGCTTGTGAACTAGGACTCGTCCCATACACGGGAGACAGAGAGATCATCCATCCTCATGTTGAATGTAGTTGTACATCTCTCGCCAAGTAAACAGCCTGTGCATTTTCATAAAGAAAAGAAACAAAAGCAAAACACTTGGTTGAAAGCATTAGGATTAGAGAGAGTTTTTTTTGCGGCCGGTCAAACAAGCGGGGGCGTTAAGGAAAGCCAGCCAAAAACATCCCCGCCGAGGTTCAAGTCCAAATGATAAGTTAAAAACAGCAGTTGTGTTTCACCTATGGAGGATCGTGTGGGGTCGGTCCATAGGTGCCGTTTCAAGCGTAGTCGGCGTTTAGGCTTTTTCAGTAGAGGGGGAAAGAAGCACAAGCCAAATGTGCCTTTAAAAAGATCTACCTGCTGTTTTTCCCTGAGACAAGAGAAAACTGTTAACAGCTTAGTAATAGCGTGTCCTTCAACATGGAAATTAATTCCGCAAGACAGTTATTTGAATTCCACTTCAGTCCGTTTGTGTACACATGTATCCATCATTGTGACCTGGACGTGACTCGGCATGACGGCAATCTACGAGGCATGCTGACTTAGTTTATATGTCATTCTGTCAAACCGTTAGGTCAACAGAATGCCCCAGGTCTCTGGAACCAACTGTTACTGAAGTATTGACATTTTGCCATGTTTCTGAAATACAGCAAAGACTTACAGTACATTACTAGTGAATCTCTAAAAGCTACACTGTTCCTCAATTATCCATATCTTTACCATTACTTACAACTGAACAGCATCTTCTAATGAAGTCAGTAAATACTATAGGCTATATCTGTGATGCAATAAACATGAAAGGACAGCCATTTCAAAAACATGCCTGTTACATAAATGACACCTCATCAAAACAATACAATTAGCAATTGGGGAGAAAAGGGCGAAAGGGAAGCAGTTCTCACCACTCCTGTGGTTGTGCTACGCCTTCAGAGGGATGCTAGAGGAGAGAAAGAGAGAGAGGAACGGGTGGATGGGGCCATGGGTTTTAATGTAGCGGCTATGAGTGTTTGTCAGTGGAAGGAAGCGCGTTGTAGCCTGAGCTGAGCGGAGAAAGCAGCGGGACCCTGCCTGTACAGCACAAACCTTGGCCACTGAAACCACCAAGCGCCAGATGCCTTCAGACTCTGTGTTGCCCCCTAACCTTTACTTTATGCCCCTTTTCCATGACTGATTCAGAGGCACTATTCTGGTGATCAACAGAGGGCGCTGTTGAATCATATTTAATACAAGCGACATGAATAATTGAGCTGTGCTTTATTTGCTCCATCCACATTGGGTTTGGGGATATGTGGTCAAAGTCGAGAGGAGTCTACGTGCAGCTCAGTTGTGCTCTTTTTGGATCCGGCCGGCTGAAACTCACCCACTCACCCGTGTCTGCGGTCCATCCAATGTCTAGGGTAAACGTGGTTGTTGACTGGGTTCAAAAGGTTGGAGAGAGATGGTGCCACATTTGCCTGTAAAACAAATTTCTCGCTCGCCATCCCATCTCAATAGGACGCCTTTCAAAAACAGTTTGGGAGCATGTCCAGTAGCCCTTTCCAGAGAAAAGGGTGCCAAGTGTGGGGCCTTTGTAAAAACAGTGGGCAGCGACACAGAGCCCTGCAGGGAGTCTGGCCATGCACGATGTTGGGAGGCGACACAGTCCAATAACGATGAGCAGCAACTATCAAATGAAAAACTGTCCTACTCTGTAATACCGTCTATCAAAGACCAGATTTACTGATCGTTTCATCTTCCCCTGCTTGCCTTTCAATACCACGACATGTTCCATGTAAGCATTTTACTTTCTAATTGGGATGATGTCGACTGCAGAGAAGCTCTATTGGCACGAAACAAAAGAAGTGTGAACTTTTTAGAGATGAGGAATCCCCCCCAAACATGGCTGCTGAGGTATAATATGCTTTTCAGGAGGCACTTGGAAGTGTATTGTTGAAGAGGGGTGAGAGGAAAGGGGGGAAAGGTTTGTACCTGAGCCTACTATTTGTCCCACGGTGAGACCAATGTCCGCTTCCAACTCTGAAACACAAGAGGGTCAGATAGACCCAGTCGGTGGGGGTTACCATGGCAAACAGTGTCCGCAGCCAAGGAGGAAGGAGGAGGAGGAGGAGAGGTTAGTGACATTAGTACCCAAAGTTTTTATATATACACAACCTTTGAAACGTTTGAGGTCACTTAGAAATGTCCTTGTTTTTTAAAGAAAAGCACAGTTTGCTCTGTCCTGTGAAGGGAGTAGAACACAGCCTGTACGAGATCTTCAGTTTCTGGGCAATTTCTCGCATGGAATAGCCTTCATTTCTCAGAACAGAGAAAGGTCTTTGTTTCTGGCCATTTTGAGCCTGTAAATCGAACCCACAAATGCTGATGCTCCAGATACTCAACTAGTGTAAAGAAGGCCTGTTTTATTGCTTCTGTAATCAGGACAACAGTTTTCAGCTGTGCTAACATAATTGCAAAAGGGTTTTCTAATGATCAATTAGCCTTTTAAAATTATAAACTTGGATTAGCTAACACAACGTGCCATTGGAACACAGGAGTGATGGTTACTGATAATGCGTCTCTGTACGCCTATGTAGATATTCCATTAAAAATCAGCCGTTTCCAGCTACAATAGTCATTTACAACATTATCAATGTCTACACTGTATTTCTGACCAATTTGATGTTATTTTAAAAATGGACAAAAAAAATTGCTTTTCTTCCAAAACAAAGACATTTCTAAGTGACCCCAAACTTTTGAACGGTAGTGTGTGTGTATATATATATATATATATATGAAATGCACCTTCCCGGTTATTTTAGTGTTTGTTATTGTGGTTTCTGAACGCAAAGACCACAGTAAAGAGTGAATGAGTACATTCTCTTCAGAAAAACACAAGGCTTTTGTTGTAGTGTTAGCAGAGAGTTGTTGATGTTCCAACGTGAGCCCCTAAGCATCCCGGTTGCGCCACTTTCCCACTGTCATCCAATGAAAGAGGGCTAGCGCCTCTACCTGTGGTGCTTTGACCTTTAGACTGGAATATTATAGTGGGCTCAGAATCAATCTCTGCAAATAAAATGGGTTAGAGGACATCAGAGGAGCCAGAATGGCAGCTCACTCGTGCCATCGCCAGTGAGCTGTTGGAGCAACTGAGACCAAGAGGGCTCGACAGGAAAAGGAAGAGTAGGCCTGGGAGACAGAGCAGATAAACAAGCACAGAGACGGATAGAAAACAAATGAACAGAGACACAGCCACACACAGCTTGGGCTCAAAGTGACCATATTGTTTTTTTTGCCCTACAAAATATTCTCAAGACAGAGGAGACTACTCCTAAAGTCCATGTGACTTTCAGGCAGGTTGGACTGGCCCATTACAGAGGGCTTATAAATGTAACCATTGCCTATCAGGCCATGTAAAACTGTTTAACTTAATTAACTGCGGACCAACCCTGACCTTTGAATCCCCCTGCCCTGTTTATGAGGGTTTGTCATCTTTAGCAGTTGGCAACAGGTCCACATTGCCTTTCCACTTCCCCTTACAGATTTGTCTTTTTAATTTATATTTCAAAGAGATAAATATGGCGAACTCTTGCATACCGAGGATCAGGTTCAAACAGAACCATCCCATGTCTTCACAAGCAACAAAATATTCCTCTATCAAAATAAGCAGAGGACAGCTGTCGTGTTCTTTTATTCAACTGCTGATGATTAAGCACAACCAACAGACCTCTGCTGAACAATGAGACGGGAGTCATGAATTGTATTCTGTTTGATCATTAAAGCAAAGCAGGAGGCATGGCTATTCTAGGCAGGCAAACCCTGGGTTTTGTTTGGTACTAGCCTAGTATTTAAGTGGAGACTGCACCAAAAACAGCCATACTAGGGATGTAACGATTCACCGGTACGCAATTCAAATGTTTAAGATGCATCGGTCCGCAGACCCCAAACCGAACCAAATTAACCATGCATCGGTCAAAAAAATAAATCTATTTATTGAAACGTTAAGAATCCGCAATTCCCTTTATACAGTGCCAACAAAAAGTATTCACACCCCTTGACTTTTTCCACATTTTGTTGTGTTACAGCCTGAGTTTAAAATTGATTAAATGTAGATGTTTAGGTCAGTGACAAAACACAATACCCCATAATGTCAGTGGAATGTTATTTATTTTTTATTTTTTTTGCAAATTAATTTTAAAAAATGAAGTCTGAAATGTCTTGAGTCAAAAAGTATTCAACTCCTACGCAAGCCTAAATAGGATCGAGAGTAAAACATTTGCTTAACAAGTCACAAAGTAAGTTGCATGGACTCTGTGCAATAATAATGATTTTTGAATAACTACATCTCTGTAGCCCACTGGTCCCTCAGTCGAGCAGTGAATTTCAAACAGATTTAACCACAGACCGAGGAGGTTTACCAATGCCTCTCAAAGGGCACTTTTTTTTATTTTTATTATACAGACATTGAGCATGGTGCAGTTATTAATTACACTTTGGATAGTGTATCAATCCCCCCCATCACTACAAAGATATAGGCAACCTTCCTAACTAAGTTGCCGGAGAGGAAGGAAACCGCTCAGAGATTTCACCATGAGGCCAATGCGGACTTTAGATTTTAATGGCTGAGAGGAGAAAACAGAATGGATCAACATTGTAGTTATTCCCCAATTATAACCTAATTAAAATAGTGAAAAAAAGAAAGCATGTACAGTATAAAAATATTCAAAAAAACGGGCATCCTGTGTGCAACAAAGCACTAAAGTAATAATGCAAAAAAATTGGTGAAGCAATTCAGTTTGTGTCCTAAACAGGTTATGGGTAAGTTCGTAATCATTAAGGACTGGGGAGTTTTTCCAGGATAAAAAAAAAGAAACGGAATGGAGCTAAGCACAGGCAAATCCTAGAGGAAAACCTGGTTCAGCGTGCTTTCCACCAGACACTGGGAGATGAATTTCAGCAGGACAATAACCCCAAAGCCAAACCTACACTGAAGTTGCTTACTGTTACGTCCCCCAGCAAGAAACCAAAAATTGTCACTCAAACAGAAGGGGGAACTAACAGTGGGGTTCTAGGAGGTGTTCTGAAAGACACTCACATGGGGGTGTCCTCTGAAAGTTGACTAGCAACAACTGGGACCTAAAAGATATCCACCATGAGCAACCACTACATTTTCCCAAGAACAGGCAAACAAAATAAAAACCCACTCCAAACCTAAAAGACAGGGACCAAACCAAAAGGGGGAGAAAAACAAACAGGGAAGATCAGAAAAACATTCTTAAAAAAAAAATATACAATCAAAATGGGAGAGACAATTAAATGTGTTAACCTCTCTAGGGTAGGTGGCACCAAATCGTCCCACCTACGTAACAGCCAGTGGAATCCTGTGGCGCGTTATTCAAATACCTTAGAAATGCTATTACTTCAATTTCTCAAACATGACTATTTTACAGCATTTTAAAGACAAGACTCTCGTTAATCTAACCACACTGTCCGATTTCAAAAAGGCTTTACAACGAAAGCAAAACATTAGATTATGTCAGCAGAGTACGCAGACAGAAACAATCAGACACCCATTTTTCAAGCTAGCATATAATGTCACAAAAACCCAGAAGACAGCTAAATGCAGCACTAACCTTTGATGATCTTCATCAGATGACACACCTAGGACATTATGTTATACAATACATGCATGTTTTGTTCAATCAAGTTCATATTTATATCAAAAACCAGCTTTTTACATTAGCATGTGACGTTCAGAACTAGCATTCCCCCCGCAAACTTCCGGCGAATTTACTAACAATTTACTAAATTACTCACGATAAACGTTCACAAAAAGCATAACAATTATTTTAAGAATTATAGATACAGAACTCCTCTATGCACTCGATATGTCTGATTTTAAAATAGCTTTTTGGTGAAAGCACATTTTGCAATATTCTAAGTAGATAGCCCGGCATCCCAGGGTGACTACAACTTTATTTAAAAAATTTAGTTTTTACAGCTATGACGGTAATGAGAAACATGTCCATAGACAATGTTTTTATGTAATAAATATTATAATTTAATGTAAACTTCAAGTAGCATAACATTATGGTTTATGGACAAACAACAGTAACAGTGTTTTATTCAACAACAAAAAAAAACTAAATGCAAAATTGGATAAAATTACCAGAGAATTTAATCTGGAAACATTTGGGTAATAAGAATCTGATGTGAAAATGTACACAATTCAGGAAAAAAGATCAAACGTATTTAAAATAAAACACTGTGCCATAAACTAGGCATCTTAGTCTTCAGAATGATAGTTGAAGATGCATCATCGTTTCCAACTAAATCTGTTACTGCAAACCGCTAACAATTAAATTGGCAAAAATGACAAGTTAATTAGTGGGTGATGGGATTTCAGAACCTTGGGTCGAGGGAACATTACTGCGTCCCCTAATCTGATAGTGGCGTGGTAGATGCCTAGTCTGATTTATGGCTCAAATCAGGCTTCTACATAGTACATACCATAGACAAACATAATTTTCTCTCTCTGTGAGTGAGAGAGAGAAGTCAGCTCAGACAAATCCAGCTCAGAGGCCCAGCTCATGAGCTCCATCAGCAGCAGATTTGAATTTAGAATGGGAAATGAATGTGTTTATGCAACAAATCCTCATATCGCATCGATTTGTTTCAAACTAAAACATATCGTTCCGGTATTGGAAAGCATGTATATAGAAGGGAAAGATGCACATACCTATGCCATAAACTGGCATTTTAACCAAACTCTCTCTCAAATGGTACAACAAGTCCGTGTTAACAAATACAATTCCCAATTAGGAGCTGAACTAATTGTAACCATATAGCCAAGCGTGCTTGCTGCCTTGCCTAGATAAAAACCTAGCTGTGTAGAAAGAACAAAAGCCGTCTATAAAACCATAGGTGGCTAATGTGCTGCATAGATTGTCGTCGACGCAAACCACTAATTGGTTATACGCCAAACACAGGTGTGGTCTTTCACAGTTGAGTCACACCTGCGTGACAGTGCCGAGGGTGGCAGACAGAAACGATGAGGGCTGGGAGAAACGATAACATGTCAAGATGTCCTCTTCTCCAATGCTGACTAAGACTTAATCATACATAAGTCAACGGGGGCTAATACTCTCACTTCCTACTGCACACCGTCAAGCCGTTTCCGGCTGTCACAGTTAATTAAATTTGACTGTAGTGGAGGACCACTTAAAGGCCTCGAGAGGCTCTGATATTAAAACGGATACAGACGGACTGTCAAACTGAAGCACTCACTCAAATCCAGCCAAGGCATCTTTATGAGAGATGAATAAAGACCCCTTAGTCAGTGACGTGCAATTGGACTTGGGAGAGGGGGCTCAGTCTCCTGACACTATAACCAAGTGTAGTATATGGGCAATGTGGGCATCATTGCTCTAATCCTTGAGAGTAATGAAATCAGAGAGGGAAACCGGGGACCCTAAATATTGACGGTGTAAGGCGATGCACACAGGGGTCTTGTCACGGCAACTTCAGAAGTGTCAAACATCCTCTCGAGTTGCCACAGTGGGAATGAAAACATTCATATGAACTTGTTTGAAGTTCAAGGGGTCAGGTAGGTCATATCAAAAGCCAAAAAAGCCTTCAAATCAGGGTTCAAACATGAGGACTCAGCCCTATAGCCTACCTGCTCGGTTGACCATTTCAGGGTTTGTGACACACCAGTTTAGTGTTAGGCCTACATTGTAAAACGCCAAAATAAAATGTAGCCTATTCACTGTAAGGATATATATTTACATAACAGTAGTTAAAAAGGTATGCACCTTGAACGGTGACTCAAAGACTCCCAGAGTAGAATACCTCAAAAGTGTAGAACAGGGATTATCCTGTTTGATTCTCTCTGGTGAAATAACAGATCACAAGGTCAGAGTTTGGGAGAGCACACAAAAGGGACTTGTCAACATGCTACCTGTACTCTTGGACAAACAAAACATCAGGACCTCAACATCTGGCAGCAGCGTGCAAAAAGCGCCAACTCCCAAATAGTATTTTTCTGGAATAAATATGTCATCTTGGTGTTGTGAGAAATATAATTGGAAACAGTGACTTCAGAACCCGCATAAATCATTTCTGAATATATTTCAAATAACTAATTCATCATTTTCGAATAACTCGAATGACAAAAAAATACAACTTCAAAGGAGTAAAATGAAAGACTCAAATAAGTTTTTCAAGGAGCACACCAATCTAAAATTCCAATTTGTATTACTAATTTAAATGGGAGGAGTATTCAAAGTGTCATGACGTTGGCCTGTGGGTAAGGTTTATGACCCCCCCATAAATACCTTCTCCCTTCCCCCCTCTCTCTGACCCTACTGAAGGACTGGAATAGCCTGTGTTAAATATAGAGAGTCTGGGAACATCAAACAAATAGGGAAAGGAACCATCTTTTGTTAATAAAACCAGTTGGAAATATGCTTGATAACGTAATGAGTATGTATGTCAGTTCATTGTTATCTGAGACATTATGATTGATGGCAGGACGATATAAACTGTACCGGAGAAAGTATACACCCTCTAGTTATCAGAGTCACATGGAATTGTTATGCAATTGAAATGTTTGATATTGAAATTGTTTGTTAGGAGATTAAATGTAATTTTAGCTTCCAAATGAGAGAATTGGGTTTTCATAGGGAAAGTGCCCTGCCGATCAGTGGCCAACCCTGTGAAGAGACATGGGGTTATAAACGATGAAACGCCTCCTTTCCCCCTCTCCACTATATAAGTCTTTGACGAAAAGACATTCAGGGTTCCAGTACGGGAGGACTGCAGCCTCTACGTCATAAGGACAGACACATATCAAGAACAGAACTAAGCCAACCTCGGCGTGAGCTATGGTATGAACTGGTATGAACTTTGAGCTTATTCACTACAGAAGTGAAGTGATACTTCCTAGCCGTTGAGTTAGCCGCTGCTAACGTGGGCTAGGAAAGGACGGACGACGGATCCAGTCTAACAACCAGACGAAGATACCACCACCATTGACATTCTTCCACTACACAACAGGAAGATCTGTTGGCCAACCACGGCCAGCATCTACGACCAATCTACCGAAGCGCAGCTCAGAGTAAATATTTATTGCATTTTCCTTTTCCAAATGGGCGGTAATTTAGAATGCATAAGATAATGTATTTACGATAGCATAGCTGCTGTTTCTGTGTTCCTAAATCTTCCCGCTCTTTCATTCAAGCCCAACCCCCTTTTCCTTTGTGTAACCAGCCATGATACAGGCTCAGTCCACCAGGACGTTTTCTGTATGACATCATATGAATTCTGTGTATTTGTAATTCTGTGTGATTAGTTAGGTATTTAGTAAATAAATAATTAAACCCAATTTTGTATTGCTGATTCAACTTGTTAGCCAGGGTTCGTGAAGATAACCAAGAATTTATAACTTTCATGATGAGATTGAAAATAAGATAAGATTGACTGCTATCGATGTAAAATATTACTAAGTATTTTAAGAGTTTATTCAGAAGATAACAGCTCTATAAACGTTCTTCTGTGGTGCCCCGACTTTCTAGTTAATTACATTTACATGATTAGCTTAATCAGGTAATATTAATTAGAGAAATAATTTTATAAGTTAGCATGTCATATCACTTAATCCGGCATAGCCAAAGACACGACAAAAGAGTAAGACAAGTTATTGGAGCCGCGGCGATAACTTGAGGAAGTCCGATACTTAGGATGGCATCCAAAAGCTAGCCGTCCCGTCAGACGCCTTGTCTCACTGTGCTGTTACTGTACCCTCCGGTGGACAAGACCCCAAAACTTGAAGTGTCAAACTGATATTCTTGTAGCCCCTCAAGCTTCCATCAACACAACGTCTCCGGCTACATGTTTCTCAGAGGCAACCATAGTCTAAAGCACAAAATAAAAACTTTTTCCACTGAGAAGCACAAATACAGTGTTCCCTGCTGATATGAAACACACCTCCACCTGCCAGTTCAAATATTTCCACGGCATGTTAATTGGAAATCTTTTAGCCCTCTCTACTGGTTACAAATAACAGTTTCAGGGACCCGCACTAGTGAAACATCACACCACCATCTACGCCCTGTCAGGTTTCAGATTTTCCACCGTTACGTAACCCTCTCCATCACCCTGATTCATAACCAGCCAATATCCAAAAATGCCAGGTGGATTCGGGCGCTGACCACAGCGGATGGTCGGAACATGATTACAAATAATTTGTCAATGGCAAATTGACCGCAAGAAACCCAAACAGATATAATATTTGCATAAAACATTTTACATTACATTTACATTTTAGTAATTTCGCAGACGCTCTTATCCAGAGCAACTTACAGTAGTGAATGCATACATTTCACACAATTTCATACATTTTTTTTTTTTTTTTTTCCTGTGCTGGCCCCCCGTGGGAATCGAACCCACAACCCTGGTGTTGCAAACACCATGCTCTACCAACTGAGCTACAGGGAAGGCTAAAACAAACATATCCAACCTTGCTTACATTTGTAAACAGATTTACAAAATTAAAATCACTTGGAGATGATTTCCTGGTGTTCTTAGTCTTATGTCTAACAATAAAATTGTAAATGTTTTTTTTGCTCAGTAATAAAAAATAAAAAAAACCCGCGGGCCGCCAGTTAGGAAACCCTGCTGTAGAAGTACCGTCCAGGTGGAAATGTAGTCCTCGTCAACTACAGGAAATGGATGAGAGAAATGGGCTACCTATGGAATAGTAATACATGTACAGTATATAGCTAACAGCTAGACCTGTCTTGCATGGTCTATTGCAATCCTCTCTAGTAGCAGGAAGTCAGACAGGGAGTCTGAGCGGCTGTACATCAACTCTAATTAAGCTCTCCCATGGGGACCGGGGGAGGCATTGACTGATGGGACTAGCGGGCTAATCGAGACATACGCTTGTGGTCCGAAACGGCAACAGGAAGTGAGGAAGACTTGACACACAAACTGACAGACGAGACCATCCGTGAACAATGGACTGACTGACAAGCACACAGGTTGACAGTCAGAGAGACAGTAGCTTGACCGACAAGGAGACAGACACACAAAGACAGGTAAATCAACAGACTGAAAAGCAAGTCAATTGAAAAAGAGGCAGACCAGCAGTCTAGCAAATAGACAGGCGAATGGATGGATGATTGGAGAGAGGCGTAGGCTGTCTAGTGTAACTCACGTGGCTTCTGGCCCCATACAGGCAGGTGTAGCTTCCCAGAGTAGTAGTAGATGAAGCCCAGGACCAGCATGGGGCACAGGACAAACCGCAGCTTGTGTGAGGGCTTCATGGTGGTTCTCAGTCAATCACATGGCACATCACCTACAGGACAGATGCAGAGGAGGAAAAGGGAGTTGAGGATGAAGGAGTCAGTGTTGTGTGCAAATAGGTTGTCTGGCTGTGAGAAATGGCTTAGGACAGGGTTCCCCACCTGGTGTGTTTTATCCCCCCCCCCCAAGTTCTGAGCAACACATTTAACATTTTTTTTTTTTAGCATTTTCATTGTTGGACGTAAGACACCAGGATATAAGCTCCAATTGATTTTACATTTTGGAAATCTGTACAAGTATTCCCATACATAATAAAGAAACACGTGATCATATACAAAAAGATAAGCAAGGTTTGAAATCACTTCGTTTGAGTCCAACATTATATCTGTCCAGGCTTCTTGCAGTCAAATTGCAATACAAATTGTTCCGGCTCCCCACCATCCACTCATGATAAAAAATAAAATGATCCCTGGTTTAGGCTGTCAAACCTTACCCAATCTACTCTTGGGCTCTGCCCAAAGAATATAAGAGAGGCATTGTAATCTAGAGCAATGATTATTTATTTATATATAATCATTGCTCTAGATTACAATGCCTCTCAAACAATGTGCCATATATATATATATATATAGCACATTGTTTGCTCTGGATTGCAGAAAATGGCAGATACAGGTTTTCAAACACGCAAAAATCTCTGCCCCCCTCGGCCGTACTTAGCGGCGCCACAACCTTGTTAAAAAATCCTCGGGAGAAGCCTTCACACTCTTTAGAGACAACCGATCTAAGACTACCCAATGCAGTGTTTATGAAATAAGGTGGATCAACAATAAGTGCTATTAGTTTCACTTTTCCACTATGCTAAGATCAGTGCTCACGGGGAGGGGGAAGATAAAGAAATCTGTTTTAACAGGTAAAGCACACCCTGCTTGTCAGCTACTTAAGAAACTGCAATGGTTGAAAGTGGTCGACACTGTGTAGTTAAAGAAAGATTTTATGCTGAGCCAACACTCAAACTAGGCTAATCATACAGTATAGTCTTGTGAGAGACAAACATTTTTTAATTTCCCCAAAACATAAAAAAATGTCTCATTCTCTCCATAACTGAGGTAATATTATCCAACTGGCTTCCTCTACCATCGGTTCCCTTGTTTCCACTGAGACAAAGGAAAAGCCAATATGCCCTGAGATCTGAGCGCAGCACCAAAGAACGAAGAAATAGTGGCTGGATCTGGATAATGAAACCATTCCTTTAATATCTTCTACAATATACTGTGCCATGTCCAAATTACCCCGGCCCCTAATGTTAAAAAATATATAATCCAACAATGCAAATTTTGTCTCACCTGCAAATTCCAATAATCTTCGTTGACTGTTACCACTCACAGAACCTGTCGAGACACATTACACAGCGTGGATTGTGGGCGTGATATGTACAACTGGGCCACAATTCAAATTCCATTTCATTTCACATTTTTTCTGTCTCGCAGAACAGCTAAGGGCTTGTGCAAAAAATGGTCTTCAAAAACCACTGCGGACGAGGCAACTGCACTGAGCTGAATTAGTGTTGAAATATGATTACATTACTTCTCTTTACAGGGACCACTAGAAAAGCGATGGAGCAGCTGAAAAAGTAACAGATGACGAGGGGTTAAAAGCAAAGGCATACTATAGGACTTGAAGATTCTACACCTGTGACAGGACTAATCATAGAAAGATTACATTCAATAAAACGGTGTAACGTGACTGACACACACGCTTGTGTTGTTTCTCAAAGACAAACAGTCAAGTCAAAGCAATACACTGCCCTAGGACAGTGGTTCCCAAACTTTTTATAGTCCCGTACCACTTCAAACATTCAACCTCCAGCTGCGTATCCCCTCTAGCACCAGGGTCAGCGCACTCTCAAATGTTTTTTTTGCCATCATTGTAAGCCTGCCACACACACACTATACCTTTATTAAACATAAGAATGAATGACCCGGCTATGGGAAGTGACAAAGAGCTCTTATAGGACCAGGGCACAAATAATAATGATCAATAATTTTGCTCTTTAGTAAACCATCTTACATATAAAACCTTATTTGTTCATCGAAAATTGAGAATAACTCACCACAGGTTAATGAGAAGGGTGTGATTGAAAGGATGCACACAACTCTGCAATGTTGGGTTGTATTGGAGAGAGTCTTAGTCTTAAATCATTTTCCACACAGTCTGTGCCTGTATTTAGTTTTCATGCTAGTGAAGGCCGAGAATCCACTCTCACATAGGTACGTGTTTGCAAAGAGCATCAGTGTCTTAACAGCTCGATTTGCCAAGGCAGGATACTCTGAGCACAGCCCAATCCAGAAATCTGGCAGTGGCTTCTGATTTAAATTCCATTTTCACAGACCCGCTTGTTGCAATTTTGATGAGGCTCTTGTTCAGATATCGGTAAATGGACTGGAGGCAGGGCATGAAAGGGATAATGAATCCAGTTGTTTGTGTCATCCGTTTTAGTACCTGCGTAATTGCGCACCCAACTCACTCAGGTGCTTTGCTATATCACATTTGACATTGTCCTTAACCTGTTACATCTAGGGGGCAGTAATTTCACGGCTGGATAAAAAACGTACCCGATTTAATCTGATTATTAGTCCTGCCCAGAAACTGGAATATGCATATAATTATTAGCTTTGGAGAGAAAACACTCCAAAGTTTCTGAAACTGTTTGAATGGTGTCTGTGAGTATAACAGAACTCCTATGGCAGGCAAAAACCTGAGATGCTTCTGTTCAGGAAGTACCCTGTCTGAACATTTCTTGCCCTTCTTTATTATCTCTGTCGTTTACAAAGGATCTCTGCTCTTACGTGACACTTCTCACGTCAACAATGGAGTCTCACAGCCCGGGAAAAAGAGGAATGATGTCATTCAAAGCCCTGGCTGAAGCACACGAGAGCAAATGCTGAGTGGTCAGTCAATGGACTAAGCCTTAGGCGCGTGACACGCCCCGCCCCCGGCTTTTGGTTTTTTCCTCAGTTTACAGACAGGCAGATTCCCGGTCGGAATATTATCGCTTCTCTACGAGATAAATTGCATAAATATTGGTTTTAAACAGCGGTTGACATGCTTCGAAGTACGGTAATGGAATATTTCGAAATTTTTTGTCATATTTTGCGTCATGCTCGTGGCCGAGATTTAGCGTTGGGATAGTGTCTAGAACGCACGAACAAAACGTCGCTGTTTGGATATAACGATGGATTATTTGGGACCAAACCTACATTTGTTATTGAAGTAGAAGTCCTGGCAGTGTATTCTGATGAAGAACAAGCAAGGTAAGAACATTTTTCTTATAGGAAATGTGATTTTGGTGAAGGCTACACTGGGTGGGTGTCTAAATAGCTAGCCCTGTAACGCCGGGCTATGTACTTACATTATTGCAAAATGTGCTTCATCCGAAAAGCTATTTTAAAATCGGACATATCGAGTGCATAGAGGAGTTCTGTATCTATAATTCTTAAAATAATTGTTATGCTTTTTGTGAACGTTTATCGTGAGTAATTTAGTAAAATCACCGGAAGTGTTCGGTGGGAATGCTAGTTCTGAACGTCACATGCTAATGTAAAAAGCTGGTTTTTGATATAAATATGAACTTGATTGAACAGACATGCATGTATTGTATAACACAATGTCCTAGGTGTGTCATCTGATGAAGATCATCAAAGGTTAGTGCTGCATTTAGATATGGTTTGGGTTTATGTGACATGATATGCTAGCTTGAAAAATGGCTGTGTGATTATTCCTGGCTGGGTACTCTGCTGACATAATCTAATGTTTTGCTTTCGCTGTAAAGCCTTTTTGAAATCGGACAGTTTGGTTAGATAAAGGAGAGTCTTGTCTTTAAATAGCTGTAACATAGTCATATGTTTGAAAAGTGTAAGTTTTCGGATTTAGAGGAGTTTGAATTTCGCGCCCCGCCCATCATTGGATATTGGAGCAGACGTTCCGCTAGCGGAACGTGTAGATGTAAGAAGTTAATAACCTGTTAGGGCTAGGGGGCAGTATTTACACGGCCGGATAAAAAATGTACCCGATTTAATCTGGTTACTACTCCTACCCAGTAACTAGAATATGCATATAATTATTGGCTTTGGATAGAAAACACCCTAAAGTTTCTAAAACTGTTTGAATGGTGTCTGTGAGTATAACAGAACTCATATGGCAGGCAAAAACCTGAGAAGATTCCTTAAAGGAAATGCCCTCTCTGACAAGATCTTGTTCTTCTTGTCTCTGTTTATTGAAGACTGAGGATCTTTGCTGTAACGTGACACTTCCTACGGCTCCCATAAGCTCTCAGAGCCCGGGAAAAAGCTGAATGATGTCATTCCAGCCCCAGGCTGAAACACATTTGCGCTTTTGGCAAGTGGCCGATAAGAGGATAATGGGCTTAGGCGCGTGCACGAGTCGATCCTGTGCTTTATTTTCTTTCGTCTATTTACCTAAACGCAGATTCCCGGTCGGAATATTATCGCTTTTTTACGAGAAAAATGGCATAAAAATGGATTTTAAACAGCGGTTGACATGCTTCGAAGTACGGTAATGGAATATTTAGATTTTTTTTGTCACGAAATGCGCCGTGCTCGTAACCCTTATTTACCATTCGGATAGTGTCTTGAACGCACTAACAAAACGCCGCTGTTCGAACATAACTATGGATTATTTGGGACCAAACCAACATTTGTTATTGAAGTAGAAGTCCTGGGAGTGCATTCTGACGAAGAACACCAAAGGTAATCAAACTTTTCTAATAGTAAATCGGAGTTTGGTGAAGGCTAAACTTGCTGGGTCTCTAAATAGCTAGCCCTGTGATGCCGGGCTATCTACTTAGAATATTGCAAAATGTGCTTTCACCGAAAAGCTATTTTAAAATCAGACATATCGAGTGCATAGAGGAGTTCTGTATCTATAATTCCTAAAATAATTGTTATGCTTTTTGTGAACGTTTATCTTGAGTAATTTAGTAAATTCGCCGGAAGTTTGCGGGGGGTATGCTAGTTCTGAACGTCACATGCTAATGTAAAAAGCTGGTTTTTGATATAAATATGAACTTGATTGAACAAAACATGCATGTATTGTATAACATAATGTCCTAGGTGTGTCATCTGATGAAGATCATCAAAGGTTAGTGCTGCATTTAGCTGTCTTCTGGGTTTTTGTGTCATTATATGCTAGCTTGAAAAATGGGTGTCTGATTATTTCTGTCTGCGTACTCTGCTGACATAATCTAATGTTTTGCTTTCGTTGTAAAGCCTTTTTGAAATCGGACAGTGTGGTTAGATTAACGAGAGTCTTGTCTTTAAAATGCTGTAAAATAGTCATATGTTTGAGAAATTGAAGTAATAGCATTTCTAAGGTATTTGAATAACGCGCCACAGGATTCCACTGGCTGTTACGTAGGTGGGACGATTTGGTGCCACCTACCCTAGAGAGGTTAAGCTTGAGTTCAATTGCACACAAAAAAAAATCATACAATGATGGAAAGACCTGTGTGTTGTCCATGTTAATGCAGACAGAGAAGAGCTCCAACTTCTTAATTATAGCCTCAATTTTGTCCCGCACATTGGATATAGTTGCGGAGAGTCCCTGTAATCCTAGATTCAGATCATTCAGGTGACAAAAAACGTCACCCAGATAGGCCAGTCGTGTGAGAAACTCGTCATCATGCAAGCAGTCAGACAAGTGAAAATTATGGTCAGTAAAGAAAACTTTAAGCTCGTCTCATTTTTTTAAAAATGTGTCAATACTTTGCCCTTTGATAACCAGCGCACTTCTGTATGTTGAAAAAGTGTTACATGGTCGCTGACCATACCATTGCATAGTGCAGAAAATACACGAGCGTTCAGGGGCCTTGCTTTAACAAAGTTAACCATTTTCACTGGTGTGTCAAATGTCTTTCAAGCTGTCAGGCATTCCCTTGGCAGCAAGAGCCTCTCGGTGGATGCTGCAGTATACACAAGTGGTGTCGGGAGTGACTGCTGGCACAAGCGTTACCACTCCAATATGTCTCTACGTGTCATGGCTTTTGTGCCATCAGTACAGATACCAACATGAGCAGCAGCTACATTTGGCTACATACGGACCGTTAGTGGAATTCCCGCGAGAGAGTAACGGTTAATGTGATTGGATGTTCATTATTTGACATTGTGTTGTTATTTCGCTGAACACTAGATGGTTTCATTTTATTTATGGCAGTTAAACGAGGCTTCTCGGGCGAGAAAAAAACCTCACCCACATGTATAGCCCCGTTGGGAAATATAAATGGACTGTTTGAAAATGAGTTTTTACAGCAATGACGGTAATGAGAAACATGTCCACAGACAATGTTTTTATGTAATAAATATTCTAGTTTTATGTAAACTTCAAGTAGCATAACATTATGGTTTATGGACAAACTACAGTAACTGTTTTATTCAACAACAAAAAAAATCTAAATGCAAAATTGGATAAAATTACCAGAGAATTTCATCCGGACACATTTGGGTAATAAGAATCTGAGGTGAAAATGTACATAATTCAGGAAAAAAGATCAAACGTATTTCAAATAAGACACTGTGCCATAAACTAGGCATCTTAGTCTTCAGAATTATAGTTTATTGTTGAAGATGCATCATTGTTAAGTTTAGGGTATAGGGGGCAGTATTTTCGATTTCGGATGAAAAGTGTGCCCAGAGTAAACTGCCTAATACTCGGGCCCAGAGCCAAATATTTGCATATTATTAGTAGATTTGGATAGAAAACACTCTGAAGTTTCTAAAACTGTTTGAATAATGTTTTTGACTATAACAGAACTAATATGGCAGGCACAAATCTGATAAAGATCCAACCAGGAAGTGGGAAATCTGATGCTTGTAGTCTTTTCAAGTCATTGCCCATCTAACACACAGTGACTTAAGGTTCATTTTGCACTTCCTAGGGCTGCCACTAGATGTCAACAGTCTTTAGAACCTTGTTTCAGGATTTTGCTGTGAACAGAGAGCGAACAAGAAGGCTGGGAAGTAGGTGACTCGGAAAATGACATGAGTTCATTGGCGCGCATTCACGTGATGAGGTAGCTGTGTTCCATAACGTTTTTCAAGACATTGGAATCATCCGGTTGGAATATTATTGAAGTTATGTTAAAAAGGCCCTAAAGATTGATGCTATACAACGTTTGACATGTTTCTACGAACGTAAATATAACTTTTTTTACTTTTCGTTGTGAAATTTTTGGCGCGCTCCCTACATTTGGAGTAGCTTACTGAACGCGCAAACAACAAGGAGGTATTTGGACAAATTATGGACTTTAACCTGTTGGGGCTAGGGGGCAGTATTGACAATTTCGGAAAAAATATGTGCCCATATTAAACTGCCTCCTACTCAAACTCAGAAGCTAGGATATGCATATTAGATTTGGATAGAAAACACTCTGAAGTTTCTAAAACCGTTTGAATGGTGTCTGTGAGTATAACAGAACTCATATGGCAAGCAAAAACCTGAGAGAAATCTTACCAGGAAGTGGAAATCTGGATGCATGGGCTCTCTGCAAGTCGTTTCCTATTGAATACACAGTGACGTAGTAATAATTGTAATAACTTCCTACGGCTTCCACTAGATGTCGACAGTCTTTACAAAGTTGTTTGAAGCTTCTACGATGAACAGAGCCCGAATGACAAGGAGAGGAAGTTGTTGAGGCATGGGGTGACATCACTTCTTGGAGCGCGTTCACGAGGATGGATCCCTCCCGTTCCAAAACCTTTTTCAAGACACAGCAACCGTCCGGTTGAAATATTGAATCTTCACGTTCTGAAGGGCCTAAAGATTGATGTTTGACAACGTTTGACATGTTTGAACGAACGTAAATACAACTTTTTTTTTTTACTTTATTAGTTATTTGGACATAAATTATGGACTTTATTGAACAAAACAACATTTGTTGTGGACCTGGTAAGGGAATATTTATAATGCTATTTATGATTTTAGATGACTCCAAAACGGCGGGTATCTGTATTGCCTGATGTATTTTTCTGAGCGCTGTACTCAGATTATTGCAAAGTGTGCTTTCCCCGCGGTTGCATTAAGGAGATTTTTTATCTATAATTCTTTGAATATCAGTTTAATATTTTATCAACGTTTATGATGAGTATTTTTGTAAATTGTTATGCTGATTCACCGGAAGTTTTGGAGGCAAAATATTTTCTGAACATCACGCACCAATGTAAAAATGGGGTTTTTGGATATAAATATGAACTTTATCGAACAAAACATACATGTATTGTGTAACATTGAGTCCTAGGAGTGTCATCTGATGAAGATCGTCAAAGGTTAGTGCTTAATTTTAGCTGTTTTTCTGGTTTTTGTGACCCCTCTCCTGCTTGGAAAATGGCTGTGTGGTTTTTCTTGTGTTGGCACTGTCCTAACATAATCTAACTTTATGCTTTCGCCGTAAAGCCTTTTTGAAATCGGACAATGTGGTTGGATTAAGGAGAGGTGTATATTTAAAATGGTGTAAAATAGTTGTAGGTTTGAGAAATTTGAATTATGACATTTTTTTGTTTTGAATTTGCCGCCCTGATATTTCACCGGCTGTTGAATATTGTGAACCGTGGGTGGGACGGTAGCGTCCCACGTAGCCCTGAGAAGTTAACAACTAAATTTGTTACGGCAAACCGCTAACAATTAAATCGGCAAAAATGACAAGTTAATTAGTGGGTGATGGGATTTCAGAACCTTTACTGAGTCCCCTAATCTGATAGTGGAGTGGTAGATGCCTTGTCTTCCTTATGGCTCAAATCAGGCTTCTACATAGTACATACCATAGACAAACATAATTCTCTCTCTCACACACACACACACACACAGAGAGAGAAGTCAGCTCAGACAGATCCATGAGCTCCATCAGCGGCAGATTTGAATTTAGAATGGGAAATGAATGTGTTTATGCAACAAATCGTCATATCGCATCGATTTGTTTCAAACTAAAACATATCGTTCCGGTATTGCAAAGCATGTATACAGAAGGGAAAGATGCACATACCTATGCCATAAACTGGCATTTTAACCAAACTCTCTCTCAAATGGTACAACAAGTCCGTGTTAACAAATACAATTCCCAATTAGGAACTAATTGTAACAATATAGCCAAGCGTGCTTGCTGCCTTGCCTAGATAAAAACCTAGCTGTGTAGAAAGGACGAAAGCCGTGTATGAAACCATAGGTGGCTGATGTGCTGCATAGATTGTCGCCGACGCAAACTACAAACTGGTTATACGCCAAACACAGGTGTGGTCTTTCACAGTCGAGTCACACCTGCGTGACAGTGCCGAGGGTGGCAGACAGAAACGATGAGGGCTGTGAGAAACAATAACAATACATTTACATTTGTCATTTAGCAGACGCTCTTATCCAGAGCGACTTACAGTAGTGAATGCATATATTTCATTTCGTGCATTTCAGATTTTTTTTGTGCTGGCCCCCCGTGGGAATCGAACCCACAACCCTGGCGTTGCACACACCATACTGGCGTTGCACACACCATGCTCTACCAACTGAGCCACAGGGAAGACTACCAAGACCACCAAGATGTCAAGATGTCCTCTTCTCCAATGCTAAGCCTTAATCATACATAAGTCAAAGGGGGCTAATACTATCACTTCCTACTGCACACCGTCAAGCCATTTCCGGTTGTTTTGACGGTAGTGGAGGACCCCTTACAAGCCTCGAGAGGCTCTGATATTAAACAGATACAGACTGACTGTCAAATTGAAGCACTCACTCAAATCCAGCCAAGGCATCTTTATGAGAGATGAATAAAGACCCCTTAGTCAGTGACGTGCAATTGGACTTGGGAGAGGGGGCTCAGTCTCCTGACACTATAACCAAGTGTAGTATATGGGCAATGTGGGCATCATTGCTCTAATCCTTGAGAGTAATGAAATCAGAGAGGGAAACCGGGGACCCTAAATATTGATGGTGTAAGGCGATGCACACAGGGGTCTTGTCACGACAACTTCAGAAGTGTCAAACATCCTCTCAAGTTGCCACAGCGGGTATGAAAACATTCATATTAACTTGTTTGAAGTTCAAGGGGTCAGGTAGGTCATATCAAAAGCCAAAATAGCCTTCAAATCATGGTTCAAACATGAGGACTCAGCCCTATAGCCTACCTGCTCGGTTGACCATTTCAGGGTTTGTGACACACCAGTTTAGTGTTAGGCCTACATTGTAAAACGCCAAAATAAAATGTAGCCTATTCACTGTAAGGATATATATTTACATAACAGTAGTTAAAAAGGTATGCACCTTGAACGGTGACTCAAAGACTCCCAGAGTAGAATACCTCAAAAGTGTAGAACGGGGATTATCCTGTTTGATTCTCTCTGGTGAAATAACAGATCACAAGGTCAGTTTGGGAGAGTACACAAAAGGGACTTGTCAACATGCTACCTGTCCTCTTGGACAAACAAAACATCAGGACCTCAACATCTGGCAAGCAGCGTGCAAAAAGCGCCAACTCCCAAATAGTATTTTTCTGGAATAAATATGTCATCTTGGTGTTGTGAGAAATATAATTGGAAACAGTGACTTCGGAACCCTCATAAATCATTTCTGAATATATTTCAAATAACTAATTCATCATTTTCGAATAACTCGAATGACAAAAAAATACAACTTCAAAGGAGTAAAATGAAAGACTCAAATAAGTTTCTTTCAAGGAGCACACCAATCTAAAATTCCAATTTTTATTACTAATTTAAATGGGAGGAGTATTCAAAGAGTAAGACAAGTTATTGGAGCCGCGGCGATAACTTGAGGAAGTCCGATACTTAGGATGGCATCCAAAAGCTAGCCATCCCGTCAGACGCCTTGTCTCACTGTGTTGTTACTGTACCCTCCGGTGGACAAGACCCCAAAACTTGAAGTGTCAAACTGATATTCTTGTAGCCCCTCAAGCTTTCTTCAACACAACGTCTCCGGCTACATGTTTCTCAGAGGCAACCATAGTCTAAAGCACAAAATAAAAACTTTTTCCACTGAGAAGCACAAATACAGTGTTCCCTGCTGTTATGAAACACACCTCCACCTGCCAGTTCAAATATTTCCACGGCATGTTAATTGGAAATCTTTTAGCCCTCTCTACTGGTTACAAATAACAGTTTCAGGGACCCGCACTAGTGAAACATCACACCACCATCTACGCCCTGTCAGGTTTCAGATTTTCCACCGTTACATAACCCTCTCCATCACCCTGATTCATAACCAGCCAATATCCAAAAATGCCAGGTGGGTTCGGGCGCTGACCACAGCGGATGGTCGGGGGGCCAGAACATGATTACAAATAATTTGTCAATGGCAAATTGACCGCAAGAAACCCAAACAGATATAATATTTGCATAAAACAAACATATCCAACCTTGCTTACATTTGTAAACAGATTTACAAAATTAAAATCACTTGGAGATGATTTCCTGGTGTTCTTAGTCTTATGTCTAACAATAAAATTGTAAATGTTTTTTTGCTCAGTAATAAAAAAAATAAAAACCCGCGGGCCGCCAGTTAGGAAACCCTGCTGTAGAAGTACCGTCCAGGTGGAAATGTAGTCCTCGTCAACTACAGGAAATGGATGAGAGAAATGGGCTACCTATGGAATAGTAATACATGTACAGTATATAGCTAACAGCTAGACCTGTCTTGCATGGTCTATTGCAATCCTCTCTAGTAGCAGGAAGTCAGACAGGGAGTCTGAGCGGCTGTACATCAACTCTAATTAAGCTCTCCCAAGGGGACCGGGGGAGGCATTGACTGATGGGACTAGCGGGCTAATCGAGATATACGCTTGTGGTCCGAAACGGCAACAGGAAGTGAGGAAGACTTGACACACAAACTGACAGACGAGACCATCCGTGAACAATGGACTGACTGACAAGCACACAGGTTGACAGACAGAGAGACAGTAGCTTGACCGACAAGGAGACAGACACACAAAGACAGGTAAATCAACAGACTGAAAAGCAAGTCAATTGAAAAAGAGGCAGACCAGCAGTCTAGCAAATAGACAGGCGAATGGATGGATGATTGGAGAGAGGTGTAGGCTGTCTAGTGTAACTCACGTGGCTTCTGGCCCCATATAGGCAGGTGTAGCTTCCCAGAGTAGTAGTAGATGAAGCCCAGGACCAGCATGGGGCACAGGACGAACAGCAGCTTGTGTGAGGGCTTCATGGTGGTTCTCAGTCATTCACATGGCACATCGCCTACAGGACAGATGCAGAGGAGGAAAAGGGAATTGAGGATGAAGGAGTCAGTGTTGTGTGCAAATAGGCTGTCTGGCTGTGAGAAATGGCTTAGGCCAGGGTTCCCCACCTGGTGTGTTTTATTTGCTCCGCCCCCCCCCCCCCCCAAAGTTCTGAGCATTTTCATTGTTGGACATAAGACACCAGGATATCAGCTCCAATTGATTTTACAATTTGGAAATCTGTACAAGTATTCTCATACATAATAAAGAGACATGATCATATACGAAAAGGTAAGCAAGGTTTGAAATGACTTCGTTTGAGTCAAACATTATATCTGTCCAGGCTTCTTGCAGTCAAATTGCAATACAAATTGTTCCGGCTCCCCACCATCCACTCATGAAAAAAATAAATGATGATCCCTGGTTTAGGCTATGTCAAACCTTACCCAATCTACTCTTGGGCTCTGCCCAAAGAATGTAAGAGAGGCATTGTAATCTAGACCAATGCTTTTTTAAATTTTATATTTGTTATAAGGCAATTTTGTTGCTCTACAATGCAGAAAATGGCAGTTACAGGTGTTCAAACACGCAAAAATCTCTGCCACCCTCGGCCATTCTTAGCGGCGCCACAACCTTGGTTAAAAAAATCCTCGGGAGAAGCCTTCACTCTTTAGAGACAACCGATCTAAGACTACCCAATGCGGTGTTTATGCAATAAGGTGGATCACCAGAAAGTGCTATTAGTTTCACTTTTCCATTATGCTAAGATCAGTGCTCATGGGGAAGATAAAGAAGTCTGTTTTAACAGGTAAAGCACACCCTGCTTGTCAGCTACTTAACGTGGATGCTTCCATGATTACGGATAATCCTCAATGAATCGTAAAGAAAGTCAAACATACAAATATTATACCTCCCAAGACATGCTAACCTCTCACCATTACATTAAGAGGGGAGGTATGATATTGGTGCGTCCAACTTCCCTACTTTTGTTTGTCTTAAGTAACCTTTAGTAGGTATCAGAAATACATAAATAATGTTTTGTATGGCTATGAGGCAAGGCTGTTAGGGTACAGTAGCTGTTGATTCAGGGGAATACATGACAGGCACTAATTTGCAATATAGCCTATGTTGTTAGCTTGGCTTTTATAACATAAGGCTTAAGCAGACTGGCAGAGAGAAAACAGAGAGACATCAGAGAAGGTGCTGAGACAGATAAGACAGCACAACAAGGAGGCAAACAAAATGGCTAGAGTAGAGGCACAGTTATAGTGGTGAGTTGGTGTTTTTACATATTGCATTGGTTTTAAACATCAGCTGGTAATAAAAAATAAAAAAAAACAGGATGAGGACCATGTCTCCAGTCCACCTGGCCATGCTGCTGCTCCAGTTTCAACTGTTCTGCCTGCGGCTACGGAACCCTGACCTGTTCACCGGACGTGCTTGTTGCACCCTCGACAATTACTATGATTATTATTATTTGACCATGCTGGTCATTTACGAACATTTTAACATCTTGACCATGTTCTGTTATAATATCCACCCGGCACAGCCAGAAGAGGACTGGCCACCCCTCATAGCCTGGTTCCTCTCTAGGTTTCTTCCTAGGTTTTTGGCCTTTCTCAGGAGTTTTTCCTAGGGAGTTTTTCCCAGCCACCGTGCTTCTTTCACATGCATTGCTTGCCGTTTGGGGTTTTAGGCTGGGTTTCTGTACAGCACTTTGAGATTTCAGCTGATGTACGAAGGGCTATATAAATAAATTTGATTTGATTTGATTTGATGTCTCACCAGTCACTGGTACAGAAATGGTTGACTGATTAGTACTTGGGGTAACGGTCTTGCTGGAAGACCCACTTGCGGCCAAGTGTCCGCCTACAGCAGGGGCAACCAGGTTTTTGGCTAAAATATCCTGGTACTAGGTAAAGTGCATGATGCCGTTGACCTTAACAAGGGACCTAGGACCAGTGGAAGCAAAATAGCCCCATAGTACCAGGACATTTTAGCAAAAGCCTGGTTGCCTCTGCCAGGAGGTGAACACTTGGCCGCAAGTGGATCTTCCAGCAAGACAATAACTAAGCAAACATCAAAATCCACAAAGAAAAGGTTACTTGACCACAAAATCAACATTTTGCAATGGCCATCTCAGTCTCCGCCATTGAAAACCTGTGGTTTGAATTGAAGAGGACAGTCCATAAACGCAGGCTAGGATATTAAGAATCTGGAAAAATTGTGTATAGAGGAATGGTCTAAGATACCTCCCAATGTGTTCTCCAATCGCATAAAACATTTTTGAAAATGTCTTTCTCCTCACAAGTGTAGGGTGCTGGAGTACGGAGCAGGCAGTGGATGTGGGCTGGAGTGGATAAAATGTCAGGGCCGAATTGTAGTCCCAGTCCGTCCGTAGTCATTACGCTGATTCTGTTACAAAAAACGTATTAAAACGGAAGCAAACGGAACGGGAGGGACCTACCTGAATGTGTCCCACCATAGAAACTCTCGTTTTAGTTGCGAAACTGTTTGGCTAACGATTACTACATCCAAGGTTTGTTCTAGCTGGTTATCGTTCTAGCACGTAACGTCACGTAGGAAAATAACGGTCATTAATTCCAATTTCTATATGCAGAAATGCAGCCGTTTCTCAATAAAAACTATGTAGGCAGCTTGTTGGACATAAAATTACCTTTCCCTAGTAGCAGTCGGGTTGGCACCCACAGAAAAGAAAATTAGTACGGATAGCTTTTTCAGCTAACTCTTGGCTTGTTAGCTAACGTTAGGTACACAGTGAAATCAAATAAACTGTAGTGAAATTGCCTTGGGTTTGTGAGGTTCCATAATGAGTTATTTAATATAGCTATTGCAATCACCACTGTAAACTGTATACACGATAGTCAATTACAAAAACATTACCCTAGGTACGTTAGCTAGCTAAACACTTAGCTTGGAAGCCAGGCAAGATAGCCAGGCAAGATAACGGTTGTCTCAAATAACACGCTAGCTAACTAGCTAACATTCACCTATGTCCTACGTCGTTTAAAAACAGGACCTTCTCCCTAATACATCGAGCTGGCTAGAAGAAAACGTTTTTGGTCGTTACCTTAGCCTCTCTTTCAGATTTGCCCGTTGTTGAGAAAAGGCTAGACTAGTTTAAACTAGTTTAAACGAAGAGGTCGCCACCGTATTCCCCCTCCTTTACCGACCATCATCATGTTAATCCCGAGAACTCAGTTTAGCAGAATTGAAGACCTTCAGACTTCAGAAAATCTCCCTAAATATGTTTTTTTTTAAATATCACGCGACCACTCGCTCGCGCCGCGTTCTTTTTTTCTCCAAACCATCTTGCTCAGCATCATGTTCCTCACATCCCACTGTGCACACATGTCATTTCAACGTGGACTACCAGTTGCATGTCACGGAATTGGGGAGAAGGGGTAAAAAAATATATATTAAAAAATACCCCCCAAAAATGTATAATTCAATGGATAATATTTTGTTGAGACGTTGATCAATGACATTACAACCTATATTCACCCACTCAAAAAGACAGCTAAAAGTTAGAATTTCCAATGTGTTTATCATTATACTTTCAACCACCAAAGAGCACAACCAAATTCCAATGAAAAAACAATGTGGGATTTTTGGTTTAGTTGTCACACAATTGTATCGCTGTGGCTTTCAACCATTTAAAAGAGTAGTTCACTATTTTACAACTTGATGTTAGATGGTTCCACAACCCTGAAAGTAGTCTATAGGCCAAGATAACTGAACCATGGATTACAGTTTTTCTTTAAACAGCCACTACAAACTTCAGCTAACTTTCAATGGAAGTGGTGGGGGCATGAGAACATGTTAAAACAATTATGCGCAAATCACCTGAAATCAATTCAAATCAACTCCATATTTGGTTTGATGTTACTTAAAGGTGATTTTGTCATTTAAAAGAAAATAACATGCTCACATGCCTCCATCACTTCCATTGAAGTTTTCATTTGATTTAGTCTTATTCTTCAACTAACTAGATTTTTGGTAACATGGAGACATGAAACTATCCAAGGAGAAGATACATTTCCATAAAATGTGGATATTTGGTTCATATCGTTACATTTTAAATCCACCACAGCTTGAAACCTTAGGCCGATTGTATTGTCTATTTATAGCTGAATTCTGGGGTTAATTGAAACAATAGTTGTTGATACACATTTTGAATGGCTTTTACATATTGGATGTTTTACAAGAAAAATTACTTTTATTCATGGTTGTTTCTATTGTTTTTAAATGAGAAATATGTACTTTTTAACAAACTTAAAAGTAATATTCAAATGCTGTTTTTATGCTTTTATGCCATTTTTATGTGTATAAATGTTGTACAAATTTAAACTAGCTGTTTGTAAAGGAAATGTAACAATAAAACTTTTCCAAAATAAAAAAATTGGCCTGAATAGCATCGTTGATGATAGCATCAAAGCTTTTATTTAACTAGGCAAGTCAGTTAGGAACAAAATCTTATTTACAATGAAAGCCTAGGAACAGTGGGGTAACTGCCTTGTTCAGGGGCAGAATGACAGATTTTTACCTTGTCAGCTCAGGGATTTAATCTAGCAACCTTGTGGTTACTGGCCCAGCACTCTAAGCGCTAGGCTACCTGCTGCCCAACAAAAACAATAACAAAGAATATCTATATACAGTACCAGTCAAAAGTTTGGACACACACTCATTCCACAGCTTTTCTTTAATTTTTACTATTTTCTACATTGTAGAATAATAGTGAAGACATCCAAAACTATGAAATAACACATATGGAATCATGTAGTAACCAGAAAAGTATAAAAATATGTTTTATATTTGAGATTCTTCAAGGTAGCCACCCTTTGCCTTGATGACAGCTTTACAGACTCTTGGCATTCTCTCAACCAGATTCATGAGGATTGCTTTTCCAACAGTCTTGAAGGAGTTCCCACATATGCTGGCTGATTTTCCTTCACTCTGTGGTCCAACTCATCCCAAACCATCTCAATTGGGTAAACACTGGGTGATTGTGGAGGCCAGGTCATCTGATGCAGCACCCCATCACTCTCCTTCTTTGTCAAATAGCCCTTACACAGCCTGGAGGTGTGTTTTGGGTCATTGTCCTGTTGAAAAACAAATGATAGTCCCACTAAGCGCAAACCAGATGGGATGGTGTATAGCTGCAGAATGTTGTGATAGCCATGCTGGTTAAGTGTGCTTTGAATTCTAAAGAAATCACAGACAGTGTCACCAGAAAAGCACCCCCACATGGTGGGAACCACACATGCGGAGATCATCCATTCACCTACTCTGCGTCTCACAAAGACATGGCGGTTGGAACCAAAAATCTCAAATTTGGACTCATCAGACCAAAGGACAAATTTTCACCGATCTAATGTCCATTGCTTGTCTTTCTTGGCCCAAGCAAGTCTCTTCTTCTTATTGGTGTCCTTTAGTAGTGGTTTCTTTACAGCAATTCGACCATGAAGGCCTGATTTACACAGTCTCCTCTGAACAGTTGATGTTGAGATGTGTCTGTTACTTGAATTCTCTGAAGCAATTATTTGGGCTGCAATCTGAGGCGCAGTTAACTTATCCTCTGCAGCAGAGGTTTTTGGGACTGCACTTGAAGAAACTTTCAAAGTTCTTGACATTTTACATATTGACTGACCTTCATGTCTTAAAGTAATGATGGACTGTCGATTCTCTTTGCTTATTTGAGTTGTTCTTGCCATAATATGGACTTGGTCTTTTACCAAATAGGGCTATCTTCTGTATACCACCCCTACCTTGTCACAACACAACTGATTGGTCCAAACGCATTAAGAAGGAAAGAAATTCCAGAAATTCACAAGGCACACCTGTTAATTGAATCTGGTTGAGAGAATGCCAAGAGTGTGCAAATCTGTCATCAAGGCAAAGGGTGGCTACTTTGAGGAATCCCATGTACCCAATGATTAATGAAAACTTGCTATGTCCTCATTGTGGTTTTATGGACGTGTTAAATGCGTCTTATTTATACACTTTTGTAGTGTTTGTGAAATACATATTGTTATGTTTGGTAGCACTTATTTATTTTTCCTTTGCCTCCAACCCCTTTCCATGCTTGGAACGGATGTGGGTGGGGCTAGGTCTACATAGAGGTGCTGTTTTCAGAAAATTCACAAAAGCTCTGACGAAGGCCGTGAGGCCGATACGTAAGCTTATTAAATATCAGTGATACTATCAAGAGCAGTGTGCAGTTTCCTTTTTTCCTTCATTCTGTTTCAACTGTTGCCATGCACCTGCAAAAAGATTGCTCAGATGTGCGAGTGCCTTTTGAACTTTGAGGAATCTAAAATCTAAAATATATTTAGATTTGTTTAACACTTTTTTGGTTACTACATGATTCCATATGTGTTATTTCATAGTTGTGATGTCTTCACTATTGTTCTACGATGTAGAAAATAGTCTACGATGTAGAAAATAGTAAAAATAAAGAAAAACCCTGGAATGAGTAGGTGTGTCCAAACTTTTGACTGGTACTAATTGTATACTGTAGCTAAGAAAGTAATACTAAGGGGATGTTTTCTAGTAATGTCACGTCCTGACCAGTAAAGGGGTTATTTGTTCTTATAGTTTGGTCAGGACGTGGCAGGGGGTATTTGTTTTATGTGGTTCTGGGTGTGTTTGTGTATGTGTTCATGTAGAGGGGGTATTTGGTTTATATGGTTCGGGGTGGTTGTGTACGTAGAGGGGTATTTGATTTATTAGTCCAGGATTTGGTTATTGTTCTATGTTAGTTTATTTCTATGTTCAATCTAGTCATTTGTATTTCTATGTTTAGCTAATTGGTGTTGGGGGCTTCAGTTGGAGGCAGCTGTCTATCATTGCCTCTGATTGAAGGTCCTATAAATAGGAATGTGTTTGTGGGAGATTGTTTCTTGTTTTGCTGTATGCCTGACGAGACTGTCTAGTTCGTTTTATTTTTTGTATACGTTGTTTGTGTTTTTCCTTCTTCACTAATAAAAAGAAGATGAGTATACATTTTCCCACTGCGTTTTGGTCTACACCCTACGACACCCGTGACAAGTAAGCTGTTAGTAGCCCATGTGCCTCACCCTAATAATGTGGTTCCTTTCCCCCTCATAACTTAGCATACTGTTCTGACTTGGTGGTGCACATGTATCATATGTAGCCTGTTTTAGAGAAATGTAATCATTGAATATTGTAAGAGCTTTCATTGTCTGCTAATATGCCCCCTTTATTTATCCAAAGATTCTGACTTGGTGTACAGGGAGAATACTGGAAGAATGGCCCATGTTCTGAATTCTGTTGCTGTACATTTCAAAAGTGCTGAACAAATATTTATATTGACTACATCCGTCCTAACTCGCTCATGAATGTCTTAATCGAAATTACCGATTGCCTCTTTTCGGCTCGTCGTCCCCTTATGCCATAGTTTGTACATCTCAATTGTCAGTAGACAACACATTTGTTTAAGCAAGTTGGCCATATCAGCTACAGTTGAAGTCAGAAGTTTACATATACACTGCTCAAAAAAATAAAGGTAACACTAAAATAAAACATCCTAGAATTGAATGAATGAAATACCCTTAAATACTTTTTTTTCTTTACATAGTTGAATGTGCTGACAACAATCACACAAATAATCAATGGAAATCCAATTTATCAACCCATGGAGGTCTGGATTTGAAGTCACACTCAAAATTAAAGTGGAAAACCACACTACAGGCTGATCCAACTATGATGTAATGTCCTTAAAACAAGTCAAAATGAGGCTCAACAGTGTGTGTGTGGCCTCCACGTGCCTGTATGACCTCCCTACAACGCCTGGGCATGCTCCTGATGAGGTGGTGGACGGTCTCCTGAGGGATCACCTCCCAGACCTGGACTAAAGCATCCACCAACTCCTGGACAGTCTGTGGTGCAAAGTGGCATTGGTGGATGGAGCGAGACATGATGTCCCAGGTGTGCTCAATTGGATTCAGGTCTGGGGAACGGGCGAGCCAGTCCATAGCATCAATGCCTTCCTCTTGCAGGAACTGCTGACACACTCCAGCCACATGAGGTCTAGCATTGTCTTGCATTAGGAGGAACCCAGGGCCAACCGCACCAGCATATGGTCTCACAAGGGGTCTGAGGATCTCATCTCGGTACCTAATGGCAGTCAGGCTACCTCTGGCGAGCACATGGAGGGCTGTGCGGCCCCCCAAAGAAATGCCACCCCACACCATGACTGACACACCGCCAAACCGGTCATGCTGGAGGATGTTGCAGGCAGCAGAACGTTCTCCACGGCGTCTCCAGACTGTCACGTCTGTCACATGTGCTCAGTGTGAACCTGCTTTCATCTGTGAAGAGCACAGGGCGCCAGTGGCGAATTTGCCAATCTTGGTGTTCTCTGGCAAATGCCAAACGACCTGCACAGTGTTGGGCTGTAAGCACAACCCCCACCTGTGGACGTCGGGCCCTCATACCACCCTCATGGAGTCTGTTTCTGACCGTTTGAGCAGACACATGCACATTTGTGGCCTGCTGGAGGTCATTTTGCAGGGCTCTGGCAGTGCTCCTCCTGCTCCTCCTTGCACAAAGGCGGAGGTAGTGGTCCTGCTGCTGGGTTGTGGTCCTGCTGCTGGCCTCCTCCATGTCTCCTGATGTACTGGCCTGTCTCCTGGTAGCGCCTCCATGCTCTGGACACTACGCTGACAGACACAGCAAACCTTCTTGCCACAGCTCGCATTGATGTGCCATCCTGGATGAGCTGCACTACCTGAGCCACTTGTGTGGGTTGTAGACTCCGTCTCATGCTACCACTAAAGTGAAAGCACCGCCAGCATTCAAAAGTGACCAAAACATCAGCCAGGAAGCATAGGAACTGAGAAGTGGTCTGTGGTTAGCACCTGCAGAACCACTCCTTTATTGGGGGTGTCTTGCTAATTGCCTATAATTTCCACCTGTTGTCTATTCCATTTGCACAACAGCATGTGACATTTATTGTCAATCAGTGTTGCTTCCTAAGTGGACAGTTTGATTTCACAGAAGTGTGATTGACTTGGAGTTACATTGTGTTGTTAGTGTTCCCTTTATTTTTTTGAGCAGTATACTTAGTTTGGAGTCATTAAAACTTGTTTTTCAACCACTCCACAAATTTCTTGTTAACAAACTATAGTTTTGGCAAGTCGGAGAGGATATCTACTTTGTGCATGACACAAGTCATTTTTCCAACAATTTTTTTTACAGGCAGATTGTTTCACTCATAATTCACTGTATCACAATTCCAGTGGGTCAGAAGTTTACATACACTAAGTTGACTGTGCCTTTAAACAGCTTGGAAAATTCTGTCATGGCTTTAGAAGCTTCTGATAGGCTAATTGACATCATTTGAGTCAATTGGAGATGTACCTGTGGATGTATTTCAAGGCCTTCCTTCAAACTCAGTGCCTCTTTGCTTGACATCATGAGGAAATCAAAAGAAATCAGCCAATACCTCAGAAAAAAATTGTAGACCCCCAAAAGTCTGGTTCATCCTTGGGAGCAAATTCCAAACGCCTGAAGGTACCACATTCATCTGTACAAACGATAGAACGCAAGTATAAACACCTTGGGACCACGCAGCCGTCATACCGCTCAGGAAGGAGACGCGTTCTGTCTCCTAGAGATGAACGTACCTTGGTGTGAAAAGTGCAAATCAATCCCAGGACAACAGCAAAGGACCTTGTGAACATGCTGGAGGAAACGGGTACAAAATTATCTATATCCACAGTAAAACGAGTCCTATATCGACATTACCTGAAAGGCCGCTCAGCAAGGAAGAAGCCACTGCTCCAAAACCGCCATAAAAAAGCCAGACTACAGTTTGCAACTGCACATGGGGACAAAGATCATACTTTTTGGAGAAATATCCTCTGGTCTGACGAAACAAAAATATTACTTTTTGGCCATAATGACCATCATTATTGTTTGGAGAAAAAAGGGAGAGGCTTGCAAGCCGAAGAATACCATCCCAACCGCAAAGCACGGGGTGGCAGCATCATGTTGTGGGGGTGCTTTGATGCAGGAGGGACTGGTGCACTTCACAAAATAGATGGCATCATGAGGAAAGAAAATTATGTGGATATATTGAAGCAACATCTCAAGACATCAGTCAGGAAGTTAAAGTTTGGTCGCAAATGGGTCTTCCAAATGGACAATGACCCCAAGCATACTTCCAAAGTTGTGGCAAAATGGCTTAAGGACAACAAAGTCAAGGTATAGGGTGGCCATCACAAAGCCATGACCTCAATCCTATAGAAAATGTGTGGGAAGAACTGAAAAAGAGTGTGTGAGCAAGAAGGCCTACAAACCTGACTCAGTTACACCAGCTCTGTCAGGAGGAATGGGACAAAATTCACCAAACTTATTGTGGGAAGCTTGTGGAAGGCCACCTGAAACGTTTGACCCAAGTTAAACAATTTAAAAGCAATGCTACCAAATACTAATTGAGTGTATGTAAACTTCTGACCCACTGGGAATGTGATGAAAGAAATAAAAGCTGAAATAAATAATTCTCTCTATTATTCTGACATTTCACATTCTTAAAATAAAGTGGTGATCCTAACTGACCTAAGACCTGAAATGTTTACTAGGATTAAATGTCAGGAATTGTGAAAAACTGAGTTTAAATGTATTTGGCTAAGGTGTACGTGAACTTCCGACTTCAACTGTATGTTGAATGCAGTAAATGAGGCTGAATGAACTGTTTTGCTGCCAGACAAGGCTCCTCTGATAGCCAGGTGTAGCAGTGGTAAGGATTCACTCCATGGTGCTGAAAAGAAAGCCTGCTATTGGGACAGCATGATGTAGGTTCTAACAGTTTGTGGGCACAATTTGTCACTGTTATAGTGCAATTCATGTCTTGTTTAGTGTTGTGTTGTGGCTTTACTGGGATGCATCCCAATTTTTTTGTTTTTGTTTGCCACACCAATATGTACATGCTAAAATCACCACTGGCAACAGTGAATCTATTTATTTTTTAAGTGAAGACAGCTCAACAATTATTCTCATGATATCACATTGGTAGTGTCAGTGACAAATGTCATAGCTAAGCAGGGCTGGGTTTGGTTAAAATCCTGGATGGGAGACCAAAAGTTAGCTGAAGCTAAATAAATTCTCCATTAGGTTTTGCCCGGCGTATTGTTTTTTTTCGGATAGTGGATATAACATTGAAGAGCTGACATTGTTTTAAAGGTACAAGTTCAATATATTTGATACAAGGTTTGTCTTTGTGGAAATTTGGTGTCCATGATGACATAATCCTGTGGTTGAAATTTCACCCTCAAAACAATAGTTTACGTTGATTACTTTTTTCAAATGCAACGTATTTTCCACATAGATACCACCTCACAATACGGTGATAAATTACTGAGAAACAACGGATTCAACCAGTTTGTGTTGTGTAGGATGGTTCTGTTGCACTTGCGATTGTCTCCAGTACTTCAATTGAGTTGAATGCACCTTTTCATTTGTTCAAACCTTCGTGGCCCTCTCCCTGTCAGCTATTACATTATATTCGGCTATTGGATATGCAGTGTGGTGGTCCCATCAAAATCCCTTCATTGTCCCCCTCGTCCTTTCAAAGTTTTGTCTAACTCAATAGTTCACGACGTTCAACAATAGAGATTGTTGTATTGTCGCCTACACTATGCAAATACTTGCATACATTTATAAGAAGAGTGACTTCTGTGGTGGGCTGTACACTCTCGGTAGAAGCCACAATGTAGTCTATTTGCCCAAATGTTGCTGTTGGCATAGATTGTTGGAGCTCAGCAGGTCTATACTCTCACCTGCTCAGAATGCACTTATTTCACTTGTCATCCGAGCAGCCAAGTCATGTACGTGACATTCATAGGCCCCATCCTATATTGGGATCAGGGCTAGGATGAAAAAGGCATCAATTCTGCAGCCAGCATATGTGGGAACTCCTTCAAGACTGTTGGAAAAGCATTCCTCATGAATCTGGTTGATCTACTCATATTGAATCAACCAGGAAACACAATCCGGACAGACACTGTTTTCCAGTGTTCCTTGTACTTTTGCCTGTGGACAATAAGGAAATTGAGGCTGCCATCCTCAATGTGTCATTGGAATTTCATCACACTCAAACTGAAACTCAAATTATTTTGTAACTGCGCTGAGAAAATACACTTTTGGAATAACTTTTGTTTTGTTAATTTCATCCAATTAACATTGATTTACTTGAAACGTAAATCCTTGTTAAAATATTATAAACAGATTCTGGCGGAGCTAGCATGTTGGAGTGAACGGCTGTGTGTGAGAGGCTCCTGCAACTTTTTTGCGAAATAATCTAACTTAACTTACTTTATAGCACTTTTTACAACAAACGTTTCTTTCTAATACAATATTGTAACTTTCTATGTGAAAATGCCGAGTAATAAGCGACCAAAGGACAATAAATCCACTTCGGAGGCCTACTCCCCGCCAAACAACGAGACAGACATGGCGGAAGGCACAGGTAACAACGTGACACTTACAGAACTTACCCGGGCTTTGGGAGAACTACGTGTTGCTATAGCTGAGGATCTTAAGGCTACTATTGCTGAACTGGACACTAAAATTGAGAGCACCATTCGAACGGTCGCCTCGCAGGGCCAGAGTATTGTGGACCTTGAGAAAGCCTCTGAATTCAACGCTGGTAGGATCGACGAGTTGGAGAAGCTATGCACGTCGTTGCAGGATAGCGTGCAGAGGCTTTCTGTTAAAGTGGTCGACCTGGAGGGCCGATCCAGACGTCACAACCTTCGCGTTGTTGGGCTGGCAGAGGGGATAGAGGCTGGCTCTCGCCCCACTGACTTCTTCGCCAAGCTATTGAAGGATGCAATGGGATCGGATGTTTTGGCTTCAGATCCCCAACTGGACCGTGCACATCGCGCCCTTGTCCCAGTGCCTCGACCGGGCCAACGTCCTCGCCCAGTAATCATCTGTTGTCACAGTTTGAAGACCAAGGATCTTATCCTGTGCGAGGCTCGATTGAGGGGCAACCTGTTACATAAAGGGCACCCCTTCCGTGTCTACGAGGATTATGCGCCCGATGTGGCAAAGCACCGCGCCGGTTACAGAGATGTCATGACCAAACTCTACAAACTCCATCTTCGCCCAGCCTTGCTCTTCCCTGCAAGACTAAGAATTACCCCGCCTTCCGGAGAGAAGATTTGGCTCTCCTCGGTTTTGGACGCAGAGAAGTTTATCCGGGAATATACGCCAATCCCCCGTACAGGTTAGAGTGCCTTGTCATTGTGTGTTAGGGTCTGCTCATGGACTCGAACCCATACTATACCATAATGGGTGAAACCGTACTAAACGGTCTCGACAGGGCCTGCCAAACATGTAACACGCTGAGCTGACCAATGGAGGGCGGTTAGAGCTCTCATTTAACGTCAGTTTCACTTTAATTCCGACTGGGTTCGGGGTGGTGCCTGTTTGGGAGGCCTTCCAGGTCTGATCATTGACACTTTCGGATGGATATACTTATGTTCCCCCATTTTTGTTTTGTTTCGTTATTTATTTTTCAATTCTTACATTATTCCTATTACCATACCAGGTAGTTATTGCTTGCGGGGGTCTGGGGGTGATGGCTGGGAAGGGGCAGACGCAGACACCTGGATAGCAAGTTGATGTTTTGTGCTGTTCTGCCTTTGTCATAGCCTGGCCCGCTCTCACGATTAGATTCCCACCAGACCTCCGTGGTGCTTCTGTCTGTGTAGGTGTGCGTACATATAATTACTATGTGTACTTTATTATTATTTTCTCTTAGCATTTTAGTATTAGGTATGTGTATATTTTAAATTAGTGTAGATTACTATTCTGGGGTGTGTATGTAGATGTGTGTATCTGTATATATATTTTTTTAAATATTTATTTCTATAAGTATATATTTTTGGATGTATGTGCGTAAGTGTATGTGTGTATGTGTATGCACGTGTGTGTGTGTGTATGTGTATGCACGTGTGTATGTGTATGTATGTATGTGTGTGTGTATATATATATATATATATATATATATATCACTATTGTTTTTTTAGTTATTAAAAATATAATTTTAAATTTTTATTTAGAAGGGGAAAAAAATGTATTTTTTTATTATTATTATTATTATTATTTTTTTTTTTTTGATTGGGGGGTACGTTCAATTTATCTAAATCCTTGTTCCCATCTCCTAACCCATAATATGTAATTGTACTGCTGTCTATGTCGGTTGCTGATGGTTTATGTTTAGACCGGCATTGCTTAGCAATGTAATCTTGTGATGCTATATCTTGCTTATCTCAGGGATTGACCCAAGATGACGCTTAAATGCACAATATGTTTAAGTTGCAACTTATTCTGTTTAGGTTTAATAGATGCTAATTGAACACTTTAATCGCGGGAGTCTCCTCAGTTCAGATGTTAGGATAATGAGAGGTGAACGTATAGTTGGGATTTTATTTTTGTTTTACCTCTTGTTCGAGGTCGCGCCGTGCTTTTTTGGCATCGGCCAGACAATGTGTTTATTATTTTTATTTTCATGTTTTTTTCTCTCCTTTTTGTGTATGCCTGTTAAATGTGGGTTGATGGGAGGGGTAAATGTTGGGAAAAGTAGGGGAATAGGGTGGAGAGTAAAGGTGCTTGCAGGGGGGAGGGGTGGGTTGGATACTGCTCGGGTGTTGGTGCTACATATGCTGATCGTGATGGTTTGGTGCGCTTTCTTACCTTTTTAGTAACTTACATGCTATGCAGGCCATAGGAACTACAAATGAGAGGAGGGCGGGGCTTACATTCACTTCCTGGAATGTCAAGGGTTTAAATGAACCAATTAAGAGAGGCAAGGTCCTAGCCCACTTGAAAGCACTCTCGTCTGATATTATATTTTTGCAAGAAACCCATCTGAAAAACAATTCTCATAACAGACTTAAATGTAAGTGGGTGGGGCAAGTGTATCACTCTAACTTCTCTGCCAAAACGAGAGGCACAGCGATTCTGGTACGGAAAGGAATTCCCTTTCAACATAAAACCACTATTGTGGACAAAGAGGGTCGTTATGTGATCGTAATAGGAGAGATCCACTCTACTTCTGTAACTCTACTTAATATCTATGGGCCAAACATTGATAACCCCTCTTTTTTCAAAAGAGTCCTTGCCCTGATTCCAGATATCTCCCTTACTAACCTGGTCATTGGAGGAGACCTCAACTGTGTACTAGACCAATATTTGGATAGATCCTCTACCCGGCGAACCCCTACCTCCTATTGAAGCGAATTCTTGAATACCTACATAAAAAATTTGAACTTATTTGATATATGGAGGATCTCTAACCCTACGGGTAGGGAATACTCCTTTTACTCTCATGTTCACAATGTTTATACTCGAATTGACTACTTTTTGGTTGATGCTAAACTACTCCCCTATACCTGTAATGTGAGGTATCATGATATTATAATCTCTGACCACAGTCCACTCACTTTCTCCCTGAGATTGGGTGACATCGTACCAAACGAGAGGGTCTGGAGGTTGAATCCTCAGCTCCTCACTGAACCAACATTCTGTGAACATCTTAAAGATCAAATTACATTTTTCTTTGATACCAACGACAACACAGAGACTTCCCCAGCATTATTGTGGGAAACACTGAAGGCTTATTTGAGAGGCTGTATCATCTCCTTTCAGACTGCCAGGAGTAGGCAAAGCAGAAGAGAATTGGTAGAACTGGAGGGACAAATTCACTTACTGGATAGGGAGAATGCTAGACACCCATCTAGGGAGAAACATAAAAAAAATTATGTCTTTAAAATTTAAATACAATCAGATCCTCTGCTAAAATTGCTAAATCTTTTCTCTATGCCAAGCAAAAATATTTTGAGTTTGGTGACAAACCACACAAACTACTCGCCAGACAACTTCGTAAGAATGTGAGTGACCGTATGATTCACAAAGTTAAATCTGCATCTGGGGAATTACTCTCTTCCCCCAAAGACATAAATGACAGATTCCGTCAGTTTTATGAGACTTTATATACATCTAAAGCGGACCCTAACCCCTTAATTATGCAAAACTTTTTGGAGAACTGTAATCTTCCTGCCCTGAACCAGGAAGACTCTAACTTCCTGAATAAGGAAATATCTCTTGAAGAAATTACAGAAACAATAAAAACTCTAAAGAGTGGCAAGACCCCGGGCCCAGATGGATACCCGAGTGAATTCTACAAAACATTCAGCAACATGCTCTCTCCCTACCTACACAAAATGTTGGTTCAGGCCAACGAGGATGGAGTGCTCCCATCCACTTTGGATGAGGCGTTTATTACAGTTATACATAAGAAGGGTAAGGATCCGGAAGAGGTAGGGTCATACAGACCAATATCCCTCCTTAATACAGACCAAAAGATTTTAGCAAAAACTTTGGCTAACAGGCTGAGCACTTTAATTGGCAAATTGGTCCATTCAGACCAGACTGGCTTTATCCCTAACAGAAACTCATTCTTCAATCTCAGGCGCCTATTCAACATTATGTATTCTCAGAGGTTACCTAACGTGGACCTAGCCGTTATATCTCTTGACGCTGAAAAGGCCTTTGACCAAGTTGAGTGGCCCTATCTATTCAAGGTCCTACAGAAATTTAATATTGGAGATGGGTTCATAAAGTGGATCCAGCTCTTATATAGGAACCCCTGTGCGAGAATACTCACTAACCAATCATTGTCGCCCCGATTTAACCTTCACAGAGGGACAAGGCAGGGTTGTGCGCTGTCGCCTATGCTCTTCGCCCTAATTATTGAACCTCTCGCTCAAGCGATCAGATCTCATGCAGCAATACACGGCTATAATACTAAACATACTCTAAATAAGATTTCCCTATACGCAGATGACATTATCCTCTATGTAACAGAACCCCAAGATAGTATTCCAGCTATTCTGGAGGTGATTAATTTGTTTGGTACCTTCTCGGGATACAGAATAAATTGGAACAAGAGTGAAGTAATGCCCATTCGGTTGCAAAACACCTCCTGGCTAGAACATCTTCCAGTTAAGCTATCTTCCGATAAATTTACCTACCTTGGAATTGTAGTTACCAAACAATACTCCTTACTATTTAAAGAGAATTTCCCCTCTGATGCAAAAACTTAAGGCAAACATACCATTTTGGAGAACTCTCCCAATTTCTCTGCTCGGAAGAATTAATGCCATTAAAATGGTCTTCCTCCCACAACTGCTCTACCTATACCAGAACATCCCAATATTCATACCTAAATCCTTTCATAAACAACTGGACTCTATTATCAATCCTTTCATCTGGGATTATAAAACACACAGGATAGGTAAAAAACACCTCTGTAAATCCAAGATGGAAGGAGGATTGTCTCTCCCAAACTTTATATTTTACTACTGGGCCGCCAACCTCCGCGCTGTTACGTTTCTGCTGGATGACGCACACCCGCCATCCAGCTGGCTTAGTATGGAGCGAGAGGAGTGCCACCCCTTCTCTATTGGTGCTGTGATTTTGTCACCTGTCAATCTGGAGATGTCACTTTACCGTAACAATCCTATTATACATAGCACAGTCCGAATCTGGAAGCAAATTAAAGTCCACTTTGATCTTAGACCAATATCATTCATGCTTCCTGTTGCCAGGAATCCCTCCTTTGTCCCCTCTAACCTTGATAACACCTTTGAGCGGTGGGGAAGAGTTGGGGATAAGTACCATAGGGGATTTATATATAGGGGGAACCTTTGCTTCCTTTGAATCGCTGAGGGAAACTTATAATCTTCCCAGAAGTAACTTTTTCAGATACCTACAGATTAGAGACTATGTTAGAAAATACCTCCCAACATTTGGGAATGCTAAACCTATAAAAATATGCCCCACCTCAGACAAACTGATATCTCGTATATATGATGCTTTTCAATCTGTTAGCGCACCCTCTACTGATGCCATTAAGGCAAAATGGGAGGAAGAACTAGGGACTGACATTTCGGTGGCAGACTGGGAAGATAGCTTGGTGTATATCCACACCTGCTCCATTAACTCCAGACATCGTCTCATACAATTCAAGGTATTACACAGATTACACTATTCCAAAACCAAACTGCATAGGATATTTCCTGGGACATCCCCTATGTGTGATAAATGTCAGGCTGAGCAGGGTACACTACTCCACTGCTTTGCCCTATGCTCTAACTTGTATGGGTATTGGTGTGGAATTTTTGGGGTCCTCTCTGAAGTTCTGGAGACTTCAATAGACCCAGACCCGCTTCTGATAATCCTGGGAGTGTCTGATTCCCTAAACGGATTAACCAACTCCCAAAAACAACTCATCTCTTACAGTCTCATTTCGGCAAAAAAATTAATCTTGTTGTTTTGGAAAAAGAGGGAAGCGCCCTCTACCAAATTATGGCTCAGCGAATTGGCAAACACTGTACACTTAGAAAGAATTAGATATATTTTGAACAATAAATTATCAACATTTGATCAAATCTGGCAGCCTTTCCTCTCTTACTTGGACCAGGCGGCGCTGTGAATTTGCACTTAACGCACTCTCAATTGTCATACGGTAATCTACCTTTGGGCAGCGTGTGCTGGCCCCGCCACCCGAGCAGTTGGGGGGGGGGGGGGGATAGGGTGGAATAAGGGGGGATAAAGTGGGGTATAAGTGGCTACATCGACCCTTTTTTTTCTTTTTTTTTCTTCTCTCTAGCTGTCCTTGTTTTGTATGTCTTGTTTTGTAATATTTGTTTTGTGCCCAGAACTCTGGGTCTTTTGGTTAATGTCTGTTCTCTTATGTTTAGATAAGAACTGTAAACTTGTCTTTTATACCTATACACCATTCTTGTGTATGTGTTCAATAAAAAATATTTGAACAGACAAAAAAAAAAAAATATATATATATATATATATATATATATATATATATTATAAACATTCTTTCCCTCAGTACAGGGCCCTAAAACAGGTTTCATTGAATTTCAGCTAAAGCATCCATAGTCCACCAACCTGAAATGAGAGACAAATTGAGTTACTCAGAGGCTAAAAGCCACACCGGTTGTGCTGACCTTAAATTCACCTGAGCACCAGAAGGATAAATCACACCATAACTGTAACGTGCGTTGTATAGAGGGGACCAAGGTGCGGCGTGTTGAGTGCTCATGATTATTCTTTAATGAAAACGAAACACTTTTACAAAGAAACAAAACGACAGCAAACAGTTCCGTCAGGCAGCAGACAACAAAACAGAAAACAACTACCCACAAACACAATAGAGAAAAAAAACAACTTAAATATGATCTCCAATTAGAGACAACGCGAACCAGCTGCCTCTAATTGGAGATCGTCCCAAAACTCCAACCTAGAAATAGAAAAAACAAGAACTAAACAGAAATAGAAAACATAGACAAACCACCCAAAAACACCCCCTGTCACGCCCTGACCAACTCTACTATATATACTAGGGTCAGGACTAGGGTCAGGACGTGACAATAACACTGGTCCACTAAGCCCTCACACCCAATCATCCCATTAGCGGATCAACAGTGGTTGCTATGACAGCAGTCTAAATGTGCATAAGCAAAAGCACAAGGTAGATTTTATCAAGAGATGGATGACTGGTGTAGATTTGATTTTCATGTTGCATAAAGACGTTTCAGTACAAAAGTCCTCCCCAGGTAATTTTGTGCAAAATGGTAATGGTTAAACTGCAGGAGTTATGGCCAGTATTCAGTGCCAAAGTGAGACAGTTGAGAAATTGAGATCATAAGGGAGTGTACAGTTGGCAGTCACTAATCAGGATGTGACCAAGCCATGTAGTAGTAAGTTCCTCCTAATAAGATAACCACTGCTAACTCACTTAGAAATCATTAACAATATACAGTTATAATTGGGAAGTTCTTTGAGTTTGCAAATTCGAACCAAAACCGAGTCAAATCATGAAAGCAAAAAACAAAACAAAAACCTAAACCACTCCAGGTTTTAATTTGTAGTTTCTCCTAATTCTATTGTTCTTCAACTCCATTTTTTTCAAACTTTGAGGAGACATTGTTACCAGTGATCTGACCAATTCACCACGCCTCCTGTGGTTGCAGCAGATATGCTGTAATAAACACCATATCTGCTTGAGCCACGTTGTCTTGGGTCTGTAATCTATAATGGACAGCAATACTGTATGGATTGCCTCATGGATGGAGAAACCCACCTTACCTTCAGTCAGTCCCCTTGCTCTAATGCCAAAGAACGAGACACAGAAAACAGGCTTAGAGTGCGAGGCTGTAGACTCATACTTATCACCATGCCTGGTTACTTAAAATCTTTAGCCATTGTTCCATGGCTGCTTTTGTTGTGTAGCTGAATATGGTTAAATGTAGGTTCGAGCTGATCCTAAATCAGTTGTTAAAAGGCATGAGGTAACCTGAGCTCTACCACCTGACCACCATGTGATTGGCACAAGGCCCCCCAAGCAACTAATACCCCTCTGAGATAAAGGAGAGCTCTGGGAACAAGAGAGAGAGTGAGAGTGAGAGAGAGATCGAGAGAGAGATCGAGAGAGAGGCAAAAAGAGCAAGAGGGTAAGCGGAAGGATAGAAAATGGGGCGTAAGGAGAAAAAAAGAGGGATTAAGGATCATATTACTAACATATACAGTAGCAGACAACAGTTTGGACACAGTTGGATACAAAAATGTCCAAGGGACATGGAAGAGTTTTTTCGTACTGGTACCCAGGGTTGGAGCCTCTTGTCAAGGCTGTGGGTGCCCAGAAATGCCCCACTCTCTGGGTGTTGGGTGAGTTTATAAGGAAGTAGAGAAAGAGGAGGGTTATTCCATGATAGCTCTGTAGATGAGAGGCTAGATATAGTCCTCTCTGTAACGGGAGTTGATGACTCGCTGTCTTTTGGAGCCCTGCTTCACCTCCTTCTCCGTGGAGATCCCGTCGATGCGCATGTCTGACGCCTTGGACTGAAGGAGTGAGAGACACAGGCCATGAGAACGTTAGTGACCGCTTAGCAATGAGTTAAGGTGGTGCCATTAAAAAGGTAGTATCACATATCATAAATAGAATTGAAGAAATACATTTACAACAATACCAGTCAAAAGTTTGGACACACCTACTCATTCCAGGGGTTTTCTTTATTTTTACTATTTTCTACATTGTAGACATCACAACTATGAAATAACACATATGGAATCATGTAGTAACCAAAAAAAGTGTTAAGCAAATCAGAATAGATTATATATTTGAGATTCTTCAAAGTAGCCACCCTTTGCCTTGATGACAGCTTTGAACACTCTTGGCATTCTCTCAACCAGCTTCATGAGGTAGTCACCTGGAATGCATTTCAATTAACAGGTGTGCCTTGTTAAAAGTTCAATTCCACAAATTATTTCCTTCTTAATGCATTTGAGCCAATCAATTGTGTTGTGACATGGTAGGGGTGGTATACAGAAGATAGCCATATTTGGTAAAAGACCAAGTCCATATTATGGCAAGAACAGCTCAAATAAGTCCATCATTACTTTAAGACATGAAGGCAACAACACGCCATCCCATCTGGTTTGCGCTTAATGCGACTATAATTTGAGATTTTTGTTTTTTGGTCTTTGTGAGACGCAGAGTATGTGAACGGATGATCTCTGCATGTGGAGTTCCCACCGTGAAGCATGGAGGAGGTGTGATGGTGCTTTGCTGGTGACACGTTCTGATTTATTTAGAATTCAAGGCACACTTAACCATCATGGCTACACAGCATTCTGCAGTGATACGCCATCCCATCTGGTTTGCGCTTAGTGGGACTATCATTTGTTTTTCAACAGGACGATGACCCAACACACCTCCAGGTTGTGTAAGGGCTATTTGACCAAGAAGGAGAGTGATGGAGGGCTGCATCAGATGACCTTGCCTCAACAATCCCCTGACCTCAACCCAATTGGGATGAGTTGGACCGCAGAGTGAAGGAAAAGCAGCCAACAAGTGCTCAGCACATGTGGGAACTCCTTCAAGCCTGTTAGAAAAGCATTCCAGGTGAAGCTGGTTGAGAGAATGCCAAGAGAGTGCAAAGCTGTCATCAAGGCAAAGGGTGGCTACTTTGAAGAATCTAAAATCTAAAATATATTTTGATTTGTTTAACAAAATTTTGGTTACTACATGATTCCATGTGTGTTATTTCATAGTTCTGATGTCTTTACTATTATTCTACAATGTAGAAAATAGTAAAAATAAAGAAAAACCCTGGAAGGAGGTAGGTGTGTCCAAACTTTTGACTGGTACTGTATACTCAAATATCCAAAGGTGAAGTGTATTATTATCATATATTTGACATCCTATTTATAGGGCTAATGGTAACTACTTCTAAACTTCCAAAGATCCAATCAACGATAGAAGAATGATAGTAGATATCTCTACACATTGAAATGAAGGTGTCCTTTGTTGGGCAAATCAGATGTCAATGTAGCCAACATAAACCCAACCTCACTCTGAATTTACTTTCACATACAGCTTGTGCAAGAAAAGTAGAATAGTTGTTTAGGTAGTCTACACAAATGAGTACGGAAGCTGATCAATATTTTAATGTGTTGCCATGTTAGCTTAGCTGAAAAGAACACAGCTTCTATGCCAAATCTAAGCAGGGTACATAGAGCTAGGTATCTGGATGTTTGACTTGTTCTCACTGAAGTGCATTACCTCTCTTAAACCAGTAGAAGTCACAGTTTAGGCAGAAATCGTTGGACAGTGGTTTCACATTATATTTAAACACACAAACACGTTTGTTTTACTATCCTTGTGGGGACCAATGAAATTGATTCTCATTCAAAATCATATTTTCCCTAACCCTAACCCTTAACCTAACCCTGCCCCTAACCCTAAATCTAACCCGAAACCGAACCCTTAACCTCAAAACCCTAATTGTAACCCCACCCCTAAACCTAGTGACCGGCGAAATGTCCCTAATTATCCGAATTGTCCTGGTTTACTATCCTTGTGAGGTCTCCCCCCAACCCAACCCTACCCCACCAAACCTCCTCTCCCCTTTCCCTCAACATCCCATGTCTCATTTTGTCTAATTAAGTTGAGTGTAGTCCAGACCCAAGGAAAGCTGGCCATTAATGCGTCACTGCATCTGGATGAACAAACGCCCTGCAGAGCGTTTCCGCGTCGCCCGCTTGTCTTGAACCCCAGACGGGCTCTGGTAATGACCTGCTGCCCGGTATTTCAAAGGAGCCCATGACACCATGATGAATGAAGCTGACCCGGCAAAGAATACAGCTTATTGTATCAAAAAAGTGCTCGCAGCCACAAACACTGCAGTGCAAACCCTGCTAGTTAACATTCTTCCGAATTCAAGAGCAAATTTGTAAGAGTGAGATCTTGCGATTAAAAACAGGAGTTTTGCTACGTATTTCATCAGTGTTTTGAACTGTGGTAACTATCGCTCCAGGTTGCATAACCGATCTCTCTCATTACTTACACACTCTCACAGACAAGGCAAGCCAGACAAACCTTCCCTGTGTAGACTTCTACATAGAACTCTATTACAGTGGATTTAGTATAGACCTTACAGAATTTCTGAATTCAAAATGGATTAAATGGATTTTTTTCTCAAAGATTTACACATAATACTGCATAATGACGAAGTGAAAACATGTTTTTAGAAATGTTTGCAAATTTATTAAAAATGAACTATATGCACTATATATACAAAAGTATGTGGACACCCCTTGAAATTAGTGGATTTGGCAATCTCAGCCACACCTATTGCTGACAGGTCCAAAACAATCGCGCAATCTCCATAGACCAAAGATTGGCAGTAGAATGGCCTTACTGAAGAGCTCAGTGACTTTCAACATGGCACCGTCACAGGATGCCACCTTTTCAACAAGTCAGTTTGTCAAATTTCTGGCCTGCTAGAGCTTCCCCGGTCAACTGTAAGTGCTGTCAAAATGTCTAGGAGCAACAACGGCTCAGCCGCAAAGTGGTAGGCCACATAAGCTCACAAAACGGGTCCGCTGAGTGCTGAAGCGGGTAAAAATAATCTGTCTTCGGTTGCAACACTCACTACCGAGTTCCAAACTGCCTCTGGAAACGTCAGCACAAGAACTGTTCATCGGGAGCTTCATGAAATGGGTTTCCATGGCCAAGCAGCCACACACAAGTCTCAGATCACCATGCACAATGCCAAGCGTCAGCTGGAGTGGTTCCAATTCATCCCAAAGGTGATCGATGGGGTTGAGGTCAGGGCTCTGTGCAAGCCAGGCAAGTTCTTCCACACCTATCTTGACCAAACCATTTCTGTAGGGACCTTGCTTTGTGCACGGGGGCATTGTCACTTTGTGCACCAAGCGTCAGCTGGAGTGATGTAAAGCTTGACGCCTTTGGACTCTGGAGCAGTGGAAACGCGTTCCCTGGAGAAATGAATCACGCTTCACCATCTTGCAGTCTGACGGACTGAGTTTGGCGGATGCCAGAAGAACGCTACTTGCCCCAATGCATAGTGACAACTGTAACGTTTGGTGGAGGAGGAATAATGGTCTGGGGCTGTTTTTCATGGTTCAGTCTAGGCCCCTTAGTTCCAGTGAAGAGAAATCTTAACGCTACAGCATACAATGAGATTCTACACAATTCTGTGCTTCCAACTTAGTGGCAACAGTTTGGGGAAGGCCCTGTTCTGTTTCAGCATGACCAGGGGCAGAAAATCCGGAAATAACTATGTAATTAAAATGATATTAATAATACGCAATGAAAGCAATTGTGCTGATTATAGACACTTAATAGCGCGTTTTTAAGTTTCAAAAGATTGCAACCCCCCCACCCTTTGCTTCACAATGGTTTGATCCACTGCCAGTTCCTTAGCTTCCTACGTAACTGACGTGAGGTTAATCCAGTCAATCGCGCACACACACTAGCTGAATATGCAGAGCTGGCGCGCAAATATTAACTATTAAGCTAGCTAGTACCTATTCCATTTATGTGGCCTCGTCAAAGATGGAATCAGCATGCAGATGATGTAAGTTAGTGCTTCAAAGTCCCTGTGATAAGGTTAGCGATAAACTGAAATCCAAACTGAACAGAACTACACTCTCTTCTACCATTGTCTTAAATATATTTAATGGTCTCGTTGCAAAAGCTAAATTGTCGCAAGTGAACTTTTATTTATTTATTTTATTTCACCTTTATTTAACCCGGGTATCAAAGATTATAGCAAGCACCACTGAAACTGAATTGGTGCTTGCTAGCTTTGCAAATTCAGCTATTGTTGGAAGCCAGCCAATATGAAACAAACTATTAAAATTACAAAAGGTTGCAGCATATGTTGTGTAAATGGTGAACTCATACAGCTGTCAACTCTTGTCATTTTAATCCGTTTCACATTTGCTAGCTACCTTTTAGATCGAAGCCCAAATAGAATGATTGAAGATGATAGAAGCCCATCTCCTACTGTAAATAACCTACACACTGTGTGTGTAGCCAGCCAGCCAGCCAGGTAGAAAAATGGCAGAAAAATAATAGACGGACATCAGAGTATTTTTCAATACACCAAAACGCATAGTAAGAACCCTAGTAGCCTAATATCTCAAAGACTAGTTGATAAAATGTTCATAAGAAAGAAATGAAATTCTAATGGAAATGTTTCACAATGATGTCATTAGGCAGAGCAGGCAACAGATGGCACACAGACAGCAGAGTTGGGGACAGATATGCAGGGACAGACTGGCAGAGACAGGGAGTCTCAGGTAAGTTTGTTGAGTCTTTGTTTGGCAACATTATGAAAGGTTCTCAATTTTTTTGACTTGTAAAATAGGAACATAATTGGAAAATGCCATGGATACCCCCACTCTCAACTTAAACTGGTGACTGAATTAAGATTTGTTAAAGGCAATGGTATTGCTGTTGTGATTAGTTGTGTAGTTTTGGGTACTGGTAGTTAGGAGTACGGCAAACACCTTATTTCTTTGGTTCCTCAATATACATTTACCATATTACAATGTAGGCTATGTGTTACAGCACTACTTTTGGTGTCCCCCTCAGGAATTGCTCTTGAGAAAATTTCATGTAATTGTCCCCTCCAAAGTTGATATCAGATTTTCGCCAATGAGCATGACAATGCCCCCGTGCACAAAACTAGGTCCATACAGAAATGGTTTGGTTGAGATCGGTGTGGAAGAACTTGACTGGCTTCCACAAAGCCCTGACCTCAACCCCATCGATCACCTTTGGGATGAATTGGAATGCCAACTGAGAGCCTCGCCTAATCGCCCAACGTCATTGCCCAACCTCACTAATGCTCTTGTGGCTGAATGGAAGTCTTCTTGGTAAGCAACTGCAGTATAGATTTGGCCATGTGTTTTAGGTTATTGTCATGCTGAAAGGTGAATTAATTTCCCTGTGTCTGGTGAAAAGCAGACTGAAGCAAGTTTTCCTCTAGGATTTTGCCTGTGCTTAGCTCCATTCAGTTTCTTTTTATCCTGAAAAACTCCCCAGTCCTTAACGATTACAAGCATACCCATAGTATGACACAGCCACCACTATGCTTGAAAATATGGAGAGTGGTACTCAGTAATGTGTTCATTGGATTAGTATTGTGGAGTAACTACGATGTTGTTGATCCATCCTCCATTTTCTCCAATCACAGCCATTAAACTCTAATTGCTTTAAAGTCAACCCCTGAGCGGTTTCCTTCCTATCCGGCAATTGAGGAAGGACGCCTGTATCTTTGTAGTGACTGGGTGTAATTAATAACTTCACCATGCTCAAAGGGGTATTCAATGTCAGTTTTTTTTCTACCCATCTACCAACCCTCCTTTGCGAGGCATTGGAAAACCTCCCTGGTCTTTGTGGTTGAATCTGTGTTTGAAATTCACTGCTTGACTGACGGACCTCACAGATAATAGTGTGAGTGGAGTAGAGAGATGAGGAAGTCATTCAAAAATCATGTTAAACACTATTATTGCACACAGATTGAGTCCATGCAACTTATTATGGGATTTGTTAAGGACATTTTTACTACTGAACTTATTTAGGCTTGCCATAACAAAAGGGTTGAATACTCAAGATATTTCAGCTTTTAATTGTTAATTAATTTGTTTAAAAAAAATGAAAAACATAATTCCACTTTGACATTATGGGATATTGTGTGTAGGCCAGTGACCCCAAAAAATATAAATGTAATACATTTTAAATACAGGCTGTAACACAAGAAAATGTGGTTAGCGGTTAGAGCATTGGGCCAGTAACTGAAAGGTCACTGGATCGAATCCCTGGTCTGACCATGTGAAAAATCTGGCGATGTGGCCTTGAGAAAGGCACTTAATCCTAATTGCTTCTGTAAGTCGCTCTGGATAAGAGTGTCTGCTAAATGACCAAACATGTCTCTAGCACCTTGGAGGCAATGAAAATCAGGGGAAATGGATACGCCTGTATGAGTGAAGATGTATGCATGCTTTGAGGGGGGTACACGCTGAACATTAGCACGTGTGTGAACAATGCTTTGATATTCAGATTGCAGCCCACCCTTGGAGAGGGTCACACACTAAGACTTCCTAGCTGCCGCTGTTTCCTCAGAGTAAGAGACTACCAGGGAATTGGCACAAGAACAGGTCAAGGATAACCTATATTGTGGCCAGTCTACATTGGGCAGGTTCAGTTTACACACAGAATATGCTTTCTAGGACTGATTTCAATCAGAAAAGTTAGAAAGGCTGTATTATTAATATAACGATAGTGTTCAATCAGTTTACAGAGGAACAATTAGTTTGTGTGGCATAACAGATAAACATTTATGACAAAAACACTCCCAATAGGTCTGCATAAAAAAATCTGGTGACTCAACAAGTCAAGCCAGAACAGGTGGCAGGTGTGATCAAAGAGAGTTTAACATGACAAAAGCAGCTGATGTGAATAGAAAGCCTTTGACATCAAACCAGCCATTTAATTGTTGGCATAGCAAACACTAAGAGAAGGGTAATGACTAATGACAGGTAAGGAATGTGGCTTTCATAGCAGCAATGTACCATAACGCGCAAGTAAACGAATAGGAATTGAATCCATTTATCAAAAATAACGGTTTTAAATGAATTAAATACCTCATGTAGTCTAAATTCATTATTTCCTACTCTAACAAATATATATATGTTTTGTAGAATTCAAATGAAAAGTATGCGTTACCGACTATCCCATGCGTATTAGTCCAGTCTGAGCGCACGCCGGAGAGGTCAGACCCTTTTCCCCAGCGTGCTCCTGTTCGGCTGTGGAGCATGTCTTGGCGGTGAAAATCCACACAATGATGTCCTTTAAATGCACATAATTCTCAAGCGTCCAATTTTTCAGGTTATCTCCTCTTTGCCCGAAGTGAACAAAAAAAAAACAATTCAAAGGCTTTGGTTTCAGGAGAGCGCGAAAGGCGCCTCCCTCTATGCGGCCAAGCCTTTCTCTTCTTCTCTCCACCAAATCCTTTCAGTTTCCCCCTGCATAGGAACAGAATGTGTATAAATATAATTTTAATTTCATAAAAAGTTGAATAGTACACATAAATACGCACATTACCAAAATAGGTATGCTGCACGCTGTCCCTACAAAAGGGACATTTGAAATTAAAGGCACTGCAAGTACATTTTGGCTAACTTAACAAATCTCGTGGGAACATTCCGTTAATTATTTAATGTTGGGCACATCTGTAGAAATGTCAAACAAGGCGTTATCAATTCAAACAAACGTTATTACATGAACACACTTTATTTGCTGTTTGTGCGTGTGTGAGAGAGAGAGGGTTCATGTATGATAAGTTACAGACTCAGCGTCTTATGTATCATGCATTGTTATTGACATCTATAAACCATTTTTAAACATACAAAGCAATATAACGTGTATATTAAGTTCACCCTTACCTTTAGGACTTGCTCAGTCTTGCCTCCAAACATTGATTTGAGAAATGCGTAAACAACGCGCCAGGAACGCTCATAACCTTTAGGCTATTCCTGGGTTATTCCACAATACAATTTAAAAACATAACACTTCCAAGATACACGTTCGATTTTTGGGATAGAACTTCATTCCGGCTATGTCCTTGTTACAGAAACGTTGTCTATAGTGTCTCATTCAGATCTTGGAACTCGATGCCGTTCTTGTCTTTGGTACCTGTTATTTTTCAGACGTATACCTTAGGTTCAAAGACTATTGATGAGACCCTGCGCGCGTCAAAATCTACTTCTCGGCAACTGAGGATAAACGCATTTGCAACATTTCAACTCCATGCTCCGTGTCATTACGTGGTGACTTTGCAACTATTACCGAAGCTCCAAATTTTGTAGGCTATCCCATCGATCTTTGTTGAGTAGATATCAGACACACTGAGGACAAAAAATGTATCCAATGTTCAGCCTTTGCCGCTCTTGTGTTTATTCTCCCGCACACGACAGAAATACAATACAATACACAAGCACTGGAGGCTATGTATTCACCACGCTGCTCTGCCTTTCAAAAGCCTTGTGAAGCCAGATAGAACTGACGCTGTGAGAGTGCGGTGATTTTTCCTGCCCCTCCACATAGCTAAAATAAAGTTTTGTTCATGGAGAGAGGGCGCACTGGAATTGTCATATTTCAATTGGTTTTGTGTCTGGATCTGGAGACCTGTCGGTGTCTCAGTATTGACAACAAGGTTCTTACGAAAAATAAGAACAGGAGTCTTACATATATTTTGAGGAGATGCATGTTCTTCTATAATTGGCATATCGCCCACAGACTGACTCCCAATTTGTTTATGCTCCGAGTCCCATAAACCTGAGAATTTTTACTGCATTTCTTACATTCTTCATCAACTAACAAGGGACACACACACACACACATTAATGTTTGCCAACCTCCACTCCATGTTTGTGTAGCTGGTTTGCTATGCCCCATTGGAGAACCAAGAAATGAAGAGCGACACCACGGCTGTCTTTTAGACTTTTATGTTGATCTGCAATAGTATTGTGAAAAGACAGGACAGGAACACATCAGTCTCCAATGCACCATCAGACAAGTTGTTCTACACAGGAGCATGAAGAAAGGTAAAACACATATCCTGTCACACATCCCCAATACATTGCTAGGTGCTTTCAGTGTTGACAGTACCAAAATAAAACAACTCATGTACAAAAACACTGCAACACAAACAAGTTACAACGTGAAATCGCCTTCATCCCGTTCAGACCTTAGAGGGCCAAAACTACATCTCCCATAATGCAACACCATCACCAATCGACAGCTCAGCTAACCGTCTTCGTCACAGAAAGGCATGCTAGCTAGCAACACTTTCAGCACTCTGTAAACTATATTAATAACAACAATAAAACTCTGAAAGTTACGTGTTTCAATAGTCTCACTCTCCCTTATAACAATATATACAGCATTAACCTTGGGATGTTTTATTTATTTCACGTTATGGACTTCTACAAATGAGGTATCTGCAACACATACCTTTCTCTCTGTGTTTTCTCGGGCTGAGGAGAACGGGAGCTACGGGTAGTACCAGGGTGTTAGTAGGTGACGTAAACACCCAGATTAAATAAAATACATTTAATGAAACAAAACCCGAAGATGTTAACATCATTCAGCTACTGTATCTGCCTACCTACCATCAACAGGCATCACCAGTAGCGCAACAATTCAAAATAGATACCAAAATTAAAGTTCCTGGCGATCATAGCGATCAGACTCCCCCCTTCTGTCTAAACTTGGAATATTCCTGTTCGCGGGCTTTGGCCACTGACCCCTCTACCTGGTTGTTCTGTTCTGTGTTGTGTACTATTCTAATAATTTGAAGTTTGATGGAATAACCATTTTAACTCTACTACATTTGCATAGTCACACAGGGCCTACCTTACAGACTGTGTCACCAAGTCTACTGTCACCCATGGTGAGAGGGATAGATTGAAGGCAGTGAGTGGGATTCCTTCAGAAAGGACCTGCCTGACATACTTCAGGCCAGGCTTATGGTTGCACCGTGCAGCACGCACCTCAACTCCAGGGCCTCACGCCCCAACCCACCCTACCTTCCACCCCCTTACCAGGCCAGCCCAAACTCCCTCCAGCACCTGCACAATGGGGGAACTCCCTCCAGGGCAAACAGTGGGGTCTGCAGAGCACAAATCCTGGGCAAACAGCGCCTTGCTCGCCCCGCTCCCCCACACACAAGGCTGAGACAAACGCAGGGGAGGATCCGCGGTCCCTATAAATAGAACCTGGGTAACAATACACACAGCTGACTGTGGGAGGCAGGAATGTGTACAGCACCTCATGGCAGGTTCAACAACAAGTGGGACCCGTGGACTGTTCTGTGCCTATGCCAGAGAGGGACTGTCAAGCAAGGGGAAACCTGGGTAAGGGGAGATGGGGAGGATTAAGCAATACATGGTTACTACATTTCTCTGGATGACCCTCACACAGTTAGAGACGGAAATGTGAAACCATAGGCATAAAACCGCATCAATGCTGAAGAGTGATAATGAACCACAAGAACACGGAAACTAATGGATGACAGTTTCAAAGCTTTTTGAAGAGGAGCTTGACAATGTTTTCTTCGAACATGCCTTTGGCAAAAGGTGCTGCCTACATATATGTTTTCTGACTGGCAACTTTACTTTACAGCCGTGACATCACTTCCATCGGCATTGCTACTTAAAGGTCCAATGCAACCTTTTTTTTGTCTCAAATTATATCTGAGTAACAATTAAGTACCTTAGTGTGATTGTTTTCAATTAAAATGGTCATAGGAAACAAAATAGCTTCTTTGCGAAGAGCAATTTCTCAAGCTAGAATTTTGCTAGGACTGTCTAGGAGTGGTCTGATTGGGGAGGGGAAATCGGAAAACGAGCTGTGATAGGCAGAGAGGTTTGGAACTCTCTTTCTTATTGGTCTATTAACTAATTTACTATCTGGTGATGTCACCATTATCGTCATGATCCCAATTTCACAGTATTATTCCAACCTGTGTGGAAATATATATAAAACACAGGAACAACATGTTTTTGACTGCACTGGGCCTTTAAAGAACCAAAAATGTGCTTTGAAATGCATGGTTTTATGACAAGAGCCAAGAGCAGTCCCCTCTCTGTGGTACTGGGTACTAAGCCATCACTTTGACAGATTGTATTGAACTTGTACGGCATTGTGTGTGACTTCACAGCACAGCTTTGTGTATACCCACAGTTAAGCCCATGCGCACAAGGACAACAAACTCTCAGACACCAAGAACACACACACACACACACACTAAAGCACACACACACATGCACGCATAGACGCACACACATACACACACACACACACACTCCGAACACTACTTTGGGCATAATATGCTGCATGTCACCTCACGTAATATGCTGTGTCACCTTGCTCCTCCCATCCCCACAAGACGGTAACCTCAATAGGTGAAATCTCTACCAGTAACTCTGAGCTCTGTGTCCTCCAGTGTTCCCAAGAATAGCCGAGTCAGAGAAATATAGTCAACTAAGGTTTTGGATAAATGACAAGTTACATGACTGCCAACCTTTTACCTGCAACTGAATTGGCTGTGGAACAATACAAACTGTAATACAAACAGACATTACTTCTTACCTCTTATGAATATGACATACTGACTCAACCTGCAATGACAAATCCGTACTTTGTACTACACTTAATCTGATAGGCTACTTCATATATTGTATAACATGCCTTTTCTATAGCCTACTTATAGTTTCAAACTCATTTACTCATCACACTTTTCATTAAATGTCTTAGTCACCTAAAAGAGATGCCCGAAATGAAAAGCTGAATGACTTAATAGTTAGTTATGTAGTTATGCCAGCAAGTCACCGGCCAGCTGCAAGGCAAAGCCATTGTCCTGTTAAGAGGGCTTTTCGCTCCAGTCCAGCGCACACAGGACACTTTATTATTACCGAAATGTTTCTTAGCAGACACAGAGCTCTCAAGTACTTGTACTGCTCAACAGGCAGCTGTCCAGAGCAGTTTCCACGGTTACCGGATGGACGTCTGGGCCGTTGGACCTGACTATGTCCCGCCCTGTTTCCAGACAGGGTAGAGGGTAGTCCCAGTCCCGGATGGGGGGGATTATGAGAAGGTTGGAGGGGGGTAGGAGTGTGGTGCACCCTCCAGATGTGAGGGACAGTTTTTAAGAGAGTTTGGTTTCCTTTGGGTTTCTCCAGGTTCATCTAGTGCACAGGTCTGTTCACTGCCCCCACCCTCCTCTATCCCAAGGTGCCTTTCCTCCTTGGGTCTTGTCCAACTGTCATGTGCAAGTTTGCTTTCTCTTTTCTCTTTACAAGTGTGGACCTCCATCAAATCTAGGTTGAAGGACAAGGTAATATAAAGGCCACCAGGATAGAGTGGGTTTGCTTCCCGGGACCACCCCTACATAAAATGTATGCATGCATGACTGTAAGTCGCTTTGGATAAAGCGTCTGCTAAATTACATGTATTATATTTTTTCCCAATTTAGGTCAATGCCATTTTAGCGCTTGTCAATTTATGAAATAAATAATGAATTGAACATTTCCCATAAAATATTTTGGGGGGGTTTTCATTTCATGAAAGTTCTCTCAAGGCTTGTTATGGCAGTATTTATGCAAACAGACAACAAATACAGCTTACAGTGCCTTCAGAAAGATTTCCCAACTCTTAACTTTTTACACATTTTGTTGTGTTACAAAGTGGACTAAAATTGATTTAATTGTAATTTCTGTCAACAATCTACCCAAAATACTATGTAATGTGAAAGTGAATAAAACAATTGAACATTCTTAAGGAATGTATGGAACATATGAATATATCTTGACTAGATAACTATTCAATCCCTTGTGTCAATACATGTTAGAATCACCTTTGGCAGTGATTATGGCTGTGAGTCTTTCTGGGTAAATCTCTAAGAGCTCTGCACACCTACATTGTACAAATTTGCCCATTATTCTGTCAAGTTGGTTGTTGATCATTGCTAGAAAGCCATTTTCAAGTCTTGCCATAGATTTTCAAGCCAATTTAAGTCAAAACTGTAACTAGGCCACTCAGGAACATTCAATGTTATCTGGGTAAGTAGTGTATATTTATTTGGCCTTGTGTTTTAGGTAATTGTCCTGCTGAACTGTGAATTTGTCTCCCAGTGTTTGTTGGAAAACAGACTGACTTAGGTTTTCCTCTAGAATTTTGCCTGTGCTTAGATCTATTTATTTTTATCCTAAACATTTCTCTAGTCCTTGCTGATGACAAACATACCCATAACATGATGGAAAAAATATGAAGAGTGGTGCTCAGTAATGGGTTGTGTTGGATTTGCCCCAAACCTAACACTTTGTATTCAAAGTGCCACATTGTTTGCACTATTACTTTAGTGCCTTATTGCAAACAGGATGCATGTTTTGGAATATGTGTATTATGTACAAGCTTCCTTATTTTCACTCTGTCATTTATGTTAGTATTGTTGTAACGACAATGTTGTTGATCCATCTTACTGTACGTTATCTTTTATCACAGCCATTAAACTCTGTAACTGTTTTAAAATCACCATTGGCCTCATGGTGAAATCTCTGAGTGGTTTCCTTCCTCTTCGGCAACTGAGTTAAGAAGAGAGCCTGTATCTATAGTAACTGGGTGGATTGATACACCAACCAAAGTGTAATTAACTGCACCATGCTCAAAGGTATATTCAATGTCTTTTTTTAAATTAGAGTGTTCAGAGCACACACTGGACGCTCTGGCCCAGGAGAAGGGTTGATCTGAGCGTTCTCACCTCACAACGGCAGTCAAGCACCCAAGCTAACTGGCTAACGTTGGCTAGCTTGCTAGCTACTTCCAGAAACAATGACAGAAAACCTCACTCTGACAATTTTAAATTGCCCTAACAGAGCTGGTAAGGCTGTTTTGATGTTATCCAGTGCTTTGGTGACTAGCTGTGCTGCTGGCAACAATTTAACTATGCTTTTTTGCGACGTTTACTGACATATACACTACCGGTCAAAATTCTTAGAACCCCCTACTCATTCAAAGGTTTTTCTTTTTACTATTTTCTAAATTGTAGAATAATAGTGAAGACATCAAAACTATGAAATAACACATATGGTATCATGTAGTAACCAAAAAAGTGTTAAACAAATCTAAATATATTTTATATTTGAGATTCATCAAATAGCCACCCTTTGCCTTGATGACAGCTTTGCTCACTCTTGGCATTCTCTCAACCAGCTTCATGATGTAGTCACCTGGAATGCATTTCAATTAACAGGTGTAACTTGTTAAAAGTTAGTTTGTAGAATTTCTTTCCTTCTTAATGTGTTTGAGCCAATCAGTTGTATTGTGACAAGGTAGGGTTGGTACACAGAAGATAGCCCTATTTGGTAAAAGACCAAGTCCATATTATGGCAAGAACAGCTCAAAAAAGCAAAGAGAAACAACAGTCCATCATTACTTTAAGATATGAAGGTCAGTCAATACGGAAAATGTAAAGAACTTTGAAAGTTTCTTCAAGTGCAGTCACAAAAAAACATCAAGCGCTATGATGAAACTGGCTCTCATGAGGACCGCCACAGGAATGGAAGACTCAGAGTTACCTCTGCTGCAGAGTATAAGTTCATTACCAGCCTCAGAAATTGCAGCCCAAATAAATGCTTCACGGATTTCAAGTAACAGACACATCTCAACATCAACTGTTCAGAGGAGACTGTGAATCAGGTCTTCATGGTCGAATTTCTGCAAAGAAACCACCACTAAAGGACACCAATAATAATAATAATAATAATAAGAGACTTGCTTGGGCCAAGAAACACGAGCAGTGGACATTAGACATAGAAGGCCAGCATCCCGGAGTCGCCTCTTCACTGTTGACGTTTTGCGGGTTCTATTTAATGAAGCTTCCAGTTGAGGACTTGTGAGGCTTCTGTTTCTCATACTAGACACTCTAATGTACTTGTCCTCTTGCTCAGTTGTGCACCGGGGCCTCCCACTCCTCTCTATTCTGGTTAAAGCCAGTTTGCGCTGTTCTGTGAAGGGAGTAGTACACAGTGTTGTACTAGATCTTCAGTTTCTTGGCAATTTCTCGCATGGAATAGCATTCATTTCACAGAACAAGAATAGACTGATGGGTTTCATAAGAAAGTTCTTTGTTTCTGGCCATTTTGAGCCTGTAATCGAACCCACAAATGCTGATGCTCCAGCATTTGTGGATTAGCTAACACAATGTGCCATTGGAACACAGGAGGGATGGTTGCTGATAATGGGCCTCTGTACGCCTACGTAGATATTCCATCACAAATCTAGCTGCAGTAGCCATTTACAACATTAACAATGTCTACACTGTTTTTCTGATCAATTTGATGTTATTTTAATGGACAAAAAAAAGTGCTTTTCTTTCAAAAACAAGGACATTTCTAAGTGACCCCACACTTTTGAATGGTAGCGTATGTCACGTCCTGGCCATAGAAAGATGTTATTTTCTATGGTAGAGTAGGTCAGGGCGTGACAGGTTTTTTCCCCTATGTTTTCTGTTTCTATGTTGTCAGGTTCTAGTTTTGTATTTCTATGTTGCGGTTTTTTTTGGGATGATTTCCAATTAGAGGCAACTGGTCCTCATTGTCTCTAATTGGAGATCATACTTAAGTAAGGTTTTTTTACACCTAGGTTTGTGGAAGATTATTTCTGAGTTAGTGTATGTTTTTGTTCGTTCAGTTTATTTGTGTATGTATTGCAAAGTTTCACAGTGAAAATAAAATGTGGAACGACACACACGCTGCACTTTCGTCCGCTTCTCCTTACGACAACCGTGACAGAATCTCCCACCACCAAAGGACCAAGCAGCGTGCCCAGGAGAAACAAGAATGGACTTGGGAGGAAATTCTGGACGGGAAAGGACCCTGGAGTCAGGCTGGGGAGTATCGCCGTCCGAAAGAGGAAATTGAGGCAGCTAAAGCGGAGCGGCGATATTACGAGGCACTATACCAGCCACGAGAGGCAGCCCCCAATTTTTTTTGGGGGGGGGGCACATGGGGAGATTGGCAGTCAGGTTGGAGACCTGAGCCAACTCCCCATGCTTACCGTGGGGAGCGAGTGACGAAGCAAGCACCGTGTTATGCGGTGATGCGCACTGTGTCGCGATCTGTGCCTGCGCCCCGCATTTGTCGAGCTAGGTTGAATATCCAGCCAGGATGGGTTGTGCCAGCCCTACGCTCGAGACCTCTGGTGCGCCTCCACGGCCCAGTATATCCTGTGCCTGCCCCATGTACCCGGCATCCAGTGAGTCTATACAGCCTGGTACGCCCTGTGCCTGCTCCTTGCACTTGCCCTGAGGTGCATGTTACCAGTCTGGCGCAACCTGTGCCAGCCCCACGTATCAGGCCTCCAGTGCACCTGCCCAGTCCGGGGTGTCCTGTTCCTGCTACCCGTACTTGCCCCGAGGTGCGTGTTACTAGTCTGGCGCCACCTGTGCCAGCCCCACGCATCAGGCCTCCAGTGGGCATTCCCAGTCCAGAGCTTCCGGCGACAGTTCCCAGTCCAGAGCTTCCGCCGACGGCCTGTAGCCCGGACCCTCCGGCGACGGCCTGCAGCCCGGACCTTCCAGCGACGGTCTGCAGCCCGGAGTCTACAGCGGCGGCCTGCAGCCCGGAGTCTACAGCGGCGGCCTGCAGCCCGGAGTCTACAGCGGCGGCCTGCAGCCCGGACCCTCCGGCGACGGCCTGCAGCCCGGACCTTCCAGCGACGGCCTGCAGCCCGGAGTCTACAGCGGCGGCCTGCAGCCCGGAGTCTACAGCGGCGGCCTGCAGCCCGGACCCTCCGGCGACGGCCTGCAGCCCGGACCCTCCGGCGACGGCCTGCAGCCCGGAGTCTACAGCGGCGGCCTGCAGCCCAGAGTCCGGGTTCCTCCTCCTCCGATCCACGGTCCGGTGGCACAGAAGCAGAGGGATCAGCGGGCGGAGCGGGGGTTGCACCCCGAACCGGAGCCGCCTCCTCTGTGGGAGGATCCGCGGGATGAGAAGGTTATGTGTACTGCACCAGAGCCGCCATACACAATAGTTACCCACCCTAACCTCCCTTTTTTGGGGGGGGTTTGTTGTTTTGTTTAGGTGTGGTCGGAGTCCGCACCTTTGGGGGGGGTACTGTCACGTCCTGACAATAGAAAGATGTTATTTTATATGGTAGAGTAGGTCGGGGTGTGACAGGTTTTTTTTCCTATGTTTTCTATTTCTATGTTGTCAGGTTCTAGTTTTGTATTTCTATGTTGGGGTTTTGTTTGGGATGATCTCCAATTAGAGGCAGCTGGTCCTCATTGTCTCTAATTGGAGGTCATATTTAAGTAGGGTTTCTTTCCACCTAGGTTTGTGGGAGATTATTTCTGAGTTAGTGTATGTTTTTGTTCGTTCAGTTTATTTGTTTATGTATTGCAAAGTTTCATGGTGCAAAACATTTTTGGAACGACACACACGCTGCACTTTCGTCCGCTTCTCCTTACGACAACTGTGACATTTATATTTATATATATATATATATATATATATATATATATATAAACATTTTCTGAAGATCGTTTATCACATTATCGATCCAGTATTTCCTAAAAAGCCGTAAACCTGACACTGATTATGTCCGCAATGCCATGGACCGAAGAGAGGGATGGGTAAAAAGAGGGACAGCACGGGTCAGAGAGTGAGAAAACGAGGACAGAGAGAGTGTCCTCCATTGTCTCAGTTTACCCTCTCTAAAGTAAACAGAGAGAATGGCGGATGTTGTTCTCCTGTCTGTGTGTGCGTGCCCTCTTTCCCTTTCACACGTCCTCAACATTTACGAGGAGTTTAGGTTTCAGCCCAGGGGTCACACCCTTCCCATTCCAAGTCCACGGAGAGGAGGCGGAGTGCAGAATCTGTCGCCGGGAATAAAAGGGGAGTCCGCTGAAGGGCCGCAGGCGCACATATTCGCCACCGGGGAGGCAAAGCGTGGTTGGGGCTAGCTGTGGTGATAGTAAAGTCTGCTGAGTCACAGCCAACAGAGCCGTGAGAGCGGCATGTTAGTGGCCAGCCGCGCGTAATGGGCCCGGTGTTGCTGGCACCCTTTCAACGGCAGGATGGAACAACCCCACTGGCCTTTTAAAATGCTCCAGCGTCCCCCACTCGCAATTCGCTTACAGCACCAGCAGCTGTGCTGAAGTAATTTCTCTCACTCGCTCCTACATCCGTTTGCATAGATCAGTACCTAGTGAAAGTCTACACGCCAGAGTTAATAAAAGCACCTTCGGGCAGACTTTACAGTGCCTTCAGAAAGTAGAGACTTAACATTGCCTGCTACAGTGCGTTTACATTTAACCTGGGTAGGCAGGTGGTTAGAGTGTCGGGCCAGTAACCGAAAGATTACTGGATCGAATCCCCGAGCTGACAAGATAAACATCTATCTTTCTAAACAAAATATTTAACCCACTGTTCCCTGGTAGGCCGTCATTGTAAATAAGAATTTGTTTCTAACTGACTTGCCTAGTTAAATAAAAAATGTTTAACCATTTATTGTGTCAATAAAAACAGCTGGACGTAATGACATCACATAAAAACATTTAGCTAAATCCTGCAGTGTTGAATAAAAATGAAGTGGTTGAAGTGTTTCCATTACAGTGTTGTGTTGTGTATTCATGGATGCCAAAAGAAGACTGCCTTCCTCAAAAAAGGTACCAAGAAAAAAATATATAAGTATTTAGCTTTCCTCTCTTCTGTGTTTAATAAATGTCCTTCAATTCGCAAGAGGCTGAATGTATCTCACTGGAGTAAGCATCAGAGTGAACGAAACCGCGCCTCTGTCTCAGTATGTGTAGCCTGGTCAGAAAGAGTATGACATCTTTGCCGCCCATAGCATTGAATGCAAGGGAAGCCAGCAATCATTTGGCCTCCCTTGATAAAAATGAATAAATAATAATAGCCAAATCAGCATTGAGCTAAACTGAGCGAGCTCAGCTGTGAATGGTCCTTGCACACCCAAAATAAAGTGTAAAGGGAAGCCAGTTTGGATTTGGCTTCAGACCAAATGTCATTATTAACAGTCATTATTGACAGAAGAAAACTTGAATTGTTGCACCTCATTGTGTTGTTTTCCTCCAGTGGCCAGCTGGCTAAAATAATCCCTTTCCTAAATTAGCCATGGATGGAGATAGGGATTTGGACTTGTGGTTTTACCTAATTTTCCATACTGGCCAATGATTATAACGCCAATTATAACGCCGATTCTGATCCAACCATAAATTCATACATTGTGCCCCTGGCCTGAGAGGATGGAAGTTCAACATGGCATTGGCGGTTCTCTACAAGTAGGGTGAGTCAATATGTTTTTCTACTTGCACGCACACACACGCACACACACACACACACACACACACACACACACACACACACACACACACACACACACACACACACACACACACACACACACACACACACACACACACAGAGAAATCAAAACCATGGACAGCTACATCCTATTTAGCTTACCTTGATTGGGAAAAATTATTTTTGGTATCTTTTGGTTGTCACTATATTAGACTAAGCATAGGTGATTAGATAGATGATGTTGAAATGTTGAATTTTAAATGGCGCTGGAATAGTGGAGTCAGCTCCTCTTTTCTTTGCGACTTACGGTAACTCTCCGTGGTTCTAAATCAATAGTTATTATGTTGCCCAAAAATGTTGGAAACATTAACTTGCTTGACCGTGCTATAGGTCATGTAACTGTTTATTACATGCAATATGATTTGTGGACTTCACCGGACAGATGTTGCTCTCCGGGTTTGTAATGAAACAAATGTATGGTTGAATTTATTCTGCCACTGTGTATTCTTATTGTTTCTGCCTTCAGCCTACATATCATGGTCGCAAGGCATATGAACTAAAAGGATTTAAATAGAAAACAACGCAATAATCACAACACATAGGTAGTAATATGGCTTTTTTTTGGATTAGCTTCCCCAGTGATTTTACCCACGCACCGCTACTGTACCATTACCCATTTAGGCAAATTGCGCATTAATAAATTGGTGACAGACTAAATGCCCTCCCACCTATCCGTTTCATGTCTCATGTAGCCTGTGAAATCCAACATAGATAGAATGCAAAAATGTATTAATATTTGCCACAACCCTGAGCTGCACACTCCACTCCCCATCCCCCACACCCGGAGACTGAGAGTCTAGGGGGTACCATAAACCTACCTCTCAAACGCTCTTTGATCTGTCTGACCTGTGCCCTGATAGGTTACTAGGGCCCCGGACATCTGCCCATCTTCTTGACTCCACGTCACACAATACTTGCAGTCACCCTCAAGCAGCGGCAAAGACCAATATCTCTGTCTCTCCCATCAACAACTGGACTCACTCATATCTCTGGACTTGTGGGATGGTGTGTTTGCCCAAAGTGAGTTGTGTGACATGTATATATTGTTCTTAATAGTTAGTTGTTGCTATTGTTGTATGCCGTCTTGTGTATAGCTGTATTGTCATATGTGCAGGTAGCATATACATTTTCATCCTTCCCTTTAATAGTCTTGTTGCTCTACTTGTGCTATCAGTTATAGTATTGTGTACAGTGTATTCATTACCTCTGTTTCTCCTGTTTCAGAAGCACTACAATTCCACTACCTCTCCCACTTTTTATCCCCATGTACATCTTCCTCAGAGTGTTTAAATCAAGTTCCTGTTTGTGTTAACTCTTTAAATGCTTTATTCCCCTCTAACCAGTCACAAACCAGTAAAATACGTAGATCCGGGTCGCTCTCTTTTATGGTCCTTCGAGACGGTTTTGTGACTTTGCTGACACCACCACAATATGGTGGCCCAGAGACCACACAGGGTATTTTCCACACAGCCCACCTGCAGTCCAGTGGAGTATGGCTCTGGGGTATCCAGTGAACTACGACCATGTGTAATATACCCCCTCTGTGTAGTCTATGGGAGCCACACACCTGCCAACGGTGCAGCATCAAATCAAATCAAATGTATTTATATAGCCCTTCGTACATCAGCTGATATCTCAAAGTGCTGTACAGAAACCCAGCCTAAAACCCCAAACAGCAAGCAATGCATGTGAAAGAAGCATGGTGGCTAGGAAAAACTCCCTAGGAAGAACTCCCTAGAAAGGCCTAAAACCTATGAAGAAACCTAGAGAGGAACCAGGCTATGAGGGGTGGCCAGTCCTCTTCTGGCTGTGCCGGGTGGATATTATAACAGAACATGGTCAAGATGTTAAAATGTTCATAAATGACCAGCATGGTCAAATAATAATAATCATAGTAGTTGTCGAGGGTGCAACAAGCACGTCCGGTGAACAGGTCAGGGTTCCATAGCCGCAGGCAGAACAGTTGAAACTGGAGCAGCAGCACGGCCAGGTGGACTGGGGACAGCAAGGAGTCATCATGCCAGGTAGTCCTGAGGCATGGTCCTAGGGCTCAGGTCCTCCGAGAGAAAGAAAGAAAGAGAGAATTAGAGAGAGCATATTTAAATTCACACAGGACACCGGATAAGACAAGAGAAATACTCCAGATGTAACAGACTGACCCTAGCCCCCCGACACATAAACTACTGCAGCATAAATACTGGAGGCTGAGACAGGAGGGATCAGAAGACACTGTGGCCCCATCCGATGATACCCCCGGACAGGGCCAAACAGGCAGGATATAACCCCACCCACTTTGCCAAAGCACAGCCCCCACACCACTAGAGGGATTTCTCCAACCACCAACTTACCGTCCTAAGACAAGGCAGAGTATAGCCCACAAAGATCTCCGCCACGGCACAACCCAAGGGGGGGGGGGCGCCAACCCAGACAGGAAGACCACGTCAGTGACTCAACCCACTCAAGTGACGCACCCCTCCCATGGACGGCATGGAAGAACACCCCTGTAACACCCCTGTCAGCCCCTGTAATAGGGTTAGAGGCAGAGAATCCCAGTGGAGAGAGGGGAACCGGCAAGGCAGAGACAGCAAGGGCGGTTCGTTGCTCCAGCCTTTCCGTTCACCTTCACACTCCTGGGCCAGACTATACTTAATCATAGGACCTTCTGAAGAGATAAGTCTTCAGTAAAGACTTAAAGGTTGAGACCGAGTCTGCATCTCTCACATGGGTAGGCAGACCATTCCATAAAAATGGAGCTCTATAGGAGAAAGCCCTACCTCCAGCCGTTTGCTTAGTAATTCTAGGGACAATTAGGAGGCCTGCGTCTTGTGACCGTAGCGTACATGTAGGTATGTACGGCAGGACCAAATCGGAAAGATAGGTAGGAGCAAGCCCATGTAATGCTTTGTAGGTTAGCAGTAAAACCTTGAAATCAGCCCTTGCCTTAACAGGAAGCGTATAGGGAGGCTAGCACTGGAGTAATATGATCACATTTTTTGGTTCTAGTCAGGATTCTAGCAGCCGTATTTAGCACTAACTGAAGATTGTTTAGTGCTTTATCCGGGTAGCCGGAAAGTAGAACATTGCAGTAGTCCAGCCTAGAAGTAACAAAAGCATGGATTAATTTTTCTGCATCATTTTTGGACAGAAAGTTTCAGATTTTTGCAATGTTACGTAGATGGAAAAAAGCTGTCCTTGAAACAGTCTTGATATGTTCTTCAAAAGAGAGATCAGGGTCCAGAGTAACGCCGAGGTCCTTCACAGTTTTATTTGAGACGACTGTACAGCCATCCAGATTAATTGTCAGATTCAACAGAAGATCTCTTTGTTTCTTGGGACCTAGAACAAGCATCTCTGTTTTGTCCGAGTTTAAAAGTAGAAAGTTTGCAGCCATCCACTTCTTTATGTCTGAAACACAGGCTTCTAGCGAGGGCAATTTTGGGGCTTCACCATGTTTCATTGAAATGTACAGCTGTGTGTCGTCCGCATAGCAGTGAAATTTAACATTATGTTTTCGAATAACATCCCCAAGAGGTAAAATATATAGTGAAAACAATAGTGGTCCCAAAACGGAACCTTGAGGAACACCGAAATTTACAATTGATTTGTCAGAGGACAAACCATTCACAGAGACAAACTGATATCTTTCCAACAGATAAGATCTAATCCAGGCCAGAACTTGTCCATGTAGACCAATTTGGGTTTCCAATCTCTCCCAAAGAATGTGGTGATCGATGGTATCAAAAGCAGCACTAAGATCTAGGAGCACAAGGACAGATGCAGAGCCTCAGTCTGACGTCATTAAAAGGTCATTTACCACCTTCACAAGTGCAGTCTCAGTGCTATGATGGGGTCTAAAACCAGACTGAAGTGTTTCGTATACATTGTTTGTCTTCAGGAAGGCAGTGAGTTGCTGCGCAACAGCTTTTTCTAACATTTTTGAGAGGAATGGAAGATTCGATATAGGCCGATCGTTTTTTATCATTTCTGGGTCAAGATTCGGCTTTTTCAAGAGAGGCTTTATTACTGCCACTTTTAGTGAGCTTGGTACACATCCGGTGGATAGAGAGCCGTTTATTATGTTCAACATAGGAGGGCCAAGCACAGGAAGCAGCTCTTTCAGTAGTTTAGTCGGAATAGGGTCCAGTATGCAGCTTGAGGGTTTAGAGGCCATGATTATTTTCATCATTGTGTCAAGAGATATAGTGCTAAAACGCCTTAGTATCTCCCTTGATCCTAGGTCCTGGCAGAGTTGTGCAGACTCAGGACAATGGAGCTTTGGAGGAATACGCAGATTTAAAGAGGAGTCCGTAATTTGCTTTCTAATGATCATGATCTTTTCCTCAAAGAAGTTCATAAATGTATTACTGCTGAAGTGAAAGCCATCCTCCATTTGCGAATGCTGCTTTTTAGTTAGCTTTGCGACAGTATCAAAAAGAAATTTCGGATTGTTCTTATTTTCCTCAATTAAGTTGGAAAAATAGGATGATCGAGCAGCAGTGAGGGCTCTTCGATACTGCACGGTACTGTCTTTCCAAGCTAGTCAGAAGACTTCCAGTTTGGTGTGGCGCCATTTCCGTTCCAATTTTCTGGAAGCTTGCTTCAGAGCTCGTGTATTTTCTGTATACCAGGGAGCTAGTTTCTTATGACAGATGTTTTTAGGGGTGCAACTGCATCTAGGGTATTGCGCAAGGTTAAATTGAGTTCCTCGGTTAGGTGGTTAACATATTTTTGTCCTCTGACGTCCTTGGGTAGGCAGAGGGAGTCTGGAAGGGCATCAATGAATCTTTGGGTTGTCTGAGAATTTATAGCACGACTTTTAATGCTCCTTGGTTGGGGTCTGAGCAGATTATTTGTTACAATTGCAAACGCAATAAAATGGTGGTCCGATAATCCAGGATTATGAGGAAAAACATTAAGATCCACAACATTTATTCCATGGGACAAAACTAGGTCCAGAGTATGACTGTGGCAGTGAGTAGGTCAAGAGACATGTTGGACAAAACCCACTGAGTTGATGATGGCTCCGAAAGCCTTTTGGAGTGGGTCTGTGGACTTTTCCATGTGAACGTTAAAACCGCTTACATCTAGACGTTCCGCTAGCGGAACACCTGCTCCAATATCCAATGATAGGCGTGGCGCGAATTACAAATTCCTCAAAAATCCCAAAACTTCAATTTTTCAAACATATGACTATTTTACACCATTTTAAAGACAAGACTCTCCTTTATCTAACCACACTGTCCGATTTCAAAAAGGCTTTACAGCGAATGCAAAACATTAGATTATGTCAGCAGAGTACCCAGCCAGAAATAATCAGACACCCATTTTTAAAGCTAGCATATAATGTCACAAAAAACAAAGACTAGCCGGATAAAAAACGTACCCGATTTAATCTGGTTAGTACTCCTGCCCAGAAACTAGAATATGCATATAATTAGTAACTTTGGATAGAAAACACTCCAAAGTTTCTAAAACTGTTTGAATGGTGTCTGTGAGTATAACAGAACTCAAATAGCAGGCAAAAACCTGAGAAGATTCTGGACAGGAAGTACCCTGTCTGACCATTTCTTGGCCTTCTTTGTCATCTCTATCGAAAACAGAGGATCTCTGCTGTAACGTGACACTTTCTAAGGCTCCCATAGGCTCTCAGAAGGCGCCAGAACGTTGAATGATGACTGCAGTCTCTGGCTGAAAAACAGTAGTGCATTTGGATACCGGTCGATCTGAGAACAATGAGACGGGTGTGCGCGTGAAGAGGCCATTTTACATTTTCAGTCTTTGAACGAAAACAATGACTCCCAGTCGGAATATTATCGCTATTTTACGAGAAAAATCGCATAAAAATTGATTTTAAACAGCGTTTGACATGCTTCGAGGTACGGTAATGGAATATTTCGAATTTTTTTGTCAAGATACGCGTCGGGCGAGTCACCCTTCGTTACCCTTCGGATAGTGTCTTGAACGCACGAACAAAACGCCGCTATTTGGATATAACTATGGATTATTTGGAACCAAACCAAGATTTGTTGTTGAAGTAGAAGTCCCGGGAGTGCATTCTGACGAAGAACAGCAAAGGTAATCCAATCTGTTTTATATTAAATCTGAGTTTGGTGAGTACCAAACTTGGTGGGTGTCAAAATAGCTAGCCTGTGATGGCCGGGCTATCTACTCAGAATATTGCAAAATGTGCTTTCACCGAAAAGCTATTTTAAAATCGGACACCACGATTGCATAAAAGAGTTGTGTATCTATAATTCTTAAAATAATTGTTATGTTTTTTGTGAACGTTTATCGTGAGTAATTTAGTAAATTCACCGGAAGTGTTCGGTGGGAATGCTAGTTCTGAATGTCACATGCTAATGTAAAAAGCTGGTTTTTGATATAAATATGAACTTGATTGAACAAAACATGCATGTATTGTATAACATAATGTCCTAGGAGTGTCATCTGATGAAGATCATCAAAGGTTAGTGCTGCATTTAGCTGTGGTTTTGTTTTTTGTGACATTATATGCTAGCTTGAAAAATGGGTGTCTGATTATTTCTGGCTGGGTACTCTCCTGACATAATCTAATGTTTTGCTTTCGTTGTAAAGCCTTTTTGAAATCGGACAGTGTGGTTAGATAAAGGAGAGTCTTGTCTTTAAAATGGTGTAAAATAGTCATATGTTTGAAAAATTGAAGTTTTCGGATTTTCGAGGAGTTTGTATTTCGCGCCACGCCCTATCATTGGATATTGGAGCGATGTTCCACTAGCGGAATGTCTAGATGTAAGAGGTTTTAAGTCTATTTTCCTAGAACCATAAGGGTACAATGATTTTTCTTTGTGGAATTGTTTAGATTAGTGATTTTGATCTGATTATGTTATTTGAATATCTTTTGCAAGAAAAGTTTAATAATGGTAAGACTTAGGTTAAGTGTTTAGCACAAATTCTAAACCAACAGGACAGGGATATATGGCATCCGTGATGATCCAGGATCATTGAGAGTATCAGATAAACTTACTTAATTAACGTGGATGCAACCATGATTACGGATATTTGTGTTTCTAACTTTCTCACTCATTATTCCCAATTCATTCAGGACTTTCCATAATCATTGTAGCATCCACATTAATGTTGAAGTGTTTAGAAACATATTCTTATTTACAATAAACGTGACTCCAAAAAGGCACAATACATTATTTACCATTAATTTCTATGGGGCACAAAATAATCTAAAACTCAACCAAAACAGAGCAAAGGCTTGCAACAAATTTGTAGTGAGAAGCTTGATGGAGTCATTGCATGCTATGAATGTGGGACATTTTACTACTTTAAAACACAAGTGAATTTGTCCCAATACTTTTGCTCCCCTAAAATGGGGGGACTATGTACAAAAAGTGCAGTAAATTCTAAACAGTTCACCAGATATGGATGAAAATACCCTCAAATGAAAGCTGACTGTCTGGACTTGTTTGGACAGTCATTGTTTGATTTGAAATCCCAAAACTTTTGGAGTATAGTGCCAAAAGAATAAAAAAAATATTCACAGTCCCAATAATTACAGAGGGCACTGTATGTTGCCCTAAGAGTTGTGCAAAGTTTGTATAATCTTATTCAAAATGATTCACAGCTGTAAGGCGCTTCCACCAAGTGTAAACTCTGGGGTGTGAAGACACACAATCAAGACAATTTTTCACTCTGTAAATTTTGAGTTGGTTGTGTAGATCGGTAAGATCGGATTTAATCCCTTTTTAGATTGAATTGTAAGGCAGCAAAATGTGAAGACTGTCCAAGAGGTGTGTCGACTTTCACTAGGCAATGTATGTGTGCCAGATAAATTGTGTGTGTGCGCATCTTAAGAGTATCCTTACAACAGTCTGTGTCCTGGTTTGGATGGGTCACTATGGGCCTCTACAGTTGTGGCCAAAAGTTTTGAGAATTACACAAATATTAATTTCCACAAAGTTTGCTGCTTCAGTGTCTTTAGATATTTTGTCAGATGTTACTATGGAATACTGAAGTATAATTACAAGCATTTCATAAGTGTCAAAGGCTTTTATTGACAATTACATGAAGTTGATGCAAAGAGTCAATATTTGCAGTGTTGACCCTTCTTTTTCAAGACCTCTGCACTCCGCCCTGGCATGCTGTCAATTAACTTCTAGGCCACATCCTGACTGATGGCAGCCCATTCTTGCATATTCAATGCTTTGAGTTTGTCAGAATATGTGGGTTTTTGTTTGTCCACCCGCCTCTTGAGGATTGACCTGAATCAACTTTAGGAGACGGTCCTGGCGCTTGCTGGACTTTCTTGGGTGCCCTGAAGCCTTCTTCACAACAATTGAACTGCTCTCCTTGAAGTTCTTGATGATCTGATAAATGGTTGATTTAGGTGCAATCTTACTGGCAGCAATATTCTTGCCTGTGAATCCCATTATGTGCAAAGCAATGATGACGGCACGTATTTCCTTGCAGGTAACCATGGCTGACAGAGGAAGAACAATGATTCCAAGCACCACACTCCTTTTGAAGCTTCCAGTCTGTTATTCGAACTCAATCAGCATGACAGAGTGATCTCCAGCCTTGTTCTCGTTAACACTCACACCTGTGTTAACGAGAGAATCACTGACATGATGTCAGCTGGTCCTTTTGTGGCAGGGCTGAAATACAGTGGAAATGTTTTGGGGGGATTCAGTTCATTTGCATGGCAAAGAGGGACTTTGCAATTAATTGCAATTCATCTGATCACTCTTCATAACATTCTGGAGTATATGCAAATTGCCATCATACAAACTGAGGCAGCAGACTTTGTGAAAATTAATATTTGTGTCATTCTCAAAACTTTTGGCCACAACTGTACAATGAAACTAGATCTTCATAAGGGTTTGGCAGGTGAAGAAGAGAGAGAAAGTGTGCAAGAGGAAGTAGTGGATAGGGCTTTAAAAATTATTTCCTGTCTCTCAGCAGGTAGCAGGAATCAGGAAATCCTGCTCCAGGCTTAGACCAATGCTTTTTTACCTTAACAGTATGTTTCCTGTGGAGTCTATAATCTCTATAAAAGAGTAATGGACACAGCTATAGTATGGGGCTGCACAACAGGAAAGAACACCAGGGCCTTGTAACCTAACTAAGGCCTGCACAGATAGTTACCTGCACACTAGACCACCCATTGACAGTCCTTTATGTTTTAACAAAAAACAAACAAAACAAACAAATACACACCATCCATCAGTCACCTTACCAAGCGACCAAAGGGTCAACATATTTATTAATAAGTCGCAGATAGGACAAAGTCTATATATACACACACAGCCGTTTATACAATGCCTTCAGAAAGTATCCACAACCCTTTACTCTTTCCAAATGTTGTTACAGCCTGAATTTAAAATTGATTCAATTGAGATTGTGTCCCTGATCTACACACAATAGGGCACCACAGTGGAGGTGTCATAATACCCATAAAACCTAGCGGTCAAAACAGGTTCCAATAATTTTTCCACCATTTCACTTTAGGAACACTTAAAATAAGAGCTTTGTTTCGTATAAGCTTACCCTGGCATAACGTTTTGATAACCATGTAAATCTCTCGGACAAGGTGACTTTCATCAATATATCCGGCTCTACTTACTCTCAGATTCAAAAATGCTAATAGGCATAAAAGTAGACATCATGCAAAACTCCTGCGCGTCATTTCTAGCTGATACTTTTGCTGACAAGTATTGTGTCAATTTATTGTCCATTTAAAGAAATGTAGCCTATTTATTCATTACTATACTTAGCTAGCATTAGATGGTTAATCAAGAGATTTTTTACCTTTGCCTCGATTTCGCAGTCTCAATCCAGATCATCATGGCATTTGTAGTCCTTTATGATAGCCACATTAGCAACTAATTATTTCAATTTGGGGGGTAAATACAGGTAAATATATATTTATAAAAAGTCACTTTGTCCGAGAGAGATTTACATGGTTAATAAAACGTCACGCCAGGGTAAGCCTACACGAAACACGGCCCCTTTATTTGAAGTGTTTCCAAAATCCCCTATGGGGAAAATGAATGGTGGAGAAACGATTGGAACCATTTCCCTGTTTGACCACTAGGTTTTATTGGTATTTTGACACATACTGTGGTACTCCACATCCCATAATGTCAACGTGGAATTTTGTTTGTAGAAAATATTAGAAATTATTGCAAAATTAAAAGCCGAAATGTCTTAAATATTTAAGCCTTTTGTTATGGCAAGCCTAAATACGTTAAGGAATAAAAATGTGCTTAACAAATCGCATAATAAGTTGCAGACTCATTCCATGTTCAATAATAGTGGTTGACATGATTATGGAGTAACTACCCCATCTCTGTACCCCACACATACAGATAATTCTAAGGGCCCTCAATCAAGTAGTGAGTTACAAGCACAGATTCAAGGGAGGTTTTTCAATGCCTCGCACAAAAAAAAAAAGCAGACGCTGAATATCCCTTTGAGCATGGGGTTAAGTTATTAATTAGGCTCTGGATGGTGCATCAATACACCCAGTCAGTTACTCCACAATACTAACCTAACTGACAGAGTGAATAGAAGGAAGCCTGGACAGAATAAAAATATTACAAAACACGCATCCTGTTTGCAATAAAGTAATACTGCAAAAAATGTAGCAAAGAAATTAACTTTTTGTCCTAAATACAAAGCATTACATTAGGGGCAAATCCAATTACCACTTCGTATTTTCAAGCATGGTGGTGGCTGCATCACGTTATGGGTATGCTTGTCATTGGCAAGGACTGTGGAGTTTTTGGGGGATAAAAATAAGAGGAATACAGCTATAAGCAAAGGGAAAATTCTAGAGGAAAACTTGGTTCAGTCTGCTTTCCAACAGACACTGGGAGACAAATTCACCTATTAACAGGACAATACCTCAAACACAAGGCCAAATCTATACTAGAGTTGCTTACCAAGACATCATTGAATGCTTCTGTGGCCTAGTTACAGTTTTGACTTAAATCGTCTTGAAAATCTATGGCAAGACTTTAAAATGGTTGTCTAGCAATGATCAACTACACACTTGACAGAGATTGAAGAATTTGAAAAAGAATAATGGTCAAATATTGTACAATCCAGATGTGCAAAGCTCTTAGAACGATGTAGAAGCAACTTTGGCGGTGATTACAAAGTATTGACTCAGGGGTGTGAATACTTATGTAAATTAGATATTAATGTATTTCATTTGAAATAAATGTGATACATTTTTTCAAAACATTTTTTCACTTTGTCATTATGGGGTATTGTGTGTAGATGGGTGGGAAAATCCATTTTGAGTTCAGGCTGTAACAGAATGTGGAATAAGTCAAGGGGAATGAATACTTTCTGAAGGTACTGTATATATAATATACAATGAAACAGCAACACATGTGATTTGAAGTGTAACGACCTTGCCAGTGATTGAGGGCAAGGTGATAACTGATATAGACCTCTCCCAATGGGTGATATGGTGAGGTTTCCTGTATGATGTCATTGTTGTCTCCAGTTTTAATTGTTATATTCTGCTTGGAAAAATAGTGTTGGGGTCAATTCTGTTTAAATTCCTGTCCAGTCCAGGAAGCACAAAACAAATAAATTATATTAATTAAAAAAGCCTCATAGAAAATGACTGACTTTCAAAAAAACAACTCAAATGTCACCCCAAAAAAGGTACAAACAAAACAAAACGTATCATGTCAGAATAAAATTCCCCATATAAAGCTGATTATTACATTCGGTACATTTTTAAATATTCAAATCTTAAAATTGACATTCTTAAGTTTTGTTGACGATGTTGAGGGAAGCAGCGAGGGAGGCAGAAAATGCAACCATAGCGTGGTCTTATCTGGTCACTACTGAACCACTGCTATGCACGGAGCAACACTTAAATACTGAACTGTAACTAACATAAAAAAATGGCCGTTTTTGCTGAGAAACTTGGGAAGAGTAAGCTTTCACATTGTAATACCAGTCTGGGTTTAATAATGCAAGTCAAAAGGATATTATAATACAACTCCTGTGGATAATTTACTGCAATCTAGTCTTGCAAGGGTCAGGCACATCAATTCCGAGCCCCAACCAATATTTGACATCAGGACAGATTTTTCTCCACAACCCAAACCAACCACGTAGAATTGTTCTGAGAGCCAATCCGTGACCCGCCAAAAAAAGTATATATATTTAAATTGTTTTTATGACTCCAGAGTAGGAGGGTAATAGGTGTTCCCCTTCCCTGTATTAATTTGTCTGCATGTCTATTCAAGATTTGGCTAGAAGAATGCCATGAATTAAGAACGATAATAAGCCTCTCTTATAATTCACAATGCAGCACATTGACAACTCAAATCGCTTTTAAAAAGAGCCTTCCAATTAGCCTTCTTAACTAATGAAAGCCTATAGCCGACAAAAAACAATACCTTTACCTTCAATATTGTTTAATTGAAACAAACAATTCCCAGAATCAAATAGGCTATAAGGCTGCAGAAATTGGCTACTCAAACTTTTACCAGCCACACAGGTTTAAACTTTATATAGCCTGTGCAAGGTTAATTCATGTAATAATTAACTGATAATAAACAGAATTATCGTAAACAAACACCTGCTTGCACTTTTGCTGTGTATCCATCTACCGGGTTGTTGTCTCTAAAACGGGGATTTCACTGTTTCAACGATGGTGTAAATTCAACCATCATAACAGGAGAAATAAAAATAAAGGTTAAGTTAACAATTTTTGCATGTGCTACGAGTCAGGGAAAATAAACTTGGCAACATATAGTCTCATGGCGGAAGGGAACATAAGCTCTGCACATGGACAAATTAAGAATGTTTCTCAGCACCACACAAATAATGGAGAGTTCCCATCTCCACTCTCTCGCTGCGTGGCTGGTAACCTAGGCCTAGGCGGTCTGCCTCACTGCAGTGTTTGTACAAAAAAATGAAGTGGTATCTTCATTTGGAACATTTTCGACTGGAAATATAATTGTTCTGATTTTGTGAAGAGCCATAATAGAAATACTAGGATTTGAGGGACATCCACTCAACAACTTATTGAGGAAGCAAGTTATGGCGAACTGTTAGAAGGAAAAGATAGTTAGTGCTCTATCAGCCTTAAATTATAAACAAATTCAATCAAAATAAAATAATCCAGGCCTAAACTTCCTGTTAAAATCTGAAATGCTAATCTCAAAACGCACGGTGGCCTCAAAAACAACTGCTGATATGGAAGTGAGAAGGGGGAGATAGAGGTTTGAAAAAGGTTTCTCCCCGCCAGGCCTGGATGGAGGCTCGCCGGGAAAGACAGTACTGAGAGAACTGGGGATGGGGTGGAGGTCGCTGGAGCTTGTTAAAAAGCATAGTAAAAATCTTTGACAGTTACACTGTTAAAGTAAATACATTCAGGCAGTAGAGAGAGAGGTATTCTCCTCCCCCCTTTGGAACGAGGTACATTTGGCACTGTTGTAACTATCGGTCCCTCTGTCTCTCCTGCTGTCTGTCAGTCTCTACATCTGTCTGTCAGACCTTCCGTCCTCCTCTTCCATACCACTCATGCGTTCATTCGATGCTCGCTGGTTTCAAAACGGTAAACGCAGTTGTCCGATTGTCCGCTCACTGGCGTTCGATCCATGCCCGTCCCTCCTGGCTGTGTCAGACAGGAGCCTCTGGGTCAGAAGGCACATATGTGTGCATTTCCACCGAGTCATCCGCTTAAATCTCCTCTACATAAAAACTCAGGCAGTGTGCAGACCACCAGGGTCCGGGTTCTAAGGGTCCCCCCCCCCCACCACCCAGGTTCATTCCCAGCATCCTCTGTTCTGTAGTTCTTTTGTGAAAAGGCAAACCCCTTGGATGGTCAGACTCAGATCCCGTTAGTCAGGTCCGTGATGACGTTGGCCTTCACCAGCTTGCGGAGGAACTCCTTCTCCTTGGATATGTTGTGTGTCCAGGACTGTGGAGGTGCAAGGGAACACAATCAGAAACAAGAAGATTGTCAGATGAATGCAGGTCAGGTTCAACGACCCTGTTCTCATCAGCCTAAACTTGGAGGACGTTCCTTGCATTCTATTCTGTTTGCATCATCTCTCTCTGCATCAAAACATTTCACTTGACCTGGTTAAGAGCCTTGCCATAGGCACTTTAGTAAAAGCATGCATTGCTTATCTGATAAATGTGTGATAGATTATAGTGTGTGTGTGCACGCGCGCCTTTGTTTGTGTGTGTGTGTGTGTGTGTGTGTGTGTGTATGGAGCCACACCGCGTTTCCCTCCCTATTGTGATCCAGGCCCTCAGTCCGGTCGGCAGAGTGTGTAACCAGAGCAGGTGGTGGGCTCTGGGGCCTGAAAGTGCGAGGACCGGGCTGAACCGGGCCCCACAGCTGCCCCAGGGAACCCACCTGGGTCCAAGCTGTGGGACCGAGCCGCTCGAGGGCCCCTGGCCTGTCTGGGTCAGCCCGGCCCAGACACTGACGGATCTCACTCACACGGAACCAGGTCTAGGGTTTCAATGCTCTACAGGGAGCATGGCCGGGAAACCCATTTGAGAGGTAACACCGGTGTGTGTCTTCAGGCCTTGCTATCTGATTCAGGCTGAAAGTCCAGGGATGAAGAGATAGTTCAGAAAGTAGATATGGAAGCAACCTCCCTCTTGCTTTAACATCTTTGCATCCACATAACACACACATACAAATGGTGTGTACAGCCATGCTGTACAGTGTGGTATTCTACATTCACTCCTGTACAACCCCTTTACACTAAGCTAAAGAAAGTTGAAAAACACCCCAAAGTGCACCTTGATCCATCTCGCGTCTTCGGTGGGTAACGCTGTTTGAAGGAGGGGACTAGTTCACGTCAGACAGTGAGTAAGGATACTACTGCATCTCATCACCCCCTCAGACGTGACCTCAGCACATTACCACCAGCGGAAGGACATGAGGGAGCGGTAGTCTTTTAGTGTTCCAATGACGATAGACCTACTAGATGTTTCCATTGATTGCATTGCTCAACATGGCAAATGTCAGGAGTTCACTGGGAGTTTAGACAAAGGTTATCATTCTGAGCTCATAGTTCCTATGTCAGCTCCCCTCTGTGACATCTGTAATAACAGAACACTGATGCAGTCTGTAGTGGAGGATTAAAACGCTCCGTCTTGGGGTAATTTATTTGGTCATAGTTCAAAGGGAGGAGGGGGGATGCGAGAGCCAATCAAAAGACACAGATATTGGAATAATAGTCTAACAGGTCTAGTGGGGACCCAATGTAGTCTCTGCTCTCTCATCTGCACTTTCCTGAAAACACAGGATCGGGGAAAGCAATACGGTGGATTTGTGCACTGACAATGCGTTTTCGCCCTTCCAGTTCTTTCACATTGATTTAGCGTAGACAAGGAGAGGACACGCCACTCGAAGCCTACTGAGATGCACCCATTTCCAGTTGATATGAATGCAACAAAAACACGCACCTCTTTGATGGCAGACATCTTGACCGTTTCGTAGTAGTGCAAGGGTGCGTGAGGCATGTTCATGTCATAACCGAAGCCGGCCACCGCCACCTCATCACAGTTATGCAGCGCCATTGTTATGGCGACGGTCCCCAGGGTTGGAATGTTCTGGAGAAGGAAAAGCACAGAGGTGGCCATTAGTGGTGCACGGGTCAGCTGTTTGTTCACCTGCACCCGCCTGCAATCGTTAATAACCCATCTGCAAACGCCTGAATATGTGATGAAGTGAAAATCTAAATATAGTAAATATAGTCAGAGACGGAGGAATGATTTTATGACAGGGGATGCAGGATTTTCTTTGCCTTATTTACATATGTTTCTGCTTAGAATTTCTGTCATTTGTTAGTCAAATTGTCTATAATTAAGTACATGCAGCTTCTCTTCTGTCAGTATACATTAACCTAGAAGACTAAATAAACCCTTGCTCACCAGAATGTCATAAATTATAGAATGAATGCTTCAATCTAGTTGACATCTTTCGCGGAGCAAAGACATTTAGGGAGCAGGGAAAAAGAAAAATGGGAAACATTTTCAGTGCCAAATTTCCAAATGACATCAGTTTGACCAGTTGTAAGGAAATACAAAAGCTGTGAAAACGACCCAACATGTTTCTGATAGGATTTCAGTTCGGCTTGGTTGCATATTTTATGTATTTGTATTTATTATGGATCCCCATAAGCTGCTGCCAAGGCAGCAGGTACTCTTCCTGGGGTCCGGCAAAATTAAGGCAGTTATACAATTTTAAAAACATTAATTACAGAATTCACAACACACTAAGTGAGTGCCCTCAGGCCCATACTCCACTACCAAATATCTACAACACAAAATCCATGTGTACATGTGTTTAATGCCTATGTTTGTGTTGCTTCACAGTCCCCGCTGTGTAATAAGGTGTATTTTTAACGTTTTTTTAATCTGATTCTACTGCTTGCATCAGTTACCTGAATATGTGGAATGGAGTTCCATGTAGTCATGGCTCTATGTAGTACTGTGTGCCTCCCATAGTCTGGTCTGGACTTGGGGACTGTGAAGAGACCTCCGGTGGCATGTCTTGTGGGGTATGCATGGGTGTCTGTGTGCTAGTCGTGTGTGCTAGCTGTGTGCTAGTCGTTTAAAAACAGACAGCTCTGTGATTTCAACATGTCAAAAGCACTCACAGTAGTGATGAAGTCAATCTCTCCTCTACTTTGAGCCAGGAGAGATTGACATGCGTATTATTAATGGTGTACATCCAAGGGCTAGCTGTGCTGCCCTGTTCTGAGCCAATTGTAATTTTTTTCTGAGCCAATTGTAATCCTTGTAGCAGCAGACCACACGACTGAACAGTAGTCCAGGTGCGACAAATCTAGAGCCTGTAAGACCTGCCTTGTTGATAGTGCTGTTAAGAAGGTAGAGAAGCACTTTATTATGGACAGACTTCTCCCCATCTTAGCTACTGTTGTATGTTTAGACCATGACAATATACAATCCAGGGTTACTCCAAGCAGTTTAGTCACCTCTACTTGCTCAATTTCCACATTATTTATTACAAGATTTAGTTGAGGTTTAGTGAATAATTTGTCCCAAATACAATGCTTTTAGTTTTTGAAATATTTAGGACTAACTTATTCCTTGCCACCCATTCTGAAACTAACTGCAGCTCTTTGTTAAGCGTTGCAGTCATTTCAGTTGCTGTAGTAGCTGACGTGTAGTGTTGAGTCATCCACATACATAGAAACACTGGCTTTACTCAAATGTCATTAGTAAAGATTTAAAAAAGTAAGGTCCCATGTGGCTCAGTTGGTAGAGCATGGTGTTTGGAATGCCAGGGTTGTGGGTTTGATTCCCACGGGGGACCAGTATGTGGAAAAAATGTATGAAATGTATGTATTCACTACTGTAAGTCGCTCTGGATAAGAGCGTCTGCTAAATGACTATAATGTCAAATGTAAGGAGGTTAGACAACTGCCCTGGGAATTTCTTGATTCTACCTGGATTATGTTGTAGAGGCTTCCATTAAAGAACACCTGCTGTGTTCTGTTAGACAGGTAACTTCATCCAAAATATAGCACTGAAGTCTAACAGACCCCCCAGTCTTTTTATTATCAATTTCTGTGCTGTGCTTGTTGAATGTCCTTCCCCTATAAGCGTGCTGAAAGTCTGTTGTAAATGTGTTTACTGTAAAATAGCACTGTATCTGGTCCAACACAATTTTTTCCAAACTTTACCAAAGGTTGGTAACAGGCTGCTAGGTCGCTATTTGAGCCAGTAAAGGGGGTTTACTATTCTTAGGTAGCATAATTACTTTTTCTTCCCTCCAGGCCTAAGGGCACACACTTTCCAGTAGGCTTAAATTGAAGATTTGGCATATAGGAGTGGCAATATTGTCCGCTATTATCCTCAGTAATTTTCCATCCAAGTTGTCAGACCCCGGTGGCTTGTCATTGTTGATAGACAACAATGTTGTTTTCACCTCTTCCACACTCACTTTACGGAATTCAAAATTACAATTGTTTTTCACAATTTAGTCAGATATACTTGGATGTGTAGTGTCAGCGTTTGTTGCTGGCATGTCATGCCTAAATTTGCTAATCTTGCCAATTAAAAAATAAATAAAGTAGTTGGCAATATCAGTCGGTTTTGTAATGAATGAGCCATCTGATTCAATGAATGATGGAGCTGAGTTCACCTTTTTCTCAAAATGTAATTGAAGGTTCTCCAAAGCTTTTTACTATCATTCTTTGTCATTTATCTTTGGTTCATAGTATAGTTTATTATTTTAATTCATTTGTGCAGCCAGATTTATTTGCCATTCCTTTTGCCTCATCCCTCTCAACCATACAATTTTCAATTCCTCATCAATCCACAGGGATTTAACAGTTTTTAGTCATTTTCTGAATAGGTGCATGCTTATTAGTAACTGGGATAAGCAATTTCATAAAATGTGTCAAGTGCAACATCTGTTTTCTCCTCATTACACACCACTGATTATACACAAACACATTCTTTACACCAACAACATAGGAATCACTACAAAAGTTATTGTATGACATTTTATACCACTATATTAGGCACAGCCTTTGGAACTTTGGTTTTCCTAGATATGCCTACTATATTGTGATCACTATATCCGATGGATCTGCAGCATTAGTGAAGATGTGATCAATACATGTTGTTGATTTCACTCCTGTGCTGTTTAACTACCCTGGTAGGTTGACTGATAACTATAACCAGTGGTTCAGGTTTGAAGCTTTTTCTTGAGTGGGCAGCTTGATGAAAGCCAGAGGTTTTAATACTATCTGGTCCTCCTTTTCTATTTTCAAATCTCCATTTCTTATTTAATTAAACTCAGGCATTGTCCTTTTTACCTTAGTGGATCGATGCTAACTTTTCTGCCTGTTCCAAAAAGCGTTTGGTGATTGGCGTGTAGGCTATTTGGCTCGCGTAAAGTTAGGCCCTAAAGCTTAAGCACTAATGGCCGATAGCCTAAAAAGAAAAACCTCCATGTAGCCTATATATATAAATTGCACAAGAATTTATACATACAGTTTTAGTCGGAAGTTTACATACATCTTAGCCAAATACATTTAAACTCAGTTTTTCACAATTCCTGACATTTAATCCTAGTAAAAACACCTTGTCTAAGGTCAGTTAGTATCACCACTTTATTTTAAGAGTGTGAAATGTCAGAATAATAGTAGAGAGAATTATTTATTTCAGCTTTTATTTCTTTCAACACATTCCCAGTGGGTCAGAAGTTCACATATACTCAATTAGTATTTGGTAGCATTGCCTTTAAATTGTTTAACTTGGGTCAAACATTTCGGGTAGCCTTCCACAAGCTTCCCACAATAAGTTGGGTGAATTTTGGCCCATTCCTCCTGACAGAGCTGGTGTAACTGAGTCAGGTTTGTAGGCCTCCTTGCTCGCACATGCTTTTTCAGTTCTGCCCACACATTTTCTATAGGATTGAGGTCAGGGCTTTGTGATGGCCACTCCAATACCTTGACTTTGTTGTCCTTAAGCTATTTTGCCACAACTTTGGAAGTATGCTTGGGGTCATTGTCCATTTGGTAGACCCATTTGCGACCAAGCTTTAACTTCCTGACTGATGTCTTGAGATGTTGCTTCAATATATCCACATAATATTCCTCCCTCATGATGCCATCTATATTGTGAAGTGCACCAGTCCCTCCTACAGCAAAACACCCCCACAACATGATGCTGCCACCCCTGTGCTTCACAGTTGGGATGGTATTCTTCAGCTTGCAAGCCTCCCCCTTTTTCCTCCAAACATAATGATGGTCATTATGGCCAAACAGTTCTATTTTTGTTTCATCAGACCAGAGGACATTTCTCCAAAAAGTACCATCTTTGTCCCCATGTGCAGTTGCAAACCTTAGTCTGTCGGTTTTGGAGCAGTGGCTTCTTCCTTGCTGAGCGGCCTTTCAGGTTATGTCGATATAGGACTCGTTTTACTGTGGATATAGATATTTCTGTACCCGTTTCCTCCAGCATCTTCACAAGGTGCTTTGCTGTTGTTCTGGGATTGAGTTGCACTTTTCGCACCAAAGTACGTCCCTTTCTAGGAGACAGAACGTGTCGCCTTCCTGAGCGGTATGACGGCTGCGTGGTCCCATGGTGTTTATACTTGCATACTATTGTTTGTACAGATGAACGTGGTACCTTCAGGCGTTTAGAAATTGCTCCCAAGGACGAACCAGACTTGTGGAGGTCTAAGAAAAAAATCTGAGGTTCTTCTTTTTATTTTCCTATGATGTCAAGCAAAGAGGCTGTCACGTCCTGGCCAGTATATAAGGTTAATTGTTTTGTAGTTTGGTCAGGGCGTGACAGAGGGTATTTGTTTTATGTGGTTCAGGGTGGTGTGTTTTGTTAAAAGGGTGTTTGTTTTAGTAATTCCGGGTGTTGGTTTATGTTTAGGTATTTCTATGGGGAGTCTAGTGAATGTATGTCTATGTTTGGTTAATTGGGGTTGGGACTCTCAGTTGAAGGCAGGTGTTGTCTATCTGCCTTTGATTGAGAGTCTCATATAGTAGGGTGTGTTTGTGTTTGGGATTTGTGGGTGATTGTTCTGTGTTCAGCCCTAGGCTTTGCCAGACTGTTTTGGTTGTTCGTTCGTTTTCGTGTTTTGTTGTTTTGGAGTGTTCTTTTGATAGTTTAATAAAAGTCAAAATGAGCATACACGTACCTGCTGCGTATTGGTCTACCTTTTCCGACGATGATTTCATTATATCGTCTGAAGACGAAGACAACCGTGACAGAGGCACTGAGTTTGAAGTTAGGCCTTGAAATACATCCACAGGTACACCTCCAATTGACTCAAATGATGTAAATTAGCCTGTCAGAAACTTCTAAAGCCGTGACATTTTCTGGAAATTTCCAAGCTGTTTAAAAGGCACAGTAAACTTCTGACCCACTGGAATTGTGATACAGTGAATAAGTGAAATAATCCGTCTGTAAACAATTGTTGGAAAAATTACTTGTGTCATGCACAAAGTAGATGTCCTAACCGACTTGCCAAAACTATAGTTTGTTAACAAGAAATTTGTGGCGTGGTTGAAAAACAAGTTTTAATGACTCCAACCTAAGTGTATGTAGACTTCAACTGTATATAAAAAAAAAAATTATGTATTGTTTTTTCTTTATTCAACCCGGCCGCCACCCACACGGCCATTATCCACACAATATTTCATGACCCTAAACCCACCCGCCCAGCGGATATAACTGTGGGGACTGTGGGTTATGAGTCGCCTCACTAGTGGCCATGTCACTTTTTTATTGTGTGTCGTATCTTATGTTGGGGTGCAATATAGGAAAAAAGCATTATTAGAAGGTGAGATGAGAGTTTGTCGTCAACAAGCCAACACCCTTTCCACTAAGAGCAGTAGGTAGTACAAGCAAGCATTGGAAATCAAATCAAAACCGAAAATGCCTATATGAACCGTTGTATTCTCCATCTTCCTTTAAATCTGCAATCTTGCTCCTAGTCTGTGACTGGTCTGGCACCACCCTCCTATCCCACTCCCCGTTGCTCATGGCTTTGTTCTGGGCCAGAGTTGTTCACTTGTCCTGATCTGAACATGATCAACAATTTGCTTAAAGAGCTGCCCACCCCAATGTCACAGTAGTTTGAGAGGGCAGACCTCCACTTCCTCAAAGCCTAGGGGTACATGGGGAGGACGATTGGTGGGGATGAGGCCCCCTCTACATCATCAGCTTGATTTGGAGCCCTAGGGCAGGTGTAACTTAGGGCCCCCCCCCCCCCCCCCCCCCCCCGCTGCGTGAGCCCGCTAACACACACAAGTACTAATCAGGGGCAAGAAAGGTGGGCATTTTAGGGGAATGATGCATCAGGCCGCACCTTGCCTTGATCAGTATTGTTGTTTGGGACAGCCCCATCCCCCCCACCTACACACACACACTGAGGGGGTACCAGGGCTCCCCACATGTTCTTGTAGACCAGGTGTTCAGGGCAGAAGGATGTACATTTATTGTACCCCTTCCCATCTCCCTAACCCCTTTTGCAGCCCACCTCCCTACCCCCGGCCTAACCCATCTCCCTTGCTCTCCTCTGTGGAACTTTAGCCTTTCAAGCTAGTCTGCTGTACAGTTCCTATCCTGGAGGATGACAGCATCTGCTGGACTTTAACCTATCACTTTGATCAGCCAGCCACGGTCCCAGTAAACCAGGTAAGTGGCCACGTTAAGACAATCAATTCATTTGATTGATTAATTACGTGCCAAGGAGAGATGAAAACCAGCAGACCTTGCGGCAGTCCAGAATCTACAGCATCATCTGACGCCCCCCTCAAAACAAAAATGAGAACAAAATGAATCTATGTGGAGGAGTTAAGGAGGTAATACGTCTGACGCTTCATTTTCCCTCCGTAAACAGTTCCTTTAACATTTTTTTAAATAATCTAGAGCAGGGGTCTGCCACGTGTGGCCCTGGAGCCTTGTCGCTCACCGTATCCCTTTAACGGTTTAATTTCCTGTGATTGCATGGCAAGGTGCTGCGTTGCGGTGGTTGTCATAGGAACAGCGAATCTGCTGTTTGGGGCCTGAAGTGTGTCAAACACACTTTGGTTATGACCGCACGGTCGGTCAACGGCTCCCGGCTGCCCGTGGAGCCGTTGTACCGTTTCGTCGCATGTGTGAGAGAGTGAAAGCAAGAATGCGACTGTCAGGGTGTGCCTGTGTGTGTATTCTTGAACTTCAAAAAAAAAAGTGAGTAAGAGTCTATGCACTTTGTACTGCATGTGTGAATGCATGTCTGCATATGAGTTTGCGTGCAGACTGCAAACCGAGATTAATCTTATCCACCTGAATAAAGGTGACTGAAGATGCCATTTTCCACAAACATAGCATCATACATGTTTTTTTAAAGACATTCTTCCCAGTTCAATATTTTCATTAAACTGGAGCGGGTTTCTGTTTGAGTGTCACTCACCTCTTTGCCTATGAGGCCGTTATTGAGCGGCAGGCCAATGAACTGGAAGGCAGCCTCCTGTATGAAGTAGGGATTGAGGATGCGCATCTCTGTGGGCTCCCTGGGGACGTAGTGTGCCACAGACTTCCAGAAGCCCTCTGTACTCCACTGAGAGGGGAAGAGAGATGGTGAGTTTCAGGAAAGACGTTGAAAGTAGAAATGTTAACCTCTTGACGGTCGCCTAGGATAGGGGGCGCCACAGCGCATTTTGAAAAAAATTCATGCCCATTTTAAACGGCCTACTTCTCAAACTCAGAAGCTAGGATATGCATATAATTAATACTTGTGGATAGAAAACACCCTAATGTTTCTAAAACTGTTTGAATGGTGTCTGTATAACAGAACTCATATGGCAGTCAAAACCCCGAGACAGATCGAAACAGGAAGTGGAATTCTGAATTGCGGACTCAACTTCATCACATTGCCTATTAATCACACCGTGAGCTATGGTTCATTGAGCACTTCCTATTGCTTCCACTAGATGTCCCCAGTCTTTACAAAGTGGTTTGAGTCTCCTACTGTGAAAACTGAATGAATGAGACGCTGTTGAAATTGGTCACATGAGGAGGGCCATCACCATTATGACGCCGGCGCCCCTGTCTACCCTCCCCTTTCGAAACGTTTATAAAGACAATGCAATCGTTCCCCTAGAATTTTATTGGAGCTCTGGTTGAAAAAGGCCCTAAAGATTTATGTTATACAACGTTTGACATGTTTGAACGAACCTAAATAAGAAAAAAATGCATTTTGTTGAAAGAGTAGCCCCGCGCACGTCGGAACTTTTGGTGCAGCCTTCAGAACGCGCTAACAACAACAAGCTAATGGAACATAAAGGATGAACTTTTTCGAACGAAAATACATTTGTTGTGGACCTGGGATTCCTGGAAGTGCCTGAGGATGAAGATAATCAAAGGTAAGGGATTATTAACAATAGTATACAAGACTAGATTTGATATGCGATTGTTCCAAGATGGAGCTGACCTGTATTGCTAGCCTATTGTTCTGAGTATCGCGTCCCATTTTATCGCAAAGTGTGATTACCCAGTAAAGTTATTTTTAAATCTGGCATTACAGGTGCTTTCAAGAGATATTCATCTATAAATCTTAGAATGACAATATTACATTTTAAAAATGTTTTCGAATAGTAATTTAGTAAATTGTAGCGCTGTTTCATCGGATGCATTTGAGGGAAAAAAGTTAGTCAACGTTACGCACCGATGTAAAATGCTGTTTTTATATATAAATATGAACTTTATCGAACAAAATAATGCATGTATTGTGTAACATGATGTCCTATGTGTGTCATCTGATGAAGATTGTCAAAGGTTAGTGCTGCATTTAGCTGTTTTTTGGTTATTTGTGATGCATGTGGTTGGTCGGAAAATGGCTATGTGGCTACTTTTACGATATACTCCTAACATAATCTAATGTTTTGCTTTTACTGTAAAGCCTTTTTGAAATCGGACAACGTGGTTCGATTCAGGAGAGGTGTATCTATAAAACGATATAATTTGAAGAATTATTATTACCACTTTGGATGGTGTATCAGCTCACCCAATCACTACAAAGATACAGGTGTCCTTCCTAACTCAGTTGCCGGAGAGGAAGGAAACCGCTCAGGGATTTCACCATGAGGGCAGTGGTGACTTTAAAACAATTACGGAGTCTAATGGCTGTGATTGGAGAAAACTGAGGATGGATCAACAACATTGTAGTTACTCCACAATACTAACCTAATTGACAGAAAAGGACGCCTGTACAGAATATTTATATTACAAAACATGCATCCTGTTTGCAACAAGGCACTAAAGTAATACTGCAAAAAATGTGGCAAGGCAATTCACTTTTTGTCCTGAATACAAAATGTTATGTTTGTGGCAAATCCAATACAACACATTAGGGAGTACCACTCTCCATATTTTCAAGCATAGTGGTGGCTGCATCATGTTATGGGTATGCTTGTAATTGGTAAGGACTGGGGAGTTTTTCAGGATAAAAAAAATGACCAAGAAAGACTTGTGATTTTAACATGCATTGACTCAGGGGTTGAATACTTATCTAATCAAGAGTGTTTAATTTTTCATATATTTTTTATACAAATGTTAGAACTTGTCTTCAACTTCGACAGAGTATTTTGCGTAGATCGTTGACAAAAAATGAAATCCATTTTAATCCCACTTTGTAACAACAAAATGTGACTCACCACCTGGATTCGGTCTTATGTAGCAACATTTGATTTATTTTTTATTTTTACATTGGATAAAAGTAGAGACTCAGAGCTACAACATGGTATACAATACACCGCATTTGAGGAAACAATGGGAAAGTAATTCTGCTTTGAAAGTTAATCAACTTGTAAACTCACTTTTGAGAACAGTCTTTCAATGTTTTGGTACTACTATTGGAGAGCCCTCTTTGTCTACACCCATTCAGCAAATCTGGAAACACTGCACAGTTACTTTAAGTGCGTGCACAAGGCTGTGTACCCTGACAGATGTTGCCTCTTGGTCATATCTTAAAGGTCGAAAAGGGGGAATGACTCAATAACCAGACATGGGACCTATGGGTGGGTCCCCGGTTAACTCAATAACCAGACATGGGAGCTATGGGTGGGTCCCCGGTTAACTCAATAACCAGACATGGGAGCTATGGGTGGGTCCCCGGTTAACTCAATAACCAGACATGGGAGCTATGGGTGGGTCCCCGGTTAACTCAATAACCAGACATGGGAGCTATGGGTGGGTCCCCGGTTAACTCAATAACCAGACATGGGAGCTATGGGTGGGTCCCCGGTTAACTCAATAACCAGACATGGGAGCTATGGGTGGGTCCCCGGTTAACTCAATAACCAGACATGGGACCTATGGGTGGGTCCCCGGTTAACTCAATAACCAGACATGGGAGCTATGGGTGGGTCCCCGGTTAACTCAATAACCAGACATGGGAGCTATGGGTGGGTCCCCGGTTAACTCAATAACCAGACATGGGAGCTATGGGTGGGTCCCCGGTTAACTCAATAACCAGACATGGGACCTATGGGTGGGTCCCCGGTTAACTCAATAACCAGACATGGGAGCTATGGGTGGGTCCCCGGTTAACTCAATAACCAGACATGAGAGCTATGGGTGGGTCCCCGGTTAACTCAATAACCAGACATGGGAGCTATGGGTGGGTCCCCGGTTAACTCAATAACCAGACATGGGACCTATGGGTGGGTCCCTGGTTAACTCAATAACCAGACATGGGAGCTATGGGTGGGTCCCCGGTTAACTCAATAACCAGACATGGGAGCTATGGGTGGGTCCCCGGTTAACTCAATAACCAGACATGAGAGCTATGGGTGGGTCCCCGGTTAACTCAATAACCAGACATGGGAGCTATGGGTGGGTCCCCGGTTAACTCAATAACCAGACATGGGACCTATGGGTGGGTCCCTGGTTAACTCAATAACCAGACATGGGAGCTATGGGTGGGTCCCCGGTTAACTCAATAACCAGACATGGGAGCTATGGGTGGGTCCCCGGTTAACTCAATAACCAGACATGAGAGCTATGGGTGGGTCCCCGGTTAACTCAATAACCAGACATGAGAGCTATGGGTGGGTCCCCGGTTAACTCAATAACCAGACATAGGAGCTATGGGTGGGCCACCGGTCACACAGTAATGAGACTTATAACAGGCCTGCTAGCCGAACATCCAGTGTTTAATTTTCAGAGCCTCTGGTAAGTGGCTCTGTCTAGTCGTTCCCAAGTCATAAGAAAATACAGATCAACCTACACAAGAGTCAAGGGCAGGATTAAAGCAAGACAATGCAAGGCCGGGGAAGAATAGAGATGTGTACCAAGAAGGGGGGGGGGGAAATCGATCTGAATAGGAAAAATTCTTGCAACCAACAGTCTGATGAAAGTGGTGCTCAAGGACAGTAGTATTGAAAAGACTGAATGTCACTTAACACAAAATCCAAAACCCCCAAACAGATTTCGGTCAGGAAAAAGTTGCGGCGGAACATAAGGATCTAAACACCTGAAGTATATGGAAGACTATCTCAAAAGGTTTGTACATTCCTGACCGATGTATAATCGCAGCGATAACACTTTCAACCTCGACGGCCCACACATCCCTCTACAACGTGGCCAAAAGTATGTGGAAACGCCTTTAAACGAGTTGATTCTGCTATTTCAGCCACACGTCTAGGAGTAACAACGGCTCAGCAGCGAAGAGGTTGGCCCACACAAGCATACAGAACGGGGCCGCCGAGTGCGGAAGAGTGTAAAAATACTCGGTCCTCGGTTGCAACACTTACCTAGACACACACACACACACACACACACACACACAGCTTCCTGCCTGTCTAATGTGCACATACACATAAACACAATGATATAACATACTGTGCATTTCGAGTGGAGGCTGCTGAGGGGAGAACAGCTCATAATGCCTGGAACGGAGCTAATGGAATGGCAGCAAACACCTGGAAACCATGTTTGATGTATTTGATAGCATTCCACTAAAGTCATTACCACGAGCCTGTTCTCCCCAATTAAGGGGCCACCAACCTCCTGTGGTGCATTCACTCCATAGATGTACAATTGAAGTGATGAAGTTAAGCTCTGCTCCTCAATGGGAAGGAGGCAGCCTCAGTAAAACGCCCTGGAGATGTCTAGCCTCTACGGCTTCCTGTTTGCATTTCAGTTCATGTATAGTCGAGGTAGATAAACCTCCAGAACCTAGCTATTTTTACACTGTGCATGTTCTAGTTCACCACCATTGCTTGAGGGACCGAATGAGAGGGGGAGATCATGGAGAAAAGGCTAAAGGGCAAGAGAGGGAAAGAAGGGCAAGCGAGTTGGACAGCTCACACGTGCAGGCCATACACAGATGGTCATAAGGCCCTTCTATGCAAATTAAAACAAAACACGCTTCACCCTGCGCCCAGCCACAAGCAGCCAGGCGAGACCTTGGACCAAGCTGGAAAGGGTAAGAGCACACCAGAGAGATGGACACTGACTCCCTGTCCAAAAACAACCCCATACCCCCTCCCAGTAGGCTACTCTTTAGATGTTCTGAAGGTCTGGAAGGACCTGATACACTGTAGATGTCCTGTAAGCAATAGGCGCTGGGCTTCCAATGGGCTTAGGAAAGTTTCTGCCTTTTTGCTTGCACCATTCAGGTTCCTTCCGATCTGCTATCACTGAAGGGGTAGTCGTCAGGACTTGTTTATGGACCAGGCTAGAGCAGGTCACAGGAATGTACTACTAAGTGTAACTAAAGGTCTAAATAGCAGCACCAAGCTACAAACAAACCCAATTAAGGTTGTCTGGAGGTAATTAGCGCTGTGTACATGTTTAACTCAGAGTTTACGAGGTTCACAGTGTCTCATCACAATGTCCCACGGGGGAGGAACTTGAGAAAGAAATATGAAGGGGGGGGGGGGAATTTTTGAAGGGCTCTCGCCTCAAGAAAACCAGGTTGGCCAGACAGACCAAGGTTCCAGTTACCAAAAATCCAAAACAACCCAAACTCTATGAGGTACATTGATGCTTTCTTCCTTTGTTCAGGAGAAATCTGAAGCATTTGCCAATTTGCTTTTCTTGACACGCACTACGACCTCTGCCCTCTCTGGGGGTCACGTCAGTTTCCCTTCTCCCGGTTGTGCCGGGGTTATCCGGTGTGTGAAACCCGTGCCTTCGCACTCCCATGACGGCAAACAGGGAAAACAATGGGAACACTTAACAGCATTCCAAGCAAAAGGAGGACTTGTGTGAACTATGTGGCCTCAGAGCGGTTTAGAGGGTGTCTTTAGACAACCCTTGTTCCACTGGCAGAGTCTGGAGCCGTTTACTTACAGCAAATAGACTACAGCAGACCTACAGCATGTTTCTCAAAGCAGTTAAATAAGTACTGTAGCAAATTATCAAAATAATATTCAGAAGCCTCTCCATCAAGATACTCTCAATAACCCAGTCTTCTGTCAAAACCAGGGAATTAAGAGCTAGTCTACATCTGAAGGTGTATCAAAAGTTAGCAGGCTAAATTACTGATTCTGCTTTGTTTATAATAATCTGGATTTGACTTCTTGCATATACACAGATACTGCTTGGCTAATGTTCTTAATCCTTGTTTACTGGTAGGTAAATGTTTCTGTATAGTGTTTTTTCCACATTTTCTTGTTACAAAGTGGGATAAAAATTGATTTAATTGACAAAATACTCTGACAAATTGGTAGTACTTTTTAAACATGTATTAAAAATATATATCTTTTTAATAACAATACATCTTGATTAGATAAGTATTCAACCCCCTGAGTCAATACATGATAGAATCACCTTTGGCAGCTATTACAGATGTGAGACCTTCTGGGTAAATCAGAGCTTTGCACACCTGGATTGTACAATAGTTGCACATTATTATTTAAAAAAAATCTTCTAGCTCTGTCAAATTGGTTGTTGAGCATTGCCAGCCATTTTCAAGTCTTGCCATAGATTTTCAAGCCGATTTAAGTCAAAACTGTAACTAGGCCAGGAACATTCAATGTCATCTTGGTAAGCAACTTCAGTGTATAGGTTAATTTGTCTCCCAGTGTCTCTAGGAAAACATGATGCAGCCATCACTATGCTTAAAAATATGAAGTGGTACGCAGTGATGTGTTGGATTTTCCCCAAACATAACTCTTTGTACTGAGGACATAAAGTTCCTTTCTTTGCCACATTTTTTGCAGTTTCACTTTAGTGCCTTATTGCAAACTGGACCCATGTTTTAGAATAGGTTTATTCTGTACAGGCTTACTTCTATTCACTCTGTCAATTAAGTAAGTATGGTGGCTACAATTTTAATCGATCAATCCTCAGTGTTCTCCTATCACAGCCATTAAACTCTAAACTGTTGTAAAGTCACCATTGGCCTCTGAAAGTTAGGAAGGACGCCTGTACTGTATCTTTGTAGTGACTGGGTGCAGTAGTGGATAAAGTACCCAATTGTCTTACTTGTGTTACAGTACAAATATCTTAATAGAAAACTACTCACGTAAAAGTCATACAGTAAAATGCTACTTGAGTAAAAGTAAAAAAAAAGGTTATAAATATACTTAACCTGTTAGTGACCCCTTAACCTGTCTGGGCTAGGGGGCAGAATTTTCACGGCCGGATGAAAAAGGTACCCAATTAAAACAGGTTACTACTCTGGCCCAGAAACTATAATATGCACTATAATATGCAATGGTGTCTGTGAGTATAACAAAACTCATATGGCAGGCAAAAACCTGAGAAGAAGTCAACCAGGAAGTGGAGGATTTGAGAATTGTAGTTCTTTCTAGTCCCTTTCGAAACTACAGTATCTGTGGGGTTACGTTGCACTTCCTAAGGCTGTCAAAAGCCTTCAGAAAGTGGTTTGAGCATTCTCCTGTCACTGGGCAGATAATAGGAGCTCAGTTACTGAGTGGACTGCCTGGCAACAAAGGGATTGGATATGCACGATCCCGCGAGCGCGCCCCTCCTTCTTTTTCTCCTTGAATGAATACGCTATTGTCAGGTTGGAATATTATCGTAATTTTACGTTAAAATACCATAAAGATTGATTTTAACCTGTTGGGGCTAGCGGGCAGTATTTGCACGGCCGGATAAAAAACGTACCCGATATAAACTGGTTACTACTCTTACCCAGAAACGAGAATATGCATATAATTAGGAGATTTGGATAGAAAACACCCTAAAGTTTCTAAAACTGTTTGAATGGTGTCTGTGAGTATAACAGAACTCATATGGCAGGCCAAAACCTGAGAAAATTCCATGCAGGAAGTGCCCTGTCTAACAATTTGTTGTCCTTCTAGGGCATCTCTATCAAAAATACAGCATCTCTGCTGTAACGTGACATTTTCTAAGGCTTCCATTGGCTCTCAGAAGGCGCCAGAAAGTGTAATGAGAGCTCTGCAGTCTCTGGGCAAAAAAAAGCAGGAGTTTATATGAGTGGTCAGGCAGGGAACACTGACACTGGAGTGCGCATGCACGAGAGGACTCCATGTTTTTCTTTCTCTCTTTGAACGAATACAACATCGCCCGGTTGGAATATTATTGCTATTTTACGAGAAAAATCGCATAAAAATTGATTTTAAACAGCGTTTGACATGCTTCGAAGTACGGTAATGGAATATTTTGACATTTTTTGTCACGAAATGCGCCCGCGCGTCACCCTTCGGATACTGACCTCAACGCACGAACACAACGGTGCTATTTCAATATAACTATGGATTATTTCGAACCAAAACAACATTTGTTGTTGAAGTAGAAGTCCTGGGAGAGCATTCTGACGAAGAACAGCAAAGGTAATCCAATTTTTCTTATAGTAAATCTGAGTTTAGGTGACCCCGAAGTTGACGGATGTCAAAATAGCTAGCCATGATGGCCGAGCTATGTACTCAGAATATTGTAAAATGTGCTTTTGCCGAAAAGCTATTTTAAAATCGGACATAGCGATTGCATAAAGGAGTTCTGTATCTATAATTCTTAAAATAATTGTTATGTATTTTGTCAACGTTTATCATGAGTAATTTAGTAAATTCACCGGAAGTTTTCGGTGGGTATGCTAGTTCTGAACATCACATGCTAATGTAAAAAGCTGTTTTTTTATATAAATATGAACTTGATTGAACAAAACATGCATGTATGTATAACAATGTCCTAAGAGTGTCGTCTGATGAAGATCATCAAATGTTATTGCTGCATTTAGCTGTGGTTTGGGTTTATGTGACATATATGCTTGCTTGGAAAATGGCTGTGTGATTAGTTGATTGTTTGAGAAAATTGAATTGTGGTATTTAGTTGGTTTTGTATTTCGCGCCATGCGATGCCATTGGCTGATGGCTAGGGGTTCCGCTAGCAGAACGTCTAGATGCAAGAGGTTAATTCACCTTTCAGCAGGACAATAACCTAAAAAAAGGCCAAATCTACATTGGAGTTTCTTACCAAGAAGAAAGTGAATGTTCTGGAGTGGCAGATTTTCAGTTTGGACTTGAATCTACTTGAAAATCTATAGCAAGACCTGAAAATGGTTGCCTAGCAATGATCAACAACCAATTTGACAGAGCTTGAATTTTGAAAATAATACATGGGTAAATGTTGCACAATCCAGGTGTGGAAAGCTCTTAGAACTCACCCAGAAAGACCCACAGCTGTAATTGCCACCAAATGTGCTTCTACAAAGTATTAACTCAGGGGTGGGAACACTTCTGTATTTAACTTTCAATACATTTTCAAAAATGTCTAAAAACCAATTTTTACTGTAATTATGGGGTAGTGTGTGTATATCAATGAGAAAAAAATGAAGGTAATCCATTTTGAATTCAAGCTGTAAAACCAAAAAATTGGAAGAAGTCAATGGGTATGAATACTTTCTGAAGGCACTGTACATTAGTGGCAATGTAAAAGTGTTAACCAACACCTATAGTTTGTGAGTTACATTGAGCTGCATGAAGCACGTTCGACCCAAAATAGTGAGTTGGTGTGACTGAGTTAAGTGTGTGTGCGTGCATGCATCCCAACTACAGTGCCGTCATGCAAGACAGAGGACTTTTGACCAGTGATTTATTTAATGAGAGAAAGTATTCCTTCCCCTGCAGATCAAAGGCTGATCTGTGAGGAGCCAGAGATCAGATAAATGTTTTCCATGTCCACCATTTCCACTGTCCCCGCTACTTACCAGCTGACAGTCCAGACAAATCTGCCCAATTCAAAGGCACCATCGAACAGCCAACTCTTTTACGCTTTCCCTTATTCTTATGGCCCTCTCCCTTACCCTAATTGTACCCTCTCTTTCTCACTCCCCCTCCTCCTAACCCCTCTTATCTCTCCAGAGTCTTGTATTTTGACAAATGTCACCTAGTAAAAATTCCTGCTGGTCCCTGAAAGTCACACAGCTGCACTGGATAGGAAGTGGATCCCCCAGACGCTGGATTGCCAGATTTACCAGAATAATCCCTTAACTGAATGCCTGACCGGCAAGTTCAACAGCAGACACAATTTTTTCCTCTATCTGGAGAGACTGCAAATGTCCTTGAATTTAGCATACGCTACCCTGACTGTGGTAGAGTAACTGCAGACTGACAAGAGTACTTGTGCAAGCTCTTTCAGTGATACAGGATTGTCTGCCGTCCTCCCTGGCAGAGATAAGGAAAAGCTCATTCAGACAGGCAGACCCACGGATTAAGAGGCCAATTCGCAGGCTGTCACTCAAGCATGGCAGTCAGTGGCTCGTCAAAAGAAAGGACAAAGGTCCTTAAATGGGAAAATCGTGTTTTATTTCTCACCAGGGCAGAATGAAAAGTGGAGAAAACATTTGCTCAGATTGAAAAACCAATAAAGCACAATTTAAACCCTGTTATTCGTAATCATGAGGAAATGGGAAAGTATTGTGAGAACCCATAACCACATCCACTAAATGTCACAAGACGAGCAAATGACTGCAACAGTCATTGCAGTCATTGCACCCTCGACAATTACTATGATTATTATTATTTGACCATGCTGGTCATTTACGAACATTTTAACATCTTGACCATGTTCTGTTATAATATCCACCCGGCACAGCCAGAAGAGGACTGGCCACCCCTCATTGCCTGGTTCCTCTCTAGGTTTCTTCCTAGGTTTTTGGCCTTTCTCAGGAGTTTTTCCTAGGGAGTTTTTCCCAGCCACCGTGCTTCTTTCACATGCATTGCTTGCTGTTTGGGGTTTTAGGCTGGGTTTCTGTACAGCACTTTGAGATTTCAGCTGATGTACGAAGGGCTATATAAATAAATTTGAAATTTGAATTTGATTTGAAACAGAAGATGCACGTATATCTATGACCATAATGGCTTTTCTAAAACACCCCTAGTCATGTGGTGCCACAGAAAGCACTCAAACTATCCAAAACATCCAGTGGGATTCACGTTTATGTGGTCGCCGTAATGTTATGACAGATGGAGAAGCAATGGAAGAGACCTAGAAAGGAGGTGGGACTGGACATTTTGCAGAAGAATGCATACTCTTTCAGGGCAGCGGAAGTGCACCCAACCCCTAACAAACATAACTTTTTCTTATCGGTCCAAATTAATAAAAAAGGTAACAGTCAGCCTTGAGGTATGCCTCACCAGTTTCTCTTTGAAGACCATTTGTCTGAGCCACTTGAAGTCCAGCGGTTTGAAGGCGGAGAAGACGAATAGCGAGTCCTTTTCGTAGCGCTCAGGCTTCTGAATGGCCCCCTCGGGGTAGGTGATGCGCATGGTGGTCTTGGTGCCCACGTCCTTGCTGAAACCAGTCACAGGAGCATTGTTCAACCTGCGGTTAGAGAAGAAATGCTATGGGGGCGAATACATTGTGTGTTGATATCATAACATAATATGCGGCTGGCACCCAGGCTACCAAACTAACCCCAAGTCCATTAAAGTCTAACCAGTGTCAAGAGTTCAAAAGGAGGAACTGACATTCAGCAGTACTATCATCTTTACCCTCTTAACTGGCATCATGTTGCCCTTCCATTGGACGTAGACTCACCTCACCACAATGTCGTAATCATCTATGCGCGAGCCCAAAGACTTGTTGGCCAGGATACCACCATTGCCCACAATAATGCATCTTTTACAACCAAGACTGGAAGAGAAGAACATCTGAGTGGTTAAAAAGTGTGTCTGCACACGAGTGCGCTACTTAATTCCCATGGCAATTACCTGTCAAGGTCTTCACCCAAGCCATAGTTCTTTGTGGCAGTTAGAATACTGTCTATGATTCTTTCTGCAAAATGAAACGGGAGAGAAAAAGACAGTTTAGATATCAACTACAGTTCATTGTTGTTTGCTAGGTCACAGACAAAACCCCTCATGAAAAGGATTAATAGCTCCTCTTTAATAACAAACTGTCGGACTTCAACGCCTAGAAAACAATGTCGCAAGCTAGGTGATCCTTGGGAGAAGGTCTGGAGGAGAAAACGTTCCTAACCGTTTATTAAAATTACAGATAAGGATAAGCCACAAGCCCGGTGACAGTAACATTGGAAAACCATCAGCCCTTTCAGGACGGATGAATCCGGGTGAAACGACACTTCAGAAAAGAAACGCTGCCCATAAAACCACTCAGTGAAGAATGCCGTTTTCAAACAAGCACATTCTCCCGGTTGAAGTGTGCTGTGCAAGGGCTCTCTCAGTGTGGACGTGGAGCTGGGTCTGGTGGTGTGAGATACGGGGTTGTTTAGCCATAGCGTGCATTCCTGCCATGTTCCAGAGGGTATTCTGGCGGAGTCATGACTCTGGTGTTTAAGACACATGTCTTCGCCCCCTCCCACCCCCACACAGCCCACTAGCACCTCTTGACTCTTTCCTTCTCATATTAGTCATAGGTCTACCATAGATTGGGAGATTTATATCTAGGTTGTGTGTCCAATTTATCCAACAAGGTAATATCCAAATGAATCACTCGCTTGTATAATCACATTTCAGTTGCGTGCTGGATCCATTTGATAAACAACTGATATGAAATGTCATTAGGCTCAACCACAACCCCGTGTAGGCGTCTCCTTTGCTTCTTGCAAGAGTAATGCAGAAGGCTTTATCACCTCTAACGAGCCTCGTGATTAAACATCACAAAATGAGCAGTGGCCCATTGTTTGGACGCGGCGTCGAAGTCTGGCATCAAGCATCACCCTGGTCAGCATAAACAGAGGACCAGGCCACACCCGACTCAATAGGGTGAAATCCCCCCCCCCACCCCCACCCACCCCACACACCAAAAAATTGGAAAGGGTTTCTCGAAGAGGAGAGACATGGCGGCTATTTGTTATTAGCACGCAGGATAAACACTTCAGCCGAGTATGTCTAGGCGGCAGCTCAGATATATTGCCGCCGTCTTGAAGTACACTTTTCTGGGGAGGAAAATCTTCAGCTGAAATGTGGAGGAGGGGTTGGAGATGTCACTGAACATGATCTCAATGTTCTGCTACAGCGTGCTGCTGTAGTGCAGAGTTTACACAAGGTAAAGGGAGACAAGTGAGACTGGACATGAAACTATACAATGCTTATTGAATCATTAGGGATTTCCAAAGAGCCTAACTGCACCCAGGCAAGAAATATCTAAACTTTATAATATAGCTATCTATTCTAGGTGTCTTTTAAAGAGAACATTACGGTCTGCTCAGTTGGTCTAGGCCAGTGGTTCCCAAACTTTTACAGTCCCATACCCCTTCAAACAGTCAACCTCCAGCTGCGTACCCCTCTAGCACCAGGGTCAGCGCACTCTCAAATGTTTTTTTTTTTGCCATCATCGTAAGCCTGCCACACACACACTATATGATACATTTATTAAACATAAGAATGAGTGAGAGTTGTCACAACCCGCCTCGTGGGAAGTGACAAAGAGCTCTTACAGGACCAGGGCACAAATAAAAATCAATAATTTTGCTCTTTAGTTAATCATCTTACATATAAAACCTTATTTGTTTATCAAAAATATTGAATAACTTACCACAGGTTAATGAGAAGGGTGTGCTTGAAAGGTTGCGCATACACTACCGGTCAAAAGTTTTAGAACACCAAGTCATTCAATGGTTTCTCTTTATTTTTACTTCTACATTGTACAATTATAGTGAAGACATCAAAACTATGAAATAACACATACGGAATCTTGTAGTAAGCAAAAAAGTGTTAACATATCAAAATATATGTTGTTATGTTTGAGATTGTTTAAAGCTCCACCCTTTGCCTTGATGACAGCTTTGCACATTCTTGGCATTCTCTCAACCAGCTTCACCCGGAATGCTTTTCCAACAGTCTTAAAGGAGTTCACACATATACTGAGCACTTGCTGACTGCTTTTCCTTCACTCTGCGGTCCGACTCATCCCAAACCATCTCAATTTGGTTGAGGTCGGGGGATTGTGGAGACCAGGTCATCTGATGCAGCACCCTCTCCTTGGTAAAATAGCCCTTACACAGCCTGGAGGTGTGCTGGGTCATTGTCCAAATGATAGTCCCACTAAGCGCAAACCAGATAGGATGGCGTATCGCTGCAGAATGCTGTGGTAGCCATGCTGGTTAAGTGTGTCTTGAATTCTAAATAAATCACAGACAGTGTCACCAGCAAAGCACCCCCACACCATAACACCTCCTCCTCCATGCTTTACGGTGGAAAATAAACATGCAGAGATCATCCGTTCACCCACACGACATCTCACAAAGACACGGAAGTTGGAACAAAAAATCTCCATTTGGACTCCAGACCAAAAGACGCATTTCCACCGGTCTAATCCATTGCTCGTGTTTCTTGGCCCAAGCAGTTCTCTTCTTATTATTGGTGTCCTTTAGTAGTGGTTTCTTTGCAGCAATTCGATCAGAAAGACCTGATTCACGCAGTCTCCTCTGAACAGTTGATGTTGAGACGTGTCTGTTACTTGAAATCTGAAGCATATATTTGGGCTGCAATTTCTGAGCTGGTAACTCTAATGAACTTACCCTCTGCAGCAGAGGTAACTCTGGGTCTTCCATTCCTGTGGCAGTCCTCATGAGAACCAGTTTCATCATAGCGCTTGTTGGATTTTGCAACTGCACTTGAAGAAACTTTCAAAGTTCTTGACATTTTCCATATTGACTCAACTTCATGTCTTAAAGTAATGATGGACTGTTGTTTCTCTTTGCTTATTTGAGCTGTTCTTGCCATAATATGTACTTTGACTTTTAAGGCACACCTGCTAATTGAAATGCATTCCAGGTGACTACCTCATGAAGCTAGTTGAGAGAATGCCAAGAGTGTGCAAAGCTGTCATCAGGGCAAAGGGTGGCTATTTGAAGAACCTCAAATATATTTTGATTTTAACACTTTATTGGAAATTACATGATTCCATATGTGTTATTTCATGGTTTTGATGTCTTCACTATTATTCTACAATGTAGAATATAGTAAAAATAAAGAAAAACCATTCAATGAGTACGTGTTCTAAAACTTTTGACCAGTAGGTTAACTCTGCAATGTTGGGTTGTATTGGAGAGAGTCAGTCTAACTCTAAATCATTTTCCACACACACTCTGTACCTGTATTCAGTTTTCATGCTAGTGAAGGCCAAGAATCCACTCTCACATAGGTATGTGGTTGCAAAGGGCATCAGTGTCTTAACAGCGTGATTTGCCAAGGCAGGGTACTCTGAGCGTAGCGCAATCCAGAAATCTGGCAGTGGCTTCTGATTACATTTCCACAGAACCGCTTGTTGCAATTTCGATGAGGCTCTCTTGTTCAGATATCGATAAGTGGACTGGAGGCAGGGCATGAAAGAGATAACGAATCCAGTTGTTTGTTTGTGTCATCCTTTTCGGGAAAGTACCTGCGTAATTGCACATCCAACTCACTCAGGTGCTTCGCTCTATCAAATTTGACATTGTCCTTAAGCTTGAGTTCATTTGCACATAAAAAAAATCATACAACGATGGAAAGACCTGTGTGTTGTCCTTGTTAATGCAGACAGAGCAGAGCTCCAACTTCTTAATCATAGCCTGAATTTTGTCCCGCACATTGAATATAGTTGAGGAGAGTCCCTGTAATCCTAGATTCAGATCATTCAGGCGAGAAAAAACATCACCCAGAAAGGTCGAATGAGAAACTCATCATCATGCAAGCGTTCAGACTAGTGAAAATTATGGTCAGTAAAGAACACTTTAAGCTCGTCTCCCAATTCAAAAATATGTGTTAATACTTGGCCCTTTGATAACCAGCACACTTCTGTAGGTTGTAAAAGCGTTACATGGTCGCTGACCATATCATTGCATAGTGCAGAAAATACACGAGAGTTCAGGGGCCTTGCATTAACAAAGTTAAACTACCATTTTCACAGTAGTGTCCAAAATCTCTTTCAAGCTGTCAGGCATTCCCTTGGCAGCAAGAGCCTCTCGGTGGATACTGCAGTGTGCCCAAGTGGTGTCGGGAGCAACTGCTTGCACGTGCATTACCACTCCAATATGTCACCCTGTCATGGCTTTTGCGCCATCAGTACAGATACCAACATGAGCAGTAGCTGCATTTGGCTACATACGGACCGTTAGTGGAATTCCCGCAAGAGTAACGGTTAATGTGATTGGATGTTCATTATTTGACTAGGCTACCTGTATTTGACATTGTGTTGTTATTTCGCTAAACACTAGATGGTTCAATTTTAGTTTTGGCAGTGAAACGAGGCTACTCAGGTGAGAAAAAAAACCTCACTCAAATGTATAGCCCCGTTGGTAAATATAAATGGACTGTTTGAAAATGTACACCTGAAGGCATTGCGCGTACCCCCCCCCCCCCAGTTTGGGAATACCTGGTCTAGGCAATCCAAAAGCTAATACCAATATATAGGTCCAGGTGTCAAAAAGGAATGTGTGAAAAAACTGCCCCTCCATGCTTGCTTATAGTATGATGGAGAGGCTAGAAACCACATGAAGAATGGAGGTTTCCCCTGTGTCTAGCAAACAAAGCTGCTTGGTCGCAAAGAAAAGTACAAATAAAGTTTAATTTTCAAGGTTTCTATTTTTTTGCTCCTAATTTGGAATCCTTTGTGGAGTTCTATTCAAGGTCCACACGTATCACCTCTCCACATGAATACAGCTAAAAGGGAAACCCCACTGCAGTCACAAACCGTGGAGAAAACAGAAACCAGGTGTAGCGTACTTGCCTTTGAAAACCAGGGTGTGAGTGTGGGGTAGAGGGCTCTTGCAAGAGCACAAAGGTAACATTCAGTGTACCTTTACATGCACTTCGCTCCTAAGTGTTGGAAATTGAATGATAAAGGGTAGACTGAATTCATGCTCTATCTTCTCAATTCCGATCGCATGATGTGCTCATGTTTGATTCGTAAAATGCATAGATTCTTGACGGCCTCGTCAGTGAGCTACCTAAACCTGTATTGAGATGTGACTAGGTGGAATTTTGGATGACGGTAATAACCGTTAAAATCATTTTTTAGTTTTGTTGTAAAAATAAACATATTGGGGGGGCACAATTTCTCCCCCTCTTCTGGCCACATGTGCTGACAGAAATATAATTAATTGAAAAGAATGGGCTAATGTATAGACAAGGGCAGAGTAATGTCTTGAGTGTAAAACGAATGACTCAATAATCCATGCTTCTGGGAATGCTATTAAGTCCGGAAGTTCTGGGCGGCACAAGAAAGTTGGCTGTCAGAAATACTACAATGTAAACCTACTTTTAAACCGTCTGTCTGCATATTTCAAGACATGGCATATGGGGGTGTAGTGAGATACCCGATGGATTTGACTATTCTCTTCTCAATTTTTTTTTGTTAGTACTAAAACTGTGGAAATTAATCCGGCAACAATAACAAATGGGAAAATTGAAGGATTAATTATTTAAATATTGAAAGTGCGTAGGCTACGGAGAGTAACAAAATGGTGCAGTTTCAGGCCATGTGGCGGAAAGTGATGCGGGCGCTGGTGATGGAGGTGAGTGCTAGTGGGTCTGGGCAGGTGTGTTGTAGTTGATGTTTGTATGATTTTGTCATTTGTAATGTTTATAAAATAAAATCTGCCCAAAAAATGTAAAAATAAAACAGGAGTGCCCATTCAAGTCAATGATGGCAGCCATTACGAGTGTACCCATAGAAGCAAAGCTATGTTGAGACAACGGGATTCTAATATCCCATAACTCTTTGCAACAATGGGACTGGTTATTCCAGTTAACAACGGCGCTGGTCTCAGATTTGTGACGACGTTGTCTTAACCTGTATACGTTCGACCTATGAGCAAATTAGGAAGTCAAATATGTGCTATGATTTGTTGATTCAACTCACATTACAAAAAAGTACATTCCATTGCATGAGCCACATCATTTGAATGAACATTCTACATTTCCATGGAAATTATTACATCACAATAGCAGGCAGACATTGGGATTGTACCCATGAGTATGCGTATGCCAGTCAAATTGCCAGGGTTAGCGGTTCCAAGCCTTTTCTATTCACTCTATTTCTATGTGTGCTGCTCCTGCATTTTGGTCATTCAGTCAGCTGTTCGATATAATTTTATTTTCATGACGGTCTTCATCCATAACAGTTGGTTATTGTGCCAGCCCTACTGCTTCACAATCGAGGAAAGAATGAAGACTTAATAAGTATTTTGATGCATTTCACCTTTAGGATGGGTGTTGAAGAAAAAGCCATAGAAGTTTGTAGAAGTTCAGAGAAAGTGAAGTGTTGTCTCACTGTCTAGATGTTGCTGTAGCAAGAAACGTCCTGTAATATCCAAGCATCCAAATATCCCATTCTCACCCTTTACCCTTCGCCCCAACCCAGGCAAAAAGGCACAGTCAGTGGCAGTGTGTGTAACCATCAGAGAGCATGACAGGAGCAGCGTGAGATCAACCCAAGTAGGCCAGGAGGGATGTTCTGCCAGCTCTATCACCAAGCGTGAAGATGCGCTAACTGGCCCGTGGTGATAAGGATGGTAGAGCTCTGGCACCCTCTTCTCTTTAGCTTACATATCCAGCCCAAATCATCATCTATACACAGTTCCAAAACCACCATGACAAGTTAAAGACATAACCATTGCCATCAATGGGATACATGGGATAATCAAATCTGTCTAACGTTACACGCACAATTTGTCTTACCTTGTGTTTTGAATCCAAATGGAGGCAAGTAATTGCAGACTTTGGCCAGCCGCCTGAAGTTCCGGTCGAGAAACATGGGAGCTGGCTTCATGAACCTGTGAGAAGAACAGTAGAAAGAAAAACAGGAGAGATTACTGTAAAACTTCAATAAATAGCCTGGCGTTTCAATCGCTGAAGAAAAATGGCACTTATTAGAGACGGGCTCCTATTTGAGCCAAGCGTCCATTTACTTAAAATGCACACAGCTTTTGCTCAATAAAATGTTGAAAAGACTACCACAATATTTATTGTGACCCGTATAACTTGTATAAACATAACAACAAATCCATCGCAGATCAGATGTGCAAAGACTAGGCTGCATATCATACACCTGATTCTGCGCTTCAGCACCATGGAAAAAAATTATTAGGGACGGGGGACGCAACGGCTAGCAACAATGACAGAATCAAAAAATACATGTTTAATGGACATGACTGTGGGAATATCAGAGCTGTGTCCATTGTAACCTCGTCAATAATTATTTTAAACCCAGCATTTATTTGAAAACTTGTTTATTTGCTGAAATGTGTGCCCGGCTATTAAAAAGGGCCAGGCGGCCATTTGAGACTGCATTTAATTGAAGTCAAATAATATAAAACTTGTAAAACAGTTCGTCTGTCCACTCATGAGAATTCCAGCATGACTCAAGTTAACCAAAATAGGTCTACTGTGTTGCGATGTCCTCTCATTTCCAGATGCAGAGTTCAACAGTGAGCCCTTTCCTGCTCTAGATAATGTTCAGTGAGAGATTCACCATAGATCGATTTCTGTGTTCATCAAGTTGAATTGAGACTTGCCAATGAGCAACAGAGTTTACCTGATAACCCAATACACAGGTGAGTTATCAAGCAGAGTACGTGGGTCTGGGGGTGCACAACCCTGATGTCTCTCTGGACACTAACTTAGAAGCTGACAGTTTCTAAAAGCATTTCTTCCTCCCTAAGAAGCCCGTGGCCCCCACTTAACTCTACCGTGACCCTGGGGCTCTGGAGTTAACTCCCCGCCAGGAGTTAAAGACACTGGGCTGTAAGAGAAGACACTTGTTCCACTCATCAATCGAACCGCGTCATCCCACTTCTCCACTCCCCCGTTCACTGAACCCATCCCGTGCACACAGGGTGCAAAATAGGTTGACTCAAGGAAGAAGGGAAAAATAGAGAACAAGTCTGCTACATATATTCTTATTGACAATGTTTCTTCCCAGAAAAAGGCTGAAACCATTCTTGACACAGTCTGGGTATACGTGTCCTGGCGATGTATTGATGTCAGTGTTAATCTGTCCCAGACGATTTGGGAAGGGATGTTTCGAGGAAATGTCTTACTGAAGTAGGCAGTGTTGATTGGTAATGTTTGCAGAAACAGCCGGCGCACGAACAAAGTGCTCCTACGCCAACCACTATTTGATAAAGCACTCCTTTTAAATAAAAAAAGAGCCACTTCCCCTGGTCAGGCCTCAGACCCGGGCTGTACGTGCTGCTTCTGGAAGTGTGGCTGGACGATGGATGTCTGTTTTTATGACCCGCTGTCTCGCTAGGGGGAGAGCACCATGGTCCTCGTAGAACACTCCCGCGCCTCCAACGCTCCACTTTTACAGCTCGCACTTAAGGTACTCACAACACGGTCGCAGATTGGGGTTTAAACAAGGGTATTACTGGTCCCAGGACGGTTTATATGTCAGAAGTGATTCTTGTGGAGAAATTCTTTGTATGATTAGAAGCTCTTTTGAAAAATGTGGTTGTGGTAGAAAAGTCATCTGAGATTAGATTTAGGTGATTCTAGTCATAAAAATGTGTATGGATAAACATGTCATGCTATACTATATTGTAAGCCCATTTTAAGCCCATTTTAAGTACTTACAAGGAAAAATCTTTTTTGCATCCTATGGACCAATGTGAGAGCGAGTGTTAGTGTGTGAGACTACTAGTTCGCTGTGATTACACAGTGAGGCCCCCGTGGTGTTTACACTGACAGCAACAAGACATTCTCTACAACTCACACAGGCCTGGGACGCAAAACCACAACAACATCTGGAGGAGGAACTCAGGCTGACTTCACTAGGCTAACCCCCAGGGGGGGCTGCGTCTACATCCACGGGTTGTCTTAACCAACCACTAGTTACAGCTGGCTGCCCACAGTGCACCCAGTCAAGCTGGCTACTAACACCAAAGGAATCCGATTCCGCTATCAGGTCACCAAACTTCACATCCTAATAATCGGGTCTGAACTCAATGAGCAAACACGGTTTACAAGAGGAGCCACTTGTCCTCCAAACTCCTTAATTGCACTTGATGCACCAAGAAAGAAAGAGTAACAGTCATGTCTGGCTCTCTCTCCACACATCACCTGACAGAAACAGACGGGCAAAGACCCTTGCCAAAACAAACCGTGACTCATTAACGTGTGGCTTCAGGGGCCGAGCCGGGCATTAAATAACTGTCAAGAGTATCCTAGCCTATGGATGGACAGACAGGGGATAGTTTGCTTGTCTTAAAGAGAGAGTGCTCCCAAAACAGGAGGCCCAGGCACATTGTGCTCATTTCCTCTCACTGGGGGCCATATTTTCATAACCGCGCCGCCCAAGTTCACCGCCAATACTTGATTTAGAGCTCCAATACAAACAGTTTGGGGTGAGGGGAGGGGAAGCGTTGAAATTAAATTGGATTCCACTGGGCAGGGCCTTTTGGAAGAGGACAAACATGGAGGATGGAGATGATTAGGGAGGGACCTCAAATTCAGGAGGTTAAGGGATCTGGCCAAGTAAATAACCATCAGTTGTTTTTACTACAGACTAAATTAATTTATGCCAAAATGTAATTTGCCAAAAAGAAAATGTTGGCTACATCTTTACATGCATTATTAATCAATTTGGCCATGAGAGACCAAAGACGGGATTCAGATCTGGCATTCAGAGCTGGGGTTGCCACACCTCTATGAGAGTGGCCTGACATGGAAAAGTGGCCAAGAAGAGGTAGCCGTTTACAGACATACAGTGCCTTTAGAAAGCATTCACACCCCTTGAATTTTTCAACAACAACAAAAAATGTGTCGTACATTTAAAATGGATTACATTGAGATTGTGTGTCACTGACACTTTGTATTCAGGACAAAAGTTATGTTATGTTTGGGGCAAATCCAATACAACACATTACTGAGTAACATACTCCATATTTTCAAGCATTGTGGTGGCTGCATCATGGTATGGGTAAGCTTGTAATCGTTAAGGACTAGAGAGATAAAAAATAAACAATATGGCGTTAAGCACTGGCCAAATTCTAGAGGAAAACCTGGCTCAGTCTGCTTTCCACTGGACACTGGGAGATGAATTTACCTTTCAGCAGAACAATAACCTAAAACAAGGCCAAATATACACTGGAGTTGCTCATCAAGACCACATTGAATGTTACTGAGTGGCTAAGTTAAAGTTTAAACTTATATCGTCTTGAAAATCTATGGGAAGACCTGAAAACAGTTGTCTAGCAATGATCAATAACCAACTTGACAGAGGAAGAATTTTCAAAAGAATAACGTGCTAATATTAAACAATCCAGGTGTGCAAAGCTCTTAGAGACATACCCAGAAAGACTCACAGCTGCAATCGCTGCCAAAGGTGTATTGAATCATGGGTGTGAATGTTAAGAAATGTGTGGTATTATGCATAGATGGGTGAGAAAAAATTCGATTTAATCCATTTTGAATTCAGGCTGTAACAGTTTTTGAGAGAAAAAAAAAGTCAAGCGGTTTGGCATCTGTGTTTATACATGTCATGTACGACCAATCACGTTTTGCTTTCCCCCATCACACATGACAAACCTCAAACTCTAGGACATCTAACAGATACACCCAACTGTCACTCTAAGCCATTAATAGTGCTAATTGAACTGTGTGGGACTGAAGTGAACGTGGTAGTAATCAATGCGGTCCCAAGCAGGTGCTCTCTGTTGTAGGGAACTTTGATCTGAAAACGTGTGGCTGATTAGAGGAAGTGGTTGGGAGACATCGTTAACACACAGCCTCCTAGTTGGGAGGGCAGTTCCCAACGTACCTCTTCCAAGTAAGCCCTTTCTCTCAAGTCATAATAATCATAAGCCTATTTGTGTAACACGCCTCGACGGCCCCTTTTGGTTTCCGTACAAAAATCTATTATCTACACAAAAATGCCAGTAATTTCTGTTCAGAAAGTATAACAACACACAGAATACAAGAAATTTCAGGATATCTTTAATAAAGCTGTCACAGTCATTGCTGGTCTAAGCGAATATGAGCATTATGAGACACTATTAGCCATCTTTTCGCAGACTAAGCATCAACACAACCTCATCGTATGTTAAGATGGAGTCACCATCTTCCACATTTAGGAGCAGCTGAGTAAAATGCCTTGGGAAAATGTTCTGCTATGTGGAAAATGTCCCTCTATTGGCCATAGCTGATGAGCCCTCATGAAATAATAACCTATGGCTGGAGAGAAGGGTGGAGCGATGGCATCAAAGGCCCAGTGACATCACGGAGGGCCGTCATGTGTTCCGTGGATTGTGTTTTAAGGAGGAAGTGAGTCATGCCCTCCTGGACAGGAAGTCGGTGCCCCTCTGACATTAAGCCTCTGAGGAACCACTGGCAACCATTTCAAATGGGGGTAGGATGAGGGGTTACGCTCTCCCAAAGAGATGCTTTTGTGTTGGGCTGACGAGGAAATGGTATGAAGTCTGTGGTGAGGAAATGAATGAATGAAACATGACTGAAACCTAAAAGATTGTGTGGAAATGTGGGACTTTTATGTTACAAGTCGTTCTCCATAGGCCATGCTGGCTGGAGTAATGACATAACGTCTCCAGGGGAGCGTCTCAATAGTCTAGAGTGGCTGCCTTTCCTCATCTCTCCATCTTCATCTGCACTGAGCTGAAAAATGGCATATGCCTACTGTGAATTTGCCTTCATCTTACATGTTTAAAAAAAAAAAAAAAAAAGTTTAACCTTTATTTAACTAGGCAAGTCAGTTAAAAACAAATTCTTATTGACAATGATAGCCTAGAAACAGTGGGTTAACTGCCTTGTTCAGAGGCAGAATGACAGATTTCTACCTTGTCAGCTCGGGGATGTCACGGTTGTCGTTGGTGAAAGAGGACCAAAACGCAGCAGGTACGTGTATGCTCATCTTGATTTTTATTAACTACAAAAATGAACATACAAAAATAACAAAACGAAACGAACGAACGAACAACTACAAACAGTCTGGTAAAGCATACGGCTTACACACAGAACAATCACCCACAAATAACAACCACAAACACACCCTAATATATGGGACTCTCAATCAAAGGCAGATAGACAACACCTGCCTTCAACTGAGAGTCCCAACCCCAATCAACACAACATAGAAACACACTCACCAGACTAGACATAGAAATACATAAACATAGACTATAAACCAAAACCCCGGATATACTAAATCAAACACCCTTTAACCAAACACACCACCCTGAACCACATAAAACAAATACCCCCTGCCACGCCCTGACCAAACTACAAAACAATTAACCTTATATACTGGCCAGGACGTGACAGTACCCCCCCCTTAAAGGTGCTACCCCGGAAGCACCTTAACAAAAAAAAATAACCCCAAACAATACCCAAAAGAAAAATTCCCCCTTACTAAAGGGAGGGAAGGGAGGGTGGCTGCCGTCAACGACGGCACTGTGCTACACCCCCCTCCCCAACCCACCTATTTTTGGAGGTGGCTCCGGCTCAGGCCGTTCCAGGCTGTCTGGGCAGTCTGGCAGCTCGGGACAGTCTGGGCAGTCTGGCAGCTCGGGACAGTCTGGGCAGTCTGGCAGCTCGGGACAGTCTGGGCAGTCTGGCAGCTCGGGACAGTCTGGGCAGTCTGGCAACTCGGGACAGTCTGGGCAGTCTGGCAACTCGGGACAGTCTGGGCAGTCTGGCCACTCGGGACGTTCAGGGCAGTCTGGCCACTCCGGCAGTTCAGGGCAGTCTGGCCACTCCGGCAGTTCAGGGCAGTCTGGCCACTCCGGCAGTTCAGGGCAGTCTGGCCACTCCGGCAGTTCAGGGCAGTCTGGCCACTCCGGCAGTTCAGGGCACTCCGGCAGTTCTGGCCACTCCGGCAGTCTGGCCACTCCGGCAGTCTGGCCACTCCGGCAGTCTGGCCACTCCGGCAGTCTGGCCACTCCGGCAGTTCAGCGCAGTCTGGCCACTCCGGAAGTTCAGCGCAGTCTGGCCACTCCGGCAGTTCAGCGCAGTCTGGCCACTCCGGCAGTTCAGCGCAGTCTGGCCACTCCGGCAGTTCAGCGCAGTCTGGCCACTCCGGCAGTTCAGCGCAGTCTGACCACTCCGGCGACTGTTGACTGGCGGGCAGCTCCGACGACTGTTGACTGACGGGCAGCTCCGACGACTGTTGACTGACGGGCAGCTCCGACGACTGTTGACTGGCGGGCAGCTCCGACGACTGTTGACTGGCGGGCAGCTCCGACGACTGTTGACTGGCGGGCAGCTCCGACGACTGTTGACTGGCGGGCAGCTCTGACGACTGTTGACTGGCGAGGCTGGGTTTACGCACTTGCAGTTTAGTGCGGGGAGCAGGAACAGGACGAGTCGGACTGGGTGAACGCACTTCCGGGTCCGCACGAGAGACAGGAGCTGGAAACCCAGGGCTATGGAGGCGCCCAGCCGGTCTAGATCTTACCTCCTGCACAACCCGCCTTGGCTGGATGGAACTAGTAGCCCTGTACGAGCGGGGTGCTCGTACAGGGCAGACTGGGCTGTGCAGGGGCCTGATGGTAGCCGTGCGTAAAGCGGGAGTTGGGTAGCCTGGTCCTCGGAGGCGTACCGGCGACCAGATGCGCTGCGCAGGCATCCTCCTACCAGGCTGGATGCCCGCTCTAGCACGGCACCTGCGAGGGGCTGGAATAACTCGCACCGGACTGTGCGTGCGTATGGGTGAGATAGTGCGCTTCTCAGCGAAACATAGCGCTCTCCACCCCATACGCTCCTCCATATAACCACGGGTAGCTGGCTTCCGGCTCTTCCTTCGCCTAGCCAAACTACGCGTGTGCCCCCCCAAAAAAAATTCTTGGGGGTGCCTCTCGTGCTTCTCCCTCAGCGCGTCTCTGGCCTCGTACCATCGCATCTCCGCCTTGGCTGCCTCAATTTCCCACTGCGGGCGCTGATAATCCCCAGCCTGATGCCAAGGTCCGGCCCCGTCCAGAATTTCCTCCCAAGTCCACTTCTCCCGCCAGTCCAACTCGAACGCCGTCTGCTCCTTCCTCTGCTGCTTGGTCCTTTGGTAGTGGGTGATTCTGTCACGGTTGTCGTTGGTGAAAGAGGACCAAAACGCAGCAGGTACGTGTATGCTCATCTTGATTTTTATTAACTACAAAAATGAACATACAAAAATAACAAAACGAAACGAACGAACGAACAACTACAAACAGTCTGGTAAAGCATACGGCTTACACACAGAACAATCACCCACAAATAACAACCACAAACACACCCTAATATATGGGACTCTCAATCAAAGGCAGATAGACAACACCTGCCTTCAACTGAGAGTCCCAACCCCAATCAACACAACATAGAAACACACTCACCAGACTAGACATAGAAATACATAAACATAGACTATAAACCAAAACCCCGGATATACTAAATCAAACACCCTTTAACCAAACACACCACCCTGAACCACATAAAACAAATACCCCCTGCCACGCCCTGACCAAACTACAAAACAATTAACCTTATATACTGGCCAGGACGTGACAGGGGATTTGATTTAGCAACCTTTCGGTTACTGGCCCAACGCTACCTGCCACCCCAAGTTTTCAAGTCAGTGCAAAAGGGGTGAAGACAAGGAGAGGAAGCGTCTTAAGACTCTTGAGATGCACCCAATGACTTTAATCAAACCCTGAAGAGAGAACAGAAGGAGTTTTGCTCACTTTGGATAGATGGCGGTCATCTTGGGCGCTGCGTAGCCCGGCTTGCAAACACCTCCGCTGAGGTTGCCATACTTGTACGCCAACTCCGCTGGCCTGTAAGTGGCGCCAAGAGGGGAGGATAAAGGGGATTAGATGAGACTGAGAACAACGTGACCTGATAACACGCTGTGTTTGCTCTTCTACACATAATCCAATTTAGACAAAGATCTCCCTGGAAGATAGAACTAAAAACAGTTTGATATGTCCCCTTAAGCCCGCCCTATGCTGGTCCTGTCCAATTTAAAAGGTAAAGTAGGGACTAAGAAGCTCAAGTTCAAACCAGCCCCTTGTATCTCCTCCTCACTGCGATCATACTCATTAACTACCTGCTATATGGCATGAGACAAGTTCAAATTAACAGGGGGAAAGGAGGGAGGTCCCAGAGTTATGGGAGGCCTATCTGTCACACACGGAGTCAGTGTTGATAAGATGGGGGGGGCATATGGCAGGGTGGAGGAGGGGCGTGGATGGACAGGCTGTAGCTGGAGAGGACTGGGGTCTCTTGCTGACGTGCTATCTTTGCTAGGTCAGAGGGAGTGATCAGAATTGGTGACCACTGCTGTAGGCAGTTGTATTAGAACTGGCATAAACCCTCTCCTGAAGTTGTGCTTATACAGTGAGGGAAAAAAGTATTTTATCCCCTGCTGATTTTGTACGTTTGCCCACTGACAAAGAAATGATCAGGTCCCGCTGCTTGGTCCTTGTTTGGTGGGTGGTTCTGTCATGAACATCGTAAGGATAGGACCAAGGCGCAGTGGGAAAGGGCTCATTTCTTAATTTATTTAAAGAAACCACTTAAACAAAATAAACAAACGACAATCACTGTTAAATAAGGCTCCCAGGCTATACAGAATATAACCAGCCACAAACACAAGTGAAACAAACCCAAATTAAATATGGCCTCCAATTAGAGGTAACGACAACCAGCTGTCTCTAATTGGAGGTCCTACCAAAAACCCAACATAGAAATAGAAAACATAGAACCTAAACTTAAAAACACCGAAACACACAAAACAAACACCCCCTGCCACACCCTGACCAAACTACAATGACAAATAACCCCTTTTACTGGTCAGGATGTGACATATTGATTACATCTATTGGGCTACGTGTCATCTAAGACTCAGAGTCTATCTAAGAATACATCTAATATTCAGGACACCATCTCCAGTTCAGTTTCTGATTTGTTTTTGTTCAAACTGAATACAGCCCATTCTTATGAGGGGAGACGTCTTGGTTATAGCTAAGCCCATTCCTAAAAAAAATTGCCTCGGACAACCAGCTACAACAATCAATTGGAGATGAGTAACCAAACCCTATTGGTTTAAAATGATAAAATTGTACTTTCCCAAAAAAGTCATTTTACTTACAACTGTCCATCCAGCTTCAGCAGAAAGCCCTGCTTATCAAACACTAGAAAGAGAGAAAACTGAAATTAACATACAGGAGTCAAAATGGCTTGTGAACTAGGACTCGTCCCATACACGGGAGACAGAGAGATCATCCATCCTCATGTTGAATGTAGTTGTACATCTCTCGCCAAGTAAACAGCCTGTGCATTTTCATAAAGAAAAGAAACAAAAGCAAAACACTTGGTTGAAAGCATTAGGATTAGAGAGAGTTTTTTTTGCGGCCGGTCAAACAAGCGGGGGTGTTAAGGAAAGCCAGCCAAAAACATCCCCGCCGAGGTTCAAGTCCAAATGATAAGTTAAAAACAGCAGTTGTGTTTCACCTATGGAGGATCGTGTGGGGTCGGTCCATAGGTGCCGTTTCAAGCGTAGTCGGCGTTTAGGCTTTTTCAGTAGAGAGGGGGAAAGAAGCACAAGCCAAATGTGCCTTTAAAAAGATCTACCTGCTGTTTTTCCCTGAGACAAGAGAAAACTGTTAACAGCTTAGTAATAGCGTGTCCTTCAACATGGAAATTAATTCCGCAAGACAGTTATTTGAATTCCACTTCAGTCCGTTTGTGTACACATGTATCCATCATTGAGACCTGGACGTGACTCGGCATGACGGCAATCTACTATGAGGCATGCTGACTTGGTTATATGTCATTCTGTCAAACCGTTAGGTCTACAGAATGCCCCAGGTCTCTGGAACCAACTGTTACTGAAGTATTGTCATTTTGCCATGTCTCTGAAATACAGCAAAGACTTACAGTACATTCCTAGTGAATCTCTAAAAGCTACTAGAGTTCCTCAATTATCCATATCTTTACCATTACTCACAACTGAACAGCATCTTCTAATGAAGCCAGTAAATACTATAGGCTATATCTGTGTAGTAACTTGACAAGGAAGGCCCACACGCATTTCGATATTACTTTCCTTTACTTTCAACCCAAACCTAAAGGTGTATTGCCAGGTACAAACGGTACAAATATAGCAGAACTATATAGCCCACTCAACCGGTGGTAGAATCACATTGCACAGAACTCACTCTTAGTGATGACATCATCAAAAGGGAAAGGTCACGGTCAATACCAATAATAACCATGTCATTATTTATATAGTGTCCACACTATAACAATCTGTGATGCAATAAACATGAAAGGACAGCCATTTCAAAAACATGCCTGTTACATAAATGACACCTCATCAAAACAATACAATTAGCAATTGGGGAGAAAAGGGCGAAAGGGAAGCAGTTCTCACCACTCCTGTGGTTGTGCTACGCCTTCAGAGGGATGCTAGAGGAGAGAAAGAGAGAGAGGAACGGGTGGATGGGGCCATGGGTTTTAATGTAGCGGCTATGAGTGTGTGTCAGTGGAAGGAAGCGCGTTGTAGCCTGAGCTGAGCGGAGAAAGCAGCGGGACCCTGCCTGTACAGCACAAACCTTGGCCACTGAAACCACCAAGCGCCAGATGCCTTCAGACTCTGTGTTGCCCCCTAACCTTTACTTTATGCCCCTTTTCTAAGGCTGATCAAGAGGCACTATTCTGGTGATCAACAGAGGGCGATGTTGAATCACATTTAATACAAGCGACATGAATAATTGAGCTGTGCTTAATTTGCTCCATCCACATTGGGATTGGGGATATGTGGTCAAAGTCGAGAGGAGTCTATGTGCAGCTCAGTTGTGCTCTTTTTGGATCCGGCCGGCTGAAACTCACCCACTCACCCGTGTCTGGGGTCCATCCAATGTCTAGGGTAAACGTGGTTGTTGACTGGATTCAAAAGGTTGGAGAGAGATGGTGCCACATTTGCCTGTAAAACAAATTTCTCGCTCGCCATCCCATCTCAATAGGACGCCTTTCAAAAAACGGTTTGGGAGCATGTCCAGTAGCCCTTTCCAGAGAAAAGGGTGCCAAGTGTGGGGCCTTTGTAAAAACAGTGGGCAGCGACACAGAGCCCTGCAGGGAGTCTGGCCATGCACGATGTTGGGAGGCGACACAGTCCAATAACAATGAGCAGCGACTATCAAATGAAAAACTGTCCTACTCTGTAATACCGTCTATCAAAGACCAGATGTACTGATCGTTTCATCTTCCCCTGCTTGCCTTTCAATACCACGACATGTTGCATGTAAGCATTTTACTTTCTAATTGGGATTATGTCGACTGCAGAGAAGCTCTATTGGCACGAAACAAAAGAAGCGTGAACTTTTTAGAGATGAGGAACCCCCCCCCAAACATGGCTGCTGAGGTATTATATGCTTTTCAGGAGGCACTTGGAAGTGTATTGTTGAAGAGGGGTGAGAGGAAAGGGGGGAAGGTTTGTACCTGAGCCTACTGTTCGTCCCACGGTGAGAGCAATGTCCGCTTCCAACTCTGAAACACAAGAGGATCAGATAACTCCCACCGACTGGGTCTACCATGGCAAACAGTGTCAGCAGCCAAGGAGGAAGGAGGAGAGGTTAGTGGCATTAGTACCCAAAGTTTTTATATATACACACAACTGTTGAAAAGTTTGGGGTCACTTAGAAATGTCCTTGTTTTTTAAAGAAAAGCACAGTATGCACTGTTCTGTGAAGGGAGTAGTACACAGCGCTGCACGAGATCTTCAGTTTCTGGGCAATTTCTCTCATGGAATAGCCTTCATTTCTCAGAACAAGAATAGACTGACGAGTTTCAGAAGAAAGGTCTTTATTTCTGGCCATTTTGAGCCTGTAAATTGAACTGCTGATGCTCCAGATACTCAACTAGTGTAAAGAAGGCTGTTTTATTCCTTCTATAATCAGGACAACAGTTTTCAGCTGTGCTAACATAATTGCAAAAGGGTTTTCTAATGATCAATTAGCCTTTTAAAATTATAAACTTGGATTAGCTAACACAACGTGCCATTGGAACACAGGAGTGATGGTTGCTGATAATGCATCTCCGTACGCCTATGTAGATATTCCATTAAAAATCTGCCGTTTCCAGCTACAACAGTCATTTACAACATTATCAATGTCTACACTGTTTTTCTGATCAATTTCATATTTTAAAATGGACAAAAAAATTGCTTTTCTTTCAAAACAAAGACATTTCTAAGTGACCAAAAACTGTGTGTGTGTATATATATATATATATATATATATATATATATATATATATCAGAAATAGAGGTCGACCGATTAATCGGAATGGCCAGTTAATTAGGGCCGATTTCAAGTTTTCATAACAATCGGAAATCGGTATTTTTGGACGCCGATACGGCAGATTTTTTATTTTATTTTTTACACTTTTATTGAACTAGGCAAGTCAGTTTAGAACACATTCTTATTTTCAATGACGGCCTAGGAACGGTGGTTAACTGGCTTGTTCAGGGGCAGAACGACAGATTTTTACATTGTCAGCTCGGGGATTCAATCTTGCCACGTTACGGTTAACTAGTCCAACGCTCTAACCACCTGCATTACATTGCACTCCACGAGGAGCCTGCCTGTTACGTGAATGCAGTAAGAAGCCACGGTAAGTTGTTAGCTAGCATTAAACTTATCTTATAAAAAAATCTATAATCAAAATCACTAGTTAACCACACATGATTGATGATATTACTAGTTTATCTAGCCTGTCCTGCATTGCATATAATCGCTTAGGTAAATGTTGCTCCAATGTGTACCTAACCATAAACATCGATGCCTTTCTTAATATCAATACACAAGTATATATTTTTAAACCTGCATATTTAGTTAATATTGCCTGCTAACATGAATTTCTTTTAACTAGGGAAAATGTGTCACTTCTCTTGCAACAGAGTCAGGATATATGCAGCAGTTTGGGCCGCCTGGCTCGTTGCGAACTTTGAAGACTATTTCTTCCTAACAAAGACAGCCGACTTCACCAAACGGGGGATGATTTAACCTCTTACATCTAGGGGGCAGTAATTTCACGGCTGGATAAAAAACGTACCCGATTTAATCTGATTATTAGTCCTGCCCAGAAACTGGAATATGCATATAATTATTAGCTTTGGAGAGAAAACACTCCAAAGTTTCTGAAACTGTTTGAATGGTGTCTGTGAGTATAACAGAACTCCTATGGCAGGCAAAAACCTGAGATGCTTCTGTTCAGGAAGTACCCTGTCTGAACATTTCTTGCCCTTCTTGATTATCTCTATCGTTTACAAAGGATCTCTGCTCTTACGTGACACTTCTCACGTCAACAATGGAGTCTCACAGCCCGGGAAAAACAGGAATGATGTAATTCAAAGCCCTGGCTGAAGCACACGAGAGCAAAAGCTGAGTGGTCAGTCAATGGACTAAGCCTTAGGCGCGTGACACGCCCCGCCCCCGGCTTTCGGTTTTTTCCTCAGTTTACAGACAGGCAGATTCCCGGTCGGAATATTATCGCTTCTCTACGAGATAAATTGCATAAATATTGGTTTTAAACAGCGGTTGACATGCTTCGAAGTACGGTAATGGAATATTTAGAAATTTTTTGTCATATTTTGCGTCATGCTCGTGGCCGAGATTTAGCGTTGGGATAGTGTCTAGAACGCACGAACAAAACGTCGCTGTTTGGATATAACGATGGATTATTTGGGACCAAACCTACATTTGTTATTGAAGTAGAAGTCCTGGCAGTGTATTCTGATGAAGAACAAGCAAGGTAAGAACATTTTTCTTATAGGAAATGTGATTTTGGTGAAGGCTAAACTTGCAGGGTGTCTAAATAGCTAGCCCTGTAACGCCGGGCTATGTACTTACATTATTGCAAAATGTGCTTCATCCGAAAAGCTATTTTAAAATCGGACATATCGAGTGCATAGAGGAGTTCTGTATCTATAATTCTTAAAATAATTGTTATGCTTTTTGTGAACGTTTATCGTGAGTAATTTAGTAAAATCACCGGAAGTGTTCGGTGGGAATGCTAGTTCTGAACGTCACATGCTAATGTAAAAAGCTGGTTTTTGATATAAATATGAACTTGATTGAACAGACATGCATGTATTGTATAACACAATGTCCTAGGTGTGTCATCTGATGAAGATCATCAAAGGTTAGTGCTGCATTTAGATATGGTTTGGGTTTATGTGACATGATATGCTAGCTTGAAAAATGGCTGTGTGATTATTCCTGGCTGGGTACTCTGCTGACATAATCTAATGTTTTGCTTTCGCTGTAAAGCCTTTTTGAAATCGGACAGTTTGGTTAGATAAAGGAGAGTCTTGTCTTTAAATAGCTGTAAAATAGTCATATGTTTGAAAAGTGTAAGTTTTCGGATTTAGAGGAGTTTGAATTTCGCGCCCCGCCCATCATTGGATATTGGAGCAGACGTTCCGCTAGCGGAACGTGTAGATGTAAGAGGTTTTAACAAAAGCGAATTTGCGAAAAAAGCCCAATTGTTGCACGACTGTACCTAACCATCAACATCAATGCCTTTCTTAAAATCAATACACAGAAGTATCTATTTTTAAACCTGCATATTTAGCTAAAAGAAATGCAGGTTAGCAGGCAATATTAACCAGGTGAAATTGTGTCACGTCTCTTCCGTTCATTGCACGCAAAGTCAGGGTATATGCAACAGTTTGGGCCGCCTGGCTCGTTGCGAACTAATTTGCCAGAATTTTACGTAATTATGACATAACATTGAAGGTTGTGCAATGTAACAGGAATATTTAGACTTAGGGATGCTACCCGTTAGATAAAATACGGAACGTTTCAGTATTTCACTGAAAGGAAAAACGTTTTGTTTTCGAGATGATAGTTTCCGGATTCGACCATATTAATGACCTAAGGCTCGTATTTCTGTGTGTTTATTATATTATAATTAAGTCTATGATTTGATAGAGCAGTCTGACTGAGCGGTGGTAGGCAGCAGCAGGCTCGTAAGCATTCATTCAAACAGCACTTTCGTGCGTTTTGCTAGCAGCTCTTCGCTGTGCTTCAAGCATTGCGCTGTTTATGACTTCAAGCCTGTCAACTCCCAAGATTAGGCTGGTGTAACCGATGTGAAATGGCTAGCTAGTTAGCGGGGTGCGCGCTAATAGCGTTTCAAAAGTCACTCGCGCTGACACTTGGAGTAGTTGTTCCCCTTGCTCTGCATGGGTAACGCTGCTTCGAGGGTGGCTGTTGTCGATGTGTTCCTGGTTCGAGCCCAGGTAGGAGTGAGGAGAGGGACGGAAGCTATACTGTTACACTGGCAATACTAAAGTGCCTATAAGAACATCCAATAGTCAAAGGTATATGAAATACAAATCGTATAAAGAGAAATAGTCCTATAATTCCTATATAAACTACAACCTAAAACTTCTTACCTGGGAATATTGAAGACTCATGTTAAAAGGAACCACCAGCTTTCATATGTTCTCATGTTCTGAGCAAGGAACTTAAACGTTAGCTTTCTTACATGGCACATATTGCACTTTTACTTTCTTCTCCAACACTTTGTTTTTGCATTATTTAAACCAAATTGAACATGTTTCATTATTTATTTGAGGCTAAATTGATTTTATTGCTGTATTATATTAAGTTAAAATAAGTGTTCATTCAATATTGTTGTAATTGTCATTATTACAAATAAAAAATAAAAATGTAAAAAAAATAAAATCGGCCGATTAATTGGTATCGTTTTTTTTGTTGGACATCCAATAATCGGTACCGGCATTGAAAAATAATAATCGGTCGACCACTAGTATGAAATGCATCTTCCCCGTTATTTTCGTGTTTGTTATTGTGGTTTCTGAACGCAAAGACCACAGTAAAGAGTGAATGGGTACATTCTCTTCAGAAAAACACAAGGCTTTTGTTGTAGTGTTAGCAGAGAGTTGTTGATGTTCCAACGTGAGCCCCTAAGCATCCCGGTTGCGCCACTTTCCCACTGTCACCCAATGAAAGAGGGCTAGCGCCTCTACCTGTGGTGCTTTGACCTTTAGACTGGAATATGATAGTGGGCTCCGAATCAATCTCTGCAAATAAAATGGGTTAGAGGACATCAGAGGAGCCAGAATGGCAGCTCACTCGTGCCATCGCCGGTGAGCTGTTGGAGCAACTGAGACCAAGAGGGCTCAACAGGAAAAGGAAGAGTAGGCCTGGGAGACAGAGCAGATAAACAAGCACATAAACAAGCACAGAGACGGATAGAAAACAAATGAACAGAGACACAGCCACACACAGCTTGGGCTCAAAGTGACCATATTGTTTTTTTTTGCCCTACAAAATATTCTCAAGACAGAGGAGACTACTCCTAAAGTCCATGTGACTTTCAGGCAGGTTGGACTGGCCCATTACAGAGGGCTTATAAATGTAACCATTGCCTATCAGGCCATGTAAAACTGTTTAACTTATGTGTTGGAGTCTTTACGGACATATGTCTCCCTATGGCAGTCTGCTGTCCCCACTTGCTTCAAGATGTCCACCATTGTTCCTATACCCAAGAAAGCAAAGGTAATTGAACTAAATGACTATCACCCCGTAGCACTCACTTCTGTCATCATGAAGTAGCTTGAGAGGCTAGTTAAGGATCATGTCAACTCCACCTTACACCCTAGACCCACTTCAATTTGGATACCGCCCCAATAGATATCCAGACGACGCAGTCGCCATCACGGTGCCCTATCCCATCTGGATAAGAGGGATACCTATGTAAGAATGCTGTTCATGGACTATAGCTCAGGCTGCAACACCATAGGACCCTCCAAGATCATCATTCAGCTCAGGGCCATGGGTCTGAACCCCACCCTGAACTTCCCGACGGGCCACCAGTGCAGTTGCATTGTTGGCGATGCAACTGCACCGCCAACAACCGCAGGGCTCTCCAGAGGGTGGTGCGACCTGCCCAACGCATCACCAGGGACACACTTCCTGCCCTCCAGGACATCTACAGCACCTGATGTCACAAGGCCAAAAAAGATCATGAAGGACATCAACCAACCGAGCCACGGCCTGTTCACCCCGCTATCATCCAGAAGGCGAGGTCAGTACAGGTGCATCAAAGCTGGGGCCGAAAGACAAAAACAGCTTCCGTCTCAAGGCCATCAGACTGACAAAATAGCCATCACTAGCCGACTACCACCGGGTTACTCAACCCTGCACCTTAGACATGGAATCACTGGCCACTTTCTAATAAATGGGACACTAGTCACTTTAATAATGTTTACATGCTGTTTTACTATTTTCATATTTATATACTGAATTCTACTGTATTTTAGTCAATGCCACTCCGACATAGCTCGTCCCAATATTTATATATTTGTTAAATTCATTCTTTTACTTTTAGATATGTGTATTGTTAGATACTACTACACTGTTGAATTTAGGAACACAAACATTTCGCTACATCCGCAATACCATCTGCTAAATATGTGTATGTGACCAATGAAAATTGATATGTTAGTATTTCTTCCACTTTGACCTGAGTATTATGTGTCGATCAAGGGATGTGAATACTTTAAGGCATTGTAACTGTGTTGACAGTCATTGATCTACAAGTAATTCTGCATGCAGAACAACTCCAGGGAATACCAGTAACCTAGTCAAACTGCACAAACTGCTTCGCGTGCTGATCAACGCGAGGTAGGCGGCCTGTTCCTGATCTTGCACATCTGTGCTGCACCTTCAGCATTGAAACGCTAAAATGGCTTGCGTGATATTAGGCTTCATTAGTTGATTGACAACCTTTGTAATTTGCCAGGTTATTGTTATCTATGCACTGTTAAATTGTGTTTTACCAAAATAAACGCTACTGGCTATACATGCTGAACGAGACTTACAATAGATTTTATTTTGATGGTTCAGGTTCACAATCAGCTTAGTTTTGCTTTAAACAATCAGTGTATATGGTAATATATATATATATATATATATATATATACAGGATAAAGACATAATTTCAACAGTTTAGAGTGTTTTCTATCCAAATATACCAATTATATGCATATCCTAGCTTCTGGGCCTGAGTAGCATGCAGTTTTCTTTGGGTACACTTTTCATCCGGAAAATAGTGCCCCCTAGCCCAAAGAAGTTTTAATGCAGACAGAGAAGAGCTCCAACTTCTTAATGATAGCCTCAATTTTGTCCCGCACATTAAGTATAGTTGCGGAGAGTCCCTGTAATCCTAGATTCAGATCATTCAGGCAAGAAAAAACATCACCCAGATAGGCCAGTCGTGGGAGAAACTTATCATGCAAGCAGTCAGACAAGTGAAAATTATGGTCAGTAAAGAAAACTTTAAGCTCGTCTCAATTCAAAAAAAGTGTGTCAATACTTTGCCCCTTGATAACCAGCGCACTTCTGTATGCTGAAAAAGTGTTACATGGTCGCTGACCATACCACTGCAAAGTGCAGAAAATACAGGACAGTTCAGGGGCCTTGCTTTAACAAAGTTAACCATTTTCACTGGTGTGTCAAATGTCTTTCAAGTTGTCAGGCATTCCCTTGGCAGCAAGAGCCTCTCAGTGGATGCTGCAGTGTACCCAAGTGGCGTCGGTAGCGACTGCTTGCACATGCGTTACCACTCCAATATGTCTCCGTGTCATGGCTTTTGCGCCATCAGTACAGATACCAATATGAGCAGCAGCTACGTTTGGCTACATACGGACCGTTAGTGGAATTCCCGCGAGAGAGTAATGGTTAATGTGATTGGATGTTCACTATTTTACTAGGCTACCTGTATTTGACATTGTGTTGTTATTTCGCTGAACACTAGATGGTTTCATTTTATTTTTGGCAGTAAAACGAGGCTTCTCAGGCGAGAAAAAAACCTCACCCACATGTATAGCCCCGTTGGGAAATATAAAATGGACTGTTTGAAAATGTTTGGGAATACCTGCTCTAGAGGATGCATCATGGGTGACTACAACTTAATTAAAAAAATTGAGTTTTTACAGCAATGACAGTAATGAGAAACATGTCCACAGACAATGTTTTTATGTATTAAATATTATACTTGAATGTAAACTTCAAGTAGCATAACATTGTGGTTTATGGACAAACTACAGTAACAGTGGTTTATTCAACAACAACAAAAAATCTAAATGCAAATTGGATAAAATTACCAGATAATTTAATTTGGAAACATTTGGGTAATAAGAATCTGAGGTGAAAATGTACACAATTCAGGAAAAAAGATCAAACGGATTTAAAGTAAGACACTGTTGTCACGTCCTGACCAGTATAGGGGTTATTTGTTATTGTAGTGTGGTCAGGATGTGGCAGGGGGTGTTTGTTTCATGTGGTTCAGGGTGTGTTTTGTGTATGTGTTTAGGTAGAGGGGTATTTGATTTATTAGTCCGGGGTTTGTTAGTCATTGTTCTATGTTAGTATATTTCTATGTTCTATCTAGTCTTTTGTATTTCTATGTCTAGTTTATTGGGGTTGGACCTTCAATTGGAGGCAGCTGGTTATTGTTGCCTCTGATTGAGGGTCCTATAATTAGGAGTTTGTTTTTCATGGGTTTTGGTGGGAGATTGTTCTTGTTTAGCTGTTTGCCTGACAAGACTGTCAAGTTCGTTTTGTATACGTTTTATGTGTTTTCCTTCTTCACTATAATAAAAGAAGATGAGTGTACATTTTCCCGCTGCGTCTTGGTCTCTACCCTACGACACCCGTGACAACTGTGCCATAAACTAGGCATCTTAGTCTTCAGAATGATAGTTGCAGATGCATCATCATTTCCAACTCAATCTGTTACTGCAAACCGCTAACAATTAAAACGGCAAAAATGACAAGTTAATTAGTGGGTGATGGGATTTCAGAACCTTGGGTCGGGGGAACATTATTGCGTCCCCTAATCTGATAGTGGAGTGGTAGATGCCTAGTCTCCCTTACGGCTCAAATCAGGTGCCTACATAGTACATACCATAGACAAACATAATTTTCTCTCTCTGTGAGAGAGAGAAGTCAGCTCAGAGGCCCAGCTCATGAGCTCCATCAGCAGCAGATTTGAATTTAGAATGGGAAATGAATGTGCTTATGCAACAAATCCTCATATCGCATCGATTTGTTTCAAACTAAAACATATCATTCCGGAATTGGAAAGCATGTATATAGAAGGAAAAGATGCACATACCTATGCCATAAACTGGCATTTTAACCAAACTCTCTCAAATGGTACAACAAGTCCGTGTTAACAAATAAAACTCCCAATTAGGAACTGAACTAATTGTAACCATATAGCCAAGCGTGCTTGCTGCCTTCCCTAGACAAAAACCTAGCTGTGTAGAAAGAACGAAAGCCGTGTATGAAGCCACAGGTGGCTAATGTGCTGCATAGATTGTCGCCGACGCAAACCACAAGTTGGCTATACGCCAAACACAGGTGTGGTCTTTCACAGTTGAGTCACACCTGCGTGACAGTGCCGAGGGCGGCAGACAGAAGCGATGAGGGCTGTGAGAAACGATAACATGTCAAGATGTCCTCTTCTCCAATGCTGACTAAGCCTTAATCATACATAAGTCAACGGGAGCTAATGCTCTCACTTCCTACTGCACACCGTCAAGCCGTTTCCGGTTGTCACGGTTCATTAAATTTGTCTGTAGTGGAGGACCACTGACAGGCCTCGAGAGGCTCTGATATTAAAACGGAGACAGACTGACTGTCAAACTGAAGCACTCACTCAAATCCAGCCAAGGCATCTTTATGAGAGATGAATAAAGACCCCTTAGTCAGTGATGTGCAATTGGACTTGGGAGAGGGGGCTCAGTCTCCTGACACTATAACCAAGTGTAGTATATGGGCAATGTGGGCATCATTTATCTAATCCTTGAGAGTAATGAAATCAGAGAGGGAAACCGGGGACCCTAAATATTGACGGTGTAAGGCGATGCACACAGGGGTCTGGTCACGACAACTTCAGAAGTGTCAAACATCCTCTCGAGTTGCCACAGTGGGAATGAAAACATTCGAACTTGTTTGAAGTTCAAGGGGTCAGGTAGGTTATGTTAAAAGCCAAAATAGCCTTCAAATCAGGGTTCAAACATGAGGACTCAGCCCTATAGCCTACCTGCTCGGTTGACCATTTCAGGGTTTGTGACACACCAGTTTAGTGTTAGGCCTGCATTGTAAAACGCCAAAATAAAATGTAGCCTATTCACTGTAAGGATATATATTTACATAACAGTAGTTAAAAAGGTATGCACCTTGAACGATGACTCAAAGACTCCCAGAGTAGAACACCTCAAAAGTGTAGAACAGGGATTATCCTGTTTGATTCTCTCTAGTGAAATAACAGATCACAAGGTCAGAGTTTGGGAGAGCACACAAAAGGGACTTGTCAACATGCTACCTGTCCTCTTGGACAAACAAAACATCGGGACCTCATTATCTGGCAGAAGAATGCAAAAACCGCCAACTCCCAAATAGTATTTTTCTGGATTAAATATTTGCCATCTTGGTGTTGTGAGAAATATGTGACAAAAAAATTCAACTTCAGAGGAGTAAAATGAAAGACTCAAATAAGTTAGTTTCAAGGAGCACACCTATCTAAAATTCCAATGTTTATTACTAATTTAATGGGAGGAGTATACAAAGAGTAAGACAAGTTATTGGAGCCGCGGCGATAACTTGAGGAAGTCCAATACTTAGGACGGCATCCAAAAGCTAGCCGTCCCCTGTCGGACGCCTTGTCTCACTGTGCTGTTACTGTACCCTCCGGTGGACAAGACCCCAAAACTTGAAGTGTCAAACTGATATTCTTGTAGCCCCTCAAGCTTCCTTCAACACAACGTCTCCGGCTACATGTTTCTCAGAGGCAACCATAGTCTAAAGCACAAAATAAAACCTTATTCCACTGAGATTCACAAATACAGTGTTCCTTGCTGATATGAAACACGCCTCTGCCTGCCAGTTCAAATATTTCCACGGCATGTTTATTGTAAATCTTTTAGCCCTCTCTACTGGTTACAAAGAACAGTTTCAGGGACCCGCACTAGTGAAACATCACCCCACCATCCACGCCCTGTCAGGTTTCAGATTTTCCACCGTCACGTAACCCTCTCCATCACCCTGATTCATAACCAGACAATATCCAAAAATGCCAGGTGGGTTCGGGCGCTGACCACAGCGGATGGTCGGGGGGCCGGAACATGATTACAAATAATTTGTCAATGGCAAATTGACCGCAAGAAACCCAAGCAGATATAATATTTGCATAAAACAATCATATCAAACCTTGCTTACATTTGTAAACAGATTTACAACATTAAAATCACTTGGAGATGATTTCCTGGTGTTCTTAGTCTTATGTCTAACAATAAAATTGTAAAAATGTTTTTTTGCTCAGTAATAAAAATAAAAAAAACCTGCGGGCCGCCAGTTAGGAAACCCTGCTGTAGAAGTACCGTCCAGGTGGAAATGTAGTCCTCATCAAATACAGGAAATGGATGAGAGAAATGGGCTACCTATGGAATAGTAATACATGTATAGTATAGAGCAAACAGCTAGACATGTCTTGCATGGTCTGTTGCAATCCTCTCTAGTAGCAGGAAGTCAGACAGGGAGTCTGAGCGGCTGTACATCAACTATAATTAAGCTCTCCCATGGGGACCGGGGGAGGCATTGACTGATGGGACTAGCGGGCAAATCGAGATATACGCTTGTGTTCCGAAACGGCAACAGGAAGTGAGGAAGACTTGACACACAAACTGACAGACGAGACCATCCGTGAACAATGGACTGACTGACAAGCACACAGGTTGACAGACAGAGAGACAGTAGCTTGACCGACAAGGAGACAGACACACAAAGACAGGCAAATCAACAGACTGAAAAGCAAGTCAATTGAAAAAGATGCAGACCAGCAGTCTAGCAAATAGACAGGCGAATGGATGGATGATCGGAGAGAGGCGGAGGCTTTCTAGTCTAACTCACGTGGCTTCTGGCCCCATACAGGCAGGTGTAGCTTCCCAGAGGAGTAGTAGATGAAGCCCAGGACCAGCATGGGGCACAGGACGAACAGCAGCTTGTGTGAGGGCTTCATGGTGGTTCTCAGTCATTCACATGGCACATCGCCTACAGGACAGATGCAGAGGAGGAAAAGGGAGTTGAGGATGAAGGAGTCAGTGTTGTGTGCAAATAGGTTGTCTGGCTGTGAGAAATGGCTTAGGCCAGGGTTCCCCACCTGGTGTGTTTTATCCCCCCCCCAAGTTCTGAGCAACACATTTCTTTTTTTTTTTTTTACAAAATTTGCATTTTCGTTGGACATAAGACACCAGGATATCAGCTCCAATTGATTTTACATTTTGGAAATCTGTACAAGTATTCCCATACATAATAAAGAAACACGTGATCATATACGAAAAGGTAAGCAAGGTTTGAAATCACTTCGTTTGAGTCAAACATTATCTGTCCAGGCTTCTTGCAGTCAATTTGCAGTACAAATTATTCTGGCTCCCCACCATCCACTCATGAAAAAAATACAAATAAATGATGATCCCTGGCTTAGGCTATGTCAAACCTTACCCAATCTACTCTTGGGCTCTGCCCAAAGAATGTAAGAGAGGCATTGTAATCTAGAGCAATGATTATATATATATATATATACTGCTCAAAAAAATAAAGGGAACACTTAAATAACACATCCTAGATCTGAATGAAATAAATAATCTTATTAAATACTTTTTTCTTTACATAGTTGAATGTGCTGACAACAAAATCACACACAAATAATCAATGGAAATCAAATTTATCAACCCATGGAGGTCTGGATTTGGAGTCACACTGACATATGAAATGTATTGTCAATCAGTGTTGCTTCATAAGTGGACAGTTTGATTTCACAGAAGTGTGATTGACTTGGAGTTACATTGTGTTGTTTAAGTGTTCCCTTTATTTTTTTGAGCAGTGTATATATACTGAAAGTATACTATAGTTTGTTAACAAGAAATTTGTGGAGTGGTTGAAAAACAAGTTTTAATGACTCCAAACTAAGTATACTGCTCAAAAAAATAAAGGGAACACTAACAACACAATGTAACTCCAAGTCAATCACACTTCTGTGAAATCAAACTGTCCACTTAGGAAGCAACACTGATTGACAATAAATGTCACATGCTGTTGTGCAAATGGAATAGACAACAGGTGGAAATTATAGGCAATTAGCAAGACACCACCAATAAAGGAGTGGTTCTGCAGGTGGTGGCCACAGACCACTTCTCAGTTCCTATGCTTCCTGGCTGATGTTTTGGTCACTTTTGAATGCTGGCGGTGCTTTCACTCTAGTGGTAGCATGAGACGGAGTCTACAACCCACACAAATGGCTCAGGTAGTGCAGCTCATCCAGGATGGCACATCAATGCGAGCTGTGGCAAGAAGGTTTGCTGTGTCTGTCAGCATAGTGTCCAGAGCATGGAGGCGCTACCAGGAGACAGGCCAGTACATCAGGAGACGTGGAGGAGGCCGTAGGAGGGCAACAACCCAGCAGCAGGACCGCTACCTTCGCCTTTGTGCAAGGAGGAGCAGGAGGAGCACTGTCAGAGCCCTGCAAAATGACCTCCAGCAGGCCACAAATGTGCATGTGTCTGCTCAAACGGTCAGAAACAGACTCCATGAGGGTGGTATGAGGGCCCGACGTCCACAGGTGGGGGTTGTCCTTACAGCCCAACGCCGTGCAGGACGTTTGGCATTTGCCAGAGAACACCAAGATTGGCAAATTATCCACTGGCACCCTGTGCTCTTCACAGATGAAAGCGGGTTCACACTGAGCACATGTGACAGACGTGACAGAATCTGGAGACGCCGTGGAGAACGTTCTGCTGCCTGCAACATCCTCCAGCATGACCGGTTTGGCGGTGAGTCAGTCATGGTGTGGGGTGGCATTTCTTTGGGGGGCCGCACAGCCCTCCATGTGCTCGCCAGAGGTAGCCTGACTGCCATTAGGTACCGAGATGAGATCCTCAGACCCTTTGTGAGGCCATATGCTGGTGCGGTTGGCCCTGGGTTCCTCCTAATGCAAGACAATGCTAGACCTCATGTGGCTGGAGTGTGTCAGCAGTTCCTGCAAGAGGAAGGCATTGATGCTATGGACTGGCCCGCCTGTTCCCCAGACCTGAATCCAATTGAACACATCTGGGACATCATGTCTCGCTCTATCCACCAACGCCACGTTGCACCACAGACTGTCCAGGAGTTGGCAGATGCTTTAGTCCAGGTCTGGGAGGAGATCCCTCAGGAGACCATCCGCCACCTCATCAGGAGCATGCCCAGGCATTGTAGGGAGGTCATACAGGCACGTGGAGGCCACACACACTATTGAGCCTCATTTTGACTTGTTTTAAGGACATTACATCAAAGTTGGATTAGCCTGTAGTGTGGTTTTCCACTTTAATTTTGAGTGTGACTCCAAATCCAGACCTCCATGGGTTGATAAATTGGATTTCCATTGATTATTTTTGTGTGATGTTGTTGTCAGCACATTCAACTATGTAAAGAAAAAAGTATTTAATAACATTATTTCATTCATTCAGATCTAGGATGTGTTATTTTAGTGTTCCCTTTATTTTTTTGAGCAGTGTATATATAATAAGGCACATATTTTGCTCTAGATTGCAGAAAATGGCTGTTACAGGTGTTCGAACACGCAAAATTCTCTGCCCCCCTCAGCCATACTTAGCGGCGCCACAACCTTGTTAAAAAATCCTCGGGAGAACCCTTCACACTCTTTAGAGACAACCGATCTAAGACTACCCAATGCGGTGTTTATGAAATAAGGTGGATCAACAATAAGTGCTATTAGTTTCACTTTTCCATTATGCTAAGATCAGTGCTCATGGGGAGGGGGAAGATAAAGAAGTCTGTTTTAACAGGTAAAGCACACCCTGCTTGTCAGCTACTTAAGAAACTGCAATGGTTGAAAGTGGTCGACACTGTGTAGTTAAAGAAAGATTTTATGCTGAGCCAACACTCAAACTAGGCTACTCATACAGTATAGTCTTGGTAAAGACAGACGTTTTTTAATTTCCCAAAACATAAAAAATGTCTCATTCTCTCCATAACTGAGGTAATATTATCCAACTGGCTTCCTCTACCACCGGTTCCCTTGTTTCCACTGAGACAAAGGAAAAGCCATTATGCCCTGAGATCTGAGCGCAGTACCGAAGAACGAAGAAATAGTGGCTGGATCTGGATAATGAAACCATTCCTTAAATATCTTTTACAATATACTGTGCCATGTCCAAATTACCCCGGCCCCTAATGTTTAAAAAATCTATAATCCAACAATGCAAATTTTGTCTCACCTGCAAATTCCAATAATCTTCGTTGACTGTTACCACTCACAGAACCTGTCGAGACACATTACACAGCGTGGATTGTGGGCGTGATATGTACAACTGGGCCACAATGCAAATTCCATTTCACTATCCTTTTCTGTCTCGCAGAACAGCTAAGGGCTTGTGCAAACAATAGTCTTCAAAAACCACTGCGGAGCGAGGCAACTGCACTGAGCTGAATTAGTGTTGAAATATGATTACATTACTTCTCTTTACAGGGACCACTAGAAAAGCGATGGAGCAGCTGAAAAAGTAACAGATGACTAGGGGTTAAAAGCAAAGGCATACTATAGAACTTGAAGATTCTACGCCTGTGACAGGACTAATCATAGAAAGATTACATTCAAGAAAACGGTATAACGTTGCTGACACACACGCTTTTGTGTTTCTCAAAGACAAACAGTCAAGTCAAAGCAATACACTGCCCTAGGGCAGTGGTTCCCAAACTTTTTATAGTCCCGTACCACTTCAAACATTCAACCTCCAGCTGCGTACCCCCTCTAGCACCAGGGCCAGCGCACTCTGAAATGTTTTTTTGCCATCATTGTAAGCCTGCCACACACTCACTATACGATACCTTTATTAAACATAAGAATGAATGACCCGGCTCGTGGGAAGTGACAAAGAGCTCTTATAGGACCAGGGTACAAATAATAATGATCAATAATTTTGCTCTTTAGTAAACCATCTTACATATAAAACCTTATTTGTTCATCGAAAATTGAGAATAACTCACCACAGGTTAATGAGAAGGGTGTGCTTGAAAGGATGCACACAACTCTGCAATGTTGGGTTGTATTGGAGAGAGTCTTAGTCTTAAATCATTTTCCACACACAGTCAGTCCCTGTATTTAGTTTTCATGCTAGTGAGGGCCGAGAATCCACTCTCACATAGGTACGTGGTTGCAAAGGGCATCAGTGTCTTAACAGCTCGATTTGCCAAGGCAGGATACTCTGAGCTTAGCCCAATCCAGAAATCTGGCAGTGGCTTCTGATTTAAATTCCATTTTCACAGAACCGCTTGTTGCAATTTCGATAAGGCTCTCTTGTTCAGATATCGGTAAGTGGACTGGAGGCAGGCCATGAAAGGGATAATGAATCCAGTTGTTTGTGTCATCCGTTTCAGGAAAGTACCTGCGTAATTCCGCACCAAACTCACTCAGGTGCTTTGCTATATCACATTTGACATTGTCCTTAAGCTTGAGTTTATTTGCACAAAGAAAATCATACAATGATGGAAAGACCTGTGTGTTGTCCATGTTAATGCAGACAGAGAAGAGCTCCAACTTCTTAACCCTCCCGTTGTCCTCCCATTCTGCCTTCTCCCCGTGTCCCCGGCGGGTCACCCTGTCCCGTCTTGGCTACAGGCCCAGTGGGCACAAGTGTGACAGTATGCGTGTGAACAGCCTTTGCAGATGTATTTCTTACACCTGCAGCACGCCGTGTGTGTCTTAGCGTCCTTCTTGGGTGGGCAGAGCAGACACCTCTTCCTCTTACTCGCCACTAGCGGGGCGGCGGCCGGGCCAGCGGCGTCCGGGCCAGCTGCGGGCAGGCCAGTGGCGTGTCAAGGCTCGCGGAGGACCCGCGTCGTCGTCCGCACTCTGTAGGACTTTGACAAGCGCGGACGCGGCTTCGGTGCGGGGGAGACGCTGCCTTCTTTGTATCAAGGGCTTGACAAGTGCCTTTCCCAGCTGCTCCAGGAACACCCTCCTCTTGTTCCGCTTCTGATGCATCCAGTCGGGCTTGATCTCTCGCCATATGACAAAGGCGTTGTAGAAGGACATGTCGAGGATGTTGTGGAAGATGACCAGGGGCCAGCGGGCAGTCATCCGTCTGCAGCTGTAGATGCCGACCACCTTGTCTAGGTTGTCCACGCCGCCCTTGTTGCAGTTGTAGTCTAGGATGAGGGCCGGCTTCCGGTCGCGGCGATCGCTAACGTTGGCCTCCATGTGCAGCGTGCTCAGGAGTAGCACGTTCTTATTTCTCTTTGCCAGGTAGGACACTAGAGTGACGGTGGGCGTGAAGGCGAACCTGGAGGATGAGACCTGTCTGCCCTTTGACTGGAGCAGTGCGGGAGGGAGCTCGGGCTTGTTCTTTCGCACCGTGCCGACCATGGTGAGGTTCCTCTCGAGGAGCCGCTGCCCGAGTTCGTAGGAGGTGAAGAAGTTGTCACAGGTGACGTTGTGACCACCCGGCAGCCCCTGCGTGAGATCGAGGACGACACGCGCGCCCTGGTTCTCCTCGGGGGCTCCGCCGGCCGCCTTACTGGTGTAGACTTGCATCTTCCAAGCGTAGCTGGACTTGGCGTCGCAGACCACCCATGACTTGATGCTGTATTCGGCCTGCTTGCTGGGAATGTACTGTCGGAAAGGACAGCGCCCTTTTGGGAGAGGGAGAGGAAGGAGGAGTGACGCCAGTACTGATGCTGCTGCTGCTGCCGATGCTACCTCTCTATACTACCGCTGGCTCATCATTGGGGCGCACGGTGTTTATGTTACACGCTGATGCTGATGCTACTGCTGCTGCTGCTACTACCTCTCTATAATACACATACACAGATACATAGACAGTACCTCTGAACGGGACCAGTTGTTGGTCCACCGTCAAGTCAGACCCCGGGTTGAGAGGAAGGAGATTAGCAGCGTCATGCTGCTGATTTTACTGCTGCTGATGCTACTGCTGCTGCTGCTACTGCTGCTGCTGCTGATGATGCTGCTGCTGCTGCTGATGCTGCTGCTGCTGACGCTACCTCTCTATACTACTGCTGGCTCATCATTGGGGCGCACGGCATTTATGTTACACGCTGATGCTACCTCTTTATAGTACACATACATACGTACATACACACATACACAGACAGTACCTCTGAACGGGACCAGTTGTTCGTCCACTGTCAAGTCGGACCCCAGGTTGTAGAGGGCCGGCAGCCGCTCCTCCGACAGGTTCCAGACCTCTCTTATGGCCGCCAGTCTGTCGGTGGCGAGTCTCGTGGATCTCGACCGGCGGTCGTCGAATCGCAGCAGCCTCGAGTACTTGAGCGGCATGGTGGCTCGGAACACGGTCCTGCCGCTCTCCGCGTCCCACAGGCTGGCCGCGGCCTCGCCTCGGGACCTGTAGACGCCCGCTAGGATTAGCAGCCCTAGGTAGGCACGCAGGTCGGTGGAGTCCATGGCTCGCCAGCCGTCTCCGTATTTTCTCACCCCGTGCAGATTTGTCATATCCACAATTATCCTTTCTATAGATTATCCTTTCATGTGACAAACAGCCGGAATGTGGACGCGATGTCGAACGCTCGCTACGCGTCGTAGGCCGTGGGGCCAGGCGTCACCGCGGGGCAGGGGTGGTGGACGGCGCGGGGCAGGTCCGGGCTGCGATAGGCCACGGAGGACCATTTGATTTTGCCGTTTCTTGGCATCAAAGTCTCCCTTTGGGCTTGGCCGGCCGCGGCCACCGCCGTGTCCTCTCGCTCTCGCTCTGGCTCTCTGTCTCGCTCTCGGGCAGCGGCCGTGTCTCCCTCTCACTTTTCTTCTCACTCTTCCTCCTCCTCCGAAGAAGAGGAGCACGACCGCGAAGCTGAGTCGTCCACGTCACGTTCGGGGTCATATTCCTCGCCCTCTTCGTCTTCCGAAACGTCCTCCTCTTCGGAATCGCAGTAGTGTTCTTCATCTTCTCGGTCGACAATGGAGGCTATCTGTTCCAGGACCTGAGCCGTGCTGAAACTAGGGCTGCGAGGTGTCAGCGGCGGCGGCCTCACGCTCGGCGGGGTCGTATTCCTCACCGTCCTCATCGTCCTCATCTTCTTTTTTGTCTTCTTCTTCTTCTTCCTGACAATATTAGTAGCCTAACAACAACCACACACAATATCCACAACAAAGGGAAGGTAGTGTAGGAAGGGGGGCGTTTTTAGAATCCATACCCAAATTCACACGGGGCCCAAGGGCAGTACGGGGGGCAGTCTGGCTGTTCGCGAACAAGGCCCTTGTCCGGAATGTGGCGTGCGTGAGTTCTGGGGCAGGACGTTCCAGTGGTATCCACCTGGTGGTAGTGTGGTATAACAAATATTAGTAGCCTCTCTACGGCCGGCCGACAGTGGCCACGTGAACGGCCGCTGCCCTCTTGCACATTGACGCACCGCCGCTGGCCTCCCCCCGTGTGATAGCACAGAGGTCGTGCGCTGACTTTTTGGGGACGAGTGGTGCCCGGGGTCGCTCTGACCCGGCCGGGACAACGGCAGGGGGGTTATAACATACACATTGCTAACGCTGCGCCCGGCCCAGTGGGTTGCTCTGACCCAGCCTAGACAACGGCAGGGGGGTTATAACCTACACATTGCTAACGCTGCCCTAGGGTTGCTCTGACCCGGCCTAGACACGGGGGAACAGCTCCTAACACATGGCCGGGCCCGGGTCGCTCTGACCCGGCCGAGACAATGGGAGGGTTATTACATGTATTTGTTATACCACCGTACCACCAGGTGGATACCACTGGAACGTCCTGCCCCAGAACTCACACGCGCCACATTCCGACCAAGGGCCCTGTTCGCGAACAGCCAGACTGCCCCGTAATCAACTAACTATTTCTAAAAGTATTCTAAAACTATATAAATAACATATCTGTTGGTTAGGAACACTGTGTCTGGTGAGTGTGATAGTAGTAATCCTGACCGTCCTGTCACCCGGTGTGTTTGGACATGTACCTTCCCCTCGCTCCCCCCTACTGTTGGTTTAATGTCCTGCTTTATCCAATGTAGGTAATAGTTGCTGCACCTCGCCTCAATGTCTATTGGGTTGTCTCTCGTACACACTGTCCTCCTAGTCCCTGCCTAAATATCTCTGTGTCTATAATATATGCACCTGATTTAGGCTACAATATGCTATTCTGTCTCAGTCTCACAGAGCGCATTTGCGAGTTGCCTGCTAGGACTGACTAATTCACCATGTCTGTCAGGGGTATGTGCTACATTTCCCTCCCAATGTAAACACTAAGTTATACCTGCAATAGGGTTGGGAAAGTGATGCATAGTGCTACCACTCGTCTCTGTAAGTGCTGGGAGTGCACAGTCTATCCTATGTGGGATATGAAACACTGCGAGGTATGCCTTGCAAAGTAATGAGTGAAAGACAGGTGTAGGGGTAGAGATGAATAGTCAATGTAACAACATGGCACTGAACTGTGAGAACGGCTGTTAAGCTTTTTATTCATATTCTGTGTCATCACCATAGTGCATACATGCTGTACAGTGAATGTGTAATGCTTTGAAATGAGCCTCAGGTCTTGGTAGCTGGCGGTGGAGTCCATGTCTTGAGGGCTGGCTGTTCCATCAATAGCTGTGGACCCTGGCCGCATAAGGCTATGGGGGGGGACCAAGTCCAGGGTGGACCAGTGTCTTTCCACTGGGGTGTGTGTAGTGTGAATAGGATAGTGATATTCTCTTTACCCTTATCGTATCTATACTTTGCCTACTCTTCTCCTCTCCTCGTTGACTTGACAGGGGATTGTGATGCGTGATGGAGCAGCTGCCCTGGTTCAATGTGAACATGTCTCACGGGATAGTCATACAAACTTTTCACTCTCCGGGAGATGTAGCACGCCATGATGGCTAATAGGGCGTCGAGATGGTGGTAGTGCGTTAACGGCACATACATGGGTCTGGTGAAGAGACTGTCCTTTGGGCCTATCGTCACATCGCCGCATTCGGCGCTGCCGGCTCTCACGTTCACACGGTCCAGCTTTTCCTTCTCGTAATCTGTCAGGGTCCTGTCCTTCAAGAGGAGGCAGTCGTACCAGCCTGCCATAGCCTTAGTGAAGTCTGTGGTATCCTGAGGTGGACGATGGAGTTATAGGGGCTAAGGATAGGTTGTCCTAAGAGTTTGAGTAGAGAGCAAAGAGTTGCTGTCAGAGAGCTATTCAGAGGTTGGCAATGGCTCTGTTGAAACCTCTATAACCAACGTGGGGTTCTTTCTGTGTGTATGGCTAATGGACTGATATTACCCCCTGAGTGTGTGAGGACTGGAGGCGCTAAGTGCATCTCAGCAAATTGCCTGTAGACTCGGGCCTCTCTGGGATCGGTTTATGTGGTATCGACAGATGTGTGCTTATGTACCGAGTGCCATTTGCATGTGTGCATATACACACTTCAGTGGACTGTGTAAATGGGGTCCTTCTTGAGCAACAGGGCAGGGTTCTCTATCTATACGTGCCTTTGATTACATCTCAGTCGCAACTATGGCAGATGGGGACTCTGGAAACCATTCTTTCTACTCATCATATTCAACAGTCTCAATCGCAACTATGGCAGATGGGGACCCTGGAAACCATTCTTTCTACTCATCATATTCAACAGTCGACTCAGCCGAAAGCACTGATACCATTCCAACTCAGGAGTCGTATCTACAGGACGGCGATGTGTGTGTGTGCTTTATCAAATAGTTTAAGCTTATTCATTGCTTTCAATGTGTCTGTTACTGTTACCTGCTGGGTGTCTGGTGCTTTGCTACACTATTTATTCCCTTCCCGTCTCTCACACACACACACACACACACACACACACACACACACACACACACACACACACACACACAAACACACACACTCACACCTAACACTTGACATGTGCCTATTTACAATATATTACTTTCTTTGAACATGTGTCAATAAAAACTCACCAGACTCTCAGTACATTGTTCCCTTGTCATTTATTCACATACATAGCAAAGCTGATGAGGGGTATGGTCAAGTCTATGGTCAAGTCAAACGATAAATGGGCCACTGGTTTGGACAATCGTTCGCAAGGCATAGGCGTTGCGGTAGACTTGCAGTGCAAGGGCGTGTTTAATGGAAAAAAGAGACTGTGCGACGTAGGACCAGTGTCCCGCCTCATTCTCACGCAGCTCGAGGCTCTGCGTCTCGCTCCCACTTGCGCAGGCCTCAAGGTTGCCGGGGTGCCAACGCCCAACAGGCTCCTTAGATGTTCCGCTAGCGGAACGCCTCACCAATATCCAATGGTATAGCGTGGCGCGAATTACAAATACCTCAAAAATGCAAAACTTCAATTTTTCAAACATATGACTATTTTACACCATTTTAAAGACAAGACTCATTTATCTAACCACATTGTCCGATTTCAAAAAGGCTTTACAACGAAAGCAAAACATTAGATTATGTCAGCAGAGTACCCAGCCAGAAATAATCACACACCCATTTTCCAAGCAAGCATATATGTCACAAAAGCCAAAACCACAGCTAAATGCAGCACTAACCTTTGATGATCTTTATCAGATGACACTCCTAGGACATTATGTTATACAATACATGCATGTCTTGTTCAATCAGGTTCATATTTATATCAAAAACCAGCTTTTTACATTAGCATGTGATGTTCAGAACTAGCATACCCACCGCAAACTTCCGGTGAATTTACTAAATTACTCACGATAAACGTTGACAAAAAATATAACAATTATTTTAAAAATTATAGATACAGAACTCCTTTATGCAATCGCTATGTCCGATTTTAAAATAGCTTTTCGGTGAAAGCACATTTTGCAATATTCTGAGTAGATAGCCCGGCCATCACGGCTAGCTATTTTGACACCCACCAAGTTTGGCACTCACCAAACTCAGATTTACTATAAGAAAAATTGGATTACCTTTGCTGTTCGTCAGAATGCACTCCCAGGACTTCTACTTCAACATCCAATGTTGTTTTGGTTCCATATAATCCATAGATATATCCAAATAGCTTTGTTTTGTTCTTGCGTTCAAGACACTATCCGAAGGGTGATGCATCGGTGCGTATCGTGACAAAAAAAATCAAAATATTCCATTATCGTACTTCAAAGCATGTCAAACGCTGTTTAAAATCAATTTTTATGCGATTTTTCTCGTAAAATAGCAATAATATTCCAACCGGGAGACGTTGTATCTGTTCAAACACTGAAATAAGAAAATGGAGTCTTCACATGCACGCGCGCACCAGTGTCATTGTTCTCAGAAGGAGCACTCTCCAAAACCCCTACTGTTTTTCGCTCAGAGACTGCAGAATTATCATTCCACGTTCTGGCGCCTTCTGAGAGCCAATGGGAGCCTTAGAAAATGTCACGTTACAGCAGAGATCCTGTATTTTCAATAAAGAGGCTAAAGAAGGACAAGAAATGGTCAGACAGGGCACTTCCCATATAGAATCTTCTCAGGTTTTGGCCTGCCATATGAGTTCTGTTATACTCACAGACACCATTCAAACAGTTTTAGAAACTTTAGGGTGTTTTCTTTCCAAATCTACTAATTATATGCATATTCGAGTTTCTGGCCAGGAGTAATAACCAGATTAAATCGGGTACGTGTTTTATCCGGCCGTGAAAATACTGCCCCCTATCCTAAACAGGTTAAACCCGGATCCTACACGTACCACAACGGCTGTACGCGAGGCTGCAAGTCCATCCGCTGCACATGGGGCTTCTACAACGAGGTTGACCTAGTGGCCCACGACATCGTAACCGGAGACGTAGCACTGCTGGAGCTTAAGACCAGGAACAAAGACATTCTTGACCAGGCCACGTTGTGGCAATACACCACACAACTGTGGCTTACGTGGCTGATGTTCTTGCTCACGTACACCAGCATGGCAGAGAGGTCTGCCGCCTATCTGGTGATAGTCAGGCCAGGCACCAACCAGGTTACCATACGGAGTTGTTTAAGGCCAACGATCTCTAAGACTATGCGACGCAAGTTCCCGTGGCTGAACTGTTTCTGCTCCCAGGTGCTCAACTGTCGCCAGCACTAGAGCAGTTCGTTGTAGCAGGGCTCATTGTCCAACGAGGGCTCCAACCGTACAGCATTTACCCACCGAGGTGCAGGAAGACTCCAACCAAGGGTGACCCAGGGCTACATATTGTGGCAAAAACAGGATTGGACTCTGATTGACCATCTCATGGTAATCCCCAAAGTGAAGGACACTGACTATATCTGGGATGATCCTCAGACGTCCATAGTTAGCATGGCCAGAACCCTGGAGAGTTATTACATCTGGGAAAGGACAGGCAGTCAGTGTGTAGTCCTTGTAAAGGACAGAGCGAAAGCTCCGAAGCCGGCGGTGAGGGAGATGAGACTAAACCGTCCCCCCTTACCTCACATTGACTTCTGTAAGCGCAATCTGTGCGCCATAGAATACACCATGATGAAGCTTTTGGCCGACATGGGTATGAAAAACAAGTTGTTTCTAGTGACCGGCGCCAAGGGAGACTCTTCTGGCGATCAGCTCCTAGAGAGAACCTCGGTCGATAACCTGGTGTCTTTCCACCAGAAGTACCTGGAGTACCAGGAGTGCCAGGACGACTGTCTATTCGGCAACACGCTCGAAGATCTGAACCCTCCTGAGTCCTGTCAGACCTAGATGCCAGTTATGCCAATGGCTCGATAGACAGGCCTGAGGGACACGAGGGTGTCTTTGTGGCAACCTTTGCGGACCCCGAGACTATACAATTGTCTACACTGAGAGACGCCTGTCTAGCGTGTACGAGCACAGAGGCCGACACGCTGCTCGTGGAGTTGGCAAATGATCTGAAAGGTAGTGTGACCGTGTGCACAAGAGACTCGGACCTGGTGGCCGTGCTGACGGCTTGTGGCCGCGAGGGCATTACTATGAGGCTAGACAACAAGAGCTACCGGGAGGAGCGAGACATGCACATGTCGATCTTCGGGGAGCTGCTGTTTGACATTCTTGACAACCGCACACCCAAGCTTCAGTTTAGTGACTTGGCTTCAAGTGACGATAGGTTCTGAGTGCTCTGCGACATTGGCGCTGAGGACGAATACCTGCTTCCGATGACTCGAAAGGAACACGACTGATTCGAGGTCATTCTGGACAAGCACGGTAACGTCAACTTTAAGACAACAGTAGCTATGTACCTGTACCTAGTCGGGATCAGGGGATCTCTCTACCGCACCTTCCTGTCTAGATTTTTCGAGTCGAACGCCCGGGACAGATTGGATCAGTTGTGGCTCATTGTAGACAAGGGCTGTGTCAGTACAAAGACGGTGTGTTACGTCTTCGAAACGCTATGCCTAGCATCTGACCAGAGTCCGCTACCCGGCTCAGAATTGGCTACCCCACCGTGTACCGGTGAGAAGAGGAAGATCTTGTGTCAGCAGGAGGACGAGGTCCCGGGGCCCTACCTAGACGACAGCTCGCAATATAGGATGGTCATGAGCAAAGACCAGATACGTCATGAACGGCCTCAAGGAGTTGAGTAATGCCTACATGAACGGGATGGTACCGAGGGGCAGTTACGGCCGTTTCTTGAGGATGAACTGAGCGGGCAGGCACTTTTTCCTGCATATCAAAGGAGATGTAATCCGAGACGAGACAGAGCGAAGGGAAAAGCTATTTTTCATGGCGCTGTGTGGGACCGACTATAACATAGTTCCGATGGGACTGGGAATTAAGAGATTGATGACCGGAGTGGTGACCAACTACAAGGCCTTTTCCTCTTGGTGCCGAGAGCTGAAGAGTCTACTCTGGAGCTTCAGGGGCGCTTCTTCTCAGGACTGTGACTATTACAAAATGGGTATGAAGCTGGCCGGGCTCACAAAGGTCCCAGCGACGATTCGGGCTAAGTACTGGACCGAGGTGAATTGACGATTAACCTGTTATGGCTAGGGGGCAGTATTTTCACGGCCGGATAAAAAACGTACCCAATTTAATCTGATTATTACTCCTGCCCAGAAACTAGAATATGCATATAATTATTGGCTTTGGATAGAAAACACCCAAAAGTTTCTAAAACTGTTTGAATGGTGTCTGTGAGTATAACAGAACTCATATGGCAGGCAAAAACCTGAGAAGATTCCAAACAGGAAGTACCCTCTCTGACCATTCCTTGAGCTTCTTGGCTCTGTTTAAAGAAAATGTAGGATCTTTGCTGTAACGTGAGACTTCCTACGGTTCCCATAGGCTCTCAGAACCCGGGAAAAAGCTGAATTATGTAATTCCAGCCGCTGGCTGAAAAACTTTAGGGCGTTTGGATGGTGGTCGATCAGAGGGCCATCAGACTGAGGCTCGTGCACGAGGGGATCCCATGTTCTTACTTTCTCTCTCTTACTTTCTTCTCTCTCTTTGTACTAAAAAACGATTTCCCGGTCGGAATATTATCGCTTTTTTATGAGAAAAATGGCATAAAAATTTATTTTAAACAGTGGTTGACATGCTTCGAAGTACGGTAATGGAATATTTCGGATTTTTTGTCACGAAATGCATCGTGCTCGTCACCCTTCTTTACCATTCGGATAGTGTCTTGAACGCACAAAACGCCGCTGTTTGGATATAACTATGGATTATTTGGGACCAAACCAACATTTGTTATTGAAGTAGAAGTCCTGGGAGTGCATTCTGACGAAGAACAGCAAAGGTAATAACATTTTTCTTATAGTAAATCTGACTTTGGTGAGTGGTAAACTTGGTGGGTGTCTAAATAGCTAGCCGTGATGGCTGGGCTATCTACTGAGAATATTGCAAAATGTGCTTTCACCGAAAAGCTATTTTAAAATCGGACATAGCGAGTGCATAGAGGAGTTCTGTATCTATAATTCTTAAAATAATTGTTATGTTTTTTGTGAACGTTTATCGTGAGTAATTTAGTAAATTCACCGGAAGTTTGCGGGGGGTATGCTAGTTCTGAACGTCACATGCTAATGTAAAAAGCTGTTTTTTGATATAAATATGAACTTGATTGAACAAAACATGCATGTATTGTATAACATAATGTCCTAGGGGTGTCATCTGATGAAGATCATCAAAGGTTAGTGCTGCATTTAGCTGTGGTTTGGATTTATGTGACATTATATGCTAGCTTGAAAAATGGGTGTCTGATTATTTCTGGCTGGGTACTCTGCTAACATAATCTAATGTTTTGCTTTCGTTGTAAAGCCTTTTTGAAATCGGACAGTGTGGTTAGATAAAGGAGAGTCTTGTCTTTAAAATGGTGTAAAATAGTAATATGTTTGAAAAATTGAAGTTTTTGTATTTTTGAGGAATTTGTAATTCGCGCCACGCCCATCATTGGATATTGGAGCAGGTGTTCCGCTAGCAGAACGTCTAGATGTAAGAGGTTAATGGCTAAGACAATGAAATACGTCTGCGAACTGTGGACCCTGAAGAAACCGAGACCCGGATCCGAGTACGGTTTCTCTGTGTGCGACGGTGTAGTCCGATTCGACTGCGACAACGACTCACTCACAGTAGACGAAGCATTGTGAAATGTACCTTGCGGTGACAAAATAGGATCTTGATGTGGGATCTTAATGATAAAGAAGGCAGAATGCACGGGTACTAAGGAGAAGAATGTGATCTGTAATACAAGTCTGTGTTGTGTACAATAATAAACTATATCACCTGGACTGTCTGTTTGTGAGAGTGTTTTCTATGCCATACTCTTTGTGACGTGTTCCACCAATATTCATTTAAACTCTACAAGTTATAGGATGAGTTATAAGGGTTGTGATTTCATCCCGTCTTGGGACCTCACAAGGGTCCTTGTCCCATATCGTCAGTGCTCAACTAGGGCCCTGTACCAATGTTTATCTGTTGAAGAACTTATTATACTTGGAATAAAATAACATAGTGTATGTGTGATTGTTTGTGGTATATCCATCACGCTCATTGACTCCACTAGACAATAGGATAATCAACTAGGGACATATGTGAAATGCACACCTTCTTTTTTGTTAAAGGTCAGGATATTATTGTGCCTATCATCCTATGGACCTTTGTTAATATGCATATAAGTAAAGGACTCCTATGGTAATAAAGGGAAACATCAAACATTTATTTTCACCAGTGTTTATTTCCTTTGCAATACACAGATGAACAACATGGGTTGGTACAGGACTCACTCACTGTACTACACATACACAAAGACATCGTTCATTCGCATGCTTATAATGTTCGGAATATCAAACACATGCATGTTAAAGGAAGACACTACCAAAGAGATGAACTTTCGGTTCGGTTCAGGGATGGTAGTGTCCCTGCTCATGTCTTCCAGTTGCTTAATCATAGCATTGTCATTGATGCGGTTTAACTGGAACTCTGCACGTTCTTCTGGAAGCAGTTGGTCGTGAGACACCAGTACGTCTAGCACGGACATGATAACCGTGATCCTCCGGCTGTAAGAGGGTATCATAATCATGGACCATAGATCGTGGACCTTGTCACTGAGTGCAGTGCACACCTTGTCTGTCAATTTCACAACGGGAGGATCTTTCCTGACTGAAACAAAGACACAGGAGAGTAGTTTAGTTATAGAGATGGTGATGATCTATTCATCCAGGCCCTCGTTTCACTATATGTGGTTGTACATATCAGCTGATGTAAGAAGGGCTATAAAAAAAATAATAATAATAAAAAAAAATATGTATGAAATGTATGCATTCACTACTGTAAGTCGCTCTGGATAAGAGCGTCTGCTAAATGATTAGAATGTAAATAAATATAAATACATTTGATTTGATTTGATTTTACTCACCGAACTTTCCCACCGATCCGTTTTACGTAACACCTTGAGGAATTTCGCCGCTAGTTCCTCGGTCTGGAGGCAGTGGTCAATGAGCTCATGCATCATCTTAACCTGATTACCCTTACTGTGAAAATAACTGAGTAGATTCGCATCATCGGGGTTGTTTGTCAGGACCTCATCCACGATAGGTCTGATGTAACTATGCCTCTCGGTATGTCGTCCTTGTAACTCTTCAACAACTGGCAATTCATTATACAGACCAGAGGTTGTGAATAATGGAACTGTGTTGAGCTGCATGTCTCTATATATATATATGGTAAAGTCTGAATCGTGGTATGATACATGACCCACGGTTGTATGAATTTTCTCCCGTAGAAGTACCCTTGGTTGGATACATGAGCCCTGTTTGGCCCATAGACGTACCTTTGGTTGGATAAATGAGCCCTGTTTGGATGAATGGTCCTCGGTGGGATAGATGAGCCCTTGCTGCATGAAGTGTGTTTTACGTAGAAAGTTGGAGTTCCCCGACTCAACACTTTGGTAAAGTTTACCACCAGTACCATCGCGAGGTTCACAGTGGTAAACAACAGGTTTATGAAAAGAGTCTACAAACAGAAACATATCTTCTGAACCCATTTTATTGATGTGTAATTCTATGAAATGTTTGTTGATATCAGCCCCAAGGTCAAGCTTCTGATACCACAGACGCACAGAGTCTGTGTTGTTAAGTAGAATCCGTTTTGTCCCCGATCCATTCACCTTGGTCCAGTTTACCACAAGTTCCATCTGAGTCGAGACCTCTAAAGGTACGCCCTCGGCATCTTGGGTGAGCTCAATGATACTGGATGCAGACATGGTTGTCATCCGGTCGATACTGAGCTGTGTACAAGGACAACCTCACCGTTTGATTTGGGACAACCCGTGTAATAATATTCCTCGATGGAGATGAATAAGTAGTGGTTAGATGATACACGGTGAATCTGCAATGTTAAGGATGAGCTATGCTATCTAAATAGGGTTTGAACACACCACGGTCAGAGCCGGTAGTATTTGAATGTATATTTAATATTGGAGAAACGTATAGCAATTTAAACCTACAAAACATTGATTGTACACTTGCCATATCCAAGGTTCATATGCATTTACTACATAATAGACATTACATAAGCCTGTTACAAAGGTAGTCATTTATTAACAGTCTCCCTGCAATCACTACCATTGTAGTCATGTCTCTCTGTTACGATGAAAACATGGCTACTCTCTCTACCTCGAGATCACGGTCAGGATCACATTCTCCGCACAACGTATTCGGATACCGAGTACGACATATGGACGGGAACACCATAAAGTGTAGTTATAAGGACCATGACACTATCAAGAAGGCACTGGACAAATGTCCGTTTTTTGGCATGTTGGATAAGAGTGATATGGGTAACATTCGGATCCTGAGAAGTCCCGACTGTTTGTGGCTGCCTCACAACTTTCCCTGTAATATTATACCTGATATCAAGGTAGGCAATGATCTTCACCTAATTGTGGAACGCACCTCTACTCCCCAACCACACTATCCAGAGAGAAGCGTAAGGCTACAAAATGGACTCTTCACTATAAAGATAACTGTAAAGGACAGTTCCGCAGGTGTTCGTAAACTCAATGTAAAAAGGACAGCTTTAACACCTCCAGTATTGTTGGTGGTGGTGGACCCAAAGAAGACCATAAGGGAATCTTTAAAAGATGATGGTCAGTTCAGCACAGAAGTACTGGAAGGCACCTACACTCACCTCAGCTCTGAATCCGGGCTGTACCCAGCTGATATACCCTCACCGGGTATATCAGCCAAAACACGTAGAGCTCTTCGACTTGGTCCTAGGCGTCCTAGGCGTCGTAGCTGAAACTCCCCAGAACTTTAACGGTCCCTCGACGATGTTTCAGACATTACTGAATAACCGAGAGATAAGAGGAACTTTGAGAGTGTCTACAAAAGTAATTGGTGTGGTATCCTCATAGCCAGAGATACTTTGTTTTCTGGCCAAACATATCCCTAAACTGTCTGTGTTTCATGATAGATGTCTTTGTTACAAATACAAAAAACATGTGATGTTTATGAAACTAAATAAACTATTCCCAATCTATTACATTTTAATGTGCAGTGTGTGCTTTTAAAAAAGAATTGTCATCGTAATACAGGTAAGGGGTTGTTGAATCATGCCTTCCACACGCAGTAGTTCATCTCTGTGCAGAAAGAGGACCCGAGAAGAGTCATCTGGTCAGTGTGATGACTGTTCCCACATAAAGATGATAGCAAACTTGAAACGTCAATTCCTTGAACTTAACAAGTCACTGGATGTGGAGCATGAACAGAGGATCGAGTTTCTCCGTCAAAGAACTCAGTTGAGTGCGGGACGTGTGAAATGGGACAGAGAACCAACATCGGCGGGAGGAGACGTGATAGAGGATACAACGCCAAAAGCTACTATCAACGGCTCGGCGGGTGATACCAGCAGGCACGCGCTACATGAACTCGAGTTGTGTAAAAGGGAGCTGGCGGATACAAGAGAGGCACTCCAGGAAGTCTGCGAAGAACGAGAAGCCCTGAGAACTAAGTTGTCAGAGAGCCAGACTAGCAAGGCTGTGGAGGCCAACGAAGCAGCAGGTGACACGGACAAGATCGAAGAGTCACACCCTCACATAGATTGGGTAGGGAGACATTACCTTGCGGTGTCGATCCCGGAGGATCGCATGTTCAAACCAGGTCAGTCCGTCACTCCGGTCGGGGTGTTACAGAAGCTGTTTGAGATGAGGGTAGGTGATAAACTTGAGGTTGGATTCAGTGTGCTGTTAGAGAATGTAAACATCATGCTATCTCACTTAGAACCCGAGTGGTACGCAAAACAGTTTGGGTTCTGTAGAGCCTACGCGCATGGCAACAAATACAGACTCACCGACAGGGTGGACACTAAGGACTTTGCGTGGCTGTTGTTCGAGTACGGAGCGGACGCTCCCTTGATTGAAGTGTTAGCAGGCCTCCAGAATGTCCTACAAAGCACTGGAAAGGGAGGGGTGACGACCACAGCTCTGTACACGAGCAAGAACATGTACAGCTCGTATGTGACACTGTTCAGAGACACGGTGTCAAGGGCCTATGAGGGGTTGATGCATGTGCGCGAGAGAGCTCTGAGGGTACGGAAGGCTCAAGGTGTTGTTTACGTGCCTCTCACAGCAGGCTTGGGTGGGGATCAGAGCGAATCTCAAGGAGGCTCCCACTCTGTCAGGAACAGAGTCTTGCGCTCTGTACTGGAAGGGATCGAAGCCCCCGCTCACATCAGCAGCGCGGTGGCAAGCTCTGAGGCAGACAGAGTCTCGGGTGAAGACCCCCTTCGGTTGGAACAGTCCCTCTCTGCGTTCATGAAATGTAGAGGTCTGGAGGATCAGGGTAAAGTTGGGAGGTCCTCTGGTCATCGGAGTAACCAGGAACACTTCCCTGTTAAGGCGGCGACTTCAAGTGTTGTACCAGCACCTCTTGAAAAGCGGGTGCTGTTTGATTCACCTTGGTCAAACGATCTACCTGCTCTGTAGCTTTTGTACAAGGACGAGAGTAGTAGGGAGATATATAGTTACAGAGATATAGTTAGAGAGATATAGTCAACCATACGGACATGAGTGGGTCCTCTGAGCCACACAGAGATGAGCTACTGGCAAGGGAGCCTGAGAGCAGCAAGACACTGTGTCTGGACGAAGATGACCTAAGAACAAAAGCAATGTTGGCAATGTCTAGATACTGTCAGGAACAATGGGTGAGAACAATGGTAAAGCTGCACATGTCTCGAGGCGAGCGTATCAAACTGGCTCTGCTGAGCGGAGACGCTGGCTGTGGCAAGTCGTACGCTATATCACTGCTGGAGAAGAAGCTAAGGCTCATGAACATCAGTGTAGTTGTGAGTGCCATGACCAACAAGGCAGCGGGCACTCTGATGGAATCCTGCTCGCTGGACCGAGTCTACACATTCCACAAGATGATTGGGTTCAAAAAGGAACTGTTGAACGACAAGCTGTCGCTCGAAACATTTACTCGGCTGTACTGCAAATTATACTGGAACGTGATGTCTCGGTTCAATACACTGCACCAGTCCGACTTGCCCCCTGAGCGGAACGAGGTGATCACACGACACTCGTGTAGACAACTGAGACCCGAATCGTGCGCTGTGTGTAGTAAAATGTTCGAGCAGCTGAGGGTGGCTAAGAACCCAGGGGACCTGGTCCCCATGGAGGATGCTCCTCCGTTCCTGGGGGTGAACGTTCTGATCATAGACGAGTATGGCCTGCTGAACGTGGAGCTGCTAGAGAGGATGCTGTGCTGCCTTGCTCTCTTCTACGGAACCGGAAAGGGTCCTTTGATAATCTTCTCGGTCAGCGTCTCGCAATTGCAGCCTGTGGGATCTAATCTGCGCATTTGGGAAACGGAGCGGTTCAAGGGCTCCTCTCGTCTTCGACTCCGTACTTTGTCAACAGGCGGCCGTTCAAGGACCCCGGTTACGCTGAGGCATTGACGTACCTTCAGTTCAACACGGTCACAGAAGAATCACATCGCAGTTTCAGGAGCCTGGTGTCTGTCAGCGAGCTAGACATTATGGATCCCGAATACGAACCAGACAAGCTGCGGATCTTCCACCAGGATGAACAGCAGATGGCGTTCACGACGAGATACATGAACAAGGCGAAAGACAATGCCCGTGTGGGGGACAAGTTTCTCAGCGTCACTCGAACCCGGACGTCCTACAAAGGACCGAACGCTTGGTACGATGTGCTGAAGCAAGCTGCACAGACGCTGCCCAAGCTCTTTTCCATGCCCAGATACCGCAAAGGGATCCTCCCCACGGAAAGAGACTATCTGAAGGTGGACAAGCTCTGGGTAGGTTGCAAAGTGCGAATGATCTGGCACATGGACTTCAAGGGTATACAGGTTTCCAAAAGAAAGATAAGACCATCATCTGCCTTGCTGGGTGGGCAGCAAACAGGGGAGGACCCGCAATCGCCTTCCATGTCAGACACGGAAGGGGTAGTGGAAGGCATTCGTTTCAAGCCGGAAGGAAAGTTCAACGAGTTCTACGTGAGAGGGGGCCTGACGGGAACCCTGTACAGGGTCGCACCTTCCAATTGGAATCACATGAACTGGACTGTGACCACGCACCCGTTGGCCTGTCTGTTGGCGATGAACACGTACGACTGCCAAGGCTGTACCGTGCACGGGCAAGTGCTCTACCACCCACCAAGGCATTTCTCCATGTCGCCGATAAAGCCCTCGGTGTACGTTGTGCTCACTAGGGTGGTGAAAAGAGAGGCTATACAAATGACAAACTGCAACTTTGCCGAGAACACAGGCACTGTCGACTTTTACAATGACAGACTGGTGGGTTACTGCAAGTGCACGGGCAAGTGCTCTACCACCCACCAAGGCATTTCTCCATGTCGCCGATAAAGCCCTCGGTGTACGTTGTGCTCACTAGGGTGGTGAAAAGAGAGGCTATACAAATGACAAACTGCAACTTTGCCGAGAACATAGGCACTGTCGACTTTTACAATGACAGACTGGTGGGTTACTGCAAGAGGGTGGAGATGAACTATTCATCTTGACACACCTATGCAATAAGCACCCAGCCCATACCCATACACAAAGAGCCTTGGGTGAGGAGGGTTCATTTCAGCTGTCACCGTTGACATTCAAGGGCTTGACAAGTGCCTTTCCCAGCTGCTCCAGGAACACCCTCCTCTTGTTCTGCTTCCGAGGCATCCAGTCGGGCTTGATCTCTCGCCATATGACAAAGGCCTTGTAGGAGGACACGTCGAGGATGTTGTGGAAGATGACCAGGGGCCAGCGGGCAGTCATCCGTCTGCAGCTGTAGGTGCCGACCACAATTGTCTAGGTTGTCCACACTGCCCTTGTTGCAGTTGTAGTCTAGGATGAGGGCCGGCTTCCGGTCGCGGCGATCGCTAATGTCGGCCTCCATGTGCAGCGTGTTCAGGAGTAGCACGTTCTTATTTCTCTTTGCCAGGTAGGACACTAGAGTGGCGGTGGGCGTGAAGGTGAACCTGGAGGACGAGACCTGTCTGCCCTTTGACTGGAGCAGCGCGGGAGGGAGCTCGGGCTTGTTCTTTCGCACCGTGCCGACCATGGTGAGGTTCCTCTCGAGGAGCCGCTGCCCGAGTTCGTAGGAGGTGAAGCAATTGTCACAGGTGACGTTGTGACCACCCGGCAGCCCCTGCGTGAGATCAAGGACGACACGCGCGCCCTGGTTCTTCTCGGGGGCTCCGCCGGCTGCCTTACCGGTGTAGACTTGCATCTTCCAAGCGTAGCTGGACTTGGCGTCGCAGGCCACCCACGACTTGATGCCGTATTTGGCTGGTTTGCTGGGAATGTAAATCAGAAAGGACAGCGTCCTTTTGGGAGAGGGAGAGGAAGGAGATTAGCAGCGCCGTCGACGCCACTACTGATGCTGCTACTGCTGACGCTACCTCTTTATACTACTGCTGGCTCATCATTGGGGCACACGGCGTTTATGTTTCCTCTCTATATTACACATACATACACACAGATACACACATACACAGACAGTACCTCTGAACGGGACCAGTTGTTCGTCCACCGTCAAGTTGGACCCCGGGTTGTAGAGGGCCGGCAGCCGCTCCTCCCACAGGTCCCAGACCTCTCTTATGGCCGCCAGTCTATCGGTGGCGGGTCTCGACCAGCGGTCGTCGAATCGCAGCAGCCTCGAGTACTTGTGAAAGACCTTGAGCGGCATGGTGGCTCGGAACACGGTCCTACCGCTCTCCGCGGCCAACCTCGGGACCTGTAGACGCCCGCTAGGATTAGCAGCCCTAGGTAGGCGCACAGGTCGGTGGAGTCCATGGCTCGCCAGCCGTCTCCGTATTTTACATTTACATTTAAGTCATTTAGCAGACGCTCTTATCCAGAGCGACTTACAAATTGGTGCATTCACCTTATGATATCCAGTGGAACAACCACTTTACAATAGTGCATCTAAATCTTTTAGGGGGGGGGTTAGAGGGATTACTTTATCCTATCCCAGGTATTCCTTAAAGAGGTGGGGTTTCAGGTGTCTCTGGAAGGTGGTGATTGACTCCGCTGTCCTGGCGTCATGAGGGAGCTTGTTCCACCATAGAGGTGCCAGAGCAGCGAACAGTTTTGACTGGGCTGAGTGGGAACTGTGCTTCCTCAGAGGTATGGGGGGCCAGCAGGCCAGCGGTGGATGAGCGCAGTGCCCTCGTTTGGGTGTAGGGACTGATCAGAGCCTGAAGGTACGGAGGTGCCGTTCCCCTCACGGCTCCGTAGGCAAGCACCATGGTCTTGTAGCGGATGCGAGCTTCAACTGGAAGCCAGTGGAGAGAGCGGAGGAGCGGGGTGACGTGAGAGAACTTGGGAAGGTTGAACACCAGACGGGCTGCGGCGTTCTGGATGAGTTGTAGGGGTTTAATGGCACAGGCAGGGAGCCCAGCCAACAGCGAGTTGCAGGAATCCAGACGGGAGATGACAAGTGCCTGGATTATGACCTGCGCCGCTTCCTGTGTGAGGCAGGGTCATACTCTGCGAATGTTGTAGAGCATGAACCTACAGGATCGGGTCACCGCCTTGATGTTAGTGGAGAACGACAGGGTGTTGTCCAGGGTCACGCCAAGGTTCTTAGCACTCTGGGAGGAGGACACAATGGAGTTGTCAACCGTGATGGCGAGATCATGGAACGGGCAGTCCTTCCCCGGGAGGAAAAGCAGCTCCGTCTTGCCGAGGTTCAGCTTGAGGTGGTGAGCCGTCATCCACACTGATGTCTGCCAGACATGCAGAGATGCGATTCACCACCTGGTTATCAGAAGGGGGAAAGGAGAAGATTAATTGTGTGTCGTCTGCATAGCAATGATAGGAGAGACCATGTGAGGATATGACAGAGCCAAGTGACTTGGTGTATAGCGAGAATAGGAGAGGGCCTAGAACAGAGCCCTGGGGGACACCAGTGGTGAGAGCACGTGGTGCGGAGACAGATTCTCGCCACGCCACCTGGTAGGAGCGACCTGTCAGGTAGGACGCAATCCAAGCGTGGGCCGCGCCGGAGATGCCCAACTCGGAGGGGGTGGAGAGGAGGTTCTGGTGGTTCACAGTATCAAAGGCAGCAGATAGGTCTAGAAGGATGAGAGCAGAGGAGAGAGAGTTAGCTTTAGCAGTGCGGAGAGCCTCTGTGACACAGAGAAGAGCAGTCTCAGTTGAGTGACCAGTCTTGAAACCTGAGTGATTTGGATCAAGAAGGTCATTCTGAGAGAGATAGCAAGAGAGCTGGCCAAGGACGGCACGTTCAAGAGTTTTGGAGAGAAAAGAAAGAAGGGATACTGGTCTGTAGTTGTTGACATCGGAGGGATCAAGTGTAGGTTTTTTCAGAAGGGGTGCAATTTTCTCACCCCATGCAGATTTGTCATGTCCACAATTATCCTTTCTATCGCCGGCCTGACAAACAGCCGGAATGTGGACGCGATGTCGAGCGTGTGCGACGCGGCGTAGGCCGTGGGGCCAGGCGTCACCGTGGGGCCGGGGTGGCGGACGGCGCGGGGCAGGTCCGGGCTGCGATAGGCCATGGAGGACCATTTGATTTTGCCGTTTTCTGACAGCAACGTCTCCCTTTGGGCTTGGCCGGCCGCGGCCGCCGCTGTGTCATCTCGCTCTCGCTCTGGCTCTCTGTCTCGCTCTCGTGCAGCGGCCGTGTCTCCCTCTCGCTCTTCCGAAGAAGAGGAGCACGACCGCGAGGCCGAGTCCTCCGCGTCACGTTCGGGGTCGTATTCCTCACCCTCTTCGTCTTCCGAAACGTCCTCCTCTTCGGAATCGCAGTAGGCTATCTGTTCCAGGACCTGAGCCGCGCTGAAACCAGGGCTGCGAGGCGCTGGCGGCGGCCTCACGCTCTGCGGTGTCGCATTCCTCACCGTCCTCATCATCCTCATCTTCTTTTTCTTCTTCTTTTTCTTCTTCTTCCTGACAATATTAGTAGCCTAACAACAACCACACACAATATCCACAACAAAGGGAAGGTAGTGTAGGAAGGAGGGCGTTTTAAGAATCCATTCCCAAACTCACATGGGGCCCAAGGGCAGTACGGGGGCAGTCTGGCTGTTCGCGAACAGGGCCCTTGTCCGGAATGTGGCGCGTGTGAGTTCTGGGGCAGGACATTCCAGTGGTATCCACCTGGTGGTAGTGTGGTATAACAAATATTAGTAGCCTCTCTACGGCCGGCCGACAGTGGCCACGTGAACGGCCGCTGCCCTCTTGCACATTGACGCACCGCCGCTGGCCTCCCACCGTGTGATAGCACAGAGGTCGTGCGCTGACTTCTTGGGGACGAGTGGTGCCCGGGGGTAACTCTGACCCGGCCGGGACAACGGCAGGGGGGTTATAACATACACATTGCTAACGCTGCGCCCAGCCCAGGGGGTCGCTCTGACCCGGCCTAGACAACGGCAGGGCGATTATAACATACACATTGCTAACGCTGCCTTGGGGTCGCTCTGACCCGGCCGAGACAACGGGAGGGCTAACACATGGCCGAGCCAGGGTCGCTCTGACCCGGCCTGGACACGGGAGAACAGCACCTAACACATGGCCGAGCCCTGGTCGCTCTGACCCGGCCGAGACAACGGGAGGGCTAACGCTGCGGTCAGAGAAGTGAAAATTATGGTCAGTAAAGAAAACTTTAAGCTCGTCTCTCAATTTAGAAAAAACATGTCAATACTTCGCCCCTTGATAACCAGCACACATTGTAAAGCGTTACATGGTTGCTGCCCATATCATTGCTTACAGAGTTCAGGGGCCTTTCTTTAATAAAGTTGCCCATTAGTTATATTTTCAGATGGTGTCAACATAATTAAATTGTCATGCACTTTGAAGTAGAATGACCATTTAAAAAGTCACCAGAGGTGACCTCGCAGTCGTTCTACATAAAAATCTTGCCAACATCCTAAGGGAAACACTGATGTGCTGCTCTTAGAGGGGTTGGCTGACAACTAGTGGTGTAACGGACAGTGGTTGATCCGTGATCCATACGGATCACCCCCCCACAGTTCAGCACGCATGTGAACCGCGGATCAATTGCAAAGTTTAACCATCATAGTGTGAAATAGTTTTAAAGTAATAATTCCCTAAATCTCGATGCAGAGTTGCAGTGAAAAGATAAAGACAAGACAGATGCGTGCTGTATTTTACTCTGAAGCCTGAATGTTGATTTGATAATTTTTTTTAAAAACAGTTGTGTGTACTGTTCACTTGAACGGGGCATGCTGAATCAATCCTGGATGCTCGCGTTGCAAAAAGAAAAGAAGACAAAAAGAGCAGTGACAGCCTTGGCTAGCGGAGGAGCTGAAGAACTGGAAAAGCCTCCCGCTTCATTTAAGTCTCATGGGAGTATTTTGGCTTTCCTGTCAAATATGGAAGAAGGGTGGTGGACAACACCATTACGGTGTGTAGGCATTGTGCCACAAGAAAGCCATATGGATCATGGAAATACATTGAGCATGGCCACACAATTAAAGCGTCATCACCCTGGTGTGTCAGTGACGGGAGCCACCTCAGCCAAGAGACAACTTCTCACCGTGGCATTTAAGCAGCCTTTTGCTGCAGAATCAGACCGGGCTAAAGCCATCACCAAATCTATTGGGATGTTTATCTCTGCAGACATGAGGCAATTCTCTGTTGTGGAAAACAAAGGGTTTAAAAATATGGTGAAAGTGTCTGAGCCACGCTAAGAAATCCTCTGGCGCACCCACTTCAGTATGAAGATCGTGCCAGATCGTTATGAACAGGAAAAGATCAAAATTGTCGATGAATTATCCAAGGCATCCTCTGTTGCCCTCACCACAGACGGCTGCGAAGTCCGGTGCCACAGCCACGCCCCCTCTATGAGAGTCACACAGGCACAAACTCTGCTAGCAGAGTGGAAGCTAGAGAGGCCCAATAACAATATCCCAACCACCACAGATAATGCCAAGAACCAAGTAAATGCAGTGATAGAGGCTGGACCGGGGCCACAAATAGCTTACTATGTGATCAATTTAGCATCCCAAAGGAGAATCTCAGTGAACCAGATGGACCGCCTCCTTGAGAGGATCAGGGAGATGGTTTCCTTTTTCCACCGAAGCACAACAGCCGCTCATGTGCTTAAGACCAAGCAGGAAATGCTACAGCTACAGACCCACAAGCTCATACACCATGTCACAACAAGCTGGAACTCCACTTATGACATGTTGGAGTGACTTCTTAAGCAGCAGCCAGCTGTATACTCTGCACTAGACCCTGTGGGGGAAATAAAAAATACCATAAAAAAAAAAAATGTTTAGACATCGTCCCCTTGTCTGATGATGACGTGAAAGTGACAAAGGAGGTCCTCCAGGTGCTCAAATCCCTCAAAACAGTTACAACCCTATTGAGCACTGAAACTATCTGTGTCCATGATCCTACCTCTGAAAACAAGGATTCTACAATCCATGGCCCCAAGTGAGGAAGACAGCACCATCACTAGAGATGTCAAGGCTGCCATTAGGGAGGACATGAACCCCAGATACCCCCCTAATGTACAGGACTACCTTCATAGATCTACTGCACTGGATCCAAGGTCTAAGTCCCTGTCTCACCTAGACCCTGCCCTACGCCGGAGGACATACAGTGATCTCACCACTGAGATTGTGGCCATTGAAGAGGTAAAAAAAATAAGAGGGAATTACTTAATAAACATACTGCAGTCTAATCTTAGTCTATTGTATTGCTATTAGAATCATCCATTTTTGATTTAGAATAATAATGGGTTTTATTAAATATTATTGCCACAATTATAGTTCTATGAATTATGAAAATAGTTAGTTTAATAGATCATTTTTTTCTGCAGGGTCAAACCACAGAGCTGACAGGAGCAGACTCAGAGACATCTCCTCCACAAAATAATTTGGCCATGAAGGAGCTTTCGGGAAGACCTTTGCGAGCAAGGACACAGGCAAGATGTTTGCCAACACCATCAAAGAGGTGGTGGCATCATTCAAGGCAGCAAGTGGCATTCCAGTGGATGGTGATCCACTGGCATGGTGGAAAAGCAATGAGTGCAAATACCCTCACATTGCCATGATGGCAAGACGCTACCTGGCTGTGCCTGGCACTTCAATTCCTAGCGAGAGGGTGTTCTCCACGGCAGGGGACATAGTGACTGCAAAGAGGTCTACCCTTTCCCCAGAAAATGTAGGCATCCTCATCTTTTTGAAAAATTATTTGAAGTTATAAGCTCAGGGCTGCTTTTCTTTCTTTCTTTCTTTTTGTACTTTTTTGATGTGGACACGGCATATTTTTTCATTCACTATTGTTCAAAGGAAGAAGGTATCATGCCTCATATTGCACTTTAACAATTGAGTATTCAATATTTTAAAAATCTACTTAAACATTGAAAAGTTCCTTGCTGTAAGTGTTCTTTAAGTAATAAATGGAAAGCAAAGCTATATTTGTCTCCCTTTTTTTCTTGCCGATCCGAAAAATTATCCGATCCATGACTCAAAACCGTGATCCGATCCTAGAGTTTTGTGATCCATTGCACCACTACTGACAACGTCGTGAAAATGACGCGCACATTAATGGGGCCGGAAGCCGTGCCTTGTTATGATACTAAACAGTCAGATAGCAACAACGACAAGAATCTGCCTAGTGGGGAATCGTTTTATCTTGACACCAGGTCTTGCTTTGAGGTGTTGACTGATTTCATGTCAAATCAAAGTTTATTGGTCGAGTACAGACCTTTGCAGACGTTATCACAGGTGCAGCGACATGTTTGTGTTTCTAGCTCCAACAGTGCAGTAATACCTAGCAATAAAAAAACTATCCAGAAAAATAAACAAGAAAGGAAATTAAGAAATATCAGAATGAGCAATGCCAGAGACCGGAATATGTATACTAGGGCTGTCCCCGATAACAAAATAAATATTGATTGGTCAAAAATGTAAAATGTGTATTTTTTCATATAGACAATGTTTTAATAAAATCAACTATATACAATCCATTCGGAAAGTACTCAGACCCCTTCACTTTTTCCACATTGTTACGTTACAGCCCTCTTTAAAAATTGATGTTAAAACATTATCAATCTACACACAATACCCCATAATGACAAAGCGAAAACCGAAATACCAAAAAGATATGATTTGGAAAGACACACGTCTATATAAAAATGTCCCACAGTGCGAGTTTTTCACTTGCATTTTCCCCTAAAAATAGATATGTGCGAACCGGAAACATTATTTACGAGCACATTGTGCGAGTAAAGATTACAACCTACCGTAATCTATTTTTCCCCCGCTGTGGCTTGTTTAAAAACTACAAGTCCCACATTCCACAAGCGGCATGCGCTAACCACAGTAGAGTTTTCTGTGATGACGCAGTCCAGAGTGAGAGAAAGGTGAACAACACTGGAAAAAAGTATCGGTATAAGTTAACGTGCAGACATCGCTAAAAATGAAGACCATTCCATTTTATTTTAAACGAAAAAGAGAATCCGGCGAGGGGGATTCACAAGGTTCAACTAATGAAGCCTCTTCACAAGGTTTACCTGAGGCGGCTAACGTTGACATGGCGGCTAACATTGGCGAAGCTGCTGAGAACAACGTTGGTGAAGCTACGGTGACCCCCGCTGTCACTTCATCGTCCACTGTAGCCGGCAGAGGGAGAACATATAAATTCAATGCGAATTGGCTCAAAATGTTCCCATGGCTAGAGTTCGAAAACAACGTCAAGTTCTGCAAATATTGTAGAGGGCAGAAACAAGCAGGCAACTCATCCTTCGTGTCAGGACACCCGCATCTGAAAAGAGTTAGCATAGCGAAAGATAACATCTCGCAGCGGCATATCCAGTACAGAGATCTGTACCTGTTGAGAAAGGAGAAACCATCATGCACGGTGTCAGCAGCCTTGAGGAGGCAAGTGCTGCTGTCTGAGGAGGAGAAGAGGAGGCAGCTGAAAATACAGATAAACATTGCATACTTCATTTTGAAAGAAGAACCTTTCGTCAAATTTGGGCCGCTTATCAGACTCCACCACAAAAACGGAGTTGACATTAATCCCACATACGACAATGATGTAAGATGATCAGTCAAATTGCTGACATAATGAGAGAGAGCCTGTCAATGAAGCTAAAAGCCGCAAAGTATCTTGCCATTCTAATAGACACTGATATACCCAACACCGAATCCGAGATTGTCTACATGCGCTTGTTGGAGGATGGGAAGCCAGTCAATCTCCTGGTGGGACAACAGACCCTTGAGCACTTCCATGCCATTGGTAAGTCGTTTCCCTTTATAGGCTTTATTATTGTGTAAAGTTTAATCATTATTCGTAATGGAGATATAGTGATAGTTTGTCAGAAATACTTTTGTATAATTGTTTGTGTTGTCATTCGAGGTGTTTTGGATGCCACCAAGGCCACACTTCATACTGTTTGCCCAGAAGATGACGGAGGGTCATGGATGAAGAAGTGCATCTCCTTCGGGGCAGATGGTGCCTCCGTGAATATGGGACACCGTGGGGGAGTGATTACCCATCTGCAGAGAGAGGCAGGGGGGCATATAATCTCAATCCACTGTATGCCACAAAATGTATTTGTTACAAACCTCTCTGATTTAGTTTTATTTGTTAGCAGAGAATGTTAAACAATACTCAGCAAGGCTAGAGCTGGCAATACTGACCATTCAGAAGAAAGAGCCAAAGGTGTCTGTCGTGTACGATCTTCTGAATCTGATATGGAAGACGTATCACCAGCGGAAAATCCAAACGAGAGCTCTATCTCTCGGGCGAGAGCTCGGTGTGGATATTTGTTTAGCATCAAGGGAACTCGCTGGATCCCCCATGTAAAAAAAAAATAAGAATAATCAAAATCAAATTTATATAGCCCTTCTTACATCAGCTGATATACCAAAGCGCTGTACAGAAACCCAGCCTAAAACCCCAAACAGCAAGCAATGCAGGTGTAGAAGCACGGTGGCTAGGAACTAGAGGTCGACCGATTAATCGGAGGGGCCGATTTCAAGTTTTCATAACAATCGTAAATCGGTATTTTTGGACGCTGATTTGGCCGATTTTTTTTTTTATTTTTTTTTTATTTTTTTAAATTTATATATATTTTTTTAGGCCTTTATTTAACTAGGCAAGTTAGTTAAGAACACATTCTTATTTTCAATGACGGCCTAGGAGCGGTGGGTTAGCTGCCTTGTTCAGGGGCAGAAAGACAGATTTTTACCTTGTCAGCTCGGGGATTCAATCTTGCAACCTTACGGTTAAACTAGTCCAACGCCCTAACCACCTGCTTTACATTGCACTCCACGAGGAGCCTGCTTGTTTCGCGAATGCAGTAAGAAGCCAAGGTAAGTTGCTAGCTAGCATTAAACTTATCTTATAAAAAACAATCAATCATAATCACTAGTTAACTACACATGATTGATGATATTACTAGTTTATCTAGCCTGTCCTGCGTTGCATATAATCGCTTAGGTACACGTTGCTCCAACCATAAACATCAATGCCTTTCTTAAAATCAATACACAAGTATATATTTTTAAACCTGCATATTTAGTTAATATTGCCTGCTAACATGAATTTCTTTTAACTAGGGAAAATGTGTCACTTCTCTTGCAAGTCAGAGTATATGCAACAGTTTGGGCCGCCTGGCTCGTTGCGAACTGTGAAGACTATTTCTTCCTAACAAAGACAGCCGAATTTGCCAAACGTGGATGATTTAACAAAAGCGCATTTGCGATAAAGCACAATCGTTGCACGACTGTACCTAACCATAAACATCAATGCCTTTTTTAAAATCAATACACAGAAGTATATATTTTTAAACCTGCATATTTAGCTAAAAGAAAACCAGGTTAGCAGGCAATATTAACCAGGTGAAATTGTCATTTTGCATTCATTGCACGCAGTCACGGTATATGCAACAGTTTGGGCCGCCTGGCTCGTTGCGAACTAATTTGCCAGAATTTTACGTAATTATGACATAACATTGAAGGTTGTTCAATGTAACAGGAATATTTAGACTTAGGGATGCCACCAGTTAGATCAAATACGGAACGGTTCCGTATTGCACTGACAGGAAAAACGTTTTGTTTTCGAGATGATAGTTTATGGATTCGACCATATAAATGACCTAAGGCTCGTATTTCTGTGTGTTTATTATGTTATAATTAAGTCTATGATTTGATATAGCAGTCTGACTGAGTGGTGGTACGCAGCAGCAGGCTCGTAAGCATTCATTCAAACAGCACTTTTGTGCGTTTGCTAGCAGCCTTTTGCAATGCATTGTGCTGTTTATGACTTCAAGTCTGTCAACTCCCAAGATTAGGCTGGTGTAACCAATGTGAAATGGCTAGCTAGTTAGCCGGGTGCGCCCTAATAGCGTTTCAAACGTCACTCGCTCTGAGACTTGGAGTAGTTGTTTCCCTTCCTCTACATGGGTAACGCTGCTTCGAGGGTGGCTGTTGTCAATGTGTTCCTGGTTCGAGCCCAGGTAGGAGTGAGGAGAGGGACGGAAGCTATACTGTTACACTGGCAATACTAAAGTGCCTATAAGAACATCCAATAGTCAAAGGTGTATGAAATACAAATCGTATAGAGAGAAAAAGTCCTTTAATTCCTATAATAACTACAGCCTAAAACTTCTTACCTGGGAATATTGAAGACTCATTTTAAAAGGAACCCACAGCTTTCATATGTTCTCATGTTCTGAGCAAGGAACTTAAACGTTAGCTTTCTTAGATGGCACATAGTGCACTTTTACTTTCTTCTCCAACACTTTGTTTTTGCATTATTTAAACCAAATTGAACATGTTTCATTATTTATTTGAGGCTAAATTGATTTTATTAATGTATTATATTAAGTTAAATTAAGTGTTCATTCAGTATTGTTGTAATTGTCATTATTACAAATAAATACATTTAAAAAATTGGCCGATTAATCGGTATCGGCTTTTTTTGGTCCTCCAATAATTGGTATCGGCGTTGAAAAATCATAATCGGTCGACCTCTACTAGAAACATGTCCACAGAACCCTCAAAGTGTTCCTGCGACATGCGCGGGCAAAGCAGGTCAGTTTTACACAGGAAATGTAATGCTACACTATTTTTTTTTAAAATGGGTTCAAGACACAAATTAACTTTCAGAATCAAGTAATTGACAGGTGACAGTTTATTTACTCACTACTTAACAGAAAGCGAGAAATGGAATATGCACTTGTATATTCTGCCATTTTCTCACAGACATGTTTGAGTGAGCTATCTTCACTTAGCCTCACCCTGCAAAGGAATGACCTGATCCTCCCCCAAGCCATGTCAGAGTTGAGCAAGACAGTGACCAGACTGGAAGCACTAAAGCTTAGGGCAAAGGCTGGAGGCATGCTTGCTCAGTAGAAGGGTGATGAGAGGAGATTCCAGGTGTTAGGATGAGAGCTTGTTAGGATGTAAGAAATCGATTAACCTGTTTGGGTGAGGGGGCAGTATTTTCACGGCCGGATAAAAATGTACCCGATTTAATCTGGTTACTACTCCTGCCCAGAAACTAGAATATGCATATAATTAGTAGATTTGGATAGAAAACCTTCCAAAGTTTCTAAAACTGTTTGAATGGTGTCTGTGAGTATAGCAGAACTCATATTGCAGGCCAAAACCTGAGAAGATTCCATACAGGAAGTGCCCTGTCTGACAATTTGTCGTCCTTCTGTAGCATCTCTATCGAAAATACAGCATCTGTGCTGTAACATGACATTTTCTAAGGCTTCCATTGGCTCTCAGAAGGCGCCAGAAAGTGTAATGGGGTGTCTGCAGTCTCTGGGCGAAAAACAGCAGGAGTATTTGTGAGTGGTCAGGCTGGGAACAGTGACACTGGAGATGCGCGTCCACGAGACTACTTTCAGCCTTTGAATGAATACAACATCGCCCAGTTGGAATATTATCGCTATTTTACGAGAAAAATAGCATAAAAATTGATTTTAAACAGCGTTTGACATGCTTCTAAGTACGGTAATGGAATATTTAGATTTTTTTTGTCACGAAATGCGCTCGCGCGTCACCCTTCGGATTGTGACCTGAACGCACGAACAAAACGGAGGAATTTGAATATAACTATGGATTATTTGGAACCAAAACAACATTTGTTGTTGAAGTAGAAGTCCTGGGAGTGCATTCTGACGAAGAACAGCAAATGTAATCCAATTTTTCTTATAGTAAATCTGAGTTTGGTGAGGGCCAAACTTGGTGGGTGTCAAATTAGCTAGCCATGATGGCCGGGCTATGTACTCAGAATATTGCAAAATGTGATTTCACCGAAAAGCTATTTTAAAATCTGACAGCGCGATTGCATAAAGGAGTTCTGTATCTATAATTCTTAAAATAATTTATGTTTTTTTGTCAATGTTTATCGTGAGTAATTTAGTAAATTCACCGGAAGTTTGCGGTGGGTATGCTAGTTCTGAACGTCACATGCTAATGTAAAAAGCTGGTTTTTGATATAAATATGAACCTGATTGAACAAGACATGCATGTATTGTATAACATCATGTCCTAGGAGTGTCATCTGATAAAGATCATCAAAGGTTAGTGCTGCATTTAGCTGTGGTTTTGGCTTTTGTGACATATATGCTTGCTTGGAAAATGGCTGTGTGATTATTTTCGGGAGGGTACTCTCCTGACATAATCTAATGTTTTGTTTTCGCTGTAAAGCCTTTTTGAAATCGGACAATGTGGTTAGATTAACGAGAGTCTTGTCTTTCAAATGGTGTAAAATAGTCATATGTTTGAGAAATTGAAGTTAAAGCATTTTTGAGGTATTTCGTGCCACGCTATACCATTGGATATTGGTGAGGCGTTCCGCTAGCAGAATGTCTGTCCCTAACAGGTTTTAAGACTGATTCTCACACTGAGAATCTATGTATTCGTTGCCCAACAATGATTTGAGGATAAGTCTAAAACAATTTATGGGAGACAGGCAAATGGCCAAATATTTCAGTGTGTGTGTGTGTGTGTGTGTGTGTGTGTGTGTGTTATTTCTGTTAAAGGGAATAACACTGAAGGGGAATCTGAAAGGCTTCATGGACCTCACCAACCCCCAGATGAAGCAGCACATGGAGGCGGCCATCAACATTGGCGTGGATGATCTCAAAGCCAGGTTTGGTGGTTTGCTGAAGGATGAGGGTGTCCAGACCCCAGTGGAGTCTTTCAAAGTGCTAAACCCTGACTCATGGCCAGAAAACCAGGCCAGCCATCTCACCTTTGGCGATGATGGTGTGGCAGACCTGATGAGGTATTTCAAGGAGCCTCTAGAGGTAAGAATTTATTTTACACTGCATTGCCATATGAGACAATGTTTGCATATTTGCAAACTCACTTGCTCTGTCAATCATGCAGATCGGGGTGCAACATGGCTGCAATCCAGGATGAGTGGCAGGGGCTGAAGATCCTGGTCAGCCACAATTTCAAGGACAAGTCCTACAGTGGCCTGTGGGAGACCATGTTGACAAAGGACCCCTACAGGCACGATTTCAAGGTAGACTAACAGTACTGAGTGGTTGTATATGGTATCCAATGGTTGGCCACTGGCACGCTGGAGAAGTGTGGTCTTCCCGGACTCAGCTGTACTGGGCGGATGGCAGACAACGTGTGGACGAGCGGTTTGCTGATATCAACGTTGTGAACAGAGTGCCCCATGGTGGCGGTGGGGTTATGCCTTATGGCAATCCAAGCGTGGGCCGCGCCGGAGATACCCAACTCGGAGAGGGTGGAGAGGAGGATCTGATGGTTCACAGTATCAAAGGCAGCAGATAGGTCTAGAAGGATGAGAGCAGAGGAGAGAGAGTTAGCTTTAGCAGTGCGGAGAGCCTCCGTGACACAGAGAAGAGCAGTCTCAGTTGAATGACCAGTCTTGAAACCTGACTGATTTGGATCAAGAAGGTCATTCTGAGAGAGATAGCTGGAGAGCTGGCCAAGGACGGCACGTTCAAGAGTTTTGGAGAGAAAAGAAAGAAGGGATACTGGTCTGTAGTTGTTGACATTGGAGGGATCGAGTGTAGGTTTTTTCAGAAGGGGTGCAACTCTCGCTCTCTTGAAGACGGAAGGGACGTAGCCAGCGGTCAAGGATGAGTGGATGAGCGAGTACGGAGCAGGCAGTGGATGTGGGCTGGAGTGGATAAAATGTCAGGGCCGATTTCTAGTCCCAGTCCGTCCGTATTCATTACGCCGATTCTGTTACAAAAAAACTTATTAAAACGGAAGCAAACGGAACGGGAGGGACCTACCTGAATGTGTCCCACCATAGAAACTGTCGTTTTAGTTGTGAAACTGTTTGGCTTATGATTACTGCATCCAAGGTTTGTTCTAGCTGGTTATCGTTCTAGCACGTAACGTCACGAAGGAAAATAACGGTCCATTAATCCCAATTTCTATTTGCAGAAATGCAGCCGTTTCTCAATAAAAACTATGTAGGCAGCTTGTTGGACATGAAATTATCTTTCCCTTGTAGCAGTCGGGTTGGCACCCACAGAAAACAAAATTAGTACCTATAGCTAACTTCTTCAGCTAACTCTTGGCTTGTTAGCTAACGTTAGCTACACAGTGAAATCAAATAAACTGTACTGAAATTGCCTTGGGTTTGTGAGGTTCCATAATGAGTTATTGAATATAGCTATTGCAATCACCACTGCAAACTGTATACACGACAGTCATTTACAAAAACATTGCCCTACATACGATAGCTAGCTAAACACTTAGCTTGGAAGCCAGGCAAGATAGCGGTTGTCTCAAACAACGCACTAGCTAACATTCACCTATGTGCTACGTCGGGTAAAAACAGGACCTTCTCCCTAATACATCGAGCTGGCTACAAGAAAACAGATTCGTTTTTGGTCGTTACCTTATCCTCTCCTTTTTCAGATTTGCCCGTTGTTGAGAACAGGCTAGACCAGTTTAAACAACGAAGAGGTCGCCACCGTATTCCCCCTCCTTTACCGACCATCATCATGTTAATCCCGAGAACTCAGTTTAGCAGAATTGAAGACCTTCAGAAAATCTCCCTAAAAATGTTTAAAAAAAATATCACGCGACCCTAAAAAATACCTCCAAAAAATGTATAATTCAATGGATAATATTGATCAATAACATTACAACCTATATTCACCCACTCAAAAAGACAGCTAAAAGTTAGAATTTCCAATGTGTTTATCATTATACTTTCAACCATCGAAGAGCACAACCAAATTCCAATGAAAAAAACAATGTCGGATTTGTCACACAAATGTCTATCACTCTGGCTTTCAACCATTTAAAGGAGTAGTTCACTATTTTACAACTTGATGTTAGATGGTTCCTCAACCCTGAAAGTAGTCTATAGGCCAAGATAACTGAACCATGGATTACAGTTTTTCTTTAAACAGCCACTACAAACTTCAGCTAACTTTCAATGGAAGTGGTGGGGGCATGAGAACATGTTAAAACAATTATCACCTGAAATCAATTCAAATCAACTCCATATTTGGTTTGATGTTACTTAAAGGTGATTTTGTCATTTAAAAGAAAATAACATGCTCACATGCCTCCATCACTTCCATTGAAGTTTTCATTTGATTTAGTCTTATTCTTTAACTAACTAGATTTTTGGTAACATGGAGACATGAAACTATCCAAGGAGAAGATACATTTCCATAAAATGTGGATATTTGGTTCATATCATTACATTTTAAATCCACCATAGCTTGAAACCTTAGGCTGATTGTATTGTCTATTTATAGCTGAATTCTGGGGTTAATTGAAACAATAGTTGTTGATACACATTTTGAATGGCTTTTACATATTGGATGTTTTACAAGAAAATTAGTTTTTTTCATGGTTGTTTCTATTGTTTTTAAATGAGAAATATGTACTTTTTAACAAACTCAAAAGTAATATTCAAATGCTGTTTTTATGCTTTTATGCCATTTTTTATGTGTATAAATGTTGTATAAATTTAAATTAGCTGTTTTTAAAGGAAATGTAACAAAACTTTTCCAAAATAAAAAAATAGGCCTGGATAGCATCGTTGATGATAGCATCAAAGCTTCTATTTAACTAGGCAAGTCAGTTAGGAACAAATTCTTATTTACAATGAAAGCCTTGGAACAGTGGGGTAACTGCCTTGTTCAGGGACAGAATGACAGATTTTTACCTTGTCAGCTCAGCGATTTGATCTAGCAACCTTGTGGTTACTGGCCCAGCACTCTAAGCGCTAGGCTACCTACTGCCCAACAAAAACAATAACAAAGAATATCTATATACAGTACCAGTCAAAAGTTTGGACACACACTCATTCCACAGCTTTTCTTTATTCTTACTATTTTCTACATTGTAGAATAATAGTGAAGCCATCAAAACTATGAAATAACACATATGGAATCATGTAGTAACCAAAAAATATGTTTTATATTTGAGATTCTTCAAGGTAGCCACCCTTTGCCTTGATGACAGCTTTACAGACTCTTGGCATTCTCTGAACTAGATTCGTGAGGATTGCTTTTCCACATATGCTGGCTGATTTTCCTTCACTCTGTGGTCCAACTCATCCCAAACCATCTCAATTGGGTAAACACTGGGTGATTGTGGAGGCCAGGTCATCTGATGCAGCACCCCATCACTCTCCTTCTTTGTCAAATAGCCCTTACACAGCCTGGAGGTGTGTTTTGGGTCATTGTCCTGTTGAAAAACAAATGATAGTCCCACTAAGCGCAAACCAGATGGAATGGTGTATAGCTGCAGAATGCTGTGATAGCCATGCTGGTTAAGTATGCTTTGAATTCTAAACAAATCACAGAGAGTATCACCAGAAAAGCACCCCCACATGGTGGGAACCACACATGCGGAGATCATCCATTCACCTACTCTGCGTCTCACAAAGACATGGCGGTTGGAACCAAAAATCTTAAATTTGGACTTAATAGACCAAAGGACAAGTTTCCACCGATCTAATGTCCATTGCTTGTCTTGCTTGGCCCAAGCAAGTCTCTTCTTCTTATTGGTGTCCTTCAGTAGTGGTGTCTTTACAGCAATTGGACCATGAAGGCCTGATTTACGCAGTATCCTCTGAACAGTTGATGTTGAGATGTGTCTGTTACTTGAACTCTCTGAAGCAATTATTTGGGCTGCAATCTGTGGTGCAGTTAACTTATCCTCTGCAGCAGAGGTTTTTGGGACTGCACTTGGAGAAACTTTCAAAGTTCTTGACATTTTACATATTGACTGACCTTCATGTTTTAAAGTAATGATGGACTGTCGATTCTCTTTGCTTATTTGAGTTGTTCTTGCCATAATATGGACTTGGTCTTTTACCAAATAGGGCTATCTTCTGTATACCACCCCTACCTTGTCACAACACAACTGATTGGTCCGAAAACATTAAGAAGGGAAGACATTTCACAAATTAACAAGGCACACCTGTTAATTGAATCTGGTTGAGAGAATGCCAAGAGTGTGCAAATCTGTCATCAAGGCAAAGGGTGGCTACTTTGAGGAATCCCATGTACCCAATGATTAATGAAAACTTGCTATGTCCTCATTGTGGTTTTATGGACGTGTTAAATGTGTCTTATTTATACACTTTTGTAGTGTTTGTGAAATGCATATTGTTATGTTTGGTAGCACTTATTTATTTTTCCTTTGCCTCCAACCCCTTTCCATGCTTGGAACGGATGTGGGTGGGGCTAGGTCTACATAGAGGTGCTGTTTTCAGAAAATTCACAAAAGCTCTGACGAAGGCCGTGAGGCCGATATGTAAGCTTATTAAATATCAGTGATACTATCAAGAGCAGTGTGCAGTTTCCTTTTTTCCTTCATTCTGTTTCAACTGTTGCCATGCACCTGCAAAAAGATTGCTCAGATGTGCGAGTGCCTTTTGAACTTTGAGGAATCTAAAATCTAAAATATATTTAGATTTGTTTAACACTTTTTTGGTTACTACATGATTCCATATGTGTTATTTCATAGTTGTGATGTCTTCACTATTGTTCTACGATGTAGAAAATAGTCTACGATGTAGAAAATAGTAAAAATAAAAAAAAACCTGGAATGAGTAGGTGTGTCCAAACTTTTGACTGGTACTGATTGTATACTGTAGCTAAGAAATTAATACTAAGTGGATGTTTTCTAGTAATGTCACGTCCTGACCAGTAAAGGGGTTATTTGTTCTTATAGTTTGGTCAGGACGTGGCAGGGGGTATTTGTTTTATGTGGTTCTGGGTGTGTTTGTGTATGTGTTCATGTAGAGGGGGTATTTGGTTTATATGGTTCGGGGTGGTTGTGTATGTAGAGGGGTATTTGATTTATTAGTCCAGGATTTGGTTATTGTTCTATGTTAGTTTATTTCTATGTTCAATCTAGTCATTTGTATTTCTATGTTTAGCTAATTGGTGTTGGGAGCTTCAGTTGGAGGCAGCTGTCTATCATTGCCTCTGATTGAAGGTCCTATAAATAGGAATGTGTTTGTGGGAGATTGTTTCTTGTTTTGCTGTATGCCTGACGAGACTGTCTAGTTCGTTTTATTTTTATTTATTTTTTGTATACGTTGTTTGTGTTTTTCCTTCTTCACCTAATAAAAAGATGAGTATACATTTTCCCACTGCGTTTTGGTCTACACCCTACGACACCCGTGACAAGTAAGCTGTTAGTAGCCCATGTGCCTCACCCTAATAATGTGGTTCCTTTCCCCCTCATAACTTAGCATACTGTTCTGACTTGGTGGTGCACATGTATCATATGTAGCCTGTTTTAGAGAAATGTAATCATTGAATATTGTAAGAGCTTTCATTGTCTGCTAATATGCCCCCTTTATTTATCCTAAGGTTCTGACTTGGTGTACAGGGAGAATACTGGAAGAATGGCCCATGTTCTGAATTCTGTTGCTGTACATTTCAAAAGTGCTGAACAAATGGTTATATTGACTACATCCGTCCTAACTCGCTCATGAATGTCTTAATCGAAATTACCGATTGCCTCTTTTCGGCTCGTCGTCCCCTTATGCCATAGTTTGTACATCTCAATTGCCAGTAGACAACACATTTGTTTAAGCAAGTCGGCCATATCAGCTACAGTTGAAGTCAGAAGTTTACATATACACTGCTCAAAAAAATAAAGGTAACACTAAAATAAAACATCCTAGATCTGAATGAATGAAATAATCTTATTAAATACTTTTTTTTCTTTACATAGTTGAATGTGCTGACAACAATCACACAAATAATCAATGGAAATCCAATTTATCAACCCATGGAGGTCTGGATTTGAAGTCACACTCAAAATTAAAGTGGAAAACCACACTACAGGCTGATCCAACTTTGATGTAATGTCCTTAAAACAAGTCAAAATGAGGCTCAACAGTGTGTGTGTGGCCTCCACGTGCCTGTATGACCTCCCTACAACGCCTGGGCATGCTCCTGATGAGGTGGTGGATGGTCTCCTGAGGGATCACCTCCCAGACCTGGACTAAAGCATCCACCAACTCCTGGACAGTCTGTGGTGCAAAGTGGCATTGGTGGATGGAGCGAGACATGATGTCCCAGGTGTGCTCAATTGGATTCAGGTTTGGGGAACGGGCGGGCCAGTCCATAGCATCAATGCCTTCCTCTTGCAGGAACTGCTGACACACTCCAGTCACATGAGGTCTAGCATTGTCTTGCATTAGGAGGAACCCAGGGCCAACCACACCAGCATATGGTCTCACAAGGGGTCTGAGGATCTCATCTCGGTACCTAATGGCAGTCAGGCTAACTCTGGCGAGCACATGGAGGACCCCCAAAGAAATGCCACCCCACACCATGACTGACCCACCGCCAAACCGGTCATGCTGGAGGATGTTGCAGGCAGCAGAACGTTCTCCACGGCGTCTCCAGACTGTCACGTCTGTCACATGTGCTCAGTGTGAACCTGCTTTCATCTGTGAAGAGCACAGGGCGCCAGTGGCGAATTTGCCAATCTTGGTGTTCTCTGGCAAATGCCAAACGACCTGCACGGTGTTGGGCTGTAAGCACAACCCCCACCTGTGGACGTCGGGCCCTCATACCACCCTCATGGAGTCTGTTTCTGACCGTTTGAGCAGACACATGCACATTTGTGGCCTGTTGGAGGTCATTTTGCAGGGCTCTGGCAGTGCTCCTCCTGCTCCTCCTTGCACAAAGGCGGAGGTAGTGGTCCTGCTGCTGGGTTGTTGCCCTCCTATGGCCTCCTCCATGTCTCCTGATGTACTGGCCTGTCTCCTGGTAGCGCCTCCATGCTCTGGACACTACGCTGACAGACACAGCAAACCTTCTTGCCACAGCTCGCATTGATGTGCCATCCTGGATGAGCTGCACTACCTGAGCCACTTGTGTGGGTTGTAGACTCCGTCTCATGCTACCACTAGAGTGAAAGCACCGCCATCATTCAAAAGTGACCAAAACATCAGCCAGGAAGCATAGGAACTGAGTTGTGGTCTGTGGTTACCACCTGCAGAACCACTCCTTTATTGGGGGTGTCTTGCTAATTGCCTATAATTTCCACCTGTTGTCTATTCCATTTGCACAACAGCATGTGACATTTATTGTCAATCAGTGTTGCTTCCTAAGTGGACAGTTTGATTTCACAGAAGTGTGATTGACTTGGAGTTACATTGTGTTGTTAGTGTTCCCTTTATTTTTTTGAGCAGTATACTTAGTTTGGAGTCATTAAAACTTGTTTTTCAACCACTCCACAAATTTCTTGTTAACAAACTATAGTTTTGGCAAGTCGGATAGGATATCTACTTTGTGCATGACACAAGTCATTTTTCCAACAATTTTTTTACAGGCAGATTGTTTCACTCATAATTCACTGTATCACAATTCCAGTGGGTCAGAAGTTTACATACACTAAGTTGACTGTGCCTTTAATAATAAACAGCTTGGAAAATTCTGTCATGGCTTTAGAAGCTTCTGATAGGCTAATTGACATCATTTGAGTCAATTGGAGATGTACCTGTGGATGTATTTCAAGGCCTTCCTTCAAACTCAGTGCCTCTTTGCTTGACATCATGAGGAATTTAAAAGAAATCAGCCAATACCTCAGAAAAAAATTGTAGACCTCCAAAAGTCTGGTTCATCCTTGGGAGGAAATTCCAAAAGGCCTGAAGGACGCAAGTATAAACACCTTGGGACCACGCAGCCGTCATACCGCTCAGGAAGGAGATGTGTTCTGTCTCCTAGAGATGAACGTACCTTGGTGTGAAAAGTGCAAATCAATCCCAGGACAACAGCAAAGGACCTTGTGAACATGCTGGAGGAAACAGGTACAAAAGTATCTATATCCACAGTAAAACGAGTCCTATATCGACATTACCTGAAAGGCCGCTCAGCAAGGAAGAAGCCACTGCTCCAAAACCGCCATAAAAAAGCCAGACTACAGTTTGCAACTGCACATGGGGACAAAGATCATACTTTTTGGAGAAATATCCTCTGGTCTGACGAAACAAAAATAAAACTTTTTGGCCATAATGACCATCATTATGTTTGGAGAAAAAAGGGAGAGGCTTGCAAGCCGAAGATTACCATCCCAACTGCAAAGCACGGGGTGGCAGCATCATGATGTGGGGTGCTTGCTGCAGGAGGTACTGGTGCACTTCACAAAATAGATGGCATCATGAGGAAAGAAAATTATGTGGATATATTGAAGCAACATCTCAAGACATCAGTCAGGAAGTTAAAGTTTGGTTGCAAATGGGTCTTCCAAATGGACAATGACCCCAAGCATACTTCCAAAGTTGTGGCAAAATGGCTTAAGGACAACAAAGTCAAGGTATAGGGTGGCCATCACAAAGCCATGACCTCAATCCTATAGAAAATTTGTGGGTAGAACTGAAAAAGTGTGTGTGAGCAAGGAGGCCTACAAACCTGACTCAGTTACACCAGCTCTGTCAGGAGGAATGGGACAAAATTCACCAAACTTATTGTGGGAAGCTTGTTTAAGGCCACCCGAAACGTTTGACCCAAGTTAAACAATTTAAAGGCAATGCTACCAAATACTAATTGAGTGTATGTAAACTTCTGACCCACTGGGAATGTGATGAAAGAAATAAAAGCTGAAATAAATAATTCTCTCTATTATTCTGACATTTCACATTCTTAAAATAAAGTGGTGATCCTAACTGACCTAAGACCTGAAATGTTTACTAGGATTAAATGTCAGGAATTGTGAAAAACTGAGTTTAAATGTATTTGGCTAAGGTGTATGTGAACTTCCGACTTCAACTGTATGTTGAATGCAGTAAATGAGGCTGAATGAACTGTTTTGCTGCCAGACAAGGCTCCTCTGATAGCCAGGTGTAGCAGTGGTAAGGATTCACTCCATGGTGCTGAAAAGAAAGCCTGCTATTGGGACAGCATGATGTAGGTTCTAACAGTTTGTGGGCACAATTTGTCACTGTTATAGTGCAATTCATGTCTTGTTTAGTGTTGTGTTGTGGCTTTGCTGGGATGCATCCCAAATTTTTTGTTTTTGTTTGCCCCACCAATATGTACATGCTAAAATCACCACTGGCAACAGTGAATCTATTTATTTTTTAAGTGAAGACAGCTCAACAATTATTCTCATGATATCACATTGGTAGTGTCAGTGACAAATGTCATAGCTAAGCAGGGCTGGGTTTGGTTAAAATCCTGGATGGGAGACCAAAAGTTAGCTGAAGCTAAATAAATTCTCCATTAGCAGGTTTTGCCCGGCGTATTGTTTTTTTCCGGATAGTGGATATAACATTGAAGAGCTGACATTGTTTTAAAGGTACAAGTTCAATATATTTGATACAAAGTTTGTCTTTGTGGAAATTTGGTGTCCATGATGACATAATCCTGTGGTTGAAATTTCACCCTCAAAACAATAGTTTACGTTGATTACTTTTTTCAAATGCAACGTATTTTCCACATAGATACCACCTCACAATACGGTGATAAATTACTGAGAAACAACGGATTCAACCAGTTTGTGCTGTGTAGGATGGTTCTGTTGCACTTGCGATTGTCTCCAGTACTTTAATTGAGTTGAATGCACCTTTTCATTTGTTCAAACCTTCACGTGGCCCTCTCCCTGTCAGCTATTACATTATATTCGGCTATTGGATATGCAGTGTGGTGGTCCCATCAAAATCCCTTCATTGTCCCCCTCGTCCTTTCAAAGTTTTGTCTAACTCAATAGTTCACGACGTTCAACAATAGAGATTGTTGTATTGTCGCCTACACTATGCAAATACTTGCATACAGTTATAAGAAGAGTGACTTCTGTGGTGGGCTGTACACTCTCGGTAGAAGCCACAATGTAGGCTATTTGCCCAAATGTTGCTGTTGGCATAGATTGTTGGAGCTCAGCAGGTCTATACCCTCACCTGCTCAGAATGCACTTATTTCACTTGTCATCCGAGCAGCCAAGTCATGTATGTGACATTCATAGGCCCCATCCTATATTGGGATCAGGGCTAGGATGGAAAAGGCATCAATTCTGCAGCCAGCATATGTGGGAACTCCTTCAAGACTGTTGGAAAAGCATTCCTCATGAATCTGGTTGATCTACTCATATTGAATCAACCAGGAAACACAATCCGGACACCCACTGTTTTCCAGTGTTCCTTGTACTTTTGCCTGTGGACAATAAGGAAATTGAGGCTGCCATCCTCAATGTGTCATTGGAATTTCATCACACTCAAACTGAAACTCAAATTATTTTGTAACTGCGCTGAGAAAATACACTTTTGGAATAACTTTTGTTTTGTTAATTTCATCCAATTAACATTGATTTACTTGAAACGTAAATCCTTGTTAAAATATTATAAACATACTTTCCCTCAGTACAGGGCCCTAAAACGGGTTTCATTGAATTTCAGCTAAAGCATCCATAGTCCACCAACCTGAAATGAGACAAATTGAGTTACTCAGAGGATAAAAGCCACACCGGTTGTGCTGACCTTAAATTCACCTGAGCACCAGAAGGATAATCACACCATAACTGTAACGTGCGTTGTATAGAGGGGACCAAGGTGCGGCGTGTTGAGTGCTCATGATTATTCTTTAATGAAAACGAAACACTTTTACAAAGAAACAAAACGACAGCAAACAGTTCCGTCAGGCAGCAGACAACAAAACAGAAAACAACTACCCACAAACACAATAGAGAAAAAACCCAACTTAAATATGATCTCCAATTAGAGACAACGCGAACCAGCTGCCTCTAATTGGAGATCATCCCAAAACTCCAACCTAGAAATAGAAAAAACAAGAACTAAACAGAAATAGAAAACATAGACAAACCACCCAAAAACACCCCCTGTCACGCCCTGACCAACTCTACTATATATACTAGGGTCAGGACGAGGGTCAGGACGTGACAATAACACTGGTCCACTAAGCCCTCACACCCAATCACCCCATTAGCTGATCAACAGTGGTTGCTATGACAGCAGTCTAAATGTGCAAAAGCACAAGGTAGATTTTATCAAGAGATGGATGACTGGTGTAGATTTGATTTTCATGTTGCATAAAGACGTTTTAGTACAAAAGTCCTCCCCAGGTAATTTTGTGCAAAATGGTAATGGTTAAACTGTAGGAGTTATGGCCAGTATTCAGTGCCAAAGTGAGACAGTTGAGAAATTGAGATCATAAGGGAGTGTACAGTTGGCAGTCACTAATCAGGATGTGACCAAGCCATGTAGTAGTAAGTTCCTCCTAATAAGATAACCACTGCTAACTCACTTAGAAATCATTAACAATATACAGTTATAATTGGGAAGTTCTTTGAGTTTGCAAATTCGAACCAAAACCGAGTCAAATCATGAAAGCAAAAAACAAAACAAAAACCTAAACCACTCCAGGTTTTAATTTGTAGTTTCTCCTAATTCTATTGTTCTTCAACTCCATTTTTTTCAAACTTTGAGGAGACATTGTTACCAGTGATCTGACCAATTCACCACGCCTCCTGTGGTTGCAGCAGATATGCTGTAATAAACACCATATCTGCTTGAGCCACGTTGTCTTGGGTCTGTAATCTATAATGGACAGCAATACTGTATGGATTGCCTCATGGATGGAGAAACCCACCTTACCTTCAGTCAGTCCCCTTGCTCTAATGCCAAAGAACGAGACACAGAAAACAGGCTTAGAGTGCGAGGCTGTAGACTCATACTTATCACCATGCCTGGTTACTTAAAATCTTTAGCCATTGTTCCATGGCTGCTTTTGTTGTGTAGCTGAATATGGTTAAATGTAGGTTCGGGCTGATCCTAAATCAGTTGTTAAAAGGCATGAGGTAACCTGAGCTCTACCACCTGACCACCATGTGATTGGCACAAGGCCCCCCAAGCAACTAATACCCCTCTGAGATAAAGGAGAGCTCTGGGAACAAGAGAGAGAGTGAGAGTGAGAGAGAGATCGAGAGAGAGGCAAAAAGAGCAAGAGGGTAAGCGGAAGGATAGAAAATGGGGCGTAAGGAGAAAAAAAAGAGGGATTAAGGATCATATTACTAACATATACAGTAGCAGACAAAAGTTTGGACACAGTTGGATACAAAAATGTCCAAGGGACATGGAAGAGTTTTTTCGTACTGGTACCCAGGGTTGGAGCCTCTTGTCAAGGCTGTGGGTGCCCAGAGATGCCCCACTCTCTGGGTGTTGGGTGAGTTTATAAGGAAGTAGAGAAAGAGGAGGGTTATTCCATGATAGCTCTGTAGATGAGAGGCTCGATATAGTTCTCTCTGTAACGGGAGTTGATGACTCGCTGTCTTTTGGAGCCCTGCTTCACCTCCTTCTCCGTGGAGATCCCGTCGAAGCGCATGTCTGACGCCTTGGACTGAAGGAGTGAGAGACACAGGCCATGAGAACGTTAGTGACCGCTTAGCAATGAGTTAAGGTGGTGCCATTAAAAAGGTAGTATCACATATCATAAATAGAATTGAAGAAATACATTTACAACAATACCAGTCAAAAGTTTGGACACCTACTCATTCCAGGGGTTTTCTTTATTTTTACTATTTTCTACATTGTAGACATCACAACTATGAAATAACACATATGGAATCATGTAGTAACCAAAAAAAGTGTTAAGCAAATCAGAATAGATTATATATTTGAGATTCTTCAAAGTAGCCACCCTTTGCCTTGATGACAGCTTTGAACACTCTTGGCATTCTCTCAACCAGCTTCATGAGGTAGTCACCTGGAATGCATTTCAATTAACAGGTGTGCCTTGTTAAAAGTTCAATTCCACAAATTATTTCCTTCTTAATGCATTTGAGCCAATCAATTGTGTTGTGACATGGTAGGGGTGGTATACAGAAGATAGCCATATTTGGTAAAAGACCAAGTCCATATTATGGCAAGAACAGCTCAAATAAGTCCATCATTACTTTAAGACATGAAGGCAACAACACGCCATCCCATCTGGTTTGTGCTTAATGCGACTATAATTTGAGATTTTTGTTTTTTGGTCTTTGTGAGACGCAGAGTATGTGAACGGATGATCTCTGCATGTGGAGTTCCCACCGTGAAGCATGGAGGAGGTGTGATGGTGCTTTGCTGGTGACACGTTCTGATTTATTTAGAATTCAAGGCACACTTAACCATCATGGCTACACAGCATTCTGCAGTGATACGCCATCGCATCTGGTTTGCGCTTAGTGGGACTATCATTTGTTTTTCAACAGGACAATGACCCAACACACCTCCAGGTTGTGTAAGGGCTATTTGACCAAGAAGGAGAGTGATGGAGTGCTGCATCAGATGACCTTGCCTCAACAATCCCCTGACCTCAACCCAATTGGGATGAGTTGGACCGCAGAGTGAAGGAAAAGCAGCCAACAAGTGCTCAGCACATGTGGGAACTCCTTCAAGCCTGTTAGAAAAGCATTCCAGGTGAAGCTGGTTGAGAGAATGCCAAGAGAGTGCAAAGCTGTCATCAAGGCAAAGGGTGGCTACTTTGAAGAAACTAAAATCTAAAATATATTTTGATTTGTTTAACAATATTTTGGTTACTACATGATTCCATGTGTGTTATTTCATAGTTCTGATGTCTTTACTATTATTCTACAATGTAGAAAATAGTAAAAATAAAGAAAAACCCTGGAAGGAGGTAGGTGTGTCCATGACCAGGGGCGGAAATAACTATGTAATTTAAATGATATTAATAATACGCAATGAAAGCAATTGTGCTGATTATAGACACTTAATAGCGTGTTTTTAAGTTTCAAAAGATTGCAACCCCCCCACCCTTTGCTTCACAATGGTTTGATCCACTGCCAGTTCCTTAGCTTGCTACGTAACTGACGTGAGGTTAATCCAGTGAATCGCGCACACACACTAGCTGAATATGCAGAGCTAGCGCGCAAATATTAACTATTAAGCTAGCTAGTACCTATTCCATTTATGTGGCCTCGTCAAAGATGGAATCAGCATGCAGATGATGTAAGTTAGTGCTTCAAAGTCCCTGTGATAAGGTTAGCAATAAACTGAAATCCAAACTGAACAGAACTACACTCTCTTCTACCATTGTCTTAAATATATTTAATGGTCTCGTTGCAAAAGCTAAATTGTCGCAAGTGAACTTTTATTTATTTATTTTATTTCACCTTTATTTAACCCGGGTAGCAAAGATTATAGCAAACACCACTGAAACTGAATTGGTGCTCGCTAGCTTTGCAAATTCAGCTATTGTTGGAAGCCAGCCAATATGAAACAAACTATTAAAATTACAAAAGGTTGCAGCATATGTTGTGTAAATGGTGAACTCATACAGCTGTCAACTCTTGTCATTTTAATCCGTTTCACATTTGCTAGCTACCTTTTAGATCGAAGCCCAAATAGAATGATTGAAGATGATAGAAGCCCATCTCCTACTGTAAATAACCTACACACTGTGTGTAGCCAGCCAGCCAGCCAGGTAGAAAAATGGCAGAAAAATAAAAGACGGACATCAGAGTATTTTTCAATACACCAAAACGCATAGTAAGAACCCTAGTAGCCTAATATCTCAAAGACTAGTTGATAAAATGTTCATAAGAAAAAAATGAAATTCTAATGGAAATGTTTCACAATGATGTCATTAGGCAGAGCAGGCAACAGATGGCACACAGACAGCAGAGTTGGGGACAGATATGCAGGGACAGACTGGCAGAGACAGGGAGTCTCAGGTAAGTTTGTTGAGTCTTTGTTTGGCAACATTATGAAAGGTTCTCAATTTTTTGGACTTGTAAAATAGGAACATAATTGGAAAATGCCATGGATACCCCCACTCTCAACTTAAACTGGTGACTGAACTAAGATTTGTTAAAGGCAATGGTATTGCTGTTGTGATTAGTTGTGTAGTTTTGGGTACTGGTAGTTAGGAGTACGGCAAACACCTTATTTCTTTGGTTCCTCAATATACATTTACCATATTACAATGTAGGCTATGTGTTACAGCACTACTTTTGGTGTCCCCCTCAGGAATTGCTCTTGAGAAAATTTCATGTAATTGTCCCCTCCAAAGTTGATATCAGATTTTTGCCAATGAGCATGACAATGCCCCCGTGCACAAAACGAGGTCCATACAGAAATGGTTTGGTTGAGATCGGTGTGGAAGAACTTGACTGGCTTCCACAAAGCCCTGACCTCAACCCCATCGATCACCTTTGGGATGAATTGGAATGCCAACTGAGAGCCTCGCCTAATCGCCCAACGTCATTGCCCAACCTCACTAATGCTCTTGTGGCTGAATGGAAGTCTTCTTGGTAAGCAACTGCGGTATAGATTTGGCCATGTGTTTTAGGTTATTGTCATGCTGAAAGGTGAATTAATTTCCCTGTGTCTGGTGAAAAGCAGACTGAAGCAAGTTTTCCTCTAGGATTTTGCCTGTGCTTAGCTCCATTCAGTTTCTTTTTATCCTGAAAAACTCCCCAGTCCTTAACGATTACAAGCATACCCATAGTATGACACAGCCACCACTATGCTTGAAAATATGGAGAGTGGTACTCAGTAATGTGTTCATTGGATTAGTATTGTGGAGTAACTACGATGTTGTTGATCCATCCTCCGTTTTCTCCAATCACAGCCATTAAACTCTAATTGCTTTAAAGTCAACCCCTGAGCGGTTTCCTTCCTATCCGGCAATTGAGGAAGGACGCCTGTATCTTTGTAGTGACTGGGTGTAATTAATAACTTCACCATGCTCAAAGGGATATTCAATGTCAGTTTTTTTTCTACCCATCTACCAACCCTTCTTTGCGAGGCATTGGAAAACCTCCCTGGTCTTTGTGGTTGAATCTGTGTTTGAAATTCACTGCTTGACTGACGGACCTCACAGATAATAGTGTGAGTGGAGTACAGAGATGAGGAAGTCATTCAAAAATCATGTTACACACTATTATTGCACACAGATTGAGTCCATGCAACTTATTATGGGACTTGTTAAGGACATTTTTACTACTGAACTTATTTAGGCTTGCCATAACAAAAGGGTTGAATACTCAAGATATTTCAGCTTTTAATTGTTAATTAATTTGTTTAAAAAAAATGAAAAACATAATTCCACTTTGACATTATGGGATATTGTGTGTAGGCCAGTGACCCCAAAAAATATAAATGTAATACATTTTAAATACAGGCTGTAACACAAGAAAATGTGGTTAGCGGTTAGAGCATTGGGCCAGTAACTGAAAGGTCACTGGATCGAATCCCTGGTCTGACCATGTGAAAAATCTGGCGATGTGGCCTTGAGAAAGGCACTTAATCCTAATTGCTTCTGTAAGTCGCTCTGGATAAGAGTGTCTGCTAAATGACCAAACATGTCTCTAGCACCTTGGAGGCAATGAAAATCAGGGGAAATGGATACGCCTGTATGAGTGAAGATGTATGCATGCTTTGAGGGGGGTACACGCTGAACATTAGCACGTGTGTGAACAATGCTTTGATATTCAGATTGCAGCCCACCCTTGGAGAGGGTCACACACTAAGACTTCCTAGCTGCCGCTGTTTCCTCAGAGTAAGAGACTACCAGGGAATTGGCACAAGAACAGGTCAAGGATAACCTATATTGTGGCCAGTCTACATTGGGCAGGTTCAGTTTACACACAGAATATGCTTTCTAGGACTGATTTCAATCAGAAAAGTTAGAAAGGCTGTATTATTAATATAACGATAGTGTTCAATCAGTTTACAGAGGAACAATTAGTTTGTGTGGCATAACAGATAAACATTTATGACAAAAACACTCCCAATAGGTCTGCATAAAAAAATCTGGTGACTCAACAAGTCAAGCCAGAACAGGTGGCAGGTGTGATCAAAGAGAGTTTAACATGACAAAAGCAGCTGATGTGAATAGAAAGCCTTTGACATCAAACCAGCCATTTAATTGTTGGCATAGCAAACACTAAGAGAAGGGTAATGACTAATGACAGGTAAGGAATGTGGCTTTCATAGCAGCAATGTACCATGACGCGCAAGTAAACGAATAGGAATTGAATCCATTTATCAAAAATAACGGTTTTAAATGAATTAAATACCTCATGTAGTCTAAATTCATTATTTCCTACTCTAACAAATATATATATTTTTTGTAGAATTCAAATGAAAAGTATGCGTTACCGACTATCCCATGCGTATTAGTCCAGTCTGAGCGCACGCCGGAGAGGTCAGACCCTTTTCCCCAGCGTGCTCCTGTTCGGCTGTGGAGCATGTCTTGGCGGTGAAAATCCACACAATGATGTCCTTTAAATGCACATAATTCTCAAGCGTCCAATTTTTCAGGTTATCTCCTCTTTGCCCGAAGTGAACAAAAAAAAAACAATTCAAAGGCTTTGGTTTCAGGAGAGCGCGAAAGGCGCCTCCCTCTATGTGGCCAAGCCTTTCTCTTCTTCTCTCTACCAAATCCTTTCAGTTTCACCCTGCATAGGACCAGAATGTGTATAAATATAATTTTAATTTCATAAAAAGTTGAATAGTACACATAAATACGCACATTACCAAAATATGTATGCTGCACGCTGTCCCTACAAAAGGGACATTTGAAATTAAAGGCACTGCAAGTACATTTTGGCTAACTTAACAAATCTCGTGGGAACATTCCGTTAATTATTTAATGTTGGGCACATCTGTAGAAATGTCAAACAAGGCGTTATCAATTCAAACAAACGTTATTACATGAACACACTTTATTTGCTGTTTGTGCGTGTGAGAGAGAGAGAGGGTTCATGTATGATAAGTTACAGACTCAGCGTCTTATGTATCATGCATTGTTATTGGCATCTATAAACCATTTTTAAACATACAAAGCAATATAACGTGTATATTAAGTTCACCCTTACCTTTAGGACTTGCTCAGTCTTGCCTCCAAACATTGATTTGAGAAATGCGTAAACAACGCGCCAGGAACGCTCATAACCTTTAGGCTATTCCACAATACAATTTAAAAACATAACACTTCCAAGATACACGTTCGATTTTTGGGATAGAACTTCATTCCGGCTATGTCCTTGTTACAGAAATGTTGTCTATAGTGTCTCATTCAGACCTTGGAACTCGATGCCGTTCTTGTCTTTGGTACCTGTTATTTTTCAGACGTATACCTTAGGTTCAAAGACTATTGATGAGACCCTGCGCGCGTCAAAATCTACTTCTCGGCAACTGAGGATAAACGCATTTGCAACATTTCAACTCCATGCTCCGTGTCATTACGTGGTGACTTTGCAACTATTACCGAAGCTCCAAATTTTGTAGGCTATCCCATCGATCTTTGTTGAGTAGATATCAGACACACTTAGGACAAAAAATGTATCCAATGTTCAGCCTTTGCCGCTCTTGTGTCTATTCTCCCGCACACGACAGAAATACAATACAATACACAAGCACTGGAGGCTATGTATTCACCACGCTGCTCTGCCTTTCAAAAGCCTTGTGAAGCCAGATAGAACTGACGCTGTGAGAGTGCGGTGATTTTTCCTGCCCCTCCACATAGCTAAAATAAAGTTTTGTTCATGGAGAGAGGGCGCACTGGAATTGTCATATTTCAATTGGTTTTGTGTCTGGATCTGGAGACCTGTCGGTGTCTCAGTATTGACAACAAGGTTCTTACGAAAAATAAGAACAGGAGTCTTACATATATTTTGAGGAGATGCATGTTCTTCTATAATTGGCATATCGCCCACAGACTGACTCCCAATTTGTTTATGCTCAGAGTCCCATAAACCTGAGAATTTTTACTGCATTTCTTACATTCTTCATCAACTAACAAGGGACACACACACACACACACACACTCATTAATGTTTGCCAACCACTCCATGTTTGTGTAGCTGGTTTGCTATGCACCATAGGAGAACCAAGAAATGAAGAGCGACACCACGGCTATCTTTTAGACTTTTATGTTGATCTGCAATAGTATTGGGAAAAGACAGGACAGGAACACATCAGTCTCCAATGCACCATCAGACAAGTTGTTCTACACAGGAACATGAAGAAAGGTAAAACACATATCCTGTCACACATCCCCAATACATTGCTAGGTGCTTTCAGTGTTGACAGTACCAAAATAAAACAACTCATGTACAAAAACACTGCAAAACAAACAAGTTACAACGTGAAATCGCCTTCATCCCGTTCAGACCTTAGAGGGCCAAAACTACATCTCCCATAATGCAACACCACCACCAATCGACAGCTCAGCTAACCGTCTGCGTCACAGAAAGGCATGCTAGCTAGCAACACTTTCAGCACTCTGTAAACTATATTAATAACAACAATAAAACTCTGAAAGTTACGTGTTTCAATAGTCTCACGCTCCCTTATAACAATATATACAGCATTAACCTTGGGATGTTTTATTTATTTCACGTTTTGGACTTCTACAAATGAGGTATCTGCAACACATACCTTTCTCTCTGTGTTTTCTCGGGCTGAGGAGAACGGGAGCTACGGGTAGTACCAGGGTGTTAGTAGGTGACGTAAACACCCAGATTAAATAAAATACATTTAATGAAACAAAACCCGAAGATGTTAAAATCATTCAGCTACTGTATCTGCCTACCTACCATCAACAGGCATCACCAGTAGCGCAACAATTCAAAATAGATACCAAAATTAAAGTTCCTGGCGATCATAGCGATCAGACTCCCCCCTTCTGTCTAAACTTGGAATATTCCTGTTCGCGGGCTTTGGCCACTGACCCCTCTACCTGGTTGTTCTGTTCTGCGTTGTGTACTATTCTAATAATTTGAAGTTTGATGGAATAACCATTTTAACTCTACTACATTTGCATAGTCACACAGGGCCTACCTTACAGACTGTCACCAAGTCTACTGTCACCCATGGTGAGAGGGATAGATTGAAGGCAGTGAGTGGGATTCCTTCTGAAAGGACCTGCCTGACATACTTCAGGCCAGGCTTATGGTTGCACCGTGCAGCACGCACCTCAACTCCAGGGCCTCACGCCCCAAACCACCCTACCTTCCACCCCCTTACCAGGCCAGCCCAAACTCCTTTCACACACCTGCACAATGGGGGAACTCCCTCCAGGGCAAACAGTGGGGTCTGCAGAGCACAAATCCTGGGCAAACAGCGCCTTGCTCGCCCCGCTCCCCCACACACAAGGCTGAGACAAACGCAGGGGAGGATCCGCGGTCCCTATAAATAGAACCTGGGTAACAATACACACAGCTGACTGTGGGAGGCAGGAATGTGTACAGCACCTCATGGCAGGTTCAACAACAAGTGGGACCCGTGGACTGTTCTGTGCCTATGCCAGAGAGGGACCGTCAAGCAAGGGGAAACCTGGGTAAGGGGAGATGGGGAGGATTAAGCAATACATGGTTACTACATTTCTCTGGATGACCCTCACACAGTTAGAGACGGAAATGTGAAACCATAGGCATAAAACCGCATCAATGCTGAAGAGTGATAATGAACCACAAGAACACGGAAACTAATGGATGACACTTTCAAAGCTTTTTGAAGAGGAGCTTGACAATGTTTTCTTCGAACATGCCTTTGGCAAAAGGTGCTGCCTACATATATGTTTTCTGACTGGCAACTTTACTTTACAGCCGTGACATCACTTCCATCGGCATTGCTACTTAAAGGTCCAATGCAACCTTTTTTTTGTCTCAAATTATATCTGAGAAACAATTAAGTACCTTAGTGTTATTGTTTTCAATTAAAATGGTCATAGGAAACAAAATAGCTTCTTTGCGAAGAGCAATTTCTCAAGCTAGAATTTTGCTAGGACTGTCTAGGAGTGGTCTGATTGGGGAGGGGAAATCGGAAAACGAGCTGTGATAGGCAGAGAGGTTTGGAACTCTCTTTCTTATTGGTCTATTAACTAATTTACTATCTGGTGATGTCACCATTATCGTCATAATCCCAATTTCACAGTATTATTCCAACCTGTGTGGAAATATATATAAAACACAGGAACAACATGTTTTTGACTGCACTGGGCCTTTAAAGAACCAAAAATGTGCTTTGAAATGCATGGTTTTATGACAAGAGCCAAGAGCAGTCCCCTCTCTGTGGTACTGGGTACTAAGCCATCACTTTGACAGATTGTATTGAACTTGTACGGCATTGTGTGTGACTTCACAGCACAGCTTTGTGTATACCCACAGTTAAGCCCATGCGCACAAGGACAACAAACTCTCAGACACCAAGAACACACACACACACACTAAAGCACACACACACATGCACGCATAGACGCACACACATACACACACACACACACACTCCGAACACTACTTTGGGCATAATATGCTGCATGTCACCTCACGTAATATGCTGTGTCACCTTGCTCCTCCCATCCCCACAAGACGGTAACCTCAATAGGTGAAATCTCTACCAGTAACTCTGAGCTCTGTGTCCTCCAGTGTTCCCAAGAATAGCCGAGTCAGAGAAATATAGTCAACTAAGGTTTTGGATAAATGACAAGTTACATGACTGCCAACCTTTTACCTGCAACTGAATTGGCTGTGGAACAATACAAACTGTAATACAAACAGACATTACTTCTTACCTCTTATGAATATGACATACTGACTCAACCTGCAATGACAAATCCGTACTTTGTACTACACTTAATCTGATAGGCTACTTCATATATTGTATAACATGCCTTTTCTATAGCCTACTTATAGTTTCAAACTCATTTACTCATCACACTTTTCATTAAATGTCTTAGTCACCTAAAAGAGATGCCCGAAATGAAAAGCTGAATGACTTAATAGTTAGTTATGTAGTTATGCCAGCAAGTCACCGGCCAGCTGCAAGGCAAAGTCATTGTCCTGTTCAGAGTGCTTTTCGCTCCAGTCCAGCGCACACAGAACACTTTATTATTACCGAAATGTTTCTTAGCAGACACAGAGCTCTCAAGTACCTGTACTGCTCAGCAGGCAGCTGTCCAGAGCAGTTTCCACGGTTACCGGATGGACATCTGGGCCGTTGGACCTGACTATGTCCCGCCCTGTTTCCAGACAGGGTAGAGGGCAGTCCCAGTCCCGGATGGGGGGGATTATGAGAAGGTTGGAGGGGGGTAGGAGTGTGGTGCACCCTCCAGATGTGAGGGGCTAGTTTTTAAGAGAGTTTGGTTTCCTTTGGGTTTCTCCAGTTTCATCTAGTGCACAGGTCTGTTCACTGCCCCCACCCTCCTCTATCCCAAGGTGCCTTTCCTCCTTGGGTCTTGTCCAACTGTCATGTGCAAGTTTGCTTTCTCTTTTCTCTTTACAAGTGTGGACCTCCATCAAATCTAGGTTGAAGGACAAGGTAATATAAAGGCCACCAGGATAGAGTGGGTTTGCTTCCCGGGACCACCCCTACATAAAATGTATGCATGCATGACTGTAAGTCGCTTTGGATAAAGCGTCTGCTAAATGACATGTATTATATTTTTTATTAAGACACTCCCAATTTAGGTCAATGCCATTTTAGCGCTTGTCAATTTATGAAATAAATAATGAATTGAACATTTCTCATAAAATATTTTGGGGGGGTTTTCATTTCATGAAAGTTCTCTCAAGGCTTGTTATGGCAGTATTTATGCAAACAGACAACAAATACAGCTTACAGTGCCTTCAGAAAGATTTCCCAACTCTTAACTTTTTACACATTTTGTTGTGTTACAAAGTGGACTAAAATTGATTTAATTGTAATTTCTGTCAACAATCTACCCAAAATACTATGTAATGTGAAAGTGAATAAAACAATTGAACATTCTTAAGGAATGTATGGAACATATGAATATATCTTGACTAGATAACTATTCAATCCCTTGTGTCAATACATGTTAGAATCACCTTTGGCAGTGATTATGGCTGTGAGTCTTTCTGGGTAAATCTCTAAGAGCTCTGCACACCTACATTGTACAAATTTGCCCATTATTCTGTCAAGTTGGTTGTTGATCATTGCTAGAAAGCCATTTTCAAGTCTTGCCATAGATTTTCAAGCCAATTTAAGTCAAAACTGTAACTAGGCCACTCAGGAACATTCAATGTTATCTGGGTAAGTAGTGTATATTTATTTGGCCTTGTGTTTTAGGTAATTGTCCTGCTGAACTGTGAATTTGTCTCCCAGTGTCTGTTGGAAAACAGACTGAATTAGGTTTTCCTCTAGAATTTTGCCTGTGCTTAGATCTATTTATTTTTATCCTAAACATTTCTCTAGTCCTTGCTGATGACAAACATACCCATAACATGATGGAAAAAATATGAAGGGTGGTGCTCAGTAATGGGTTGTGTTGGATTTGCCCCAAACCTAACACTTTGTATTCAAAGTGCCACATTGTTTGCACTATTACTTTAGTGCCTTATTGCAAACAGGATGCATGTTTTGGAATATGTGTATTACGTACAAGCTTCCTTATTTTCACTCTGTCATTTATGTTAGTATTGTTGAGTAACGACAATGTTGTTGATCCATCTTACTGTACGTTATCTCTTATCACAGCCATTAAACTCTGTAACTGTTTTAAAATAACCATTGGCCTCATGGTGAAATCTCTGAGTGGTTTCCTTCCTCTCCGGCAACTGAGTTAAGAAGAGAGCCTGTATCTATAGTAACTGGATGGATTGATACACCAACCAAAGTGTAATTAACTGCACCATGCTCAAAGGTATATTCAATGTCTTTTTTTAAATTAGAGTGTTCAGAGCACACACTGGACGCTCTGGCCCAGGAGAAGGGTTGATCTGAGCGTTCTCACCTCACAACGGCAGTCAAGCACCCAAGCTAACTGGCTAACGTTGGCTAGCTTGCTAGCTACTTCCAGAAACAATGACAGAAAACCTCACTCTGACAATTTTAAATTGCCCTAACAGAGCTGGTAAGGCTGTTTTGATGTTATCCAGTGCTTTGGTGACTAGCTGTGCTGCTGGCAACAATTTAACTATGCTTTTTTGCGACGTTTACTGACATATTCACTACCGGTCAAAATTCTTAGAACCCCCTACTCATTCAAAGGTTTTTCTTTTTACTATTTTCTAAATTGTAGAATAATAGTGAAGACATCAAAACTATGAAATAACACATATGGTATCATGTAGTAACCAAAAAAGTGTTAAACAAATCTAAATATATTTTATATTTGAGATTCATCAAATAGCCACCCTTTGCCTTGATGACAGCTTTGCTCACTCTTGGCATTCTCTCAACCAGCTCCATGAGGTAGTCACCTGGAATGCATTTCAATTAACAGGTGTGCCTTGTTAAAAGTTAGTTTGTGGAATTACTTTCCTTCTTAATGCGTTTGAGCCAATCAGTTGTGTTGTGACAAGGTAGGGTTGGTACACAGAAGATAGCCCTATTTGGTAAAAGACCAAGTCCATATTATGGCAAGAACAGCTCAAAAAGCAAAGAGAAACAACAGTCCATGATTACTTTAAGATATGAAGGTCAGTCAATACGGAAAATGTAAAGAACTTTGAAAGTTTCTTCAAGTGCAGTCACAAAAAAACATCAAGCGCTATGATGAAACTGGCTCTCATGAGGACCGCAACAGGAATGGAAGACTCAGAGTTACCTCTGCTGCAGAGTATAAGTTGATTACCAGCCTCAGAAATTGCAGCCCAAATAAATGCTTCACGGATTTCAAGTAACAGACACATCTCAACATCAACTGTTCAGAGGAGACTGTGAATCAGGTCTTCATGGTCGAATTTCTGCAAAGAAACCACCACTGAAGGACACCAATAATAATAATAATAATAAGAGACTTGCTTGGGCCAAGAAACACGAGCAGTGGACATTAGACATAGAAGGCCAGCATCCCGGAGTCGCCTCTTCACTGTTGACGTTTTGCGGGTTCTATTTAATGAAGCTTCCAGTTGAGGACTTGTGAGGCTTCTGTTTCTCATACTAGACACTCTAATGTACTTGTCCTCTTGCTCAGTTGTGCACCGGGGCCTCCCACTCCTCTCTATTCTGGTTAAAGCCAGTTTGCGCTGTTCTGTGAAGGGAGTAGTACACAGTGTTGTACTAGATCTTCAGTTTCTTGGCAATTTCTCGCATGGAATAGCCTTCATTTCACAGAACAAGAATAGACTGATGGGTTTTAGAAGAAAGTTCTTTGTTTCTGGCCATTTTGAGCCTGTAATCGAACCCACAAATGCTGATGCTCCAGCATTTGTGGATTAGCTAACACAATGTGCCATTGGAACACAGGAGGGATGGTTGCTGATAATGGGCCTCTGTACGCCTACGTAGATATTCCATTACAAATCTAGCTGCAGTAGCCATTTACAACATTAACAATGTCTACACTGTTTTTCTGATCAATTTGATGTTATTTTAATGGACAAAAAAAAGTGCTTTTCTTTCAAAAACAAGGACATTTCTAAGTGACCCCACACTTTTGAATGGTAGCGTATGTCACGTCCTGGCCATAGAAAGATGTTATTTTCTATGGTAGAGTAGGTCAGGGCGTGACAGGTTTTTTTCCCTATGTTTTCTGTTTCTATGTTGTCAGGTTCTAGTTTTGTATTTCTATGTTGCGGTTTTGTTTGGGATGATCTCCAATTAGAGGCAACTGGTCCTCATTGTCTCTAATTGGAGATCATACTTAAGTAGGGTTTTTTTACACCTAGATTTGTGGAAGATTATTTCTGAGTTAGTGTATGTTTTTGTTCTTTCAGTTTATTTGTGTATGTATTGCAAAGTTTCACAGTGAAAATAAAATGTGGAACGACACACGCAGCACTTTGGTCCGCTTCTCCTTACGACAACCGTGACAGAATCTCCCACCACCAAAGGACCAAGCAGCGTGCCCAGGAGAAACAAGAATGGACTTGGGAGGAAATTCTGGACGGGAAAGGACCCTGGAGTCAGGCTGGGGAGTATCGCCGTCCGAAAGAGGAAATTGAGGCAGCTAAAGCGGAGCGGCGATATTACGAGGCACTATACCAGCCACGAGAGGCAGCCTCCAATTTTTTTTTTGGGGGGGGCACATGGGGAGATTGGCAGTCAGGTTGGAGACCTGAGCCAACTCCCAGTGCTTACCGTGGGGAGCGAGTGACGAAGCAAGCACCGTGTTATGCGGTGATGCGCACTGTGTCGCGATCTGTGCCTGCGCCCCGCATTTGTCGAGCTAGGTTGAATATCCAGCCAGGATGGGTTGTGCCAGCCCTACGCTCGAGACCTCTGGTGCGCCTCCATGGCCCAGTATATCCTGTGCCTGCCCCATGTACCCGGCCTCCAGTGAGTCTATCCAGCCTGGTACGCCCTGTGCCTGCTCTTTGCACTTGCCCTGAGGTGCATGTTACCAGTCTGGCGCCACCTGTGCCAGCCCCACGTATCAGGCCTCCAGTGCACCTGCCCAGTCCGGGGTGTCCTGTTCCTGCTACCCGTACTTGCCCCGAGGTGCGTGTTACTAGTCTGGCGCCACCTGTGCCAGCCCCACGCATCAGGCCTCCAGTGCGCCTGCCCAGTCCGGGGGGTCCTGTTCCTGCTCCCCGCACTCACCCTGAGGTGTGTGTTACTAGTCTGGCGCCACCTGTGCCAGCCCCACGCATCAGGCCTCCAGTGGGCATTCCCAGTCCAGAGCTTCCGGCGACAGTTCCCAGTCCAGAGCTTCTGGCGACGGCCTGCAGCCCGGACCCTCCGGCGACGGCCTGCAGCCCAGAGTCCGGGTTCCTCCTCCTCCGATCCACGGTCCGGTGGCACAGAAGCAGAGGGATCAGCGGGCGGAGCGGGGGTTGCACCCCGAACCGGAGCCACCTCCTCTGTGGGAGGATCCGCGGGATGAGAAGGTTATGTGTACTGCACCAGAGCCGCCATACACAATAGTTACCCACCCTACCCTCCCTTCTTTTGGGGGGGGGTTTGTTGTTTTGTTTAGGTGTGGTCGGAGTCCGCACCTTTGGGGGGGGTACTGTCACGTCCTGACAATAGAAAGATGTTATTTTATATGGTAGAGTAGGTCAGGGTGTGACAGGTTTTTTTTCCTATGTTTTCTATTTCTATGTTGTCAGGTTCTAGTTTTGTATTTCTATGTTGGGGTTTTGTTTGGGATGATCTCCAATTAGAGGCAGCTGGTCCTCATTGTCTCTAATTGGAGATCATATTTAAGTAGGGTTTTTTCCACCTAGGTTTGTGGGAGATTATTTCTGAGTTAGTGTATGTTTTTGTTCGTTCAGTTTATTTGTGTATGTCTTGCAAAGTTTCATGGTGAAAAAAAAATGTGGAACGACACACACGCTGCACTTTCGTCCGCTTCTCCTTATGACAACTGTGACATATATATATATATGTATATATAAACATTTTCTGAAGATCGTTTATCACATTATCGATCCAGTATTTCCTAAAAAGCCGTAAGGCTGACATTGATTATGTCCCCAATGCCATGGACCGAAGAGAGGGATGGGTAAAAAGACGGACAGCGCGGGTCAGAGTGAGAAAACTAGGACAGAGAGAGTGTCCTCCATTGTCTCAGTTTACCCTCTCTAAAGTAAACAGAGAGAATGGCGGATGTTGTTCTCCTGTCTGTGTGTGCGTGCCCTCTTTCCCTTTCACACGTCCTCAACATTTACGAGGAGTTTAGGTTTCAGCCCAGGGGTCACACCCTTCCCATTCCAAGCCCACGGAGAGGAGGCGGAGTGCAGAATCTGTCGCCGGGAATAAAAGGGGAGTCCGCTGAAGGGCCGCAGGCGCACATATTCGCCACCGGGGAGGCAAAGCGTGGTTGGGGCTAGCTGTGGTGATAGTAAAGTCTGCTGAGTCAGAGCCAACAGAGCCGTGAGAGCGGCGTGTTAGTGGCCAGCAGCGCGTAATGGGCCCGGTGTTGCTGGCACCCTTTCAACGGCAGGATGGAACACCCCCACTGGCCTTTTAAAATGCTCCAGCGTCCCCCACTCGCAATTCGCTTACAGCACCAGCAGCTGTGCTGAAGTAATTTCTCTCACTCGCTCCTACATCCGTTTGCATAGATCAGTACCTAGTGAAAGTCTACACGCCAGAGTTAATAAAAGCACCTTCGGGTAGACTTTACAGTGCCTTCAGAAAGTAGAGACTTCACATTGCCTGCTACAGTGCGTTTACATTTAACCTGGGTAGGCAGGTGGTTAGAGTGTTGGGCCAGTAACCGAAAGATTACTGGATCGAATCCCCGAGCTGACAAGATAAACATCTATCTTTCTAAACAAAATATTTAACCCACTGTTCCCTGGTAGGCCGTCATTGTAAATAAGAATTTGTTTCTAACTGACTTGCCTAGTTAAATGTTTAACCATTTATTGTGTCAATAAAAACAGCTGGACGTAATGACATCACAAAAAACGCTTAGCTAAATCCTGCAGTGTTGAATAAAAATGAAGTGGTTGAAGTGTTTCCATTACAGTGTTGTGTTGTGTATTCATGGATGCCAAAAGAAGACTACCTTCCTCAAAAAAAAGGTACCAAGAAAAAAATATATAAGTATTTAGCTTTCCTCTCTTCTGTGTTTAATAAATGTCCTTCAATTCGCAAGAGGCTGAATGTATCTCACTGGAGTAAGCATCAGAGTGAACGAAACCGCGCCTCTGTCTCAGTATGTGTAGCCTGGTCAGAAAGAGTATGACATCTTTGCCGCCCATAGCATTGAATGCAAGGGAAGCCAGCGATCATTTGGCCTCCCTTGATAAAAATGAATAAATAATAATAGCCAAATCAGCATTGATCTAAACTGAGCGAGCTCAGCTGTGAATGGTCCTGGCACACCCAAAATAAAGTGTAAAGGGAAGCCAGTTTGGATTTGGCTTCAGACCAAATGTCATTATTAACAGTCATTATTGACAGAAGAAAACTTGAATTGTTGCACCTCATTGTGTTGTTTTCCTCCAGTGGCCAGCTGGCTAAAATAATCCCTTTCCTAAATTAGCCATGGATGGAGATAGGGATTTGGACTTGTGGTTTTACCTAATTTTCCATACTGGCCAATGATTATAACGCCAATTATAACGCCGATTCTGATCCAACCATAAATTCATACATTGTGCCTCTGGCCTGAGAGGATGGAAGTTCAACATGGCATTGGCGGTTCTCTACAAGTAGGGTGAGTCAATATGTTTTTCTACTTGCACGCGCACACACACACACACACCACACACACACACATACACACACACACACACACACACACACACACACACACAGAGAGAGAGAGAGAAATCAAAACCATGGACAGCTACATCCTATTTAGCTTACCTTGATTGGGAAAAATTATTTTTGGTATCTTTTGGTTGTCACTATATTAGACTAAGCATAGGTGATTGGATAGATGATGTTGAATTTTAAATGGCGCTGGAATAGTGGAGTCAGCTCCTCTTTTCTTTGCGACTTACGGTAACTCTCCGTGGTTCTAAATCAATAGTTATTAAGTTGCCCAAAAATTTTGGAAACATTAACTTGCTTGACCGTGCTGTAGGTCAGGTAACTGTTTATTACATGCAATATGATTTGTGGACTTCACCGGACAGATGTTGCTCTCCGGGTTTGTAATGAAACAAATGTATGGTTGAATTTATTCTGCCACTGTGTATTCTTATTGTCTCTGCCTTCAGCCTACATATCATGGTCGCAAGGCATATGAACTAACAGGATTTAAATAGAAAACAACGCAATAATCACAACACATAGGTAGTAATATGGCTTTTTTTTGGATTAGCTTCCCCAGTGATTTTACCCACGCACCGCTACTGTACCATTACCCATTTAGGCAAATTGCGCATTAATAAATTGGTGACAGACTAAATGCCCTCCCACCTATCCGTTTCATGTCTCATGTAGCCTGTGAAATCCAACATAGATAGAATGCAAAAATGTATTAATATTTGCCACAACCCTGAGCTGCACACTCCACTCCCCATCCCCCACACCCGGAGACTGAGAGTCTAGGGGGTACCATAAACCTACCTCTCAAACGCTCTTTGATCTGTCTGACCTGTGCCCTGATAGGTTACTAGGGGCCCGGACATCTGCCCATCCTCTTGACTCCACGTCACACAATACTTGCAGTCACCCTCAAGCAGCGGCAAAGACCAATATCTCTGTCTCTCCCATCAACAACTGGACTCACTCATATCTCTGGACTTGTGGGATGGTGTGTTTGCCCAAAGTGAGTTGTGTGACATGTATACATTGTTCTTAATAGTTAGTTGTTGCTATTGTTGTATGCCGTCTTGTGTATAGCTGTATTGTCATATGTGCAGGTAGCATATACATTTTCATCCTTCCCTTTAATAGTCTTGTTGCTCTACTTGTGCTATCAGTTATAGTATTGTGTACAGTGTATTCATTACCTCTGTTTCTCCTGTTTCAGAAGCACTACAATTCCACTACTTCTCCCACTTTTTATCCCCATGTACATCTTCCTCAGAGTGTTTAAATCAAGTTCCTGTTTGTGTTAACCTCTTATGGCTAGGGGGCAGTATTTTCACGGCTGGATAAAAAACGTACCCGATTTAATCTGATTATTAGTCCTGCCCAGAAACTAGAATATGCATATAATTATTAGCTTTGGAGAGAAAACACTCCACAGTTTCTGAAACTGTTTGAATGGTGTCTGTGAGTATAACAGAACTCCTATGGCAGGCAAAAACCTGAGATGCTTCTGTTCAGGAAGTACCCTGTCAGACCTTTTATTTTCTTTGTTTTACATCTCTTCCAAAAACTAAGGATCTCTGCTGTTACGTGACAATACCCACGTCTCCAATGGCCTCTCAGAGCCCGGGAAAAACAGGAATGACGTAATTCAAAGCCCTGGCTGAAACAAAGGAGAGCAAAAGCTAAGTGGTCACTCAGTGGACAAAGCCTTACGCTCGCGACCCGCCCCGCCCCCGGCTTTCGGTTTTTCCCTCAGTATACAGACAGGCAGATTCCCGGTCGGAATATTATCGCTTTTCTACGAGATAAATTGCAAAAAAAATGGTTTTAAACAGCGGTTGACATGCTTCGAAGTACGGTAATGGAATATTTAGAATTTTTTTGTCACATTCTGCGTCATGCTCGTGGCTGAGATTTAGCGTTGGGATAGTGTCTAGAACGCACAAACAAAACGTCTTGATGGAACATAACGATGGATTATTTGGGACCAAACCTACATTTGTTATTGAAGTAGAAGTCCTGGGACTGCATTCTGACGAAGAACAAGCAAGGTAAGAACATTTTTCTTATAGGAAATGTGATTTTGGTGAAGGCTAAACTGGTTGGGTGTCTAAATAGCTAGCCCGTGATGGCTGGGCTATGTACTTAGATTATTGCAAAATGTGCTTCATCCGAAAAGCTATTTTAAAATCGGACATATCGAGTGCATAGAGGAGTTCTGTATCTATAATTCTTAAAATAATTATGCTTTTTGTGAACGTTTATCGTGAGTAATTTAGTAAAATCACCGGAAGTGTTCGGTGGGAATGCTAGTTCTGAACGTCACATGCTAATGTAAAAAGCTGGTTTTTGATATAAATATGAACTTGATTGAACAGACATGCATGTATTGTATAACATAATGTCCTAGGTGTGTCATCTGATGAAGATCATAAAAGGTTAGTGCTGCATTTAGCTATGGTTTGGGTTTATGTGACATGATATGCTAGCTTGAAAAATGGGTGTCTGATTATTTCTGGCTGGGTACTCTGCTGACATAATCTAATGTTTTGCTTTCGCTGTAAATCCTTTTTGAAATCGGACAGTGTGGTTAGATAAAGGAGAGTCTTGTCTTTAAATAGCTGTAAAATAGTCATATGTTTGAAAAATTGAAGTTTTCGGATTTTAGAGGAGTTTGTATTTCGCGCCCCGCCCATCATTGGATATTGGAGCAGACGTTCCGCTAGCGGAACGTGTAGATGTAATTAATTCTTTAAATGCTTTATTCCCCTCTAACCAGTCACAAACCAGTAAAATACGTAGATCCGGGTCGCTCTCTTTTATGGTCCTTCGAGACGGATTTGTGACTTTGCTGACACCACCACAATATGGTGGCCCAGAGACCACACAGGGTATTTTCCACACAGCCCACCTGCAGTCCAGTGGAGTATGGCTCTGGGGTATCCAGTGAACTACGACCATGTGTAATATACCCCCTCTGTGTAGTCTATGGGAGCCACACACCAGGCAACGGTGCAGCATCAAATCAAATCAAATGTATTTATATAGCCCTTCGTACATAAGCTGATATCTCAAAGTGCTGTACAGAAACCCAGCCTAAAACCCCAAACAGCAAGCAATGCATGTGAAAGAAGCACGGTGGCTAGGAAAAACTCCCTAGGAAGAACTCCCTAGAAAGGCCAAAAACCTAGGAAGAAACCTAGAGAGGAACCAGGCTATGAGGGGTGGCCAGTCCTCTTCTGGCTATGCCGGGTGGATATTATAACAGAACATGGTCAAGATGTTAAAATGTTCATAAATGACCAGCATGGTCAAATAATAATAATCATAGTAGTTGTCGAGGGTGCAACAAGCACGTCCGGTGAACAGGTCAGGGTTCCATAGCCGCAGGCAGAACAGTTGAAACTGGAGCAGCAGCACGGCCAGGTGGACTGGGGACAGCAAGGAGTCATCATGCCAGGTAGTCCTGAGGCATGGTCCTAGGGCTCAGGTCATCCGAGAGAAAGAAAGAAAGAGAGAATTAGAGAGAGCATATTTAAATTCACACAGGACACCGGATAAGACAAGAGAAATACTCCAGATGTAACAGACTGACCCTAGCCCCCCGACACATAAACTACTGCAGCATAAATACTGGAGGCTGAGACAGGAGGGATCAGAAGACACTGTGGCCCCATCCGATGATACCCCCGGACAGGGCCAAACAGGCAGGATATAACCCCACCCACTTTGCCAAAGCACAGCCCCCACACCACTAGAGGGATTTCTCCAACCACCAACTTACCGTCTTAAGACAAGGCAGAGTATAGCCCACAAAGATCTCCGCCACGGCACAACCCAAGGGGGGGGCGCCAACCCAGACAGGAAGACCACGTCAGTGACTCAACCCACTCAAGTGACGCACCCCTCCCATGGACGGCATGGAAGAACACCCCTGTAACACCCCTGTCAGCCCCTGTAATAGGGTTAGAGGCAGAGAATCCCAGTGGAGAGAGGGGAACCGGCAAGGCAGAGACAGCAAGGGCGGTTCGTTGCTCCAGCCTTTCCGTTCACCTTCACACTCCTGGGCCAGACTATACTTAATCATAGGACCTTCTGAAGAGATAAGTCTTCAGTAAAGACTTAAAGGTTGAGACTGAGTCTGCATCTCTCACATGGGTAGGCAGACCATTCCATAAAAATGGAGCTCTATAGGAGAAAGCCCTACCTCCAGCCGTTTGCTTAGAAATTCTAGGGACAATTAGGAGGCCTGCGTCTTGTGACCGTAGCGTACGTGTAGGTATGTACAGCAGGACCAAATCGGAAAGATAGGTAGGAGCAAGCCCATGTAATGCTTTGTAGGTTAGCAGTAAAACCTTGAAATCAGCCCTTGCCTTAACAGGAAGCGTGTAGGGAGGCTAGCACTGGAGTAATATGATCACATTTTTTGGTTCTAGTCAGGATTCTAGCAGCCGTATTTAGCACTAATTGAAGTTTGTTTAGTGCTTTATCCGGGTAGCCGGAAAGTAGAACATTGCAGTAGTCCAGCCTAGAAGTAACAAAAGCATGGATTAATTTTTCTGCATCATTTTTGGACAGAAAGTTTCTGATTTTTGCAATGTTACGTAGATGGAAAAAAGCTGTCCTTGAAACAGTCTTGATATGTTCTTCAAAAGAGAGATCAGGGTCCAGAGTAACGCCGAGGTCCTTCGCAGTTTTATTTGAGACGACTGTACAGCCATCCAGATTAATTGTCAAATTCAACAGAAGATCTCTTTGTTTCTTGGGACCTAGAACAAGCATCTCTGTTTTGTCCGAGTTTAAAAGTAGAAAGTTTGCAGCCATCCACTTCTTTATGTCTGAAACACAGGCTTCTAGCAAGGGCAATTTTGGGGCTTCACCATGTTTCATTGAAATGTACAGCTGTGTGTCGTCCGCATAGCAGTGAAATTTAACATTATGTTTTCGAATGACATCCCCAAGAGGTAAAATATATAGTGAAAACAATAGTGGTCCCAAAACGGAACCTTGAGGAACACCGAAATTTACAATTGATTTGTCAGAGGACAAACCATTCACAGAGGCAAACTGATATCTTTCCAACAGATAAGATCTAATCCAGGCCAGAACTTGTCCATGTAGACCAATTTGGGTTTCCAATCTCTCCCAAAGAATGTGGTGATCGATGGTATCAAAAGCAGCACTAAGATCTAGGAGCACAAGGACAGATGCAGAGCCTCGGTCTGACATCATTAAAAGGTCATTTACCACCTTCACAAGTGCAGTCTCAGTGCTATGATGGGGTCTAAAACCAGACTGAAGCGTTTCGTATACATTGTTTGTCTTCAGGAAGGCAGTGAGTTGCTGCGCAACAGCTTTTTCTAACATTTTTGAGAGGAATGGAAGATTCGATATAGGCCGATCGTTTTTTATCATTTCTGGGTCAAGATTCGGCTTTTTCAAGAGAGGCTTTATTACGGCCACCTTTAGTGAGCTTGGTACACATCCGGTGGATAGAGAGCCGTTTATTATGTTCAACATAGGAGGGTCCAGTATGCAGCTTGAGGGTTTAGAGGCCATGATTATTTTCATCATTGTGTCAAGAGATATAGTGCTAAAACGCCTTAGTATCTCCCTTGATCCTAGGTCCTGGCAGAGTTGTGCAGACTCAGGACAATGGAGCTTTGGAGGAATACGCAGATTTAAAGAGGAGTCTGTAATTTGCTTTCTAATGATCATGATCTTTTCCTCAAAGAAGTTCATAAATGTATTACTGCTGAAGTGAAAGCCATCCTCCATTTGCGAATGCTGCTTTTTAGTTAGCTTTGCGACAGTATCAAAAAGAAATTTCGGATTGTTCTAATTTTCCTCAATTAAGTTGGAAAAATAGGATGATCGAGCAGCAGTGAGGGCTCTTCGATACTGCACGGTACTGTCTTTCCAAGCTAGTCAGAAGACTTCCAGTTTGGTGTGGCGCCATTTCCGTTCCAATTTTCTGGAAGCTTGCTTCAGAGCTCGTGTATTTTCTGTATACCAGGGAGCTAGTTTCTTATGACAGATGTTTTTAGGGGTGCAACTGCATCTAGGGTATTGCGCAAGGTTAAATTGAGTTCCTCGGTTAGGTGGTTAACTGATTTTTGTCCTCTGACGTCCTTGGGTAGGCAGAGGGAGTCTGGAAGGGCATCAATGAATCTTTGGGTTGTCTGAGAATTTATAGCACGACTTTTAATGCTCCTTGGTTGGGGTCTGAGCAGATTATTTGTTGCAATTGCAAACGCAATAAAATGGTGGTCCGATAATCCAGGATTATGAGGAAAAACATTAAGATCCACAACATTTATTCCATGGGACAAAACTAGGTCCAGAGTATGACTGTGGCAGTGAGTAGGTCCAGAGACATGTTGGACAAAACCCACTGAGTCGATGATGGCTCCGAAAGCCTTTTGGAGTGGGTCTGTGGACTTTTCCATGTGAATGTTAAAACCTCTTACATCTAGACGTTCCGCTAGCGGAACACCTGCTCCAATATCCATAGGCGTGGCGCGAATTACAAATTCCTCAAAAATCCCAAAACTTCAATTTTTCAAACATATGACTATTTTACACCATTTTAAAGACAAGACTCTCCTTTATCTAACCATACTGTCCGATTGCAAAAAGGCTTTACAGCGAATGCAAAACATTAGATTATGTCAGCAGAGTACCCAGCCAGAAATAATCAGACACCCATTTTTAAAGCTAGCATGTAATGTCACAAAAAACAAAGACTAGCCGGATAAAAAACGTACCCGATTTAATCTGGTTAGTACTCCTGCCCAGAAACTAGAATATGCATATAATTAGTAACTTTGGATAGAAAACACTCCAAAGTTTCGAAAACTGTTTGAATGGTGTCTGTGAGTATAACAGAACTCAAATGGCAGGCAAAAACCTGAGAAGATTCTGGACAGGAAGTACCCTGTCTGAACATTTCTTGGCCTTCTTTGTCATCTCTATCGAAAACAGAGGATCTCTGCTGTAACGTGACACTTTCTAAGGCTCCCATAGGCTCTCAGAAGGCGCCAGAACGTTGAATGATGACTCTGCAGTCTCTGGCTGAAAAACAGTAGTGCATTTGGATACCGGTCGATCTGAGAACAATGAGACGGGTGTGCGCGTGCACGTGAAGAGGCCATTTTACATTTTCAGTCTTTGAACGAAAACAATGACTCCCAGTCGGAATATTATCGCTATTTTACGAGAAAAATCGCATAAAAATTGATTTTAAACAGCGTTTGACATGCTTCGAAGTACGGTAATGGAATATTTCGATTTTTTTTGTCAAGATACGCGTCGGGCGAGTCACCCTTCGTTACCCTTCGGATAGTGTCTTGAACGCACGAACAAAACGCCGCTATTTGGATATAACTATGGATTATTTGGAACCAAACCAACATTTGTTGTTGAAGTAGAAGTCCCGGGAGTGCATTCTGACGAAGAACAGCAAAGGTAATCCAATCTGTTTTATATTAAATCTGAGTTTGGTGAGTACCAAACTTGGTGGGTGTCAAAATAGCTAGCCTGTGATGGCCGGGGTATCTACTCAGAATATTGCAAAATGTGCTTTCACCGAAAAGCTATTTTAAAATCGGACACCACGATTGCATAAAAGAGTTGTGTATCTATAATTCTTAAAATAATTGTTATGTTTTTTGTGAACGTTTATCGTGAGTAATTTAGTAAATTCACCGGAAGTGTTCGGTGGGAATGCTAGTTCTGAATGTCACATGCTAATGTAAAAAGCTGGTTTTTGATAGAAATATGAACTTGATTGAACAAAACATGCATGTATTGTATAACATAATGTCCTAGGAGTGTCATCTGATGAAGATCATCAAAGGTTAGTGCTGCATTTAGCCATCACGGCTAGCTATTTAGACACCCACCAAGTTTAGCACTCACCAAAGTCAGATTTACTATAAGAAAAATGTTATTACCTTTGCTGTTCTTCGTCAGAATGCACTCCCAGGCCTTCTACTTCAATAACAAATGTTGGTTTGGTCCCAAATAATCCATAGTTATATCCAAACAGCGGCGTTTTGTTCGTGCGTTCAAGACACTATCCGAAAGGGTAAATAAGGGTTATGCGCCCGACGCATTTCGTGACAAAAAAATTCTAAATATTCCATTACCGTACTTCGAAGCATGTCAACCGCTGTTTAAAATCAATTTTTATGCCATTTTTCTCGTAAAAAAGCAATAATATTCCGACCGGGAAAACGTGTTTACGTTCAAAGAGAGAGAAAGTAAAAGCATGGGATCCCCTCGTGCACGAGCCTCAGTCTGATGGCCCTCTGATCGACCACCATCCAGCGGCTGGAATTACATCATTCAGCTTTTTCCCGGGTTCTGAGAGAATATGGGAGCCGTAGGAAGTGTCACGTTACAGCAAAGATCCTACATTTTCTTTAAACAGAGCCAAGAAGCTCAAGGAATGGTCAGAGAGGGTACTTCCTGTTCAGAATCTTCTCAGGTTTTTGCCTGCCATATGAGTTCTGTTATACTCAGAGACCATTCAAACAGTTTTAGAAACTTTAGGGTGTTTTCTATCCGAAGCCAATAATTATATGCATATTCTAGTTTCTGGGCAGGAGTAATAATCAGATTAAATTGGGTACGTTTTATCTGGCCGTGAAAATACTGCCCCCTAGCCATAACAGGTTAACTATGCAATAATCTTGATATTACTACCATTGACATGTTGATTTTTCTAAAATCTAGGAGTGCAACCAGGAAGACAGTGAGACATTTAGTCAATATTTGGAAACAAACCATATTTGATACTGACTGTTATGAGAAAAGGCGACAGACAGATAGAAGGAAGGGCAGACGGAGAAGTCCTCCCCTGCACTGCTGAGACCTTGATGGTTTGGGAGTAGCAGGAGTAGAGCATAAGCCAGGAAGAGAAGATAGAAGTGACACAGAAGGGTTAGATAACAGTTACTGAGTGGAGACCAGCATAGTTAAATTATAAACAGGATTAGATGGCAGAGTGTAAGGCTCTCCCGAGAAATGGGGGACAGAAATAATACCGTGACAAACAGAAAAAGACAGGGGAAGAGAATTTGGTTCGCTTAGCTTTAGGATATTAATTCATGAGAGACTATCGGCTCCATTGGTTTTAAAGAAATATGAAAAGTTAGGAGGAGAGGCAGGAATTGTAGTTTGAATTTTAAGTTTATGTTTAGTAAATTCGCTAGGAAGAGATATGATGATTTTTTTGAAAGTAGTTGTTACCCTAACTAAAAGGGGAATGAAAGCTTAGTTGGTTTCAGGAACTAAGGCGTTAGCCACTGGACCATTGCTCAGACACTATTCTGCACAGCAGGCCAAAATGGTAGCATTGAGTCGAGCCGGCGAAATAAGTAAGGAGAGAAAAGTTACTATTTACACAGACAAGCACATAGGCATTTAAAACCATACAAAGCAGCACAGATACATCTTAAAGAAGATAAGACACTTGACAGAGAATTGTTACAGGATAGCTAAGAACAAATGCCCCAGGGAGAATTGGTCATGTGGAAAATGAAAGGGGCAATCCAACAAAAGAAGGTCTGATAAGGATAATTTACTAATCTTACCAAAGACACTGTTTAGATATGCAGCAATATTGACACACGGGCGGAGCCAGGTGTCAACAGGGAGGAAGAATGGTAGAGCAGGTAAGGAAACACTGCAGGTTAGGAAAGACTTAGTGGCCTTGAGGATAATGGTTGACAATAAATAAAAATGTGGATTGGATTAATGACATCTATTATAATCAACAGAGATTCATGAATGAAACCGGAGATGCAGTAAAGGGGTTCTCTGACCAATTATCCGCAACCCCCTCATGACCTGGTAAAATAGACTGACTCTCGATATGTTATTGGCAGAAAAGGGTGGTGTAGGTAGAAAGATTGGGTTTCCTTGCTGCACGGACATTCCTGATAACACAGCTTCAGATGGATCAGTAACCAAGGCCCTAACCGGTCTAAACAATTTGGCTCATGAGTTAGCAGAGAACGCTGGGGTAGATACTTCCCTGACCAGATGGTTCGATAGCATATTTGGGAAATGGAAAAGTGTTGTAAGTACTGTATTGTGGGCTGCTTTCACCTGTATGAGTGTGTTAGTACTGTGTGGATGTTGTCTTGTCCCATGTGTGAGAGGTTTAACCACGAGGAGCCAATGTTGAATGAGACCGTTTTCAATGTTTAGATTGACTGTTCCTTTCATGATAATTATGATAAATCCTGTAACGAAGTGTCATAATTGGAGATAGGCCCAGGACAGTCATTGATGAGTATCGGAAGTATATACATGTATTGGTTTGGTAAATCCTTGTCTCACAATTATGTTTCCATATAGCATTTGATAATCAATGTCTATTATTTAGACATTTAAGGGTGGAATGATAAGAGAATTCTATAAAGGTAAATCAATAAAGATTCCGACCCTGTCACGTAACCAATTAGTAATTAGTAGTTATGTAGCATGGGTAATGAATAATTAAAGTACTGAATGGAAGTCCCATAAGGTCTAGTAGAGACCCAGAAGGGAGAGAAATGTGTGTGTGTTTGTGTGATTAGTGAGCCTAAGGGAACTGTAGACGTGTGTGTGTGTGTGTGAAGAAACAGGGAGTAGCCTTCAAGGTTCCCCCAATCTCGGGGGAAAGGAACAGGCAGCGCTGGATAGTGATTAACAGTAGTGGAAGTCCGGGGAGGGATACTATTCACCTACTGTTTGGGTGTATGGGTGTGCGTAGGATATCTACTGTTTGTGTGGAGGTATATGCGTAAGCGGGGAGGGAGAATAAAATGACCTTCTTTATGTAATGTTCGGCAGAACGTTCTCTGAATAAACTGTACGAATCTTTTGCAGATGCTGAGTCTTTGCCTAATTATTAACCCATTGTCTTACAAACCTTGGGAATTAGTCAAGGCTTATTGATTGTTAATTATTATAATTGGGATAAAATAATTCCCTTAACAACACGTCTACATTAACGTGGATGCAACCATGATTACGGATATTTGTGTTTCTAACTTTCTCACTCATTATTCCCAATTCATTCAGGACTTTCCATAATCATTGTAGCATCCACATTAATGTTGAAGTGTTTAGAAACATATTCTTATTTACAATAAACGTGACTCCAAAAAGGCACAATACATTATTTACCATTAATTTCTATGGGGCACAAAATAATCTAAAACTCAACCAAAACAGAGCAAAGGCTTGCAACAAATTTGTAGTGAGAAGCTTGATGGAGTCATTGCATGCTATGAATGTGGGACATTTTACTACTTTAAAACACAAGTGAATTTGTCCCAATACTTTTGCTCCCCTAAAATGGGGCGACTATGTACAAAAAGTGCAGTAAATTCTAAACAGTTCACCAGATATGGATGAAAATACCCTCAAATGAAAGCTGACTGTCTGGACTTGTTTGGACAGTCATTGTTTGATTTCAAATCCCAAAACTTTTGGAGTATAGTGCCAAAAGAATAAAAAAAATATTCACAGTCCCAATAATTACAGAGGGCACTGTGTGTTGCCCTAAGAGTTGTGCAAAGTTTGTATAATCTTATTCAAAATGATTCACAGCTGTAAGGCGCTTCCACCAAGTGTAAACTCTGGGGTGTGAAGACACACAATCAAGACAATTTTTCACTCTGTAAATTTTGAGTTGGTTGTGTAGATCGGTACCATCGGATTTAATCCCTTTTTAGATTGAATTGTAAGGCAGCAAAATGTGAAGACTGTCCAAGAGGTGTGTCGACTTTCACTAGGCAATGTATGTGTGGCAGATAAATTGTGTGTGTGCGCATCTTAAGAGTATCCTTACAACAGTCTGTGTCCTGGTTTGGATGGGTCACTATGGGCCTCTACAGTTGTGGCCAAAAGTTTTGAGAATTACACAAATATTAATTTCCACAAAGTTTGCTGCTTCAGTGTCTTTAGATATTTTGTCAGATGTTACTATGGAATACTGAAATATAATTACAAGCATTTCATAAGTGTCAAAGGCTTTTATTGACAATTACATGAAGTTGATGCAAAGAGTCAATATTTGCAGTGTTGACCCTTCTTTTTCAAGACCTCTGCACTCCGCCCTGGCATGCTGTCAATTAACTTCTAGGCCACATCCTGACTGATGGCAGCCCATTCTTGCATATTCAATGCTTTGAGTTTGTCAGAATATGTGGGTTTTTGTTTGTCCACCCGCCTCTTGAGGATTGACCTGAATCAACTTTAGGAGACGGTCCTGGCGCTTGCTGGACTTTCTTGGGTGCCCTGAAGCCTTCTTCACAACAATTGAACTGCTCTCCTTGAAGTTCTTGATGATCTGATAAATGGTTGATTTAGGTGCAATCTTACTGGCAGCAATATTCTTGCCTGTGAATCCCATTATGTGCAAAGCAATGATGACGGCACGTATTTCCTTGCAGGTAACCATGGCTGACAGAGGAAGAACAATGATTCCAAGCACCACACTCCTTTTGAAGCTTCCAGTCTGTTATTCGAACTCAATCAGCATGACAGAGTGATCTCCAGCCTTGTTCTCGTTAACACTCACACCTGTGTTAACCTGTTTGGGGTAGGGGGCAGTATTGAGAATTTTGGAAAAAATATGTTCCCATTTTTAACTGCCTCCTACACCAACTCAGAAGCTAGAATATGCATATTATTGTTCAGGTTTGGATAGAAAACACTCTGAATTTTCTAAAACTGTTTGAATGGTGTCTGTGAGTATAACAGAACTCCTATGGCAGGCAAAAACCTGACAAGGTTTCAAGCAGGAAGTACCCTGTCTGACAAGGAGTCGTGCGTCTTGCATCTTTTTATTGAAAAGTAAGGATCTTAGCTGTAACGTGACAATTCCCAGGGCTCCAATAGGCTCTCAGAGCCCGCGAAATAACTGAAGGTTTACGAGGGAGCCTCAGGTTGAAACAGATTATCGCCTTTTGTAAGTGGATGCTCAGAGGACCTTTGAATGATGCGCGTGCATGAGTCGCTTCTGAGGAGAAATTTTATTCGGCTGTTTAGGCTCAATGCATACTCCCGGTCGGAATATTATCACTTCTCTACGACATAAATGGCATAAAAATTGGTTTTAAACAGCGGTTGACATGCTTCGAAGTACGGTAATGGAATATTTAGACATTTTTGACACGCCAATGCGCCATGCGCGAGACCGGGAAGAAGCATTCTAGAACTCACTAACAAAACGTCGCTGTTTGGATATAACGATGGATTATTTGGGACCAAACCTACATTTGTTACTGAAGTAGAAGTCCTGGCAGTGTATTCTGATGAAGAACAAGCAAGGTAAGAACATTTTTCTTATAGGAAATGTGATTTTGGTGGAGGCTGACCTGGGTGGGTATCTAAATAGCTAGCCCTGTAATGCCGGGCTATGTACTTAGATTATTGCAAAATGTGCTTCATCCGAAAAGCTATTTTAAAATCGGACATATCGAGTGCATAGAGGAGTAATGTATCTATAATTCTTAAAATAATTGTTATTCTTTTTGTGAACGTTTATCGTGAGTAATTTAGCAAACTGTTAGTAAATTCAACGGAAGTTTGCCGGGGGTTATGCGTTTTCTGAACGTCACATGCTAATGCAAAAAGCTGTTTTTTGATATAAATATGAACTTGATTGAACAGACATGCATGTATTGTATAACACAATGTCCTAGGTGTGTCATCTGATGAAGATCATCAAAGGTTAGTGCTGCATTTAGCTGTGGTTTGGGTTTATGTGACATGATATGCTAGCTTGAAAAATGGCTGTCTGATTTTTTCTGGCTGGGCACTCTGCTGACATAATCTAATGTTTTGCTTTCGTTGTAAAGCCTTTTTGAAATCGGACAGTGGGGTTAGATTAACGAGATTCTTGTCTTTAAATAGCTGTAAAATAGTCATATGTTTGAGAAATTGAAGTAATAGTATTTCTAACGATTCAAAAATCGCGCCACTGGAATTTCAGTAGCTGTTACGTAGGTGGGACGAAATCGTCCCACATACCCCAGACAGGTTAACGAGAGAATCACTGACATGATGTCAGCTGGTCCTTTTGTGGCAGGGCTGAAATACAGTGGAAATGTTTTGGGGGGATTCAGTTCATTTGCATGGCAAAGAGGGACTTTGCAATTAATTGCAATTCATCTGATCACTCTTCATAACATTCTGGAGTATATGCAAATTGCCATCATACAAACTGAGGCAGCAGACTTGGTGAAAATTAATATTTGTGTCATTCTCAAAACTTTTGGCCACAACTGTACAATGAAACTAGATCTTCATAAGGGTTTGGCAGGTGAAGAAGAGAGAGAAAGTGTGCAAGAGGAAGTAGTGGATAGGGCTTTAAAAATTATTTCCTGTCTCTCAGCAGGTAGCAGGAATCAGGAAATCCTGCTCCAGGCTTAGACCAATGCTTTTTTACCTTAACAGTATGTTTCCTGTGGAGTCTATAATCTCTATAAAAGAGTAATGGACACAGCTATAGTATGGGGGCTGCACAACAAGAAAGAACACCAGGGCCTTGTAACTTAACTAAGGCCTGCACAGATAGTTACCTGCACACTAGACCACCCATTGACAGTCCTTTATGTTTTAACAAAAAACAAACAAAACAAATAAATACACACCATCCATCAGTCACCTTACCAAGCGACCAAAGGGTCAACATATTTATTAATAAGTCGCAGATAGGACAAAGTCTATATATACACACACAGACGTTTATACAATGCCTTCAGAAAGTATCCACAACCCTTTACTCTTTCCAAATGTTGTTACAGCCTGAATTTAAAATTGATTCAATTGAGATTGTGTCCCTGATCTACACACAATAGGGCACCACAGTGGAGGTGTCATAATACCCATAAAACCTAGCGGTCAAAACAGGTTCCAATAATTTTTCCACCACTCACTTTAGGAACACTTAAAATAAGAGCTTTGTTTCGTATAAGCTTACCCTGGCATAACGTTTTGATAACCATGTAAATCTCTCGGACAAGGTGACTTTCATCAATATATCCGGCTCTACTTACTCTCAGATTCAAAAATGCTAATAGGCATAAAAGTAGACATCATGCAAAACTCCTGCACGTCATTTCTAGCTGATACTTTTGCTGACAGGTATTGTGTCAATTTATTGTCCATTTAAAGAAATGTAGCCTATTTATTCATTACTATACTTAGCTAGCATTAGATGGTTAATCAAGAGATTTTTTACCTTTGCCTCGATTTCGCAGTCTCAATCCAGATCATCATGGCATTTGTAGTCCTTTATGATAGCCACATTAGCAGCTAATTATTTCAATTTGGGGGGTAAATATAGGTAAATATATATTTATAAAAAGTCACTTTGTCCGATAGAGATTTACATGGTTAATAAAACGTCACGCCAGGGTAAGCCTACACGAAACACGGCCCCTTTATTTGAAGTGTTTCCAAAATCCCCTATGGGGAAAATGAATGGTGGAGAAACGATTGGAACCATTTCCCTGTTTGACCACTAGGTTTTATTGGTATTTTGACACATACTGTGGTACTCCACATCCCATAATGTCAACGTGGAATTTTGTTTGTAGAAAATATTAGAAATTATTGCAAAATTAAAAGCCGAAATGTCTTGAATCAATAAATATTTAAGCCTTTTGTTATGGCAAGCCTAAATACGTTAAGGAATAAAAATGTGCTTAACAAATCGCATAATAAGTTGCAGACTCATTCCATGTTCAATAATAGTGGTTGACATGATTATGGAGTAACTACCCCATCTCTGTACCCCACACATACAGATAATTCTAAGGGCCCTCAATCAAGTAGTGAGTTACAAGCACAGATTCAAGGGAGGTTTTTCAATGCCTCGCACAAAAAAAAAAGCAGACGCTGAATATCCCTTTGAGCATGGGGTTAAGTTATTAATTAGGCTCTGGATGGTGCATCAATACACCCAGTCAGTTACTCCACAATACTAACCTAACTGACAGAGTGAATAGAAGGAAGCCTGGACAGAATAAAAATATTACAAAACACGCATCCTGTTTGCAATAAAGTAATACTGCAAAAAATGTAGCAAAGAAATTAACTTTTTGTCCTAAATACAAAGCATTACATTAGGGGTAAATCCAATTACCACTTCGTATTTTCAAGCATGGTGGTGGCTGCATCACGTTATGGGTATGCTTGTCATTGGCAAGGACTGTGGAGTTTTTGGGGGATAAAAATAAGAGGAATACAGCTATAAGCAAAGGGAAAATTCTAGAGGAAAACTTGGTTCAGTCTGCTTTCCAACAGACACTGGGAGACAAATTCACCTATTAACAGGACAATACCTCAAACACAAGGCCAAATCTATACTAGAGTTGCTTACCAAGACATCATTGAATGCTTCTGTGGCCTAGTTACAGTTTTGACTTAAATCGTCTTGAAAATCTATGGCAAGACTTTAAAATGGTTGTCTAGCAATGATCAACTACACACTTGACAGAGATTGAAGAATTTGAAAAAGAATAATGGGCAAATATTGTACAATCCAGATGTGCAAAGCTCTTAGAACGATGTAGAAGCAACTTTGGCGGTGATTACAAAGTATTGACTCAGGGGTGTGAATACTTATGTAAATTAGATATTTATGTATTTTTTCACTTTGTCATTATGGGGTATTGTGTGTAGATGGGTGGGAAAATCCATTTTGAGTTCAGGCTGTAACAGAATGTGGAATAAGTCAAGGGGAATGAATACTTTCTGAAGGTACTGTATATATAATATACAATGAAACAGCAACACATGTGATTTGAAGTGTAACGACCTTGCCAGTGATTGAGGGCAAGGTGATAACTGATATAGACCTCTCCCAATGGGTGATATGGTGAGGTTTCCTGTATGATGTCATTGTTGTCTCCAGTTTTAATAGTTATATTCTGCTTGGAAAAACAGGGTTGGGGTCAATTCTGTTTAAATTCCTGTCCAGTCCAGGAAGCACAAAACAAATAAATTATATTAATTAAAAAAGCCTCATAGAAAATGACTGACTTTCAAAAAAACAACTCAAATGTCACCCCAAAAAAGGTACAAACAAAACAAAACGTATCATGTCAGAATAAAATTCACCATATAAAGCTGATTATTACATTCGGTACATTTTTAAATATTCAAATCTTAAAATTGACATTCTTAAGTTTTGTTGACGATGTTGAGGGAAGCAGCGAGGGAGGCAGAAAATGCAACCATAGCGTTGTCTTATCTGGTCAATACTGAACCACTGCTATGCACGGAGCAACACTTAAATACTGAACTGTAACTAACATAAAAAAATGGCCGTTTTTGCTGAGAAACTTGGGACCAGTAAGCTTTCACATTGTAATACCAGTCTGGGTTTAATAATGCAAGTCAAAAGGATATTATAATACAACTCCTGTGGATAATTTACTGCAATCTAGTCTTGCAAGGGTCAGGCACATCAATTCCGAGCCCCAACCAATATTTGACATCAGGACAGATTTTTCTCCACAACAAACCAACCACGTAGAATTGTTCTGAGAGCCGATCCGTGACCCGCCAAAAAAAGTATATATATTTCAATTGTTTTTATGACTCCAGAGTAGGAGGGTAATAGGTGTTCCCCTTCCCTGTATTAATTTGTCTGCATGTCTATTCAAGATTTGGCTAGAAGAATGCCATGAATTAAGAACGATAATAAGCCTCTCTTATAATTCACTATGCAGCACATTGACAACTCAAATCGCTTTTAAAAAGAGCCTTCCAATTAGCCTTCTTAACTAATGAAAGCCTATAGCCGACAAAAAACAATACCTTTACCTTCAATATTGTTTAATTGAAACAAACAATTCCCAGAATCAAATAGGCTATAAGGCTGCAGAAATTGGCTACTCAAACTTTTACCAGCCACACAGGTTTAAACTTTATATAGCCTGTGCAAGGTTAATTAATGTAATAATTAACTGATAATAAACAGAATTATCGTAAACAAACACCTGCTTGTACTTTTGCTGTGTATCCATCTACCGGGTTGTTGTCTCTAAAACGGGGATTTCACTGTTTCAACGATGGTGTAAATTCAACCATCATAACAGGAGAAATAAAAATAAAGGTTAAGTTAACAATTTTTGCATGTGCTACGAGTCAGGGAAAATAAACTTGGCAACATATAGTCTCATGGCGGAAGGGAACATAAGCTCTGCACATGGACAAATTAAGAATGTTTCTCAGCACCACACAAATAATGGAGAGTTCCCATCTCCACTCTCTCGCTGCGTGGCTGGTAACCTAGGCCTAGGCTGTCTGCCTCACTGCAGTGTTTGTACAAAAAAATGAAGTGGTATCTTCATTTAGAACGTTTTCGACTGGAAATATAATTGTTCTGATTTTGTGAAGAGCCATAATAGAAATACTAGGATTTGAGGGACATCCACTCAACAACTTATTGAGGAAGCAAGTTATGGCGAACTGTTAGAAGGAAAATATAGTTAGTGCTCTTTCAGCCTTAAATTATAAACAAATTCAACCAAAATAAAATAATCCAGGCCTAAAATTCCTGTTAAAATCTGAAATGCTAATCTCAAAACGCACGGTGGCCTCAAAAACGACTGCTGATATGGAAGTGAGAAGGGGGAGATAGAGGTTTGAAAAAGGTTTCTCCCCGCCAGGCCTGGATGGAGGCTTGCCGGGAAAGACAGTACTGAGAGAACTGGGGATGGGGTGGAGGTCGCTGGAGCTTGTTAAAAAAGCATAGTAAAAATCTTTGACAGTTACACTGTTAAAGTAAATACATTCAGGCAGTAGAGGGAGAGGTATTCTCCTCCCCCCTTTGGAACGAGGTACATTTGGCACTGCTGTAACTATCTGTCCGTCTGTCTCTCCTGCTGTCTGTCAGTCTCTACATCTGTCTGTCAGACCTTCCGTCATCCTCTTCCATACCACTTATGCGTTCATTCGATGCTCGCTGGTTTCAAAACGGTAAACGCAGTTGTCCGATTGTCCGCTCACTGGCGTTCGATCCATGCCCGTCCCTCCTGGCTGTGTCAGACAGGAGCCTCTGGATCAGAAGGCACATATGTGTGCATTTCCACCGAGTCATCCGCTTAAATCTCCTCTACATAAAAACTCAGGCAGTGTGCAGACCACCAGGGTCCGGGTTCTAAGGGTCCTCTCCCCCCCACCCAGGTTCCTTCCCAGCATCCTCTGTTCTGTAGTTCTTTTGTGAAAAGGCAAACCCCTTGGATGGTCAGACTCAGATCCCGTTAGTCAGGTCCGTGATGACGTTGGCCTTCACCAGCTTGCGGAGGAACTCCTTCTCCTTGGATATGTTGTGTGTCCAGGACTGTGGAGGTGCAAGGGAACACAATCAGAAACAAGAAGATTGTCAGATGAATGCAGGTCAGGTTCAACGACCCTGTTCTCATCAGCCTAAACTTGAAGGACCTTGCATTCTATTCTGTTTGCATCATCTCTCTCTGCATCAAACCATTTCACTTGACCTGGTTAAGAGCCTTGCCATAGGCACTTTAGTAAAAGCATGCATTGTTTTTCTGATAAATGTGTGATAGATTATAGTGTGTGTGTGCACGCGAGCCTTTGTTAGTGTGTGTGTGTGTATGGAGCCACACCGCGTTTCCCTCCCTATTGTGATCCAGGCCCTCAGTCCGGTCGGCAGAGTGTGTAACCAGAGCAGGTGGTGGGCTCTGGGGCCTGAAAGTGCGAGGACCGGGCTGAACCGGGCCCCACAGCTGCCCCAGGGAACCCACCTGGGTCCAAGCTGTGTGACCGAGCCGCTCGAGGGCCCCTGGCCTGTCTGGGTCGGCACGGCCCAGACACTGACGGATCTCACTCACACGGAACCAGGGCTAGGGTTTCAATGCTCTACAGGGAGCATGGCCGGGAAACCCATTTGAGCGGTAACACCGGTGTGTGTCTTCAGGCCTTGCTATCTGATTCAGGCTGAAAGTCCAGGGATGAAGAGATAGTTCAGAAAGTAGATATGGAAGCAACCTCCCTCTTGCTTTAACATCTTTGCATCCACATAACACACACATACAAATGGTGTGTACAGCCATGCTGTACAGTGTGGTATTCTACATTCACTCCTGTACGACCCCTTTACACTAAGCTAGAGAAAGTTGAAAAACACCCCAAAGTGCACCTTGATCCATCTCGCGTCTTCGGTGGGTAACGCTGTTTGAAGGAGGGGACTAGTTCACGTCAGACAGTGAGTAAGGATACTACTGCATCTCATCACCCCCTCAGACGTGACCTCAGCACATTACCACCAGCGGAAGGACATGAGGGAGCGGTAGTCTTTTAGTGTTCCAATGACGATAGACCTACTAGATGTTTCCATTGATTGCATTGCTCAACATGGCAAATGTCAGGAGTTCACTGGGAGTTTAGACAAAGGTTATCATTCTGAGCTCATAGTTCCTATGTCAGCTCCCCTCTGTGACATCTGTAATAACAGAACACTGATGCAGTCTGTAGTGGAGGATTAAAACACTCCGTCTTGGGGTAATTTATTTGGTCATAGTTCAAAGGGAGGAGGGGGGATGCGAGAGCCAATCAAAAGACACAGATAATGGAATAATAGTCTAACAGGTCTAGTGGGGACCCAATGTAGTCTCTGCTCTCTCATCTGCACTTTCCTGAAAACACAGGATCGGGGAAAGCAATACGGTGGATTTGTGCACTGACAATGCGTTTTTCGCCCTTCCAGTTCTTTCACATTGATTTAGCGTAGACAAGGAGAGGACACGCCACTCGAAGCCTACTGAGATGCACCCATTTCCAGTTGATATGAATGCAACAAAAACACGCACCTCTTTGATGGCAGACATCTTGACCGTTTCGTAGTAGTGCAAGGGTGCGTGAGGCATGTTCATGTCATAACCGAAGCCGGCCACCGCCACCTCATCACAGTTATGCAGCGCCATTGTTATGGCGACGGTCCCCAGGGTTGGAATGTTCTGGAGAAGGAAAAGCACAGAGGTGGCCATTAGTGGTGCACGGGTCAGCTGTTTGTTCACCTGCACCCGCCTGCAATCGTTAATAACCCATCTGCAAACGCCTGAATATGTGATGAAGTGAAAATCTAAATATAGTAAATATAGTCAGAAAAGGAGGAATGATTTTATGACAGGGGATGCAGGATTTTCTTTGCCTTATTTACGTGTTTCTGCTTAGAATTTCTGTCATTTGTTAGTCAAATTGTCTATAATTAAATACATGCAGCTTCTCTTCTGTCAGTATACATTAACCTAGAAGACTAAATAAACCCTTGCTCACCAGAATGTCATAAATTATAGAATGAATGCTTCAATCTAGTTGACATCAGTAAAGTAATGTCATCCCTGCTTCTTTCGCGGAGCAAAGACATTTAGGGACCGGGGAAAAAGAAAAGAAAAATGGGAAACATTTTCAGTGCCAAATTTCCAAATGACATCAGTTTGACCAGTTGTAAGGAAATACAAAAGCTGTGAAAATGACCCAACATGTTTCTGATAGGATTTCAGTTCGGCTTGGTTGCATATTTTATGTATTTGTATTTATTATGGATCCCCATAAGCTACTGCCAAGGCAGCAGGTACTCTTCCTGGAGTCCGGCAAAATTAAGGCAGTTATACAATTTTAAAAACATTAATTACAGAATTCACAACACACTAAGTGAGTGCCCTCAGGCCCATACTCCACTACCAAATATCTACGCATGTGTACATGTGTTTAGTGCCTATGTTTGTGTTGCTTCACAGTCCCCGCTGTTTAATATGGTGTACTTTTATCTGTTTTTTTAAATCTGATTATACTGCTTGCATCAGTTACCTGATTATGTGGAATGGAGTTCCATGTAGTCATGGCTCTATGTAGTACTGTGCGCCTCCCATAGTCTGGTCTGGACTTGGGAACTGTGAAGAGACCTCGACTGAACAGTAGTCCAGGTGTGACAAATCTAGAGCCTGTAGGACCTGCCTTGTTGATAGTAATGTTAAGAAGGTAGAGAAGCACTTTATTATGGACAGACTTCTCCCCATCTTAGCTACTGTTGTATGTTTAGACCATGACAGTATACAATCCAGGGTTACTCCAAGCAGTTTAGTCACCTCAACTTGCTCAATTTCCACATTATTTATTCAAAGATTTAGTTGAGGTTTAGGGTTTAGTGAATAATTTGTCCCAAATACAATGCTTTCAGTTTTTGAAATATTTAGGACTAACTTATTCCTTGCCACCCATTCTGAAACTAACTGCAGCTCTTTGTTAAGCGTTGCAGTCATTTCAGTTGCTGTAGTAGCAGACGTGTAGTGTTGAGTCATCCACATACATAGAAACACTGGCTTTACTCAAATGTCATTAGTAAAGATTGAAAAAAGTAAGGAGCCTAGACAACTGCCCTGGGGAATTCCAGATTCTACCTGGATTATGCTGTAGAGGCTACCATTAAAGAACACCCTCTGTGTTCTGTTAGACAGGTAACTCGTCATCCACAATATAGCACTGAAGTCTAACAGCCCCCCCAATCTTTTTATTATCAATTTCTTTCAGTGCTGTGCTTGTTGAATGTCCTTCCCCTATAAGCGTGCTGAAAGTCTGTTGTAAATTTGTTTACTGTAAAATAGCACTGTATCTGGTCAAACACAATTTTTTCCAAACTTTACCAAGGGTTGGTAACAGGCTGATAGGTCGCTATTTGAGCCAGCAAAGAGGGTTTACTATTCTTAGGTAGCATAATTACTTTTTCTTCCCTCCAGGCCTAAGGGCACACACTTTCCAGTAGGCTTAAATTGAAGATATGGCAAATAGGAGTGGCAATATTGTCCGCTATTATCCTTAGTAATTTTCCATCCAAGTTGTCAGACCCTCGTGGCTTGTCATTGTTGATAGACAATAATGCTATTTCACCTTTTCCACACTCACTTTACGAAATTCAAAATTACAATTGTCTTTCACAATTTAGTCAGACACACTTGGATGTGTAGTGTCAGTGTTTGTTGCTGGCATGTCATGCCCAAATTTGCTAATCTTGCCAATTAAAAAATAAATAAAGTAGTTGGCAATATCAGTCGGTTTTGTACTGAATGAGCCATCTGATTCAATTAATGATGGAGCTGAGTTCACCTTTTTCTCAAAATGTAATTGAAGGCGCTCCAAAGTTTTTTACTATCATTCTTTGTCATTTATCTTTGGTTCATAGTATAGTTTCTTATTTTAATTCAGATGTGCAGCCAGATTTATTTACCATTCATTTTGCCTCATCCCTCTCAACCATACAATTTTCAAATCCTCATCAATCCACAGGGATTTAACAGTTGTTAGTCATTTTCTGAATGGGTGCATGCTTATTAGTAACTGTTGAGATTTCTAGCTCACTCAGGAAAAGAAAGAAAAAATATATATATAAATAGATAAAAGAGAAGCAAATGGGTCTGATGTGTTCAATTAAATGGGGAACGAGTGATTTCTTTAAGTTTCTTAGATGCTCAGATATGTTACGTTATGTGCGCATGCGCAGCTTCACTAGAGACTTAAATTACAGCACCTGGTAATCACTTCACCGTAGACAATCATCAGGAGCACACAGCCCGTTGGTATGTATCTGCGAACTACTCAGTCTAGCATTGATGTTTAAGTCACTTATATGTTTGTGCACTGAACGTTTACCTCACTTTGTGGGTGTTAGTTGGCCGGGAGTAACTTGTAGCTCGCTGGGTGCGGTAGCTTAACGAACCAGATGCTATATAGCATTAGGCTATTATTATCAGCCATTTGCATTGTGCTGATTGTTCGGAGCACTCTGCTGGTTTCTGGTGGCGGTGGTGATAGCGGTGGTTTGGTTCGGTGATCCGTGGTGGAGTGCCGCATTATGTTGCGTTTGTGTGTAAATCCTTTGGACGAGGCATGTGGTGGCATGGGTTCTGTGTCCTGTGACAGCGTCCATAGCAACCTGTGACGGCAGAGTCACTGTGCGCATGCTCCTCTGGCGCTGGGCATTCTGGGTGATGTAGTCGGTGCTGTTTTAAGCCAGATTCGCCACATCTTTGATGGTGTTGCAGGCTTATTTGATTTATTATTTACATTATTATTATTATTATTATATTACTTGAATAATATACTAAATAATATCTGAATAATATATAGTCATTACTTGTTTGTTGTATTTCAGGTTTATGACCTGTGGTCATTTGATTTAAAATAAAATGAAGGACAAAACACGAGTCATGACATTGTGTGCTTCCTGGTGAGCCTTTTCGGAGGGCTAAATAACGAAAATCTGAACAGTCATAATCCACGGTTCTCCTTTACATGGATAATGCAAGTGCTAGAACATTCGTCACGAGACTAACTTCTGATAAGCAAACAGTCCACCCATAAAGCTGTCTTCTCATCTGTTGACTTACTAGGCAAATCATTACTGAGTGAAAGCCAAGAAGAGGATAGAGTCTACAGTTAAAGGACTACTTAAAACCCAGTTGGCAGAAAACACTTGAGCTTGAGTTAAACGCTAGAAAAGTTGGCAAGATGGCAGCATCAGAGGAGGAGCTGGAGAGGCTAAAACAGAAGCGGTCAGCAGCCCAGACTGCATTCACTAGAAGAGCCAATCATCTCACCTCCAGAGCTAGTGCACTGGGGGAAAGTGAAATGAGAAGTGAGTGGAGGAACTTTAAAGTGGATCACTCCAGAGTCAGAGATGCATTGTTTGAGTATGCCATGGCCCTGAGAGAAGTGGACGATGACGAAGCCAAAAAGAAGGCGGAAAACATTGATGGAAAAACAGCAGAATGTGACTAAGTTTGATGAAACTGAACAAGTCATCCTGATCAGCTTCTGGACAAGGTTCGCTGAGGCAGAAATTACCACCCTCACTGAAGAGGCTGGATCAGCCATGGACCAGGCCGAGGACACCGATCACCACCATATGACCAGGAGGGAATGTGAATTGATTCATAGGAACCTGGAACGGGAGCTCAACAACTTCGAACGAGGATTGGATGAGTGGAAAGATTTGATCCCTCGGTCCAAGGCAACAGAGTCAAAGGACCAGATCCGGAAGTTGAAGAAAAGGCGTGAAAAACTGTGGGATGAGTGGGCATGGAAAGGCGGTTCTCAATCCGACGACGAAGGGAAACTGGGAAAAGTGAAAATTGTGGAGCAGGAGGAGCCAGTTGGGACTTACAACTACAGGCCCCAGATCAGCCTAGAACGTGCACGCTTGCCCATGTTTGCTGGTAATATGAGGGATTACTACCGCTGGAAAGCTGAATGGGAGGACTTGCAACGTCTGGGAAACCCTCATGGATTGGAAAATGTGAGAAAATTCCATCTCTTGGGAAGCCTAGATGAAAAAGTCAAGAGGGACCTCGTATTGTCCAGCTGTGGATCCGCCAACGACGTGTTCAGGCTCCTGGACAACAAGCACGGAAATAAGCCAAAAATAGTGCTGCTGATTGCACAAGAAGTGCAAGGACTTTGCCCCATGAAAGGAAACCATCCGAGGAAGACAATCGAACTGATTCAAGCCGTGGAGAGAGCTCTTCGTGACCTACAAGTCTTAGGGGAGGAAGATGCTGTAAAGAACCGAGTGGTTGTGCAGTCGATTGAAAGTAAGCTTCCTGACTCCCTGAAAGAAAAGTGGTTAACACACAAAAATGACCCTGGAAGCGGGTTTTCACCACGCAACCACTTTGACTGTCTATTGCAATACTTGAAGAAGCAGGAGGACATTCTCGAGGAGCTAGACCAGCTACAGCCTAGCCCGGCGGACAATACTGAGAGGTCGAGCGAGAAGAAAAAGGAAAGGAGGGCATTCACCAGAGCCACATCAGGAAACACCCTAAAGGGCGCTCAACCAAGCTCATGCATCACATGTGGAGACAATGAGCACGGAGGTACATTTACATTTACATTTTAGTCATTTAGCAGACGCTCTTATCCAGAGCGACTTACAGTAGTGAATGCATACATTTCATACAATTTCATACATTTTTTTTCTGTGCTGGCCCCCCGTGGGAAACGAACCCACAACCCTGGTGTTGCAAACACCATGCTCTACCAACTGAGCTACAGGGAAGGCCCTGTAGGTAGGCTGTTTGCCTGCAAGGTCTTCAAGAAGCTCAATCTGACAGGCAAGAAGGCTCAGCTTAGGAGAGCAGGAGCATGCTTTAAGTGCTTGCGCCTTCATGGTGACGATGGCGGCTGCACACAAAAGTAAAGTATCTATGCTCAAAGGATGACTGTCAGAAAGAGGGCTCTTCAGACCACAATTACTTGCTCTGTCCAAAGTCACAGATCAAGAAGAAAGAGGAAAAGAGCGGAGAGCAGAGCGATGCAAAATTGGGGAAAAGGGGGCTTGGACTAACCAACAAACAGGAGGAGCTCCTTGCCAAACTTTCTCCAGAGCTGCGAGCAGAGTTCAAAGAAGCCTTTTCAAATAAGATCACGACAAAAGTGTGTGCTAGCATTGGTTGTGAGCCAAAAGAGTGCCCTGTCATAATGATGCTGTTGGATGTGACGACAAACTCTGGCCAGCTAGTCGGTACGTTGATTGATCTCGCTTCAGATACTAATTATATCTCTAATAAAGCAGCAGAGCGTCTCAAGCTAAATGGTGAGAACATTAAGTTGATTGTCCAAGGTGTTGGAGGGATGGAGAAAACCATTACTACCATGAAGTATACCCTGAGGCTGAGAGTAAAAACTCACAGAGGTACAATAGCAGAGCACAAACTCCTCTGTTACGGCTTGGAAGATCTTGCGAAGGTGAACCAAGCGGTCACGCCACAGCAACTGCAGAAGTTCTTTCCAAATGTTCAACTCAAGGACTTGGTCCGGCCCGAAAAGATCGACCTGTTGATTAGCCACAGAGAGGGTCGCCTGGTCCCACAGCCAGTCAGAGTAGTTGGAGACCTCGTCCTCTGGGATGGTCCCCTTGGGAAGACTGTTGGTGGAACGCATCCTGACCTCTTTGAAGTGATAGACCTAGCAGTGCACAGGTCTGAAACACATTTCGCTAGGTCAATGAGAACAGCTTCAAGGGCGTACAAAGAGATTCTCGTGAAGACGGGAGGACCCAGTGGAGTTTCGGTGGAAGAAGATGACGCAATCCTCCGAAACACTGCAACTACCAACAAAGAAGTTTTTGAATGGTTCAAGTGGGACAGTATTGGCGCTGCCTGTGATCCTCAGTGTGGTGGCTGCAGATGCGGTAGGTGCCCCCCTGGATGAAAGGAAATGACCCTAGGAGAGGAAAGAGACTTGGAGAAAATAAAGGAATGTCTGACCTACGTGCAAGCTGACAAGCACAGCGTATCCCCTCACTGGGACACAGCTTACCCGTGGAAAGGAGACCCCACAACGCTGCCTGACAATCGACGTGCAGTGGAAGCAATCTTTTTAAACACTGAGAAACGACTGGAGAGGGAGCCGGAATGGAAGGCTGCGTACAGAGAGCAAATCCACGATATGGTCTCAAGAGGGGCTGCCGTTAAAGTCACCCAGGAGGAAATCGATAGCTGGAAGGGACCTAAGTGGTATATCAGTCATTTAGTTGCTCCTAATCCTCACTCAACCACTACCCCTGTAAGAATTGTCTGGAACAGTAGCCAAGAATTCATGGGAATAAGTTTAAATGACCTACTGTACAAGGGTCCTGATGTCCTAAATCAGATAAGGGGCGTGCTTCTGAGATTCAGGACTGGGTTGTACGCCGCACTGGGCGATGTGAAAATTTTTTACAACTCTGTCTGGCTAGAAGACAAAGAAGTACACCTCCATAGATTCCTCTGGAGAGACAATCCTGAGGAGGTGATCGAAGTCTTTGCTGTCGTCAGGGTCAACATTGGCGATAAACCTGCTGGTTGTATCGCCCAGGTGGCAATGAGAGAAACAGCCAACCTGCCCCAGTTTGCAGCCATGGTTGAGGAGCGCCGAGTTGTGGTAGAAGATAGTTATGTGGATGACATCTTGACATCCCACAATGACTTGCAGATACTGGAGAAAATCACCAAAGGAGTGGAAAAGATCTTAAAGGCTGGAGGCTTCTCCCTTAAGCCATGGGTCTTATCAGGCCAAAGTGGGAGGTCAGCAACCACAACTGATGCCAGTATCAGTAAGACAACTGTGAATGTGCCAAAAACGCTGGTGTTACCCAACCAGATGCGGGACGAAGAGAGCAAAGCACTTGGACTCGGCTATGAACCAGAGACCGACAAACTTCGTGTGATGACCTCTGTACATTTCTCAAAGAAGAGAGGAAAGATGAGAACAGGAGTCGATTTGCGCGAAGAGGAAGTCAGAGGTAAAACTCCAAACCCATTGACCCGTCGGATGCTGCTAAGGCAGATCGCTGGGTTCTACGACCCCATTGGTCTTGCCACACCCGCAAAGCAGAAAGGGGTTATGCTTGTGAGAGACGCTTACCAAGAAGCGAGTATAAGCAGTCCAGTTAAGGACACTTGGGATGACCCACTCTCACCAAAACTACGAGAGGCTTCCATAAGAATCCTCGAAGAATATGTGAGACTTGCCCAGATCAGGTTCGAAAGAAGCCTCACACCAATTGGAGCCATAGGCCATCCAATGGGAGTCACGTTTTCAGATGGGAGTGAGGCTTCCTACGGCGTGGTGCTCTATCTCCGTTGGGAGACGCAGAATGTTGTCGTAGTGAGGTTGGTTGAGTCAAAAGCAAAGCTTACCCATCTCAACCAGAAAGGAGACGTGATTAAGGCAGAGGTATGTGGTGCTGTCTTTTCGATCCGCCTGAGAAAATACCTTGTAAAGCACTGCCGCATCAAGGTCGCACGCTGGATCCACTTCGTGGATAGCCAAACAATCCTGGGAGCAATTCACAAGGATAGCTATGGCTACCAAACTTTCTTTGCCAACCGCATCGGAGAGATCCAGAAGGCTGGACCAGTGGAAGACTGGAGGTGGATTGAGGGCAACCTGAACATAGCAGACATCATCACAAGGGGAGCAACTCCTGAGGAACTCGATGAAGGGTCAGAGTGGCAACAAGGCCCAGAGTTCCTGAGTTGGCCTGAGGCTGAGTGGCCTGTGAAGACGGCCAGTGAGATAGTGACCAGCGTGGCTGATGACGTTAAAAGGTTGCAGAGAAGAGCGTTCTCAGCTGTAGTCACCAGGTCTCAGGCAGAAAAGTTCTCAGGCCCCAGCAATACTGATGTTGGGGCAGACTTGCAAGACTCCGCACCGCGACCGCAGATGAAAGACCAAGGTCCAACTCCAGCAGTAGAGAGGCCAAAGAGGAAGCCCTGGGGTGTAGCTCTAGTGCACCTTGTCGGGCCCGAACGATTCAGTAGCTTGTCTAAATTGTGTGGAACAATCGCCTGGGTTCGAAGAGCGGCAGAATCCTGGCTGAGGACAAGCTACCAAGCCTCGAGCTCAGCAAACTGGGAGGTGAGGGGCCCTAGGCTGTCTGTTGGAGAGAGAACAGCGGCTTTCCAAGACCTATCCCTTGCAGCCCAAGACGGCGTGAACTTTCAGGATACGACCTTAAACCGCCTTGTTGTGATGAAAGATGACAACAATGGACTCTTACTTTGTGGTGGTAGAGTCCAGTCTTGGAATGAAGACGGAACCGCTGTACCTTTAATCCCGTTCCGGTCGTGGCTGGGGGCCTTGCTTGCGAGGGAAGCTCACGAAGCGAATCATGAAGGGGTGGCTGCCACACTGCTGCACACTAAAAGAAAGGCCTGGGTTGTGCAAGGTCAGAGGACAGTGAAGAAGGTGGTCAACAGGTGCATCACTTGCAAGAAGCAAAGAGCCCGGCTGTGCCAGCAAGTGATGAGCGCTCTTCCTCAGGAACGTACCAGTAGAGCAAACCCATTCGAGTATACTACACTAGACCTCTTTGGACCCTTTGAAGTAAGGGACGCTGTTAAGAAAAGAACCAAGAAAAAGGTCTGGGGAGTCGTGTATTGCTGCATGACTTCCAGAGCCGTCCATGCTGATCTCATCGACGACCAGTCTTCTGAGAGCTTTCTTCAGGCCTACTCCCGGTTCACTGCTCTGAGGGGGCATCCCAAAAAGCTATGGTCAGACAGAGGCACAAACTTCTTGGGAGCCAGGCCTGCTCTGAGAGAGCTACACAAGCACCTGGCCTGTTTGCAGAAGGCATCCGTTGAAGACAAGGCTGCCAGAAATAGCACAGAGTGGCAATGGGACTTTCATCCTGCAGACTCGCCACACAGGAATGGAGCAGCAGAGGCAGCTGTCAAGCTCCTTAAAAGAGCACTTAACAGTCTTGGTGGAACAACTGGCTGCTACACCTGGGGGGAGTTCCAGACCCTTCTCTACTCTGCAGCCAACTTGACTAATGAGCGACCCATCGACGCCAGGGCACAGGAACAAGAGGACTCAGTGGAGTACTTGACCCCCAACTCCCTTATCCTGGGGCGCACCGGACAGGGAGGTGACATACACGGAATCGACATGGAAACCCGCTCTTGGCGCAGGCTGAGGATGACTCCAGGCTGGAGTCGACAGGTTCTGGAAGAAATGGAGCGAACTGGCAGGACCAAACTTGTTCATACGACACAAGTGGCACCGAGCAGAGAGAAGTATCAAGGTTGGAGATGTAGTCTGGATTGCGGACCAGAACGCTCTGAGGGGGCAGTTCCGGCTCGGCCGGGTTGCTACAACATATCCAGACGAGAAGGGGGTTGTCCGGGATGCGGACATAACAACCTGCATGGGTCTTCCTGCTCCCATGGTTCCCAGGGCCCGGAGAAAGGACTCTACCATGCACACGAAAATCGTCATTCGCAGGGATGTGCGGAGGTTGGTGATCTTGATTCCTGCTGAAGACCAAGAGGAGGTAAGATAAGTCCTCACCATGGGTACCCAAAGACTGTGACTCTGTGTTCTTTGCTTAGCGGGTAACCCTGGGAGGAAACTGAGTGCTTCGAGGGCAAACCTACACTCAGTAGGAGGAAAGGTGGTGGAGCCTACCTCCTTAGTTAACACAGGTTTGTTTGTAAATGCCTAGAAAGACTGGACTTTGGTTTGAAATTCTCACTGAGAGACTCAAGAGACTGTGCCCTCCTTGGATCTTCGATCAGTCGGCCAAGTGGGAGGTGTTGAGATTTCTAGCTCACTCAGGAAAAGAAAAAAAAAATATATATAAATAGATAAAAGAGAAGCAAATGGGTCTGATGTGTTCAATTAAATGGGGAACGAGTGATTTCTTTAAGTTTCTTAGATGCTCAGATATGTTACGTTATGTGCGCATGCGCAGCTTCACTAGAGACTTAAATTACAGCACCTGGTAATCACTTCACCGTAGACAATCATCAGGAGCACACAGCCCGTTGGTATGTATCTGCGAACTACTCAGTCTAGCATTGATGTTTAAGTCACTTATATGTTTGTGCACTGAACGTTTACCTCACTGTGTCGGTGTTAGTTGGCCGGGAGTAACTTGTAGCTCGCTGGGTGCGGTAGCTCAACGAACCAGATGCTATATAGCATTAGGCTATTATTATCAGCCATTTGCATTGTGCTGATTGTTCGGAGCACTCTGCTGGTTTCTGGTGGCGGTGGTGATAGCGGTGGTTTGGTTCGGTGATCCGTGGTGGAGTGCAGCATTATGTTGCGTTTGTGTGTAAATCCTTTGGACGAGGCATGTGGTGGCATGGGTTCTGTGTCCTGTGACAGTGTCCATAGCAACCTGTGACGGCAGAGTCACTGTGCGCATGCTCCTCTGGCGCTGGGCATTCTGGGTGATGTAGTCGGTGCTGTTTTAAGCCAGATTCGCCACATCTTTGATGGTGTTGCAGGCTTATTTGATTTATTATTTACATTATTATTATTATTATTATTATATTACTTGAATAATATACTAAATAATATCTGAATAATATATTGTCATTACTTGTTTGTTGTATTTCAGGTTTATGACCTGTGGTCATTTGATTTAAAATAAAATGAAGGACAAAACACGAGTCATGACATTGTGTGCTTCCTGGTGAGCCTTTTCGGAGGGCTAAATAACGAAAATCTGAACAGTAACTGGGATAAGCAATTTCATAAAATGTGTCAAGTGCAACATCTGTTTTCTCCTCATTACACACCACGGATTATACACAAACACATTCTTTACATCAACAACATAGGAATCACTAAACTTATTGTATGACATTTTATACCACTATATTAGGGCCAGCCTTTGGAACTTTGGTTTTCCTAGATATGCCTACTATATTGTGATCACTATATCCGATGGATCTGCAGCATTAGTAAAGATGTGATCAATACATGTTGATGATTTCACTCCTGTGCTGTTTAACTACCCTGGTTGGTTGACTGATAACCTGAACCACTGGTTATAGTTTGAAGCTTTTTCTTGAGTGGGCAGCTTGATGAAAGCCAGAGGTTTTAATACTATCTGGTCCTCCTTTTCTATTTTCAAATCTCCATTTCTTATTTAATTAAACTCAGGCATTGTCCTTTTTACCTTAGTGGATCGATGCTAACTTTTCTACCTGTTCCAAAAAGCGTTTGGTGATTGGCGTGTAGGCTATTTGGCTCGCGTAAAGTTAGGCCCTAAAGCTTAAGCACTAATGACCGATAGCCTAAAAAGAAAAACCTCAAATGGAGCCTATAGATATAAATTGCACAAGTATTTATAAATACAGTTTAAGTCGGGTAGCCTTCGGGTAGCCTTCCACAAGCTTCCCACAATAAGTTGGATGAATTTTGGCACATTCCTCCTGACAGAGCTGGTGTAACTGAGTCAGGTTTGTAGGCCTCCTTGCTCACACATGCTTTTTCAGTTCTGCCCACAAATTTTCTATAGGATTGAGGTTAGGGCTTTGTGATGGCCACTCCAATACCTTGACTTTGTTGTCCTTAAGCCATTTTGCCACAACTTTGGAAGTATGCTTGGGGTCATTGTCCATTTGGAAGACCCATTTGCGACCAAGCTTTAACTTCCTGACTGATGTCTTGAGATGTTGCTTCAATATCCACATAATTTTCTTTCCTCATGATGCCATCAATTTTGTGAAGTGCACCAGTCCCTCCTGCAGCAAAGCACCCCCACAACATGATGCTGCCACCACTGTGCTTCACAGTTGGGATGGTATCACTCAGCTTGCAAGCCTCCCCCTTTTTCCTCCAAAGATAATGATGGTCATTATGGCCAAACAGTTCTATTTTTGTTTCATCAGACCAGAGGACATTTCTCCAAAAAGTACCATATTTGTCCCCATGTGCAATTGCAAACCATAGTCTGTCGGTTTTGGCGCAGTGGCTTCTTCCTTGCTGAGCGGCCTTTCAGGTTATGTCAATATAGGACTCGTTTTACTGTGGATATACATATTTCTGTAGCCGTTTCCTCCAGCATCTTCACAAGGTCCTTTGCTGTTGTTCTGGAATTGATTTGCACTTTTCGCACCAAAGTACGTCCCTTTCTAGGAGACAGAACGCGTCGCCTTCCTGAGCGGTATGACGGCTGCGTGGTCCCATAGTGTTTATACTTGCATACTATTGTTTGTACAGATGAACGTGGTAACTTCAGGCGTTAACAAATTGCTCCCAAGGATGAACCAGACTTGTGGAGGTAAAAAAAAAATTCTGAGGTTCTTTTTCTTTTCCTATGATGTCAAGCAGAGGCACTGAGTTTGAAGGTAGGCCTTGAAATACATCCACAGGTACACCTCCAATTGACTCAAATGATGTAAATTAGCATGTCAGAAACTTCTAAAGCCATGACATGTTCTGGAAATTTCCAAGCTGTTTAAAGGCACAGTCATCTTAGTGTATGTCAACTTCTGACTCACTGGACTTGTGATACAGTGAATTATAAGTGAAATAATCTGTCTGTAAACAATTGTTGGAAAAATTACTTGTGTCATGCACAAAGTAGATGTCCTAACGGACTCTCCAAAACTATAGTTTGTTAACAAGAAATTTGTGGAGTGGTTGAAAAACAAGGTTTAATGACTTCAACCTAAGTGTATGTAGACTTCAACTGCATATACAGTGGGGGAAAAAAGTATTTGATCCCCTGCTGATTTTGTACTTTTGCCCACTTACAAAGAAATGATCAGTCTATAATTTTAATGGTAGGTTTATATGAACAGTCAGAGACAGAATAACAAAAAAAGAATCCAGAAAAATTTTATAAAATGATTTGCATTTTAATGAGGGAAATAAATATTTGACCCCTCTGCAAAACATGACTTAGTACTTGGTGGCAAAACCCTTGTTGGCAATCACAGAGGTCAGACGTTTCTTGTAGTTGGCCACCAGGTTTGCACACATCTCAGGAGGGATTTTGTCCCAGTCCCCTTTGCAGATCTTCTCCAAGTCATTAAGGATTCGAGGCTGACGTTTGGCAACTCGTACCTTCAGCTCCCTCCACAGATTTTTTATGGAATTAAGGTCTGGAGAGCTTATTTATATATTTTTTTATGTACTGTTTTTTCTTTATTCAACCCGGCTGCCACCCACACGGCCTTTATCCACACAATATTTCATGACCCTAAACCCACCCGCCCAGCGGATATAACTGTGGGGACTGTGGGTTATGAGTCGCCTCACTAGTGGCCATGTCACTGTGTCGTATCTTATGTTGGGGTGCAATATAGGAAAAAAGCGTTATTAGAAGGTGAGATGAGAGTTTGTCGTCAACAAGCCAACACCCTTTCCACTAAGAACAGTAGGTAGTACAAGCAAGCATTGGAAATCAAATCATAACTGAAAATGCCTATATGAACCGTTGCATTCTCCATCTTCCTTTAAATCTGCTATCTTGCTCCTAGTCTGTGACTGGTCTGGCACCACCCTCCTTTCCCACACCCCGTTGCTCATAGGAGTTGTTAACTTGTCCTGCTCTGAACATGATCAACAATTTGCTTCAAGAGCCACCCCCCCAATGTCACAGTAGTTTGAGAGGACAGACCTCCACTTCCTCAGACCTCAAACTTCATCAGCTTGATTTGGAGCCCTAGGGCAGGTGTAGCATAGGGTCCCCCCTTGCTGTGTGAGCCCACAAACACACACAAGTACTAATCAGGAGCAAGAAAGGTGGGCAATTTAAGGGAATGATGTGTCAGGCTGCACCCTGCCTTGATCAGCATTGTTGTTTGGGACAGCCCCATCCCCCCCACCTACACACACACACACTGAGGGGGTACCAGGGCTCCCCACATATTCTACACATGTTCTTGTAGACCAGGTGTTCAGGGCAGAAGGATGTACATTTATTGTACCCCTTCCCAACTCCCTAACCCCTTTTGCAGCCCACCTCCCTACCCCCGGCCTAACCCATCTCCCTTGCTCTCCTCTGTGGAACTTTAGCCTTTCAAGCTAGTCTGCTGTACAGTTCCTATCCTGGAGGGTGACAGCATCTGCTGGACTTTAACCTATCCCTTTGATCAGCCAGCCACGGTCCCAGTAAACCAGGTAAGTGGCCACGTTAAGAAAATCAATTCATTTGATTGATTAGTTACGTGCCAAGGAGGGATGAAAACCAGCAGACCTTGCGGCAGTCCAGAATCTACAGCCTCATCTGATGCCCCCCTCAAAACAAAAATGAGAACAAAATGAATCTATGTGGAGGAGTTAAGAAGGTAATACCTCTGACGCTTCATTTTCCCTCCGTAAACAGTTCCTTTAAAAAAAATAAAACATCTAGAGCAGGGGTCTGCCTGGAGCCTTGTCGCTCTTTAACTGCTCCTTTGTGGCTCCATGAAAATCTATAATTAGTCATTCATACTGCGGAATAATGCTACCGTACCTGTAGACTTGCAGTCATTGAGCTGTCGCTAGTTAGCCTCGCAAAACGGCCACTAACTTCCTTCATACTGCACATCTGACTCTGGGTAAATAAAAGGGCTTAAAATGCCAGAATCTCACCGTATCCCTTTAACGGTTTAATTTCCTGTGATTGCATGGCAAGGTGCTGCGTTGCGGTGGTTGTCATAGGAACAGCGAATCTACTGTTTGTGGCCTGAAGTGTGTCAAACACACTTTGGTTATGACCGCGCGGTCGGTCAACGGCTCCCGGCTGCCTGTGGAGCCGTTGTACCGTTTCGTCGCATGTGTGAGAGAGTGAAAGCAAGAATGCGACTCTGTCAGGGTGTGCCTGTGTGTGTATTCATGAACATAAAAAAAAAAAGTGAGTAAGAGTCTATGCACTTTGTACTGCATGTGTGAATGCATGTCTGCATATGTGTTTGCGTGCAGACTGCAAACCGAGATGAATCTTAGACACCTGAATCCAGATGATTGAAGACATGCCATTTTCCGCAAACATAGCACCATACATGTTTTTTCATGACATTCTTCCCAGTTTAATATTTTCATTAAACTGGAGTGGGTTTCTGTTTGAGTGTCACTCACCCCTTTGCCCATGAGGCCGTTATTGAGCGGCAGGCCAATGAACTGGAAGGCAGCCTCCTGGATGAAGTAGGGGTTGAGGATGCGCATCTCTGTGGGCTCCCTGGGGACGTAGTGTGCCACAGACTTCCAGAAGCCCTCTGTACCCCGCTGAGAGTGGAAGAGAGATGGTGAGTTTCAGGAAAGGCATTGAAAGTAAAAATGGTCATCCAATTTGTAATTTTGAGGGGTGTCAAAGGAGCACTTCTTAGTATGAGGTAGCCAGAGTTTCAAACACAAAGGGATTATCTTTTATAACATTGACATAGAACACAAAAGGTCACATCACCCAGAGAGGCCCACCTACAAACTCACTCCCTACACGGACTGAGAAAATAGCTCTGTGCCTCGGGGGTAACATGGAGGATGGCCAATCGACCATAATTACGACCACAGCAGCGCCCCCTCATCAGCTAGGAAGTGTTACAGGAAGTGAGCGAAATCACACCCTGACCTCAGCATGGGTTCCGGGAGCACTCACACCCCTCTGGTACCTCCTACTCCAATCACCAGAGACCAGATTCGACTGGCTACACCACACCGGAGGTAGAATACTCCCAAATCTAAGGACACGTTCTGGCCTGTTGTCTGACTTCATATGCTCCAGAACGCCAAAAACAGACTTTCGCGTATACTTCACTCAAGACAATGAAAGTTGGAGTTACACATGTGAATGTAAAGCCAGAATATAAGTAATTTTTCGCAAATATCTGCCAAATCCACAAAAATATTTAATAACAATAGCTAAGTAGCTACGGCTAGCTCTTGTCCTCTGAAAACATCCCTCAGGCATCATGCCTGTACTGTGATGCGACACACACACACACACACACACACACACACTAACAGTAGCATTCTACCACAAACAGCACTGGTTGACTGACTAGCCTGCCTGCTTGCCTGACTGACTACCTTGCACACAATTCGAAGGGGTCAGCAGATGTAAATGGGAAACCTGTTCAAATATTCAGACGCCCGCCCTGCCGCCTTGATATTGGGGAGAATAATGGAAGAGGCGGTTTGATCGCGTGCTTTCAACCAGGGGCCTCCGAGCCCTCCGCAAGCCGTGGCAGGAAAACCTCATCTCTACTGTCAACATGCTGCTTGTGTTAGGGGATCTGTTTGGCAGAGGTGTAGCAGCAGTAAGTCATTTGTTTTAATGTGGAGAGCATGGTGCCGACTCAAATAGACGGTACGTGTACACACACACACACACACACACACACACACTGAGACAAGAGTGTCATGTCTGAGTCAGACAAACAAGTATTAAGAGAGTGCTGGAGAAAGGTACATCCAATTAGCAGGTAACAGCAGTGCTTTTCAATAAACACTGATAATTTCCAATAAAGCTACCTATAGCATCAAATGAGAGATATAGCCTATTTCTACAGGTTTCTGTATGTAATGAAGTTCTATCACTCAGAACCCAAAGAACTGTCTCTGAATGGGCCCCTGGGGGACAAGAAGTGACTTCCCCTGCGCTGTGACATGGGTCGGTGAGTCAGGAGATGGGCCGTTTGAACAGATAAAACAGGAAGCTGCAGAATTATCCTGTCCTACTCACTCACATGCCATGCTAAACCTGAGTCAACCATACATACGCACATATGGATGTGCGAGCACAAACACACACATACATTATGGGGTGAGCAGACGTGTATGGCTTGTGTAGGGTGGTGACTGTTGGGTTGTGGTATAGCCTAAAGGAAATGGCTGTTCCCCCTTCTCTCGTGACAGGTTTATGGTTACATTGGTCTGGATTATTAGATTAAGTAACTGTCAAGTGAAAATATCCCTTTTAAAAGTTCATATTCTGTTAACTCATACCCAAATAACATTGTTGACTCACCCTATAGTGATATTTCCTGTCTAAGGGGAGAAAGAGAGAATGAACGTGGATCTCAAAGAGGCGGTTTAAAAAATGATGTCATACTCCTGAGGGGGATGAACTGGCTAATCCACGGTTTAGAGGAGGATGGGCTGGCCAATCAGCAGTCTACTCACCTGAATATTTTTAATGGCTGGTATACACCCACACCACTCTGTTGTTGGTACGCGCACACCATTCCAACACAGAAAAGCAGCTTTTTAACATAATTATGTTAAGTGCTCCCGAGTGGCACAGCGGTCTAAGGCACTGCATCTCAGTGCTAGAGGCGTCACTACAGACCCTGTGTCACGTCCTGATTCTAGTAAGATGTCATGTTCTATAGTAGAGTAGGTCAGGGCTTGACAGGGGGTGTTTTTGTGTTTTTCTATTTCTATGTTTAAGTTCTAGTTTTCTATTTCTATGTTGGGATTGATCTCTAATTGGAGGCAGCTGATCCTCGTTGCCTCTGATTAGAGATCATATTTAAGTAGGGGTTTTTCTTCCTGGGTCTTGTGGGTAGTTGTTTTCTGTTTAGTGTATGTTCACCTGACGAAACTGCTGTCGGTCGTTTTGTTCTAGTGTCTTCATAATAAAAGTGAATATTATCACTATACACGCTGCGCCTTGGTCCTCTTTATATGACCCACGTTACAGAACTACCCACCACAACTGGATCAAGCAGCATGCTCGGGAGGAGATGGACACCTGGTCACATCAGGAGTGGATAGAGAGGACATTCTCTCTTTCTCCCCTGACCCATCGGTCTATCTCTTCATTTGAATTCCATGCTGTCACAGTCACTAGCCCATTCAAGCTTAACATCCTTATCATTTATCGCCCTCCAGGTTCCCTTGGAGAGTTCATCAATGAGCTTGATGCCTTGATAAGTTCCTTTCCTGACTTTAACCTCCCTACATCTACCATTGACTCATTTCTCTCTGCCTCCTTCTTTCCACTCCTCTCCTCTTTTGACCTCACCCTCTCACCGTCCCCCCCTACTCACAAGGCAGGCAATACGCTTGACCTCATCTTTACTAGATGCTGTTCTTCTACTAATCTCACTGCAACTCCCCTCCAAGTCTCCGACCACTACCTTGTATCCTTTTCCCTCTCGCTCTCCTCCAGCACTACTCACTCTGCCCCTACTCAGATGGTATTGCGCCGTCGCAACCTTCGCGCTCTCTCTCTCCTGCTACTCTCTCCTCTTCCATCCTATCATCTCTTCCCTCTGCGCAATCCTTCTCCAACCAATCTCCTGATTCTGCTTCCTCAACCCACCTCTCCTCCCTTTCTGCATCCTTTGACTCTCTATGTCCCCTATCCTCCCGGCCAGCTCGGTCCTCCCCTCCTGCTCCGTGGCTTGACGACTCATTAAGAGCTCACAGAACAGGGCTCCGGGCAGCCGAGCGGAAATGGAAGAAAACTAGCCTCCCTGCGGACCTGGCATCTTTTCCCTCCCTCCTCTCTACATTTTCTTCCTCTGTTTCTGCTGCTAAAGCCACTTTCTACCACTCTAAATTCCAATCATCTGCCTCTAACCCTAGGAAGCTCTTTGCCACCTTCTCCTCCCTCCTAAATCCTCCTCCCCCTCCCCCCCTCCCTCTCTGCGGATGACTTTGTCAACCATTTTGAAAAGAAGGTTGACGACATTCGATCCTCGTTTGTTAAGTCAAACGACACCGCTGGTCCTGCTCACGTTGCCCTACCCTATGCTTTGACCTCTTTCTCCCCTCTCTCTCCAGATGAAATCTTGCGACTTGTGACGGCCGGCCACCCAACAACCTGTCCACTTGACCCTATCCCCTCCTCTCTTCTCCAGACCATTTCCGGAGACCTTCTCCCCTACCTCACCTCGCTCATCAACTCATCCTTGAACGTTGGCTACGTCCCTTCCGTCTTCAAGAGAGCGAGAGTTGCACCCCTTCTCAAAAAACCTACACTCGATCCCTCTGATGTCAACAACTACAGACCAATATCCCTTCTTTCTTTTCTCTCCAAAACTCTTGAGCGTGCCGTCCTTGGCCAGCTCTCTTGCTATCTCTCTCAGAATGACCTTCTTGACCCAAATCAGTCAGGATTCAAGACTGGTCATTCAACTGAGACTGCTCTTCTCTGTGTCATGGAGGCTCTCCGCACTGCTAAAGCTAACTCTCTCTCCTCTGCTCTCATCCTTCTAGACCTATCTGCTGCCTTTGATACTGTGAACCATCAGATCCTCCTCTCCACCCTCTCCGAGTTGGGCATCTCCGGCGCGGCTCACTCTTGTATTGCGTCCTACCTGACAGGTCGCTCTTACCAGGTGGCGTGGCGAGAATCCGTCTCCGCACCACGTGCTCTCACCACTGGTGTCCCCCAGGGCTCAGTTCTAGGCCCTCTCCTATTCTCGCTATACACCAAGTCACTTGGCTCTGTCATATCCTCACATGGTCTCTCCTATCATTGCTACGCAGACGACACACAATTAATCTTCTCCTTTCCCCCTTCTGATAACCAGGTGGCGAATCGCATCTCTGCATGTCTGGCAGACATATCAGTGTGGATGATGGATCACCACCTCAAGCTGAACCTCGGCAAGACGGAGCTGCTCTTCCTCCCGGGGAAGGACTGCCCATTCCATGATTTCGCCATCACGGTTGACAACTCCATTGTGTCCTCCTCCCAGAGTGCCAAGAGCCTTGGCGTGACCCTGGACAACACCCTGTCGTTCTCCACTAACATCAAGGCGGTGACCCGATCCTGTAGGTTCATGCTCTACAACATTCGCAGAGTACGACCCTGCCTTAAACAGAAAGCGGCGCAAGTCCTAATCCAGGCACTTGTCATCTCCCGTCTGGATTACTGCAACTCGCTGCTAGCGGGGCTCCCTGCCTGTGCCATTAAACCCCTACAACTCATCCAGAACGCCGCAGCCCATCTGGTGTTCAACCTTCCCAAGTTCTCTCACGTCACCCCACTCCTCCGCACACTCCACTGGCTTCCAGTTGAAGCTCGCATCTGCTACAAGGCCATGGTGCTTAAGACATGTAGCTAGCTAAACAATGGACCAAGAATCTGCAGGTAGCTAACCAACCAGGTAATATGGCTATAACTAGTCAAGCAAATGTGTCTGATATACGAAGAATAAGATCATACATATAACTTTAGCTAGTGACCCAGCCAGCTAATGTTAGCTAGCTAACAGTACACTTGAAATGAAACCACTTTGTCAAAATTAGAAATGTGTAATATCTGAAAATGTAGCGAGCTAGACTATCTTACCCGTATACATCATGGTTGAACGCCTCTCTTGTCATGGTTGCCCTTTGAAGATAATCCAGACTTTGTAATCCAGACTGGTGTTTTCTCCATCTCCTTAGCTATCGTACTCAAATTCCACTGATTTCAAAATTTGATCATCCAGAAAGTGGAGTACACTTTAACTTGACATTAGGTTTATGCAGTTTTACTACGCGATACATTTTTTTTTTAAAGCCACGTTCAACACGATTACCTAGACATACTGACCAGTTCCAATAGACAGACGCGTGCTATATGGCAGAACAATCCAAATTCATCTCTCGGCATGTCCAGCCCACTCATTATCCCAGTCAATCATGGCTAGCGGGAAGGTTGCTCACTTTTTCTGTGGCTAAACCAACTAGGCTCGTAATTTAACAATTTTATTCGTATTTACAGATGGCATACAAGTTTGGTATTAAAGGCACATGAAAGTTTACATGTTCGAGAAGGCATTTCTGCCAAAAAAATGCATTTTGATAAAAACATTTTTGACGTTCAAACGGCTCTCCTGTGAAGTCATGACTTGCGACATACGCCTAGTTTCCTGAATCGGGTCACGTGCAAAAAGTCAAGGGGTATGAATACTTTCTGAATGCACTGTAGGTCATATTTGATAGAAATCTGGAAACACTGCACAGTTACTTTAAGTGCGTGCACAAGGCTGTGTGCCCTGACGCCAGCACCTGTTATAACCGGCTTTAATTGGAGAGGCAATAGTTTGCATAGCGGGGAAAGAGAATGAGAGTGTGGTCAAGATTTCTCATCCAGACAAGGGCTTCAGCTCTGGCCAAACTACCTCAGTTCCACCAGCGTTGACATTGGCTTACAGGGTGACCATATTTCAATGCCTAACAGTGGCTCATCAATGAGAGAACACAGACGTCGCCTCTTGGTCATATATTAAAGGTCGAAAAGGGGGAATGACTCAATAACCAGACATGAGAGCTAAGGATGGGTCCCCAGTTAACTCAATAACCAGACATGGGAGCTATGGGTGGGTCCCCAGTTAACTCAATAACCAGACATGGGAGCTATGGGTGGGTCCCCAGTTAACTCAATAACCAGACATGGGACCTATGGGTGGGTCCCCGGTTAACTCAATAGCCAGACATGGGACCTATGGGTGGGTCCCCGGTTAACTCAATAACCAGACATGGGACCTATGGGTGGGTCCCCGGTTAACTCAATAACCAGACATGGGAGCTATGGGTGGGTCCCCGGTTAACTCAATAACCAGACATGAGAGCTATGGGTGGGTCCCCGGTTAACTCAATAACCAGACATGGGAGCTATGGGTGGGTCCCCGGTTAACTCAATAACCAGACATGAGAGCTATGGGTGGGTCCCCGGTTAACTCAATAACCAGACATGAGAGCTATGGGTGGGTCCCCGGTTAACTCAATAACCAGACATGGGAGCTATGGGTGGGTCCCCGGTTAACTCAATAACCAGACATGGGAGCTATGGGTGGGTCCCCGGTTAACTCAATAACCAGACATGGGAGCTATGGGTGGGTCCCCGGTTAACTCAATAACCAGACATGGGAGCTATGGGTGGGTCCCCGGTTAACTCAATAACCAGACATGAGAGCTATGGGTGGGTCCCCGGTTAACTCAATAACCAGACATGGGAGCTATGGGTGGGTCCCCGGTTAACTCAATAACCAGACATGAGAGCTATGGGTGGGTCCCCGGTTAACTCAATAACCAGACATGGGAGCTATGGGTGGGTCACCGGTCACTCAGTAATGAAACTTATAACAGGGCTGCTAGCCGAACATCCAGTGTTTAATTTCATCATACCAGAAAACTAAAGCAAATATGTTGTCACCCAGGGACCGACCCACAAAACGGAAAGACATGAACATCATTGTATTACATGGCCATCTAAGATGCTACACAGTGTTGAATGAGTCCATACTACATGTTGTCATCTCAGTGAGATCAATGCTCACATTCCTATTCTACAGCCCCGGCATACACAAATGTCCTCATTGTGGTGTTTGTGCCAGGGTCTGATTTTTCCCATTCAAGCCTCTGGTTATTTCAAAATCTTCCACATCCCCCAGCTGTCTTCTCTGGTTGGCACGAGGCCAGAACTCTCACCAGCATTCCAGTTTGGGAATTTCAACTTTGCGGAGAGAAAGGGGAACTTGATTGATCGTTGAGCCCGTAAGCGATACGAGAGAGTCAGGCTAACGACCGCCCCGCTTTCTTCCCTCGCGGTGGGATGTGTAACTGAGCCGACCCAAAACCCAGCGGGTGAGTAAGACTTCTTGGCCGAGTCGCCCTCCTCCTGCACCAGTCAATGGATGTCACTCCTGCCGGTGACCCTCTAAACTAGCCCCGCAGTGTGCCAGCCCAATGTTAAATCACTCTATAAACATCACACAGCAAGAGGATAGTCATCCTCTCTCGCTCTCTCTCACCTATTATTTTTATTTACATTTTAGTCATTTAGCAGATGCTCTTATCCAGAGTGACTTACAGTAGTGAATGCATACATTTCATTTCATGCATTTTTTTTTGTACTGGCCCCACGTGGGAATCGAACCCACAACCCTGGCATTGCACACACCATGCTCTACCAACTGACCACAGGGAAGACACCTCACTATTTCCTTCACTTACTTTCTTGGCCTCTTCCCTCAGTCTAGCCTCTGACTCAATCTCTAAATCTTCTCTTCAACACTCAACACGGCATAAAAAAACAAAGGCCGCTTGGTTTAACAAATCTGAGTTACAAAACAAATAGATGATATGAAATGACTTTCCAAAAGGCATCTGCTCTAACTGCCTAACAGTTCAACAACAATCATAAAACAGGTGTAAGACTTGGTAAGATAAACACTTTTCCCATGATGAGAAACAGGCGTCTGTGGAAAACAGAATGTGTATGGATGGTAAACACCATTGACCCGGAGGAGATCATTTTATAAAATGGGAGCATTTCTGGGAAAGTATGTTGAGTAGACCTAACAAATCATATCAAAATGTCAAGTGGTGTGTTTTTTTTCTGGAGACTAACTATTTCTGTTGATCACCATCAAAGGAATGGCTGGATACGGTTTGTGACTTTCCACAAATAGTCTAATACTTCAAAAACATTCATTGGCAGTCTGGCAAATCAACATATGTGAGTGCTCTACAACAGAGCCTCTGGTAAGTGGCTCTGTCTAGTCGTTCCCAAGTCATAAGAAAATACAGATCAACCTACACAAGAGTCAAGGGCAGGATTAAAGCAAGACAATGCCAGGCCGGGGAAGAATAGAGATGTGTACCAAGAAGGGGGGGGGGGAAATCGATCTGAATAGGAAAAATTCTTGCAACCAACAGTCTGATGAAAGTGGTGCTCAAGGACAGTCGTATTGAAAAGACTGAATGTCACAACACAAAATCCAAAACCCCCAAGAAGATTTCTAAATCCCTCGCTGGAAAAAGTTGCGGCGGAACACAGTCTTCCATATACTTCAGGTGTTTAGATGCTTATCTCAAAAGGTTTGTACATTCCTGACCGATGTGTAATCGCAGCGATAACACTTTCAACCTCGACGGCCCACACATCCCTCTACAACGTGGCCAAAAGTATGTGGAAATGCCTTTAAACGAGTTGATTCTGCTATTTCAGCCACACGTCTAGGAGTAACAACGGCTCAGCAGCGAAGAGGTTGGCCCACATAAGCATACAGAACGGGGCCGCCGAGTGCGGAAGAGTGTAAAAATACTCTGTCCTCGGTTGCAACACTTACCTAGACACACACACACACACACACAGCTTCCTGCCTGTCTAATGTGCACGTACACATAACACAATGATATAACATACTGTGCATTTCGAGTGGAGGCTGCTGAGGGGAGAAGGGCTCATAATGCCCGGAACAGAGCTAATGGAATGGCAGCAAACACCTGGAAACCATGTTTGATGTATTT